>NC_077227.1:264277853-265496603 GCF_027887165.1 Monodelphis domestica | reverse complement strand
ATATCATTCCTATGGTTCTCTCTGTGATAGTGCAAGAGCTTGGACTTAAGAATGGAGATATAAGTTCTCAACCACTTTCATGGTATCATGAAAGGCAAAGAAGATGGGAGGCATTGCTGCTTTGGGGATTGTGGCTGGGCATTATACCATTCCCAATTCTAAACTAAACTGATGATTTTGTTTTCTTTATAACTTTCTCCATCCTGTAACTTCATCCACCTGAATCTTTCTGATATAGAACACCAGGATATAAGCATTAGTATTTTTGTAGATAACTGCACTGATCCTATAGTTTTTGTGTATAAAGAAAATGTGCCTCAAAATTGACATGTTCATCTTTTTTTTTTGGCTACCTTGGATATAAAAATTCCTGACTTAAAAAAAACCCTATAGCTGAAGTAGTCAACTGTTTGAAAAAAAAAAATATATATATATATATAACCACTATGGCTGTAATACAAGTGCTAGTTTAAAAAGCATTACTTAAATTTCTTTCTAAATACTTGTTTGATAAGTAGGGTATATATATGATTTATTCATATCACAATTTGCTAAATCATGTTAGCTGCTTCTTTTCCAATTCACACCCTGCTGTCATTCTGTTTTTATATATGTTAGTTTAAAAAGATTTGCCAAACGTAAATAAGAACAATTACAGAATTATGGAGCAGGATTACTTTGGAGAGGGGGGAAAAATAACCATCAGTTGTATTCTCATCAACTGTCCTATTTGACTTCCTCATTATGAAAAGTATTCAGGATATGTAGAGGGTGAAGAGTGCAGAAGTGTGTTTTCATTTTGATATGATAGCGGCATTCAAGTTATTCTTCCTTTTACAATAGATTTTACCTAGCTTTATCTTCAGAGGAAGCTGCTCTCTGTTGAAAAGCAGAAGTGAATAGAAGTGTCATGACATGGGATTAACAGTACAACCGGATAGTAAATCAAATGTTGCAGATGAAAAAAGTATAATGTGACATGCATCAGTGGGAGGAATTGGCACTATTTCATGGAGACTGGTGAAAAGATAATATTTAATAATCTGTTGAGGTTCTCAAGATCTGTACTTTAATACAACTTTCAAAAATGCATGGCCCATTTTAAACAGGCAGTCACTCCATAATGGATCCAATCACCATGGAAAACAGTAACAGTTGCAGGAATTTTTTTAGTTTATATTGTGAACTAAATCAAAGTAGAAAATAGCTTTAAGTATATGTATATACATCCATATACAGAAAGAGAGTGTGAGAGAGTGAGAGAGGGGGGAGAAGAGAGAGAGAGAGAGAGAGAGAGAGAGAGAGAGAGAGAGAGAGAGAGAGAGAGAGAGAGAGAGAGAGAGAGAGAGAGAGGAGAGAGAGAGAGGAGAGAGAGAGAGGAGAGAGGAGAGAGAGAGAGAGAGAGAGAGAGAGAGAGAGAGAGAGAGAGAGAGAGAGAGAGAGGAGAGAGAGAGATAGAAAGAGAGAGAGAGAGAGAGAGAGAGAGAGAGAGAGAGAGAGAGAGAGAGAGAAGGAGGGAGGGTGGGAGGGAGGGAAGGAAGGAGGGGAAGGAAGAGGGAGAATACAGTTATATAGCCCATAAATACTAACAATCATTCTTTCCTCTCTCTGGTCCACCACTGGGACACACACACACACATGTCATATCTTTTTTATCAATCCATATCTATATACATATATGTACAAATAAAGGTTTAAGTATATATACAAGTATATATAAGAAGGAAAACACTAAGTTTATTTCATGGCTCATTCACACTCTTCATTTATTTTTATTCTTACTCTATTCTAGATAAAAACACCAAAGAACAGATTCTAGAAACCCTCTTTTCCAGTATTCACATGCATTTTTCACATACGTGGATATCAAGGTTAATATTTTAGAACTAGCACAACTACATCTCTTATGCTATGACCATGGATAAGCAATCTATTTTGAGTACCTTTGAAAATATTTTTTTCAATCTTTTCTACCCTAGAGAGTTCTATTCCTCCCTCTAGTAGGTACCCAAGTAGTCAAGCAAATTGAAATCAGCGTTCTCTTCTATTCAACGGGTACAAATTATCTTCTGTGAGTGGCTATTTGCAAGACTGGTTTAGGGAATTAATAAAATACACTTAACTTCATCAGCAGTGGTTTAATAGTGCCGACTTAGAAATCCCAAATGACTTTAAATGCACAACACATTTCTCTGGATCTATTTCTTGTATGGTACAAGTTTTTCTAAGAATGGGGTTAAAGATCTTTTTAGGCCTAATAGTTACTTAAAACTTTGTGTGAAAATATTTCATGCCACAAAAGTCCATTAAATATTCAAACTTTAATATATGTTCCTCAGAAACAAATGTACAGTTAGATAACACATAAAGAATTATGAATGACTAATTATATTTTGCATATTTACAGCAAAGACAATTAGCAAATAGCTTTTATATGCAAAATAAATGAAAAAGTAATTAAAATGCACTAACTAGAGCAGCAATATCAAGTCTGTTGTCTTGTGATTCATTCCTAACAAACATAATAATTATGCATCCATTGTCATATAATTAAAACAGCTCTGTCCTTTAGAAAACTGGTTATTTACTGTATAATAACCTGAAGAGTGGCAGAAGTTCCTCATAATGGTGAGCGGGATAATTAAATATTTCTTCTTAGAAAATGCTCACCCAGTTTAGTTTATTATCATAAACTTCTACCAGTAAGCAGCTGTTCTTCTGGAATGCCAAGTGTCTTCTTAGGTCTTCCATTCAGTCGTGGAAAGTTATTTTAAGGTTTGTTTTTTCAAGCTCTTTCTTGTTCTCATTGCCATTATCTTGAACAGTAAATGCCACTGGGTCACCTTTCTAAGGTTGGTCTCTCTGGTAACAATTTCATATCCATGCCAATGTTTTTTCAAAGGATTTCTGAAATAAATGTGTTCAGGGAGATTCCACTATGTATCTATTTGCCTATATTTGGTAACATATATGTACAAGAAAGAATTCTCCTTGGTTTTCTACCAAAAGAATGGAGTCCCTTCTCAAAGACAGACTAGAAATCACTGGAGATGATCATGAACTGTAATATTATGGACTGTGTCACTTGTAACCTACTGTGAGGTCTTGGTAAATGCTAAACAAGCATTCAAAGAGTAGTGTCATTGGAATATTTGCCTTTTAAAACAGCTGCAATTTTGTTTATTGCACTGGGATATTTAGGTCAATGAAAGTGATATAAATCATTCCCTGACCCTCTCCACATGTGAGGTGCTTCAACCATTTTGTGGAAAAGTGCATTATTACAAGTGTGTGAATTTTTAATTATTGCATGTTGTTTTCCCCTTACTATAAACAGAGAAGCATGAATACTAATGGCACCTAGAGAAAACTGATGGGAAAAAATAAACTACTTTATAAGTTTCTATATAGATATTGGTGTATCTAGGAGTGCATAAATACATAGAAAATGGTATATATAATGAACTTGTTATTTTGTGGGAAAGTTTGTGAAGGTAAAATAATATACACCCAATTCTCTCTCTTTGCCTGTTTGGAAGGCATTTAAGCTTTACTTTCTGCCTTAGGTTTTACTTTCTCCTTCCAAATTTTAAATTATAATAGAATCATAGAATTTTAGATATGGAATAGATCTTTGAGATCATTTAAGTTCTCTTATTTTAAGTGAATTTATTGATATCATTATTTTTTATATTACTTACCTTTCTCATATTTCTTCTATATTCCTCCATTCTCCCCCTCCCAGAAAGTGACCTACAAAAAAAAAAACAGTTTAGCAAAGGTAAAACAATTTTTAAAATTCTGACATTATGTTTGGTATATACAATTATAGTGCCCCATTTTTGCAAAGAAGGTAGCAAAGTCCCTTTTTGAAATTCTCCTTTGGGGCCATACTTGGTCACTGTAGTTTCATTTAATTTCAAGGGGTTTTTATTGTTGTTTCCAATAATATTATTGTAGTACTACATATTATTTCCCTGATTCTCCTTATTTCACTTTACATCAATTTGTATATCTTCCATGCTTCTCTATATTTGTCATATTCAACATTTCCTAGAACAAGTTTTCTTAATCTGGCATCCTTGGACACCAAGGGTTCGATGGATGGATTTCATCGGTCTGTGAACTTTGTTGAGAAAAAGGAACATCTGAATTCTAATATAATTGGTTTCCTGTAGAATTCTATAGTTAAAAAAAAAATATGCACTTAAAAGCATTATCCTGGGGAGTTCATAGGCTTCATCAGACTGCAGATGGGTTCATTTCACAAAATAAGCTAGCCTCTGTTTTAAAGTATTATTTTATTATATACATATTACAAAATGTGTTGATCCATTCCCTCAAACCATGCACATATACTTTGTTTGCAGTTCTTTGCCACTATAAAAAAGTGTTGTGATCTTTTTTTTTCATTGATCTCTTTGCTATATAAACTTAGGAGGGGGATTTCTAGAACAAAGTATGGACATTTTATTTGCTTTCTTAACATAATATCAGATTGTTTTTTAGAATGATTGAATGAATTCAAAGTTCCACCAACATTAGCGTGCCTGCCTCCATCTTTGATAATTCTCACCTTGTATCATCTTTGCCAACTTGTGATGTGTGAGGTGAAAATTTTAAGTTGTTTTGATATACATTTCTCTTATTATTTGTGATTTGGATCAATGTTTCAATCCATTTATTTTAAAGTTGAAAAAACTTAAGACCAAAAAGTTTAATGAAGCTTGCAAAAGTCACCCAAGAAGTCATAAAGCTGAAACTCAGTAGACATACTAGAATAATTTAAGGTATAGTAGTCTACTAGAAGAAAAAAGAAAACTAACTTGATAGTCAAGAAATCTAAGCCACAACACCTTAAACTTAAAAAAGGATAACTTAAGTAGAATAAAATTAAGACAGCATTGTTGATTTGAATTTTTCTTTCATTAACAAAAATAACTTCCCTATCACTTTTTTAGTCTCTGCATGATTTTTAAATAACTTAATAATAAAACCTAACATAATTGAAACAGGAGGTATGACTTCAAACTTATTTAGGTTTCATATCTTTAGTTCAATGATGGAGATAGGAGGGAAAAAGAATCACCATGATAGAGTAGCCAGAAGGACAGACCAACACTCCCAACACTCCTCCACAAAAAATCTAGAAAATGTACCAGACCAAGACTTGATCAGGAAATTCATCTTAATGCTTAGCTTAATAAATAAGTATAACTATAATTATTCGATAATTACTTGTTCCATTGCTAAAATGAAAAAACAATTAACAAACAGCAAATACATATCTTAACTGTGTTTTTTTAAGACCCTGATCTGTCCTTGTGTATTAAATTAGAAATGTTTTTACATTATAGAAATATTTTTCACTATTATCTTTTGCCATATTAAATATAGACCACAGAAGGCCTGTGAATGATATGCATGTTAATCAAAAACAACTTCTATTTGGAGAATTTAGTCACAGTCTGGAAGCTAAGGGGGAAATCCCCTTACTCATTCAATAACCCAGGAGTGTCACCATTTAATTGTATTATTAGCAACCCTACACAATGCCTGCAGAAATGTATGAACGATGCAAGGACTAGAAATTGAATCACACACACACACACACACACACACACACACACACACACACATATATACATATATATTTTTTCCCCTGAATATTTGCATATCAAGTTGAATTACCTCATGTGATTGGTATGTTAATTCGGTGGTGTGGCAAATGGAGGTAGAAAGAGGATCTTACTAAAGTTTTGGAATAATAGAAACATAGCATGTGAATGCTCACATTCACCTGAGTATCTTAGGGAGAAATCATTTCATCCTATCCCCTTGACCTAGATAAAGAGTTATGACTATGGATGAAATCACTTGTGTCCAGGATAAGACTGGGGCTCATCAATATTTTATCTGAGCTAAATCCTTTTACTCTTTGATAAGTTGGATTCCATTCTGATCATTAATTATGGGTGAAGTGGTGTGAACAGGTTGTTTATCCCATTAATTTCTATAGTATTAACTTAAATTTTATTGCTTTGGTCCTTTATGTTGTGTTCTCTTTGTGATCCCATTTGGGGTTTTCTTGGCAAAGTCCCTGGAATGATTTGCCATTTCCTTCTCCAGCTCATTTTACAGATGAGGAAACTGAGGTAAATAGGGTTAAGTGACTTACTAGGATCACACAGCCTTATCCTGGACCCAAGCCAGTAAATGTCTGAAGTCAGATTTAAACTTGAATTTTCATTTTTTTTTTCATTTTATAGTATTTTATTTGATCATTTCCATGCATTTTTCATTAAAGACAAAGATCATTTTCTTTTCCTCCCTCCCACCCCCTCCCCCGTGGCCGACGCATGATTCCACTGGTATCATATGTGTTCTTGACTTGAACCCATTGCCATGTTGTTAGTATTTGCATCAGAGTGTTTGCTCAGAGTCTTTCCTCTATCATGTCCCCTCAGCCATTGTAGTCAGGCAGTTGCTTTTCCTCAGTGTTTCTACTCCCTCAGTTTGTCCTCTGCTTATGGATAGTGTTTTTTCTCCTAGATCCCTGCAGATTGTGCAGGGACATTACACTGCCACTAATGGAGAAGTCCATTACGTTCAATTATACCACAGTGTGTTTGTCTCTGTGTACAATGTTCTCCTGGTTCTGCTCCTCTCGTTCTGCATCAGAATTTTCATTTTGTTAATAAAAATGATCATCTTCCTGACTCCAGCTTCAGCACTTTATTCGCCACATCACCTGATTGCCAGGAAAGCTGCCCTAACAGGGGGAATTTTCTCATTTAAGAGTTCCTAACAACAGTGAAATTACATATCCATTTCATATCCCTATCCTTATCACACTTTGGTAAATCCATGATTCCATCCGTGTGAGTACTACCTCCATCAATGCAGATTGCAACCCTTCCACGTTTTCTCGACTCCTCAGATTCTTGTCCATGTTTCTTCTTCTTCTTTTTCCTTACTCCAAAAAGTATGTAATTAATATCCTGAAGATCTTCCTCTTGTCCTTTCAGTATTGTGAGAATACTTACATGGTGGCTGGCACATCTATCCTCTGCAACTCGTGATCAATACATGGCCAGACCATTTACTTCTCTATCCTGGGTCAGATTTATCATACAAAGTATCCTTTAATAGGACAAAGAATTAGAAGCTAAGTGGATACCTTCTAATTGAGGATTGACTTAAAAAACACTAAGGTATATTAATATAATAGAATATGTAAACATAAAGGAATGACAGATATAAGAAAATCATAGAAATATGGACAAATTTGACTTACCTAATGTAGAATAAAATCAGCAGAACCAATGAAAGAATAGTTACTGTTTCAAGGATTTAACTTAAAAGAGCACTAAAAAGAAGTTAAATATTGAGTAACTGAAAAACCAAAGAAGAGATCATGAAATACATATGCCTTGAGGGGAAAGTGCTAGGACCAAATATTAGCAGATACAGCCACTGTAGGGCATTCTGATGAATTATTTTTCTTTGTCACAAGAGTTAGCTCAATCTGAAAAGGGGATGTGTGACAACAGTGGTCGTTGGTGTCACTGTAGAGGGAATGGTTGGCTAGTTGGTCCTCATCACCACCCTACCCACCTTAGCTTCTCCCTTTACCACTTCAATCAGGCGCACCCTGTTATACAAATCACCTCATTTTCTTAGCCTCAGGGCAATCTAATGACCCTTTGCTTCATGTGGTTTACTCCACTCTTCTACTGCTTTATGGGATTTGTATATCAGAGGGGGGAAAATTAGGGATACAGACTCCCATTGCTGCAGCCCTTGAGCTCTCCATCCCGTCTCCTCAGTATCTCTCTGACAGATTATATATGTCTGCTTAAGAAATCAGGAGGTGCATGGGAGGAAGGGATGGGGGGAGGGACCTGACTAAAAACTACCTTTTAGCTGGAATAATGACAAATCACGTTCAAGGCTGAGAGAGAATGTATGCCCATCCCCCCTCTCGTAAACTACAAATCAGAGGATGCCAGTCAGTTCTCAAGTCCCTATTACAAAGGCATCAATTTATAGACATACACACTCACATGATTAATATTCCTAAAAGATATACTGACTTCAAAAAATTGTCTGGTTATCTCTTCAAAAGAAAAATTCAAAACTAAGGAAGAGAGAAAAATGTGTGTCTTAGCCTTCTGACGCATCTTTTCCAGAAAGTATTGTCCTTCCTCGGGGTCTGTATTTCTGAGTGTTTGGGAGAATTCCAAAGCAAAAACTCATAGTCTACATCACTTGAGCCACAGAATAAGAAAAATACTCAACTGATTTCCTGTGATATCAGCAATTTGGGAGTTCCCTCCAACAGGGTAGACATCAACCCATCCACATCTGCCCATGTTATGTTATTTATCCACATCCTCCTTAAATTTTGCCACAGGATCTACCCAACATGCTGGAATTCTCCCTCCTTTTCTCTTGACATTGTGAGGGTACTAGGGGAGTCTTCTGCTTACAGAATAATGAAAAATGGGGACTGTTGGCCTTCATTTTCACCATGTGGCTAGCCCATTTTTACTTCCTTGATACAGTTCCTTAATTATATCTTTTATTCATATTCTTTGGAGTTTTCATTGGATATGTGTTTCAGCCTGCTCATATCTACCATTCACCTCTGTATAATTAGAATTTGAACCCCATGACTCTAAATCCCAGCTTCCCATGTCCCTGCTCACATTAGCTCCTTTCATTTTGGAGATAAAGTTTGTGTGTAACCCTCCCTTCTCTCTCTTTTCCTGAGAACTCGACCAGAAAAGTTTTCTTTACTCAAGTTTTCACTTTTGTTCTTGTATTCTTTCCCACTTTGAGTGATTATTGATAAATACTATAAAATATAATATTTGGAGTTGTTGGATATTAATTTTAATCTTACACCTCTCCATTGGACTCTATGTAATATCCATTTTTAGTTCTTTGACTACAACTGTACTCCTTGTTGCTTTATCACATTAACAGTCAAATGTTTGTATTGAAAAATAAAGGGCTTTACTTTCAGGAGGAGCTTGGGGGGGTCAGTAAAGAAATCCTGCAATTTCCCTAAAGTAAACCAGTCTCTTCCTCTTATTCAACTCTTGGACAAGCATGTTGTCTATCTCCATTTTCTGTGTCAAATATACCTACTATTGGACTAATTTTATAAGATACTCATCCAAATGTATGTTGAAATCTGGGCAGTTATTATTATTATTATTCACTTGATCTTTATTATTTGGATGAATGGGCCAAACTCTTTTAAGTGGCAACAGGTCTCTTCCAAGAGATTGCAGTGTTACAGATCTTGATGCAATCACCACATTATCATTTAATACAAGAGCATCTGGCAGTCTTCTCTATCCATAGGAAATCCTCTTTGGCCTGCACTTTGTAAACACTCCTCATCTTTAGGGAGCAAAAAAAATTTTGCATGATTTAGGCCTGGCTTGAGGGTTATGATAAGGGTTGTTCTATTATTATATCTTCCAATGAATTTTGAATGATTTTAATTGATGAATGGGAGAAATCTTGTTGGGAAAAAATGCTTATAAGGTAGTGTTTTATTCTACCCAATCAAATGCTTTTGTTTTTCTCATAAACAAATTATTGTTGGCAACAAACAACAAACAAAACTTATTTATTTAACTTATGGTGCTTTATTGTCTTATATTATCTACAGTTTTTGTTTAATTGTGAAATGATAAATATGTGGTCTATTGATGAATATCACTCCCCAAAATCTGTATATTTCCTATAAATATATACAAATCAAGGAGGCTCTTTTCTGCCACAAAGATTTTGTACAGATGAAAGAGTAGGCCATATGCTCAGTGGTATTGTTGCCTTTTTTATTAACTGCTTTGTTATATTAAAAAGATTCCTTTGGTTTTTTTCCCTCTTTCATATACCTTGTATACTGGTCACTCAATCTTCATACAAGTTCCAATATGCATTTAATTCCTCAATAAATACAGCCCAATTAAAGCTGTTTTTCACATATCTATTCTGTTTAGTGCCATTTCTAGTTCCTCTAAAAACACATTTGGGTCTATAGTTTAGGATCATTCGTGGTAGTTACTGTGTTTCAGATGAAGAAAATAGTTTGTTTTGATAAATGCTTATAAATCTATTCCATTTTCCCTTTAGTTTTAGTCTTTCTTTCATTTTCATGCTTGCATGTCCTTGAAATGACTTTGCTTCTATGGAATATCTTGCCAAGCTTTCTGTACACTGTTTTTACCCTCAACTATTTTTCTCCCTTTTAGGAGATTATATAGCTTACATTTGTCCATCCCCTTCCTTGTAATATTTTACAAACAACTTCTATTCTAACTCAGTGTTGCCTTTGGCAATCATCTCTCTCCATTTGGCAAGTGTCAGATGTTTACTAAGTAAGATACTTTGTGGGGTTTTTTGGTTTCCTTGCTGTAGTAACTAATTCTAACTTAGTAAAATGCTGGAAAAAAATATTTTAGTTGGTGTGGATGTCATTTCTGTTGTTCGTTTTTCATTTTTTATTTTCAGCTACTTATTTGAATAGTTCAGATCATCCTTCAATTTAATTTTTTCTTTCTTCTGGTTTTGTTTAGAGCAAGAAGGTCAAGATTGATATGATTCAGCTGCTCCAGCAATATTTCTGCTTCGTGGCCACTGTCAACATGAAACACATTCTGAATACCATCAGTAAAATTAAATAATTTTAAATTAAATTAAATAATTTGATGGTCTAAAAATGATGTTTTTTATCACCCCAGTCCCCTTTCCCCAACACTTTGCCTCTGTAAAAACAAACAAACAAACAAACAAACAAAAGAGAGGACACACAGGACTAAGGCCTTATTTTCTTTACTTCAACAGTTACCTTGTCCAAAAAATAAAAATCCATCACCAAGTAGTCAGCCTCTAATGATGGGTCTCTGTAGTAAGCTAAATTAGGCCTCAAGAAACACTCTGTTACTAAGGTCATACCTGAAGTCTTTGCAGAATGCTAGAACCTGCTTGAGTTTCTGCTCTGTTGGCATAGCTTTCAAGAATGACCTCCCCACCATGATGAAGCAGAGTAGAACTTGGAGAAGCAAGAATTATAATTCAAAACAATTCTTTTAGTATTGACTATCTACCATGCTCATTTTGGCACTGAGTGTATCCTCAGACTATTTAATATATCCTGTCTCCCCAATGAGACTACAGAAATCACCATCTCCCCTAGAAAATGGGGATAGTGCTTTATACTTTTTTTTTATTCCCTCATAATAATAATGACAAAATCAACAATGATTGCTGGCATTTATATCATTTTAAGGTTAGGAAGAACTTTACCAGTATTAACTCATTTGACCCATGCATGGGTAACATTAATCAGTAACCCATACAATACAATAACTTTATTTTTTTAGCAATGTGAAAACTAAAGGTCAGAGTTTAAGTGATTTGGCTTGAACCACCCAGTAAGTGGTTCAATGGGGACTCAGAATAAGCCAGAGTGTAATTCTCCTGAACTCTGCTGTCTCTCAATGAATATTCACTGAGAGCTACTAGCTAAGCATTTTGTGTTGCATTCTTGAAAATATGAGATTTTAGAACTGAAAGAGACTTCAAGTAGTCCAGTTAGCTCTAGTCCATTTTATAGGAAAATTGAGAACCAGAGAGACAAAGACTCAACCAAGGTCACATAGCTAAAGGCAGTTAGAGAACCAGGATGAAAATCTAGGTCCTCCTGGATTCTGTTTTAATATTCTTTCCACAATATCACACTGCATCTCAGAAAATATAAATATTTAAAATATTTGTTGAATGAACGAGGCTTTCATTCAAACTATCCAAATTGCTGTTCTCTGAACTAGAAATTCTATCTCTTGCCTCATCTTTATCTAGACTGGTCCTTCTCCGTGGAAACAACTCCTTCCTCACCTCTGCCTTCTAGAAACCTTAGCTTCTTTCAAGTCTCAACTTAATTGACACCTCCTATAGAAAAGATTTCCTGATGTTATTGACTGTGAGTAGACTCTCCCTCCTTAAATTATTTTGTGCTTAGTTAGAGCTGCCTCTGGGCTAACTCTCCAAACTCCCTCTAGGACTAGCAGAATTGATCCTCTAAGGGTCAATGATTACTTCTTTCAGGATTTTAGGGATAACCCTAAGGCAGGGGTATGCAAGTGAATATTTAACAAGTAGTTCTCAAAAAATGTACATGACATACTTTAAAATTTAATCTGCATTATTAACATTTTCTCAATTACTTCCTTAAAGCCAGTCAAAAAAATAATAAATGAAGCCTGATTTGCCAACTTCTAAAACAGTGGAGAGAGCACTAGGCTTGCAATCAGAAAGATCCATCTTCCTGAGTTCAAATCTGGCCTCAGACTCTTACTAGCTGGGTGACACTGGGAAAGTGAATCAACTCTTTCTTTATCTGTAAAATGAGCTGGAGAAGAAAATGGCAAACCTCTCTATTATCTTTGCCATGAAAACCCCAAAATGGAATCACAAAGAGTCAAACATGACTAAAATGGTTCAAAAACAACAAAGATATAAAGAAAATTTATCAGCTTTCTGGAACTGCTATACCCTTTATTTATAGCTTCTGATAGAGGGGCTCTAAAGCCCCTATAGAGTGTATAGAGTGTAGAGGTATAGAGTACCCCCAAAAAAATCCCCAAACTGGCGAGACATGATCCCCTCTGTGCCCAGCCCAAAGAGAGTGGATTCAAATTTAAATGACAAATACACAACATTGGCAACCACCACTCATTTATACTGTTTTCTCTATCCAGTAGGATCTCATTTTATACCAACTCAAAAACACAAATTCAGATTTGCATGATCAGTGGTTAAAAGAAATTAAGACAGAAAAGTAAGAAAAATGTTATTTTTAATTACACAATAAAACTGCACCATTTTCCCAAGCAGCATAAAGTCTTACAGCAGTTTACCCAATCACACTCATTCTGGCTATGAGAAGAGTTAGGATGAGCTATTACATTGTCTTATGCCAAACATGGGATCCCACATCAGTCTTTGTCCAGAGTTCTTACTTTAATAAACTGTGTCTGGGTCAGAACAGGACCTTTCTTTGTCTCATCAATGCTATTTAGTTATTAATAATGGCCCCAAAGTACAAAAGTAGTGATGCTGGTAACTCTGAGAAGCCTAAGAAAGGGTGTAAAGTACCTAGGAATATTCATATAAGAAAGACTTATTAAATGATGGATCTCACATATGTAGAGAACATGTGTGGCTGATCTTGGAGGATGTTTTTCCCTTCAGAGTCTGCACCAAATGCACTTGTGTTTCTGTATCTTAGCCAATTAATAAATTATTTCCTTATTCAGATAGGCTGGATAGGTTCTAGCCACGCTGGGCTAGAACAAGCAAGTCATTCAGCCTCTACATGGTCTCCTCATTAGATTCCTCCTCACCATACTCCTCTTCATCAAACTTCTCCCAAGATATAGCTGTTGATGCTCTTGGCAGACTCTGTTAGTGACTCAAGATGCTGAGGCTCTGAGAGGGTCTTCTGGCTCTTCAAAGCCCACAAGATCACACAACCTGGGTACTTCCATTTCCAAGGACTCATTTATCTATGATCAGGAAAGAAAAAATATGAGACCACCACTACCCTAGCCCAGCCCAGCCCCCCAAAAGAGAGGTTACATGCATTCCGGGTCATATGCCAACTGAAACAGTAGAAAAGGGTGCTGTGGTTACTGTTCCTCTCTTAATACAGAAGTCAAAAGAATTGTTTCCTGCTCATTCAAAAGCCACACAGAAGAGGGCAAGAAATTATCTTCTCAAACCTTCTATATTACTCATTAGGTGCCTAATAAATGTTTGTTGTATTGCATTGAAATGCAATCCATTACACTGAAATGAACTAGTGAATGCCTCTTGTATACCAGAGGTGATTAGAGGAAATTATAATTCTACTTTTCATGCATCTCCTATACATTTGAATATGCATGCTCTTTCTATCTGGAGATGGGTATGTACTCAATACTAAGTGATTTATGCTTTTGAATGACAAAACAATCCCTTATTAGTTCACAAGAATAGGGACTGATTCAAAAATTATTGGCAAATAGGCCAGTAAGAGCTGTGGACCCAAGGAGAAAAGTTCCACTGCTATCTCTTCCTCTTTTTTAAACATGTTCTTGGGATTCTGCAAACTCTTGGTTAGGGATTTCTTTGCTTTTCTTCCCCTGTAACCAGTCATAGATTCTGTAAGCATATGGCAGCAAGAACAATATATTTGTCTAAACAAGCATGAGTGTAGACTTTAGATCTCTAGATTCCACTTTTGCTTTGTGTTTTGTTCTCTAAGAACATGTCATTGAACAAGTTAGAGAGAGAAATGTTTCCCGCCTTGGAAGTTCAAGAGATCAGAATCAGAAGTTCCTGGATTAGTACTATTGGCCCAGACATGGGTACTTCCTGTAACTACATCTCTTACAGGGGGAGAAGTTTAAAGTCTTCCAGGAGAGTTCTTCCTTCTTCCAGAGAGAAAGAGCATATTCTTTCTCCCACTGGATGAGAGGGAAAACTGAGAAGTAAATGGTGTATAGGTAAGGAAATCATCCCTTGCTCCTGGGCAGAGTGGATACAGAAGAGGTTTCAGGTGGGATCCATGTATCATCTTCCTCAGCCTGATCAGTTCTCTTGTTCATATATGGAAAACAACTCCCCTGATTTCCCAGTCTGGTTGCATTCACTGTTTTCTTTTTAGCCATAATGATTCTCTACACTCTTATTCCAGAATGGAATCCTAGAAGGGTACTCTGTATCATCCTGATTCCTTTCTCTTCCATTCTTCCATCAATCTTTCATAGCTGCTGCCTCTATGGGTGGCCTCCCATTTCTCTGTACCCATTCTTCAAGGGCAAAGCAATGGAAACTCCTAACCTCTCAAATTCATGAAGCAACCCCCAGGACTGCAAACAGATATCTCTCAAGATTGCTATTTAGTTATCTGTGCTTCTGGAAAGAAGCACAAAGCAGAAAAGAAGTCAAGAAGCCAACAGTCTCACACTAGTCTAGGCAAGTACTGTGCACTCATAGTCGGAGGAGTATTTATTTCTAGAAGTAATAGGTAGCTTTGGAGTATATTGAATGGGAGAGGGGTGTGCAGCAAAGATGTGAGAAGGGGGCAGTGACACTGTCAAGTCTAAACTTTAGGAAAATCACCAGTATCTGTGTGGAGAAGGATGCATTGTAGCTGTGAGAAATCTGAGGCAGGAAGACCCATCAAAAGGCTATTAAAATAATACAGGCTACAGGTGAATTGGAAAGTGATGTAGGATAGTGACTTTGGGGGTAGAAAGAAATATATGTGAGAGATGTCAAGATTTGGCAACTGATTATGAAGTGAGTTGTTCATTTTTATTGTGGTTGGACTCTGAATATTTATATATGTGGTCGCCGGGGATTTAATTTCTAAATCCTAAATTGAATTACTAAAGTAAATGGAATGTATGGTAGTTTATTTACAATAGAGGGAAGATATTAAGGAAGAGAGAAAAGGGGAGAAAGAGAGAGAGAGAGAGAGTTCTGGATTCTTCTGATACCAGTTAGAATTTCTAAGCCCCAGTCAGGGGAAGAGTCTCAAGACAATGGGCCTTTTTCAGAAGTTTATACCTCTGAGAAAGGCGGGGTCACTAAGTCAGCCTTTCACTCACCAACGGTGACCATCTAAAATGGAAAAGCAATCTGAGGTCTCCTGCACAAGTTCCTCCAGGACTCCAGTATCTCCAGTCCAACTCCGAGTCAGAGAATCCTCCATCCAACTCAAATCTCAAATCGAATTCTCCTCTTCTGGTCTCTGGTCCTCTTTTTAAAGAACTTTTTCTCTTGTGTCACCTCCCCTAAATTTTATATCTATAAGACACAGCAGACGCTCCTCTCCAGGACTGCCCACTCTTTAGTTCACATCTTCTTTGGTTAGATTATATCTTTTTTGGTTACTTAACACCTTTTTTGGTTAGTTCACCTTTTGTAGTTACTTAACACCTCTTAGAGTTAAAATGGGTAGATCTATTTAAAATACTGAGTTATCACCTTTTGGGGATTAAAATCTAAAACTGGATTGTGGATTACAATTCAATTTTCCCAATAAAGGAAGAACTAAGTACCTTCATTGTTACAATCAGGGGATTACAATTTAATCTTCACAATAGAGGAAGAGCTAAGTATCCTCATTGTTACAATCAGGGGAGAGGTAAATCCAATGTTCACAATCCCCCCTGATGATCATTGGGAGACTAGTCTCCCCATTGATCATTTAACAGAATCATTTTGTAGTCCTAAAAAAACTTCTAACTACAGATGTATACAATATTTCAATTTCTAAGAGGAATTACAATAGTTAGAGATAAATAGAAAAGAGAGAAAGCAGAACCAATGTTTTGCTAGGTGCATTGACAAAAAGTCAAATTAGGGGGCAGTCCCCTTTGGCATAAACATGTACATTTACAAAAAATGTTCAATCCCCTTTTTTTCAATCGATTGCACCCAAAAGTTCATTCTGGATCTTCTTGATGCAGTGTAGGTTTCTGAAAGCATCTTTTTTCAAAGAGTTCATTCTCTGGATTCAAGGAGTTAGCAAACTTCTTTTCCTGAAATTCTTCTCAAACAAAATTTTAAATATTGGATTTTTTCATTAAAAATACAAGACAGAATGAAAGATGTCTTGAAGCAAACACCAAAGTTGCAGGCCCAGATGACAAGGAAGGTGGTGGTAACCTAAACATTAATAAGGAAATTCAGGAAAAGGTTATGTTGGGACAAGGGGAAAGAAAATGAGTTCTGTCTCATACATGTAGAGTTTGAGATACCTGTGGGGCATTCAATTTGAAATGTCCAAAAAGCAGTTGGTAATACATGATGAGAGCTCAGGAGACTAGGCATAGAAAAAGAGATCTAGAAATGACCTGCATAGAGATGATTATTGAAACCATAGGAACTGATGAGATCACCATGTGAGAAAGTATAAAAAGAAAAAAGGACCCAGGAAACAGCATTAGGGGATACCCATATTTAGTAAGTACAATATGGATGAAGATGGGGGGAGTCTAAAAAGAAAAAAAATTTAAAAGATCAGAGAATTAGAAGAAAGTAACAGTGTCACAAAACCTTCAAAAGGAGAGAGCATCCAGGAGGTGATCACTATTGTCAAATTCTGCAAAGAGGTTAAGAAAGAAAAAGATAAGACTTGGTAATTAAGAGATTGTCTTCTACAGTTTCATATATCTTAGAGTTAACTTTTTGGATACTCCTAATATGAGGGAGGGAAGAACTCACAGGTTCAAAACTTAAGAGTTGACTATCAGTCCCAGCACTTGGGAGAATAGGTGAGAAGTGGGGGGGAAATTACTGTAATTGCCAAGTCTTTTCAGATCTAAAGATCTAATTTGAGTATTCTTCCTGAGTTCTAGTTACATGGGGCAGCTGGTTTCTGGCCTTCATACTTAGATGATTCAAATCACTATAATTGGGGCAATTTCCAGTGTGTCTGACTAGATGATCAGACAAGCTAGATCCAAGCTAGATGAACTTGGATGACTCTATCATGGGTTGTGCACAAGTAACCCGTACAATCATTTGGGAGGGAGATGTTTCTAAATTTGTGCATCATATCTTTCTTTTGAGCTATTGCAATTATGCTTTATGCATAGAGAACCTTGTCTGCTTTCATGTGGGCATGCAATGCAGGATCATTTTGTGCCAGTGTTTCCCATATCTCACAATGGGAGCAGCTCAAATAGTACAGCAAGGTGGTACAGTAAATAGAGTGCCAGACTTAGAATTAAGGAGATATGAATTCAAATCTGGTCTCAGATACATATTAGCTGAGTGACCCTTGAGCACGCTATTTAATTATCTACCTCAGTTTCCTCATCGGAAAAATTCTGGGAAAATAAAGGCACCTACTTCCCAATATTATTGTGAGGATCAAATGAGAATAATTCTAAAGCACTTAGCCCAGTGTTATGTACATGGGCACTTGGGAGAGTCATATAAATTTTAGATATGATTTTTGGACCTATCAAACTGGATTATCTCATAAGCATTTCAAAATCAACATATCTAAAGTAGTATTCATTATTTTCCTCCTATAAGAAGCCCTCTTCCAAAATTCCCTACTACCATCAAGGGTATCACCATCCTTTCAGTTTATACAGATTTACAACATCATTTTCATTCTTACAACACACACCTGGTGTAAGGGTTTGCTGAGCCCTTTTCAGGGCTCTCCATCTACCTTTCATGTCCATCTTTCATCCAACTCTCTCTTGTGTCTCCAAGAAGCTGTAGCATGTGCAGTGGCCACAACCTGGTAAAACCATCTTGCCAAGTTAAGGGTAACTAGCAGACCTCAAACCTGTTGGTGAGTTAGGGGGATGTCTACCCCAAGCATGTGAAGACTTCCCCTGAGGAATGAATAGATGAGAACAATTTGTTCCAATGGGTAGGAAGACAGCTAAAGAAGGCACTATGGAGTGCTCAGAGCTTGGTCAGATATCAAAGATAGTCATCCACTGCATCCTAGGCCAGCACCAATTGTCCTGATTTTTGTCTTGCCAGTGGACTTTGATACCTGGGTGAAGAGAATAAGGCCAACAATTTTGCACAATTGCCTCACTTAAATCCAATTCACTCACAAGTCAAGACATCATCCCATGATGTCATTAGTTTTCTTTGAAAACGAAGGATGAAAAAATGAAGATACAACAATATCCTTTTCCACAAAACTGCCAAAATGATTTTCCTAAGCCCACCTTGGTTTGTCATTGAAAGCTCTTGACAACCTGGGTCCTCCCTAGTTTTATATTCTTTTTACATTTTCCTTCCCTCCATACACCTTGTGTTCCAACCATACAGACTTAGTTGTTGTTCCCCAAATATGATACACTCATCTTCTGTCTCTTGAACTCATTTCTCCATATGCCTGAAATGTTCTTCTTCCTAACTTCCAATTCTTAAAAATCTTGGTTTCTTTTAATACTCTCAACCCTCGGGCTTTCCTGGACACTTTAGATAATAATGCCTTCTTCTCTAAGGCTACCTTCCAACTCCCTTGTGTACATCTTGCCCATACTGAATGGTGTATATGTCAGCTCTCTACTTAGAATGTAAGCACTTTGATTGATTTTGCTTTTTCTTCATATTCTCAGTGGTTAGCACAGTGTTTGGCATAAAGTGAGCACTTAATAAATGCTTATTAATTAATTGGTTATTGATTTATTGCTACAAACCTTCATTTCTCTATTCACTTTTGACCCCACAGTTGAGTTTCAGTTCTTAACATTGGTCGGAATTTGAAGCAGACTTCGTTATTCTCTTGTAATGATGAAATTCCCCTTCTCACCTCAATTGATAGTTACATAAGACCCAGAATGTAATCCCAAAATAGAAAGGAGATATTAAAGAGTTTTTTTCTAAAATCACATAAAAATATGTAAAGCATTTATTTGATCAACTCTGTAGGGGTTTGGACAATGGATAAAGGCAACTGGGACCACACAGGAATTAATTACTCCCTTGTCACATTTGTATTTGGCTGTGAGAACTAGTCACATTCCTTATACCTATATATAAAAGAAGTAAAATATTCAACAATGGAGAAGCTTCTGGCAATTATGGAAGGAGGCTCCTTTCCCTATCTGATAGCAAAGCAAGGAGGTAGAAGTAATTTATTCTGCTCCTCATGCCTTTCATTGGCCATGTCATGGAAATTGGTGGATCATAGAAAATACTGCATCTAGTGGAGATTAGGAATGTGATGAAGACAGACAAGAATGTAGAAAGATAGTCACCCAAAGAAAGGAGGAAACAGTTTCCTGGACAGTGATCCTTAATAATTGAGTGTCATACTATGGAGAGAAACAAGCCTGAGAATCCAACTCTATGTTGCCATGAATTTTGTATATATTGGTTGGGTGGAGATGTTTTATAATTACTGTTCTTGCTATGCCAGTTGAATACGTACCTTTTCTAAGAATCAAATTGTTTGGCTGACTTATTGGTAATGAGGAGCACACTGATGGGGGCTCCTGAATTATAGCAGTAAAGGTAATCATGTACAGGATACCTCTAGAACACTGAGTAGAAATCACATCCTGGAAACTCAACCTGTGAGTCTGAATAAAAGTCTGAGAGGGGAGCTGTACTCTGGAAGAGTTCAATGAAATAGGGAAGACATACCCTAAATGCATATCACTAGTGCTATATTTTATGTACCCCCCAAAGAATTAAGTAAAATGTCTAAAGAATGGGAAGATTAAATGAGGATATTTCAAGGTAGTTATGTCACAGTAATATTCCCTTTATACATAATCCCTTCCTAGGTTCCCAGAAGTCATTTTCTATAAAAAATATTCAGAAGTTCCAAGACATTCAAAACTATCTTACAATAAAAGCTTTTAATAAAAGCAGTCTCCAAAGAAAGATCAAAAGCAAAGGTGGTCCTAGGTGAGAAAAAAAACTAAAATAATCCCATGATACACTTTCTATAGTACAATATAGCACATGAAAAATAGAAGACATAAAGGAAAGCACAAACTCATGGGAAATGTTTTTGTTAATTCTACCCAACTGATTTTCACTCACCTTTGGAATTCCTAAGGAATAAATATAGAGAGAAACAAGTTAAAGGGGAAAAGCAGTTATAGGCAACCCATTTAAAAACAGACCCTTATTTGTGGTTTTATAATAGAAAATAGGGGTCACAGTAGATAGACATCATCCTGGTCATGAAATCGGAAAGATTCATGTTCTTGAGTTCAAATCTGACCTCACACACTTAAGACCTTGGACAAGTCACTTAACCCTATTTGCCTCAGTTTCATCAACTATAAAATAAGCTAGAGAAGGAAATGGCAAACCATTTCAGTACCTTTGCCATCTAAACTCCAAAAGGGGTCACAATGGATCAGATATAACTGAAACAAATGAATGACAATTAGAAAATTAGACCAAAACTTAAACCTTTGGTGATTGAATGTAAAACAGACATTTTCCCGGGGACCACATTTAATGTAGTTAGTTTGCTATTTGTCAAAATAAAGAAACATTAATTGAATACCTGAGGTGGTTACTTGAGACCTATGCAACAGAGTAGAAAGCATGTAAGTCAGAGGAGTTGAGTTCAAATCCAACTCTGCCATCGTGTGACGTTGGGTGAATGAATCACTTAACACTTTGGAGCATCAAAGTTCCTCGCCTGTAAAATGAGAGGGTTAGACTAAACAATTCATAAGGGACTTTCCAGTTTAAGACAACACAGACTTAAAACCTACAATGAACGTGCATTATATTCCATTTTAAAACGTGAAGGATACAATTCAAAACATCCATGATTTGTTTCAGTGTTTCTGTAGAAGTTAGTGTTAACATAAAAACTAAAAACCTTTGATTTAAAAAAAGGGGGTCCCAAGAGCTATAATGCAAGTTAATTAATATTGATTGATGAATATTGAATGAATATTGAAATTGAGCTAGGTCTTGGTAGTATATCTATTTTAAACGTTCCCGTCATCGGCTTTGAAACGCTTAGCAGTTAATGAACGGTACCCAGCAAGGCAGGGAAGAAAGTTGGGTTGATTTGCTTTTTTCCACATCTCTAGTTGCAAAGGCAAAAGACATCGACCTCACCAGCACACATTCCTTGAGCCCCTACCAAGTCTAAGGCTCCCTGCCAGTTGCTCCTAGCTTTTTCTCCTTCCCTGAACCCTGGAGCCGGCTATTTCCTGTTCATTATGCCATGGAAGTCACTTGCGGTGCTGGAACAAACGTGATGTCACGAGGCACCTGAGCAGGACGCAAGGCCAGAAGCAGGCAGGCACATTTGGTTCTAAGAGCGAGGGAGAATTCATCAAATCTTTGAACAGAGCGGGTAGGGGAGCAGCAGCAGGGCCAACAGCCTATCTTGTGAGCAGGGAGAGAACTGTCAAAGAAAATTCCTTTTCTGCCAGCTAAAAGGCCCCCCAAAGTAGGATGAATCAAATTCCACTAACCACAATCTGGCTATATTATATTTGGATAATAATCCTGAACTGAACATTGATTCTGAAGAAGTCCTTTCTTCCAAACTTTAAGGCAACAATTAAGTATTCCATTGTCATGGCTCAATTAAATGGTTTGGCCTGAGAAAATTGGGGATTGTGAAGTGAGGATGGAATGTGCTTTGATCCTCTTTCCAGGGTTATTGTTTCATTAATAAATGAACATGTCATTTGTCTCACCAGAGGGAGCTCATGCCCTCCAGGCTTTTTTCCCTTTTTTGTTCAGGTTTTATAAAGATGAATTTCCAGTGCTCTGAAATACCATGGATTAGTAGTTAAGCCTGACAGCACTTCGGGGAGTAGCGGGCTTAAAGTGCCTCACACAGGTCTCCAAAGCACTTGTTTACTAATAGAGGAAATCAGCGACCGTCTGCAGCTGCTGATATCGCATTACCATTTGGAAAGACAGTAGCTGAGATAACAAATCACACAGTTTTAATAATTACTCCTGCATTCCAGTTTTTTGTTTCCTGCATAACTGTAAAGGCTGGATTTCTTCCAAATAAACAGATAAAAACAGTATGGAACTTTTATCTTTTAATGATAATGACAACACATCATGTTTCACTAAAAGTTTCCTGCTGGATTTTTTTTCTGATTTCTAGAGTTTCAATAAAATGTAATTATACTTTATAATTCCACTCTTTTAATCTTCACTTCAAAAACTCTTCTCAGTTAGCAAGTTTGCTGGGCATGAAGGGTAGGTGACAAACTGCCACACACTTCCTTCCCCATCTTGTCATGTTCCTGAATTCTGTCTTAGGGTAAACCTGTCATGGAAACTACCCACATAAACTCAGCTATTTTATATTCAAATTAATACCTAGCTTAATTTGAATGTAAAATAGTTCCATTTATGCCCTCATTTTAAAAAAAAGTATGGTATTTGGCAATGAATGGATGTTTAAGATATGATACATGAGCAACATTTTTTTTTATTTTTTAATCCTAAATTGAACCTACATTAAGATAGGAACATTTCAATATCAATAGGCAGGTCATAAAAGGAGCCCTTTAAAAATCTGCATAGTAAATATGTGCTCTAAGGGTCAAAATATGCCATTGTGCAGAGACAGTACAGGGTTTAGTTCATATGGTTGGCGCTCAGTATTTTCAGGCAAATCTGTCCATTGTTCCATTTCTATAGAATGAGGATGTCAATTGATTTTAAAACATATGCTCCAACTTTATTTGTGCAATAATTTCATGGACTTTATTTTGGTGTCGAAGAAGTTAACAGCTAAATAGGAAAATGATGTCTTCCTCTCTCGTGCAGTGAAACTATAAAAGTTGGCAGACAGAAAGGAATGCTGAACTTTTCCCAGAGCTCTTAGTTTGGTTACCGTCCATCCATGTTCCATTGGGCGATTATAGAAAGCTTTTTTAAAGCATTACTTCAGAATGATCTTAATTGGTGCAAGGTTGAGCCCTTTCTAGGAGGGGAGGGAAAAGGTTGAATAGCCTTTTCAAGTCACATGAAAGTTTTTAGGATGAATGTACGATAATTAGATTAATAAGTAGCTTAATTTATCACAGCTGAGGATTTCAACAGCCACACATTAGAGGGGGGGAAAAAAAGATTAGTGTGATTCCAGTTTGTAAGAAAAATGTACTGAAATTTGATTAACCTTAAACACAAAGTGTCTTTCTTTCTGTGTCTAAATGTAGTGGATGGGGAGGGGGGGAGTGAGGTTGGAGAGAGAGCGGACCTGAAATAATCAGAAAAATCCTGTTTTATTCTTTTGTGTTTCCCAGTTAATGAGAGGTATCAGGATGGCTGAAACAACTTTTCTCTCTGCTGGTTTTTTCTTCCTGAAGTAATGAATTGGATTTGAAACAAACCTATGGGATCTCAAATTGAAAAAAAAAATTTTTTTTTTCACTTCAGAGGATTGCTTCTTATCAGATATACACTTAATTAAATGTATAGAGGCAGATCTCTTCTTTCATTCGCAGGAAGGAGAACTGTAAAAACACTTGGAGAGGAAAATTTGGTAGAGTACCGGATTTGGGGTTGGGGTTCTTTCCTCCATTAACTGTGGAAGGAAACCCAGCAGCTGAGGTGATTGGATGGTGTTACAAGGCATTGTCCGCCACAAAATGACATATTGAAACCCAGCCCTTTGGAAATCCCAGGCTACCCAAGTGAGGAGCAGTGAGGAGTTGAGCAGTACTAATTAGAACAATGTTCAGGTTGAAGGCCATTATTGTGATGGCAAAAGTGATCACTTGTTTCTCTAGGAATGGACCTTGGTTAAAAATAAGCCATGAGCTAACATACAGAGAGAAAAAAAAAAAGAATCATGCTTACGATTTTCAACCCCAGGTCCTTCCCTTTACCTCCTCCACACAGAACAATGTGTCTTTCTTAATAGAAAGTGAAATCTGCTGTGCCCTTTGATGATAATATCCATCCAGGGGTCGCCATTGCAACCCCTGGATATTGTCATTATTTATCAGTTCTAATGTCAGATTTCATTAAACTTAAAGTTCTTAACTCTTGCATGGCTATAAACAAAACCCAGAGCATTGTGATTAACAAAGCTGCTGGCACCAGATTCGGTATCACCCATGAAACAGCCTGGAGTGCAGCGCTATGGTACCTGTCAACAGCCACAACAGCCATCATCATTGGAAGGAGCGCTAATGCAAACTCAGCGGTGGGGCCATGCATTCTGTATTCATGATGTTATGTGAGGGTCTCTTCTCTGAGACAGCATGAAGAAGGTGTGGGACGAGGCACCAGCGTGGAGTTGGTCAGTGGGATGCTCGGTCTAAAAGAAAACAAAACAATTAAGCCATCAGACAGCCCAAATGGAACCATGTTCCTCACCCTACCCCATAAAAAGAAATAAAATTAAATAAGCTATATATATATATATATATATATTTTTTTTTTCCCTCTCAGTTCTATTCTTCCTCACTCCAAGGGGGGAGGAAAAAAAAGGAGGGTGCTATGCTAAATATTTAAAAAGAGAGTCATTTGAAGCTTCTCACCAGTGTGAGTTGTGCATATGGCTTGTCCTAGAATATTGGAATGGTTAACACTGGCACAGCAAGATCATACAAATGACAGTGTTAAGGGCACTCATGCATTGGCCTGTTTGATAAGATTGATAACTGTAGCCAGTAGCTTAGGAGAATCGATTTCCACGGTAGGAGCCTTCTCTGGGAGCATAAATCTTTTCTTCTGCTTTTGGGGAAGGGTAGTTTTAAAAGGTGTTTTCTATACTGATTAAAAATGATGCATAGTTATAAAGGGTACTTTTTTTTTTAATTTCAAGGATGAAATTTTGAAACACAATCATGGAGGTGGAACAAACCTAGAAAGCTTTTTCCCATGAGCCAATGTCGTGAAACCAAAACCTGCCTATAATCTAAAATGGGTATCTCATTACTGGTTAACATTATTTATTTTGGAGGATCTACGACCTCTAATTTTCCTTTAAATGATTAATTTAGTGTTTAAATAAGTGTCTTTTATTTAATAATGTTTTCTTTAAGCAATTCACTAATGTCAATAAACTCTTTGTTTAACCTTCTTAAAGGAAACATTTTCCCGGCTCTGAGATAATTAATGAGCTACCAAATAAATGGGTATAGGAAAATGAGCTAAATAATTATCTAATAATCAGGGTTGCCCAGATCAGAGACATAGAACATTTTAAAAAATGGCATTTCATATATACATATATGTGATATATAATGAATACTATTTGACTAATAAAATGGTGATAAAGTTATACTTGGTGGTTAAAACCTTAGATAAATAAATCTAAGATTTCATTTCTATTTCAATTCCTGTCAGGTATGGCACTCATTTTTAAATTTCCCAACATGTGGAAAAGCCTACAAACAATGAGGATAATTTATACAAATTACAGTATCTTTAGAGTTAGTGGGGAAGATTATGAATTGCATATACTAGAGGAAGATAATTTGCATATGATGTTAATTTTTGCTGTTATAGACAGAAATGCATTTTCTGGAAATTTTGAGGTAATTTTTGAAAAGAGGGTTTTTATTAAATGAAAAATGCAGGACAATGTGTCTATGTATAGTTATGTATATGTGTAGCATATATACATATATATGTTAATATCTAGAAATTGAAAATCTTTTTTCTAGTTTAGGAACATCATTCCATTTGGTGAAAAGGCTTCTTCCTAGCTTTGCTATGTACCACAATTTGACCTTGGACAAATCATTTAGTCATTTTAGACCTGAGTTCTATAAAATAAAGAGGTTGCATTAGGATATCTATTCCAACTCCAATTCTAAAATTTTATGAAAATGTTTTGTTTAACCATAAAATGATTGTTTAATATATTAAAAAATTTTTTCAAGTATATCTTGTAGAAGTAGCTAGGTGGCACAGTGGATTGAGTATTGGACCTGACAGCAGAAAGACTCATCCTCCTGAGTTCAAATCTGGCCCCAGATACTTACTAGCTGTGTGACCATGACCAAGACTTTTAACTATGTTTGCCTCGGTTTCCTCATTTGTAAAATGAGAAGGAAACTAGAGAAGGAAATAGCAAGCCATTCCAGTTTCTCTGGTGGGGGGGAATGGAGGCACAAAGACTCTGACACAACTGAAATGACTGACCAACAAAAATTTTCTATTTTTCTGTGTTTAGGTTACAATTACCAAACTTTAAGAAACCCAGCATCTCTTAGAATCTTATGTTTTAAAAGGGCCACAAAGACCATCTAACCTAATCACTTCTCTAAACAAGAATTCTCTGCAACAACATTTTAAACAAGAGACTCTCCAATCTACTTGAAGACACACAGAAATAGGGAGCTCAGTGTAGGGAGAAGGAATGCTGGACTTGGAGAGAGCAAGTCCTACCCTGGACATATATTAGCTGTGGCATGAACATGGGCATGGGTACTCACTGAGTCTATTTGTTCAACTCTAGAAGGAAGACAAAAATATCATAGTATTTATTTCACAATGTTGTAAGAATCAAATTAATTAGTGAGAGACAGACAGAGACAGAGAGAAACATGGAAAGAGAGAGAAAGAGAGAGAGATGAATTATGCAAAAACCAGTTATTATCATGGAGAACTCACTACTTCACAAACCATTTCTGGACTGTTTAAATTATCAGAAATTTTTCCCTCCAAAATTTGTCTTCCTGTAATTTCTAGGTATTCCCTCTAGGACCAAGTGGAATAAATCTAATCCCTCTTTCACACATAACCATCTTTTTAATATTTGAAGGAAGGAATCCCTCTCTTTCTATGCCTAACTCTCTCTTTCTCTCTCCCCCTCTCCCATAATGATGTTCTTTTCCCCAATTTTATCTTGCTTTTCTTGAATGCTCCTCTACTTGCTCTCCAACTTGTCAATATCCTTCCTAAGAATGTCATTGGAATCTTTTTGCTCTTCAGTCATTTCAGTCATGTCCAACTCTTCATGGCCCCATTTGGGGTTCTCTTGGCAAAGAGACTGGAGTTGTTTGCCATTTCCTTCACTAGCTCATTTTACAGATGAGGAAATTGAGGCAAACAGGGATAAGTATCTTGCCCAGGGTCTGTGTGTCTGAGGCCAGATTTTAACTCACAAAGATGAATCTTCCTGACTAGACTCAGTGTTTTATCCATTACACCACTTAGTTGCCCAGTCTCTGATGTGTAGCATCACAAAATCTAAAATGGGAGCCTACTACTTAAAATATGATCTCACCAGGGCATAGTACCATTTGTAATGCTATCATCTTCTTCATTCTGAATAGTGTCTCTTTTCATGGAACCTAAGATCACATGAGGTTTTTTGAATGCCACATAACAATGATAGCAATAATAACTCACATTTATAGAGAGCTTTATGGTTTGCAAAACATTTTTAGCAAAACAACCTTGTAAGGTGGGTAGTCAGCATCTGATTTTGGTGTTTATTGAGCTTAAAATCCCCATCCTTTTCAGATGAGCTGATTTCTGCATCTCCTCTCATACTTGGATAATGATTTTATTTTGTTTTTTTTTTTGATCCAAGTGAAAACTTTCATTTCTTCCAATTTAGGAGAAGCAAAAAAAGAGATCATGACATAGTAGATAAAAGCACTGAGCTCAGAATCATGAAGACTGAGATTCATATCCTTCCTGTAAAGCTTCCTTGTAAAACTACAGATATATCTTAATATCCAAATGTCTCAATCGACACTCTGGGAGTCTCCTACTAAGCTATAGATGGGTTATGATAGTGTTGCTATAAAGGGAGTTCTAGGACCCAGAGTTCCCCACATTGACAAAATCAGAGCTCATTTACATATTCATGTATGAGAACCAGGCAAAAACAAGAGACCTGAAGAAACCACTAACATTCCATTAAAACAAAGAAAGATATTGTGTATTCTGAATGATGACCTCCAGAGTGTCAAGCAGATAGAGGAAGCACTCATTTTCAGAAAAGAAGCTGAGAAAGGAACAAAACAAACCACAACTTCTGCGATTCAAAGAACAGAAATGAAGCTCTGGGTTTATATTAATTGGGCTCAATCTTAGAGGCTTCTCAATAATCACTCTTTCTTTGCTTCATGCCTGTATGCATGGTTTCCCCTGGGAACACTGGAATTTTGCTCTCAGTTCAGTGTCTATTGAAAATAATAATAAAAGCTAGCATTTATATAGCAAATTAAGGCTTGCAAAGCACTTTACAAATATTATCTCATTATATCTTAACCACAATCCTGGGAAGCAGGTGCCATTTTTACAATTTTACAAATAAGGAAACTGAGGTGAACAGAAGCTAAATGATTTCCATAAGTTCACACAAGTTTTAAATAGCTGAGTTTGGGTTTGATCAGGTTTTTCTGCCCAATGATCTAATGTGCTAGCTGCCTATAAATGGAATGATAATGGACCCACACGTCCAATGCAATCAGTTAGAGTAATAAAATACATTGAATTCAGAAGTTTCATTTCACCTGTTGGAAAATGTGCATACTCCTATCAAAAAGTCAAAATATCTCTCTTTCCTAGAGATGGGCTTCACTTTCACCAGGACTATCCCATGGTTGAGGTACACCTACAGAAGGGAAAGCACTCAGTCATTAGAAAATCAACCAATTTCCCTCCAATGACCTCCACTTTCCCAGTGATCCATACAATTACTTCCAGACTTACTTTGTTGTTGTTTAGTTGTTTTTAGTCATGTCCAACTTTTCATGATCCCATTTGAGGTTTTCTTGACAAGGACACTGGAATGGTTTGCCATTTCCTTCTCCAGATCATTTTATAGATGAAGAAACTGAGATAGACAGGGTTAGGTGACTCACCTAGGGTGACTCAGGTTGTAAGTATCTGAGTCTGGGTTTGAACTCAAGTCTTCCTGACTCTAGGCATTGAACCACCTAGCTGCCCTAGATTTATAATACTAGCATAATTGAATATCTTTCCCTTGGTAAAAGAAAGCACTCAGTGATGCAAAAAAAATGATGGATACATAAAAGTACAAATCAATAGCTTCTACAAAGAATTTAGAGAGAAACTACATATTTAACTCACTTAGAAATACAATTGGTAAGCTCCATAGGTCTTAGGCCAAGTAAAAAAAAATATTGCAAGTGGCCAGGAGTTTATAACTTCCATGCATTTCTTTTATGAAAACCAGAGCCAGGGAAAGCCTTTGAATTGCAAGCACAATATAATAAAGAAACTTTAAAAGGGTAAAGAAGTTTGAATTACTAAAAAATAAGTTGGGTGATGATAAACCTCTTTATATTCTGAAAGTGAAAGAAAACCTATTGTCCTTCAGAGTTGTGCTTTCTCTAGGCATCATTAAAGAATGGGAGATAAGCTCTCTAGTTTGAGTGTTCAAAAAACGAAATACTATATAAAAGAAAAGTCAAGAAGAAGAAATAAAGTATTTGTTGTACTTGTTCACTTCAGTTAAAATTCATTCAAATATAGACTGAGGATTTAAGAAGAGAGAGCTCATGAACCTTACCTTTATACTATGAAATTCAAGAGGGATAATTGTAAAGTATTATACTTGGATTCAAATAAAAAGTCAGCATCAAAAGTATAGGATAGAGAAAATATGGTTCAGAAAGAAATATATCAGAAAAATGTGGAACAGGGGGAGGTTGAAATATACTACAACCTCTCTATGATTCAGAAGTATGTCAGTCAAAAAAAAGTTAATAGAATTTTAAAACACATTAAGAGTTACAATTTCCAGAAATAAGGAGATGATTATTCCCTATGCACTGCCTTGGTCAGACCACATCTGAAATATTGCTCTATATGACAGTTTAAGGATATCAATAAGCTATAGAGAATCCTAGGGAAGTCAGCTAGGAAAGTGAAGAGGAGTGATGTCACACTCAAATAGAAAGGATCTTGCAACCTGCATATTAACTTAGAAAATCACAAATTGATACTATCCATGTTGTATTGTATTTTTATTTGTTCTGTTAAATATTTCCAAATTACATTTTAATCTGGTTCCTAAGCACTAGGGAGTTTTGTGGTTCTTGAATTTGACATCTCTGTCCCTGGAGTCTCTTGTAATATGATTAAGTGAAAGGGATGGAGATTTTGGTTTCTCAGGCTTTGACCTAGAGAAGAAGACTTAGGGGAAATGATAGTTGTTTTCATGAATTTGAAAGGCTGTCAGGTGGGGAAATGATTAGACTTTTTTCTTATTTAGCCCCAGAAAACAAAAGTAGGACCACTGGGTGGACTTTGCAATGAAGCAAATTGGTTACAAGTATGGAAAAAATCCCTAACAATTAGAATTGCCCCAAAGTATGCTGAGATTCCTCAAAATATTTTGAGATACCCCATCCAGCAGGTGCTGGATGACTACTTAGTGAAAATTCACTTAGTGAAAAAAAGTATAAGACAAACAAAATGGCAAACAAGGTTCCATACAATTTTAAAATTTTGAAATGTTATGATTTAAGCTAGGAAAGGTAAGGTAACAGAAGAATATATTAGAAATAAACCGGGGGCAGCTGGGTAGCTCAGTGGATTGAAAGCCAGACCTAGAGATGGGAGGTCCTAGGTTCAAATCTGGCCTCAGACACTTCCCAGCTGTGTGACCCTGGGCAAGTCACTTGACCCCCATTGCCTAGCCCTTACCACTCTTCTGCCCCATTGGCTCCAAGATGGAAGATAAGGGTTTTAATTTTAAAAAAATTTTAAAAAAAAGTAAACCAAAAAATCACCATATCATTCTAGGATAAGTAGAGGAAGAAGTTGTGTCTGAGCCAGAGTTGGGTTGGTTTCTTTCAAAAATTTATTGCTATTTTATGAATATCAGCTCATACTTTTCTCCTAGTCTAAATTAGAATCATTCTTGACTATTCTCTTAATAAGTAGGTCATATGTTTGCAAGTTTTTAGGCTCTTTGAATCTCATCCTTATGGCAATTTCTTTCCATTACCCATTTTGATATCCTTTTCTCTGCTTCTCAGTTTGGGACAATAATAATTTATTTTTAAAATCAGGCTTTGCTTCTTTTTAGTTGCACACAAGAGGTTTTTTTTTTCTCATTTTCTTTCTTTCCATTATAGTTTTATATTACTTTCAACCTCTAACAGGATCACAAGACCCTTATATATGCAGCTTATTCATTAGTTAGAATTTATTTTCTGTCAAAACATAACTATTTAATTTTGTAATATTGTTTTCTTGAACAAAATATTCCCTTTATCAGAACAAGGTTTCTATATGGAATAGGAATTTCTCTCATTCCTTACTCCTAAATTATATTTTTTCAAAATATGCATATATACATCAGTGTGTATATTTACAAATAAATATATATGTTGCTTTCACAGATCTTTACATTTAAGTCACAACATATATGTTAATTTGATTTAGAGAAGCTTATTGAATTTTTCACAGAATATTCTATTTCTTTATCTCTAATAGCATATAAGAGCCAATTATTTTCATAGTGGTCTGTTTCAAATATCTATTATGAGCACTGCAAAGACAAGCTGACCAAATGTATTATGAAATGATGGATTTTATTGGCTTTGCAAACATGGTAACTATAACTACACTAATTCCTTTAGTTACCTGTCCAAGGAAAACCTTTATACCATTCTTCCATTTAACTTCCCATTTCATTTATAGCAAGAATATCAGGATTGATCTGATTCAATTCCTTCAGTGGTACATTCACTTAGACACTAGACAAGACCATCACATTTAGAGTACCAAGAGGAAAGTGAATCATCATATATGGTTTTAAAATTGTGTATTTCATCATAGCCTCTGATCCTTTTTTCACCACTGCCACCATTGCTGAGGATCATTTTGTATTTTTATTTATTTCATGTGTTGTCACAACCAAAAACTTGATCACCAAGTGGCTGGACTCAAGAATAGCAAATACTTTTTCATCAGAATATCATTAATCACTGGAAAATGAACTGGAAGAAAACCCTATTATTCCATTTTACAGAAGAACAAATGCAGGCACAGAAACTTAAGTATCTTGATTTGATTAATAATTAGGATGAAAGTAAAAACCCATGACTCACTCTCACATGTCACTCTGCTGCTTAAGCCTCCATTAAACCCAATATTCTCCCTAATATGGTCCCTACTAAGTCCTTGACTTAGGAATAATCAACTACTTAATACCTCTTTCAGAAAAATGGCACCCCCAACTTAAAATACATCTTCCCTTATACCCAGTAACTCCCATTCCTTTTTACCACAACACCTCCATCACTGACTCTTCCTGCCATGACTACTGTGGATATCTAGCATTTGCCCTCCTTGCTGCAGCCTGAATATTTCCATTATTTTTATTGTGATATTTTTCTTAGGGAGCTAGAGATGGAATGCCCATTCACAATCCTAGGTGGCAATGTGTTCCTAGCATGCTGAATAAAGTCAGAATGATTTTTCCCTATATAAATGAGGTCAGAAAATGATGATTGCTTTGGCATTATTTGAACTATAGTTTAGCTAGATCATAGGTTTAATAATTGGGGCTTTTTTTGTACTTTTCCTGGACTGACCCTGGGAACCTGTCATTTACTGCATTGTTTTCTAAGTAAGGTGGAATGCTTCTAAGCCTCACAACTAACAAGATGTTACTTCTTTGGTTCACAGTGTTATTAAATAGCTTACATTAGATAGTTAAGGGAAATAACTATTGAATGTAAGAGAATATGATTTCCTTTATATTTGTAATCAGTCATTCATCTGGAAAACTATCTTTGTACCAGATTGCATAATTATATGTGGTAAGTCACACTCATCTGATACTCAGTTTCAAGAATGAAATAAAAAGAGACACTTGGAGAACATCTAACAGTTAATTTAACCAAGCTTTACTTAGCCATAGCAGGGAACAGACATTAAGAGCACGTGATATACAACCTGATTCTGCTGAGCAGAGTAGCCTTGCCTCTATGTTGTCTGTGGTGTTCAAGACCAGAGGAGCAACTGGAGCTCTTTATGCCCTGGTTTTTTTCATACTCAGATGACCAGATATCAACATCAGTAGCCTGAGCCTTTAATCTTCTAAGTCTATTGAGTATTGAAGATGGTTCTAATACTTTCAAAGATTCAAGAGAGGAGTGATGGCATATTCCTATATTCCCTGCTACCAAGAAAGTTTGATTATCATGGATCCCTTGAGTTCAGGTATACTGAACTGCAACTGGGTTAAATTTGATTGGGTGTCTTTACTAAGAAGAGCACCAATATGGAGGATCCCTAGGAAGAAGGGCAACTCCCTAAGGGATAATGAGCAAAGTCAACTCAAGAACTACAGTAGGTCAAAGTTTCTGCGTTAATCAGCAGTGTGGTCAGGCCTTTAAGTGGCCACTACACTTTTAGCCTGGACAAGATAGAGAAAGTCAAGTGTTTAAAAAAAAGATCCAATACCTTTCAAGGAAAAGACCTTGTCTAGTCAATATGGGAAGGAACTTTGGTAGCTATTACTCTTATTATACCACAGTTCCAATTCGAGTTTTTTCTTCACTTTTGTTCTACAAAAGAGCCATATAATATCAGTTAAAGATTTTTACTTCTTATTTCTTATGCATATTCATACTATTTTAAAGAAGATTCATTCTTTGACCATTTTTTTCTCTCTATTCAGGCAACGTCAGATGACCTTGCTCTCCATAGATTTTAAAGATCATGCCCCATTAATTGATAGGGAAGTTGAGTAATAAATTATTATTCCAAGAAGCAAAATGTTGCATTTAACTTAAGTCTCCAGAAATGCATTGGATTGCTAGGTCATTTGGACTTTCTGACCAAACAGATGTTTGCAGTACATAAAGACTACCTGATAACTTTAGAAATCTGAGAAAACTCAAACTTGAAGTTCAACTGTCAAAGTCGGTTTTTTTCTAACAAGGAGAAAGTTACCAAGATTCAAAATGTGGATGGAAATATTGATGAAAATAAGAAAAGATAGTATTCAATATGCTATAATAATTATAATAGCTAACATTTACATAGTACTATATGCTAAATACTTTACATTATCTCATTTTATCCTCACAACCACCCTAGGAGGTAGGTATTATTATCATCTCCCTTTACAGATGAGGAAACTGAGACAGAAATTAAATGCTTTGCCAAAGGTTACACAGCTAGAAAGTATATGAAGCCATATTTGAGAACTCAACAGTGTTTATTTGAAAGCAATTTTGATAATATGGATTTTAATAAGTTTAGGAAGCTGCTCAGCAAGAATATCTTAGATAATTATAGTGAGTTGGATCTGTACATTGAATAGGTGAAGAAGATTGGACTGGATTCTAAATAAGCAAGAAATAGACCTAAAACATGCTGGACACCCACCTAGATAAAATCACCCATTCTTCAAAGCATCAAAGTTGAGGCAGTAATGACAAGTATCTGATAAGAAGGAAGTCAAAGAAAAATAGATACACTAGAACAATTCTATAGGCTCCTTAAGATATACTGCTTAGAAAGTGCAGAATAAATATGTAGAACTCCTATAGGTTAAGCCCAAACTTACCAATGATGTCAGGGTAAATTGAAAACCAAGTGAAAAGTGGGTCAGTTCACTAAGTGCACCAGATCATAATTATAATACTAGAAAAGGATGAGTACAGCTTTAAAAAAGACAATGAATAAAAAACAATAAATGTAAGTTAAAAGCTACAGAAAAGTAACAAATATGTTTTAAATTTTTATGTAAGACTTAAAAGGACTATCAATTCAAATTTTCTACTCTAAATTTTTTAAAGCTGATTATAAAGTAGCAGATGTTTTAATATTTTTAAATCTCTGCTTCTGATGATTTGTAACCCATTAATCAAATGGATCAAATGGCAGATAGTGGGAAGGTAATTAAGACTAGCCAAAAAGGAAGAAGAAATGATAAAGAACACATCTCTTTTAAAATATTACAAGCATGAAAAAAGAAATGTCAATGTTGTCTTAAAGATATTGCCCATTATTTTTATTAGTTCATTTAAAAAGACATTCCCTCTAATATAAGAAAGGGCCAAATAAGATTCATTTCATTTATTAAAAGGAGGCAAGATAATGACTCTAGTCAATTAAAACCAGATTCAGTTGGTATTTTTGCACCTAAGAGCACAAATGATGACTAAATCACCTACAGCCACCTAGGCAATCATAAGGTACAGGATAAAAACTTGTGAGGTTTTGTTGAAAGCAAACTGAACCAAGTCAACAATTTCCTGTATTGAGAAAATTTCAAGCAAGGTATTTTTCATGACCGCCTAGCAAAACAATAGTAGAAACTGATTTCCATCAGTTCCCCATCAGAGATTGTCTAATGAGTGTCCTTAAAGTTACTGTCATCAAATATCAGAGGTAAAACGTTTATATGTAGTCCAACTCCATTAAAATGGGAAAATTGAGATGAAGAAACAGAACAAAAGCACAAACAATAGAGTATATTGGTATGTCGGATTCTCACTATGATTTGGCTATTGCTGCTATAAATTGTTCATTCAACAAACATTAAATTATCAGCTACATAGTAGGCAATGAGTCTATGAAAGAAAAAAATAATAATCTTTACCCTTAGAGTAATTACATTGTATTGGATGAAAGCAGCATATAATCAGAAAAATACTTCAAGATATGTATAAAGCAAAAACAAAGTAATTGTGGGCTGGTGTTTATGGGGGAACTAGGAAGTAGTGTGACCAAAATAAGCTTCCTACATCTATGAAGTAGCATCAGAGTTGTCCTTTAAAGGATGCTGTGGCTTCTATCAGGGAAAGGGAAAGGGAAAAGTGGCCTAAGGATGGGGAGAGTGAAGGTGTACAATCTGTATATAGCACAAAGAAAGGAAATGGAATGTTGTATATGGGGAACAATAGGTCTGTTTGGCTATATTGTAGAGTGAAAAAGAGCAAGGTATATTTAATCTAGAAAGGGAGGCTAAAGTAGATTGGGAGTAATATTAAAAGTCAAGCAGGAAATTTATAATTTTTCTTAGAGTCAATGGGGGCTACAGGTGATTCTTGAGCAGGAGAGCAACATAGACAAATTTGTGCTTTAGAAAGTCTACTTTAGCTGCTCTGTATAGCACCAACTGGAGCTTCCTCCAATTAAGGAAATGGAAAACAAAGAGATTGATTAGGAGGTTATTTTAATAGTTTAGGTAAAGAGTAATGAGGGAAAGAAAAAGTCTGTGACTATATAAGTGCAGACAAAAGGGACATATGTGAGGCATTGTGGAAGTAAAACTTGCAAGACTTGCTAAGTAATTAGCTATGAGGAGTGAATTAAAGTGAAGAGTTGAAGAACTAAATGCTGCATAAGTATAGTAACCAAGCTTAGCTCAAAACAAAAAAAAAGAGAGAGAGATGAGAAAATCGATATCTCTCCCTTCTCTGCAGAAGTAGGAAACTATGGATTAGGAACACCACATATATTATCAAATTCCATTGATATGCTGAGCATTTAACCTGAACTGATTTTTTTTTCCTTTCTTGATTCATTATTTTAAGGGATGGCTAATTGGATGATAAGGAGGAAAGATACATGTAAATGAAGATGATAAAGAGAAATGTTGCTAGTTTTTTAAAAGCTATCATTGGTAACCTAAAAGTTAGTTAATATTAACATAATAGATAATAAATAAATAAATGAAATTAAAGATAAATAAATAAATAAAAATAAGAAAGAGAACTAATATTAACAACCAGGTTGCAAAGTATTGAGGCATGAATCCAGATAACAGAATTGATGCAATAAAATTACATGCATTTTTTCGCTAAAAATTTGGTTTGGAAAAATGAAGAAAGAGATATACAACCTGAGAGTATCAAGTGAAGATATTTTTAAGGATGAAGGTGACCTGGAAATGTTTGTAAAAAGAAAAGAAGACACAGCTGGATAAGGAGAGCTTAAAATTAGAGAGATAGTGATTATTCAGAGGGCAAGCTCCCTCTAGGAGAAGATAAGAGTAGATGGGCCAAAGGTAAAGTGGAGGCAGTAGCAAGGAGACACCTATTCCTCCAAACTTGGAACAAAAGGGGAAAGGGTGGAAAATGATATTGAGGCGATATGGAATATAGAATTAAGGAGAAGAAAAAGCTTGTGATAGATGGGCTAAGTTCCTCCCCCCTCCCCCGCATGAAGCTTTAGATAGGATTCACTGCTAATAGAAAGGGAAGAAGAAGCAAAGAATGCTTAAGGAAGTTTTGGAATTGAAACTATGGAAGTATAATAGTAAAAGTCAAAATAGTAAAAGCAAACTGTTTGGAATGTACCAATGAAAGTCCAATTGAGAGTACATAATATAAATTTACATATATATGTATATGTGTATATACCAGCAAATATACATAGCCAAACCAGCATGGTTGGGTGACTTTCTTTCTTGACATTCAGCAGTACATTAAAATGAACACAGAAGGCATCATGGTAGGAATAATCCAAGGATGGAATCTGAAAAGAGATAAGTAGTGACTGAATAAGATGACAAAGGATTCAAGGGTGGAGGGCAGCATAAAGTTAACCAAAGACTCAACTTTGAAGAGAGAAAAGCAAAACCAGAGCAGGAGTTAAGTTAAAGGAGGGAGAAAAGAAGTGACTAGAGGTTTCAGGAAGGATAGAGAATAAATTTAGGAGGAGGTATAGAAAGGTACAGAAAACAATGAAGGTGAGGTTATGATCATATAATGGAATTTTAGAATTATAAATTGTGGGGGTGGAATAATGAGTGATAATGAGATTATGGATAAATTCATCTTCGTGTGTGGCTGGGTATAAAAAATATATAAATCATGGGTTTTGAGAAGTCACTATAACTAGGGTGCCCTGGTATTTGACAAGACATCAAGGTACAAACTGAATAAACAAATAAACAAACAAATAAAAAGATAAATAAATAGATTAATTAATTAATAAGAAAAGAGAGTTGAGAATAGGAAGGGAGTTGGTTGAATAGGAAGACCATGAACATGTTCTAAAATCATTGAAAAAAGAGAGAGAGAGAGAGAAAATTACCTACAGGCCAGTAGATAATAGCCACTGAGATCCAGATAGGATGACATATCTGAATGGACTGAACCTTTCAAAAGAGGAGAGATTATCAGATTATAACAGTTGGGGGAGAGTCTGAAAGTAAAAAGCGAGGAACAAAAAAAAATGATTAATCTATCTTCTATTCCACTATATTGGGGGCATCAATGAAAGCACATACAGTTCAGAGAAAATAGTCAATAACATCTTTTGGTGGGATGAAGGTCTAAGATTTCAAGATGGAAAGATTATGAGAGGAAAAGATACTCTATGAAGGAAAATTTGTCAGTGAAAGAACAGGATTCCACAGGGGAAATAGAGGGGAAGAAACTAGAGAGAAATGAGAATACAGGATGACATGCATGGGTAAAAGGAATCAAGGAGTGATGGCCAGTGGAATAAAGCTTCTCCTTTGGTAGCATATGACTGAATTATCAAGATTCTGAGTGCAGTCATAGTACAATTGATTGATTGGTGACATAGTCAGTTGGGAGGTACATTCTATTTCTGGAGCATGCCTGAGTATATTGGAGAATTCTTGGTTTATCAGATTTATCAAACCCACTGGCCTGTATCTGGTTTTAGAAATTTATACATGAATGAATTATGCCACTGAAATAAACCTACAAAACTATATCTTGAAAATATAAAGTACTTAAAAGAAGGTTGGAGTAGTTGAGAGGAAAAAGTGGTTTTCTTCATTATTTCTTTGACTTGAAAGATGGTACTTTTGGCAGGGTTGGGGGTTGGGGTATGGTATGGAATAAGCATATTAGAAGTGGATAGTGGCAATGCCGATAGCAGCAATGGAATCTGGATTTTTGTACCATAGCTTAAGATAATGGAATGATGTACCCTGGACTATGGAGAGAATGCATGTCATAAGGACTCAAAGAAATAGATTTAACAATCTGATTAAGAAGGTCTTTAAGCTGAAAATGGGACAGAAAAGAGAAAAAAATCTGAGATAAAAGTAAATCTGAATGTTGAGTCTGAAGGGACTTGCTTTAAAACTTATGGTAGCTTACTGTGAAGCTTAAAGGGGCTGCATTATGTGTCAAGTTAAAGCTTATGCTCATTTAGACTGAATTCTAGTAAGGTTTTAGTTTGACAGGATATATTTGCAAGAGTGCTGAGGTCCAGGATCAATCCAGAGGATGAGCAATTGATGGCATCAACCACAAAGTCAACCTGACTGCTAAATACAAAGATCTCAGCATCCAATGAGGTCCACAAAATCTATTTGCCTATCTCCCAAGAAGCACCACCCTGAAGAAAATAGGGGATAGTCTGTATGTTTAGGAAATGAGATAAAAACTTAAAAACTATTATAGACTCATAGTTGTGGCATAGTGTGGGACAAAGGTAGCAAAGGTAAAATTTGGAAAAGCCTCTTTCATGGCTGGAAAGTGGGTTGAAAACGGTTCTTCCAAGACTTCTATTCAAAAACGTAAACTGGAGAATACTGGCATTTATTCATCACTTTAAAGTCTGTGAAGAACTTTATTATATTTATTTAATAACATAATAATTATTATTATATATAACATAATAGTATAATAAAATATTTTTGATATTAAATAATATTAAAAATAATAATGACATAATAATAAATTATATTTATTTAATAGCAATATTATTTCATTTTATCCTCACAGCTGGGGTGAAAAGTGATGTTATTTCCCTTTTATATCTGAAGAAAGTAGCATACAGAAAGGTGACTTGCCCAGGGTTACACAGCTAGTTAGTGCCTGAGCTGGGTTTAGATTTCAGACCTAAGTGTCTTAATATGCACAATTAAAAATTAGCCTCTATCTGATAGTCCCAAGCTTCTCCAGTATGTGGTATAAGGAGACAATGACCAAAAAAAAAAAGATTCAAAGGCAAGCAGAATACTATGTAGAATAAGACATGTATACTACTAAGAAAGATAATGATAGAAGAGATAATGGGAAGTTTCACACAACCAGATACAAATTGAAATAGAATCAGAATAAGGCAGTAAGAGAGAGACAGAGACACAGAGACAGAGAGACAGTGAGTCAGGTAAACCTAGGAATTTTAAATCTAACAATGATCCACAGGAATGGAATATGAAGCATACCTTCCTTCTTTCAGCAGAGAAGCAGAACTATGAGAGCAGAATATCACATACATTGTCAAATGTGAATATTGTAACCATTGCTTTTTGTTTATTTTGTTGCTATTATTGGGTTTTGTTCTGCATAACTTTTTTTTTCTTTGTTTCAAAGGAAGGTTTATTTTGGGAAGCAGACAAAGCAAAAGCAAAAATAGACCTAGTTATAAGAAATTATCAAAGTAATTATATTTTGCTAAAAGGTATCCTAGACAATCAAATAATATCAAAAAATCTTACAGCAAGTTTCTCTGATAAAGGTCTTATTTCTCAAATATTTAGGGAATTGAATCAAACATAAAAATAAAGTCCAGCCTCCAACTGAGCAGGCAGTTTTCAGAAGAAGAAATCAGATCTATAGGCATATGAAAAATGCTCTAAATCTCTACCGATTAAGGAAGGGCAAAGTAAAATAACTTTGCTACTCCAAAATTTGATTAGAAGCATTATTTCAAAGTTGTTTGGAAGGAAATATTGGGAAAGTTTTGGGTCCAAGCCTATATGCTGCCATCTTCCCCATTACATTTTTAATAACTTTTTGAATGCCTTTGGGTTTCATATCAGAGTCATTTTTCGATTTATCCCCCTTCTCCTCAAAATGAACCCTCCTCAGCCCATCTGCCTGGACAGTTTTACTGGAATGTGACCATTAAACATGCTATAGCTTCTTAGAGCTGGTAAGAGTTGGGTGAAAGGCAGACAAGAGGTGGATAAGCAACTCTGAGAAGAGTTCAGTAAGTCCTCAATCCAGAAATGCAGGTCCTGCCTGAATATCCCATATGCCCCACTATGTTATGATGATTTTTTATTTATTTTTATTTATTTTATTTAATTTATTTTTTATATTTATTTATTTTATATATATATATTATTTATTATATTATTTAATTTCTCTGATCAATACACATGATTAAAAACAATTCAAAAGGATTAATAATGGAAAAATGCTATCTGCCTCCAGAGGAATAACTGATGAACTCTCAGCACAAATTTTTTTTTTGCTCTAAGACTAATGTAGAAATGTTTTGCATGATTTCACGAATATAATTGATATCATACTGTTTGCCTTTTCAGTGGGTAGGGAACAGATGAAAAGGAGAGAATCTGTACCTCAAAATTTAAAAAGAAAATGTTTAAAATAAGTAAATAATACCTTTTTATAAAAAGTATATTAATGGGAAAGATTAGGCTTAGATCAACACCTCACACCCTACACCAAGATAAATTCAAAATGGATGAATGACTTGAACATAAAGAAGGAAACTATAAGAAAATTAGGCGAACACAGAATAGTATACATGTCAGACCTTTGGGAAGGGAAATACTTCAAAACCAAGCAAGAATTAGAAAGAGTTACAAAATGCAAAATAAATAATCTGGATTACATCAAATTAAAAAGTTTTTGTACAAACAAAACCAATGTAACCAAAATCAGAAGGGTAGCAACAAATTGGGAAACAATCTTCATAAAAACCTCTGACAAAGGTTTAATTACTAAAATTTATAAAGAACTAAATCAATTGTACAAAAAATCAAGCCATTCTCCAATTGACAAATGGGCAAGGGACATGAACAGGCAATTCTCAGCCAAAGAAATCAAAACTATTAATAAGCACATGAAAAAGTGCTCTACATCTCTTATAATCAGAGAGATGCAAATCAAAACAACTCTGAGGTATCATCTCACACCTAGCAGATTGGCTAACATGACAGCTATGCAAAGTAATGAATGCTGGAGGGGATGTGGCAAAGTGGGGACATTAATTCATTGCTGGTGGAGTTGTGAATTGATCCAACCATTCTGGAGGGCAATTTGGAACTATGTCCAAAGGGCGATAAAAGACTGTCTGCCCTTTGATCCAGCCATAGCACTGCTGGGCTTGTACCCCAAAGAGATAATGGACAAAAAGACTTGTACAAGAATATTCATAGCTGCGCTCTTTGTGGTGGCCAAAAATTGGAAAATGAGGGGATGCCCTTCAATTGGGGAATGGCTGAACAAATTGTGGTATATGTTGGTGATGGAATACTATTGTGCTAAAAGGAATAATAAAGTGGAGGAATTCCATGGAGACTGGAACAACCTCCAGGAAGTGATGCAGAGCGAAAGGAGCAGAACCAGGAAAACATTATACACAGAGACTGATACATTGTGGTACAATCGAAGGTGATGGACTTCTCCATTAGTATCAATACAATTTCCCTGAACAATCTGCAGGGATCTAAAAAAAAAAATACTACCCACAAGCAGAGGATAAACTGTGGGAGTAAAAACACCGCTGAAAAGCAACTGATTGACTACAGGGTTGGAGGGGATATGACTGAGGAGAGACTCTAAATGAACACTATAATGCAAATTCCAAAAACAGGGAAATGGGTTCGAGTCAAGAACACATGTGATAACCAGTGGAATCATGCGTCGGCTATGGGAGAGGGAAAGGCGGGGGGGGGGGAGGAAAAGAAAACGATCTTTGTTTCCAGTGAATAATGTATGAAAACGACCAAATAAAATAATGTTTAAAATTTAAAAAAAATTAATTAAAAGTATATTAGTAAAGACATCCAGTAATTCAAAGGAGTCAATAATTGGAAAGAGTCAGGAAAATATGACTTTGGATGACAATAAAAAATAATCAAAATAGCTCCTTCCTATCTTTCCATTCTTCTTATACCTTACTCCCCAAGGCATACTCTTCAATCCAGTGTCATCACTGTCCTCCTTGCTATTCTAGAAATGTAACCTTGAATTTCATCATTACTATGGTTTATGCAGATTTATGAAGACTGTACAGGTCCAAGGAGGGCCCAAGGGGTTGGCCCTGGAGCTATACAGAGAGCTTTCTCCTATCTGAAGGAATTATAAAGACTACCCCAAAAAGAAAAAAAAAAGCCAATCTTGTCCTCAGAGAATTTAAATTCCTACTAATGGATAAGATTTGGACAAATAGATATGTGTAGGTTGCAGTGGGTGCAAGATCCTTTCCACAACACACCAACCTATAGCAAACTTCTATTTCTGAATTCCTGTAGGTCTTGCTAGATCTACCTCTCACTTGACAGTTGGCCCACAGGTCCTTGAATTAGCAATTAGCTTTTGAAATGTATATATCTTATTGATCATTCCATAGTTGATACTTATGCTCTATAGTTTATATTTTTCCTCCTTAAAAGGAAAACTGAGTTGAATTTAGTGCATTGAAACATATGAAGCTCAGTCGGGACAACACTAGCAGGGTCATTTTTTCATATTGTTCTTTGAAGCTGTTATAGTTCAGGGTCACAGGAATTCTTCTTGAGTTTGAGGGCCATGAAAATTCAGAAAATTCTTAAAAGCTTTATATTGTTCCAAAGGTGGTGGGTTAGAGAAAGCAAAATATGAATGACACAGCATTCACTGTAGACTATATTTTTAACCTGATATCCTTTCATCAACCTTGATTTGCTTCTTTTCAGTCTCTACATATTTTTCCTATTTCTATCCTCTGGGCCCAAGCAGCACAAATCTATTCTCTCTTCCACAGGGCACCTCTTCAAATACTTGAGAACATGTGTGTTTTTACCCTGCCAATGGTATCTACCATGTCTCTGCCTCAGACCTCTTCATCTTGGGGCTAACCATGCCCAATTCCCAAAACCAATAATTATGGCTTGATCTTAAAGCCTTTAAACAGCCTAGTCTTCTTCTCTTGACAATCTTCAGTTTACGAATGCTTTTCTTAAAATGTGGTGATCAAAACTGAGCACAATACTCCTGACACAGTCTAACTGGGGGCAGAGTACAAAAGGCTGTTCCCTTCAGAGTACAAGATTTAGTGGCTCTCATAATATAGACTAAGACCTTTGGACCCAAAAAAATTAATCTCTGGTCCGTGTATTATAGTGTTAAATCCATCTCACTGAATTCTAGTTCTTGAAAAATTGGTAACACAAGTGTGTTACATGGAGGCAGCTTTTTCATAGGATTATGGATTCAGAGTTGAAAATAAGCTTAGAGTACATCCAGTCTAACTCCTTCATTTTACTGATGGGAAAACTGAGTCTGAGAGAAGCTTCATGACTTACCTAGGGTCACACAGCTAATAAATGGCCAAGATGGGACTTGGTTCTAGATCTTCATGAGTCCTAGGGCATCTAGGTGGCACAGTGGATAAAGTACTGGCCCTGGAGTCAGGAAAAGCTGAGATCAAATCTAGCCTCAGATGCCAGCTGTGTGACAAGTCTTTGACTGCCTCAGTTTTCTCATCCATAAAATGAGGTGGAAAAAGGAAATGGAAAACCACTCCAATTTCCTTGCCAAGAAAACCCCCAAATGTGGTCATGAATGAAATGAATGAACAGCAACTTCCTGACTCCTATTTTAGCACCCTAACCTATTCTGTTTGATTAAACAGAAAGCTTTATTCCTAAACCACAGTGACTAACTCAAGAAATTCTTGTATTTTGATCATATCCAAAACTGTTGGACTTTTTTGTTGTCATAAATGGAGTGTAGTTTTCAGAAATGGTCCTTTTTGTGGTTTTGTTTTTGCTACTATGTCTCTTCTCACTATATCAGAAATCTCTTCTATTTAGTGTTTCCAAATTATTAATTGTCACTCAGAAAGCAGTATACTGTTTGATGAGAACTAGACCTGTAGATAAAATTCTGATTTGCATTCAGTATACACTTGCACATTACTTTAAAAGAAATAATGCCTTTTTTCCTTAAAGAATGAAAGAGATTAAATTCGTGGATGTGGCAGCAGTCCCAATATGTTATTTTTATATAGGTGCCACTCCTACAAACCAATTTATCATATCCTATCTTTTTCACGGAGGCACAAAGTAATAATCCTTCATGAGAAAGCACTTCTTTCCGTTCTTATAGTAAATAAGAATCTACATTGATTATTTCATATATTTATCAGCTTCTTTTTTCCATAGTTTGTTCCCTAAATAAGGCTCAAAGACACACTACACTACATATGAGTCTGCTTCTGTTTGACTCCCTTTTTTTCTTTCCTCTCTTTAAAATTAATTCCCCTATAGTGTCTGAATGGTTTTATCAATTAGCTTTTGCTGGTGAAGTCTTTTTTGTCTAATATAGTGTAATGATTTTTTCATCTGTCGAGGGGGGTTATTAATAACTGCCACCACTGGGGTTAGAACATACTCTGGTGTTTGCTTTGGGGGAACCAGGGGATTGTAGGAAATCCTAGCCAAACTGAATCATAATTAGAAAGAAAATGCTAGCAATTAGAACTATACATTAGGTGTTAATTTACTGCAATGGAAAAGTCAGGGGTGGTATTTTTATTCAGTTTTTAGGTGCAACCAGATGAAATGCTCATTACTGGATAATTTCCATCAACCTTGTACATTTCTCAAAGCAACAAAGCTGCTGAAAATACAGTGGAGTACAGTGTCTCAGCTTCTGCTCTTTTAGAGGGTAGGAGGGTGGAGAGGGGAGTATTCGGAAGTTTTCATTTTCCACCACATGGAACTGATCATCTCCCTCTGGGGAGTCTTTAAACATATTGTATAATTTCAAGGGGGTGAAGCACTTTGGTAGTACAAGCATATTAGTATGGTTCACATTTTTCTCCTCCCCTAAATTTATTGAACTGGTCTTTCAGTTCTTTGTGGCTAATTAAATGATCTAAATCAATCAATGCCCTTCCTTATAGTTTCTGATTTTATAGTTTTCCAATGGCCAGACTGGCCCTTCTTTCTGTTTACTTTAGAAGATAATTTTTCTAGGGAGATTATACAAATTGACACAGGATGAAATATGCAAAGTTATGAAAACTACAGGCACAATAACCATAAAGAAGTAAATGGAAAGACCAAATGAAATGAAATGCCTTGGATTCCAAAGAAGAGTTGAGAAAAAGCACGTCATTTCTTCAATGCAGGTGGGATTTTGTTTGTACTTCTGAAATCTCTTATATGTTAAATTTTATGGAACTTGTATGGGGGCACCCTAGATATTGTAGGTAGGATGATTAAGGGGATAAGAAGTCAGATTAAGATATATACACCAAAACTATCAATAAACACTTGAAAACATGTTCTAAGTCTCTTATAATCAGAGAAATGCAAATCAAAACAACTCTGAAGTACCACCTCACACCTAGCAGATTGGCTAACATGACAGCAAAGGAAAGTAATAAATGTTGGAGGGGATGTGGCAAAATTGGGACATCAATGCACTGCTGGTGGAGTTGTGAATTGATCCAGGAGGGCAAAGGAAGCTAAAAGACTGCCTACCCTTTGATCCAGCCATAGCACTGCTGGGTTTGAACCCCAAAGAGATAATAAGGAAAAAGACATGTACAAGAATATTCATAGCTTCACTCTTTGTGGTGGCAAAAAATTGGACAATGAGGGGATGTCCTTCAATTGGGGAATGGCTGAACAAATTGTGGTATATGTTGGTGATGGAATACTATTGTGCTCAAAGAAACAATGAACTGGAGGAATTCCATGTGAACTGGAAGGACTTCCAGGAAGTGATGCAGAGTGAAAGGAGCAGAACCAGGAGAACATTATACACAGAGACTGATACATTAAGGCACAATGAAATGTAATGGACTTCTTTATTAGCAGCAATGCAATGATCCAGGACAATTCTGAAGGACTTATGAAAAAGAAGACTATTCACATCCAGAGAAAGAACTGTGGGAGTAGAAACACAGAAGAAAAACAACTGCTTGATCACATAGGTCAATGGGGATATAATTGGGCTTATAAACCCTAAAAGATCACCCTAGTGCAAATATCAATAATATGGAACTAGGTCTTGGTCAATGACACATATAAAACCCAGTGGAATTATGTGTTGGCTATGGGAGGGGGTTGTGGGAGGAGAGGGAAAGAACATGATTTTTGTAATCCTGGGAAAATATTCTAAATTAATCCATTAAATAAATTAAAAAAAAAGATATATGCACCATTTGAAGCAGGTTGTAATGGAAGAAACACTGGACTTGGGGGTCAGAAGTTCAACTTCCAACTCTTAAACTTACTAGTCCTGGGATGATGTTCAAGTTATCTAACTTCAGTGAGCCAGGTTTACTTATCTGTTAAAAAGGAATGATTCTATTTGTTCTAACTACCTCACAGAATTGTTAGGAAAGCACTTTGTCGACCGCAAAACACTATTATATTTTGAGTATTGTGAGACAGTAAATATAAAATAATTTGAGGATGGAGGAATCATTAACAACAGGATGGGATGGGGACAAGGGTTGACAGAGGAGGTGATGCTAGAGCTGAGCCTTCAAGGAAGATAAGGATTCTCAGAAGAATAGATCAAAGGGCAAGTAAAAGATGGAGGATTTGTGCCAATATACTGGAATAAAGAGCAAAATAATGAGTTCAGGAAATAGATAGTAATTACATTTCCCTGGAATAGAGAGTGTGTGAGGCAATTGTGTGAGATAAGACTAACATCCCAGTCTGAGGAGTTTGTACTATATTCTAGAATGACTAAGGGAGCAGAGAGATGACACAGTAGATAGAGTACTAGGCATGAAGTCAGGAAGATATGAGTGGAAATCTGGCCTCAGACACTTACTAGTTGTGTGATCCTGGACAAGTTACTTAATCTTGTTTGCCTCAGTTCCCTCATCTGTAAAATGAGTTGGAGGAGGAAATGACAAATCACTAGTATCTTTGCCAAGAAAACCCCATATGTGGTCACAAAGAGTTGGACATTACTGAAATAACTAAATAACCAAATAATGACTAAAGGCTTTTGAAGGAGGTAGTAACATGGTTGAAACAAAGGAAAATGATTTCTAGAAATTTTATGGGGGGAGGGGGGGACCTTGAAGTAGATAGATCAAGTAGGAGTCTATATCACAGGATTCCAGGCAAAAGATTATGAAAACTTAGATTAAGGTGGTGACCTTATGAAAAGGGAAAATGATACAGATATGAGCAATGATATAGAGGCTTAGAATGACAAGATAGGGCAGCTATTTGAATATGTCTGGGAAAAGAGAGAGAAAAGTTTATAATGACTCAAAAATTCTGGGCCCGAGAGACTAGAAGAATGATAGTTTTTACTCAAAAAAGTCCTCAAAAGAAAACTGAAAATTTGGAGTAGATTTATAGAAAAGGGCAATGAGTTGTTTCAAACATTTGGAGTTTGAGTTTTTTATTTCTAAGTGGAGATGTCCAAAAGGACAAAATAATCTTCCTGAGGCATGGGTCTGACCATCTGCTCCCAGCTCCATTCCTGATTCTCTAGCTTCTAAACCAAGTATTTTATTCCCAGTTTTTAATCACAGTATCTGGGAGATAGTAAGGGTTTAATAAATACTTATTGACTTGACTTGTTGATTGAGATTACTAAAGAAAATGTAGAGAGAGAAGAGTTCAGGACAAAGCCTTGAGAAGCATCCATGATTATGGGGTAGAAAATAAATGATGAACTAACAAAGAAGACTGAAAAGTTTAGGTCAGGTAGGCAGGAGAACCAAAAGAAAGCAGTGTCACAGAAAACAGAGGAAAAGAATAATCAAGAGGGAATGGAGCCAGTGGGAAGGGAATCAAGTTGGGGAAGGTGAACAGGGTCAAAATTTGGCAAGCTGCTAAGGATGATAAGGAACACGAAAACTACATTGGATTTATTGGTTAAAGAGTCACTAGTAGATATCAAGAAAATAATTCAGCAGTGTGTTACTCAGAAGTGTGATTGGAAAAGGTTGGGAAGTGAGTGGATAGTCAGAAAAGGAGGCTGCAAGAGATATTTGCCATTGAAAGAGAGGAGATAAAGAGGAAAAACTTAAAGAAGGCAAGTGAAATATTTATAATTAGTGGGAGAAGAGCCGGGGGGAAAAAGAGATATCAAGTATGAGAGTGAATGAACATTTGGACAGGATTTTGGAAGAGGACAGGAGAGGATGGGAGGGAATGGGATCTAGGGCACAAGTAAATAAATTAGGAAAAGAGCTATCTATTCCTTGGAGACTAAAATAAAAGAGGACAGGCTGGGAGGTGTTTAGGGTACTTAAGGGGTGGAGTAGAAGAGCCGAAAAAGCTAGTGGAAGAGATGCCTTTGATTTTTCCAGTAAGGCAAAACATAAAATCATCTGCTGTGGGTTGGGAGCGGGAGGCTGAGATGGCAGAGAGGTCTTGAATTTAAGATTTAGATCTGCTGCTTCCAGGAGTATGACAGAAATTCTGAAAGGGACAAATGAAAAGACCATCATGCAGCAGAGAATGTTTGGTTGATCTTTAGAAAATGTGAAGTTATAATAGACCCAGTAAGCATAGTTGGGTGATTTCCTCCAGTGGCAGTGATATGCAAAAGTACAAGAAGACTGGAGTAGACAGATTTTATCAGCAACCCAATGCTGCAGCTTTGGCAGGACAGGGACAGATCAATTTCCACAGCACAAAGTTCTGACTAAGATCATTAAAAATCTTGTGATCATTTCCTTGGCTCTAGACTGAACCCATAATAATTGCTAATTTCTAAGATGGCCTGGGGAGAATAGGCAATGGAAAATGACATACCCAGAATATAGCTCTCAGCTCTGAAACCTCTGAAAGAAAGATCCTCTATTACCTTCTAATGCTCTGAGGCTCTTTTATGATGTTGTGCCTAAACAGACTATTCTAATCCTTCTAAGGAGTTTTTGAAAACTTTTTTTTTTCTTTATAAGTTTTCTAGTTTAGAAACACTTTTGTAGGATTTCCTTTTCTATCTCATTTACCTAAAAAAATTTATTCATCAAAAATATAATTTCTTCCTCTCCCTCTTCTCCAATAAGACTGGAAATCCAGCAGTCAAATAGGGGATTGATAACAGGTTGCCAAAGAAGAAATATAGAGAAGTTAATGCTTTCCCATGCAGAACAAGAATATAATGCTGTATTTTTCCTGGGTTAAGTTGGTATGATTCCTTGATACTTGAATAAAAAAATAGTTATTGAGAAATGTAAAGAATTGTGGGAGATGTGAACAACTAGAAGAACTAGTCCTTAAGGAATTTACAGTCAAATTGGGGGTAGAAGACATAAATACCTATTAAATAACAAACTTCAAATAATAATTCAAAGTATTAATAGATGTTACAAGATAGCCCATGACTCACCATCAAAAGAATTGTGCCCTTTTTTTTGCATTCTCACTGAATGTGGGGGAAAGCAATGAGAGGGAAGTAATTTGAGAGTAAAAGTAAAATAAAGTTCAGTTTTTAAAAGAGTTGCACAAATAATTAGTGGAATAAGTTCAGATGAGAAATTATTTCAACTGGAGTTCTTTAAAAAAAAATGTTGGCCAGATTTAGGAAAGAGAAGAGGAAAAAAAGAGTTTAGAATAAAGACCATAATATTAGGAAGGAAGAGTAAAATCATTCTAGACAGAAAAACAGAAGGCGCAAGGAGACTAAGAAGTCTAAGGTACATTTTAAGACATTGAGTTTACCTCAAGAAGCTGGAGGAGCAAGACAGGTACACATAGGAAAAATGGGACATTTATTTATGCCTCCTGGTAATTTTCAGAAATTGTTCCCCTGTGTGCTATTTATCAGAGGCTTTTAGCCTTTACTATAGCATATAAGACAAGTTGTTTAAAAAATAAAAACATTTCTATAATATAAAGGTAAAAATGATGCTATAATTGTGCATTCATAAAAAGTAATATCAAAAGGTGACTTAGTTTGCTCCTGTCTCCCTACCGTCTCAAGTTGTTCCAAAAAAAAGTATTCTCCAAAGGGGTATCAAAAACCTTTATTAAGGCCATAAAATGACCCAAAAGATTTTGTGATGAACTAACCCAAGGGGAGAACAATGAAGGCATCTCACCCTTCCTGCAATAGCAAGTTGTGGGAGAAGTCTCTAACATAATAACACCTACCTACATTCCTGATGGGAATGTTTTCATCCTCCCCTCTTTTGTGCTGATTACTGTCCCCTCAGGGAGTTCAAACTTACCCGGAATTCCAGCTTCCATGACAGCAGTAATATGGGTGTTACTGAGACTCCTCCCTAAGCATACCTACCCCTTATCTTGCCATCACCTCTTGGCTGTAGCAGGACCACCCTTGAGGTTTGAGGGGGAAAGGCTCCTATTCCAGAGGAATGCCCAGTGAGTTGGATCCTCTTACTTTTTCATATTGGGTAAGAGAGTAAGTCACATCGGATGAATAAGCAGGGATGGGCTGTGCTCTTTACTGAAAATTGTATTACATTATTTTCCTCCTCAAACCCTTCTATCTTTCAAAATTCTCTATTACTGGTCCCAGTATCCTTCTAGGTACCTAGGTTCAGAAACTCAGTGTCATCTTCAATGCCTCTCTAACTCACCCCATATATCAAAACAAGATCTTAATGTTTCTACAACTCTCACACTCTCTCTCTTCTACACACACACACAGTTACCACTCATTTGCCTAGTTTATTTATTACAATCTCATGCTAAGGGGCACCACTACCTAGAGTGCCTCCAAAAGAAATCCAGCCTTCACATAGATGTTTAATTGACATTCCTACATTATATCATACTCTTACTCAAAAATCTCCAAGAGCCCTCTATTAGTGATAGATAGACACAGACAGACAGGCAGACAGGCAGACAGGCAGACAGATAGATAGATAGATAGATAGATAGATAGATAGATAGATAGATAGATAGATAGATAGATAGATAGATAGATAGATAGATAGATATGAAGAATAAGAAGTTATTCTTTACCTGGTTCCTCTAGCCATTTGATAATCCAACACTTGACATCTGAATGAGGTGTCCTGAGTGACACCCTGATCATTTTCTTGACCCATGAAAGGAGCAAGTGGAAGGGTTGCTGTATCTGTTATGAGAGAAATAGCTTATGGCTAGTACTCTTTTGGCTCAGCTCTCTTGGTAGCAAAATATAAGTCCATTGAGGGGTGAGGAAAAACAAGATCCTTCTTTGCCCTGCTGTCAGCACCTGGGGCAAGCTTATACCTGAGTCCCTGAAAACTCCTATCTCTTTTGTTTCTTTTCCTATTCAGGTGACCTCGTGAGTCCGGAAGTCTGCAAATTCCGTGACATTAGGGTTCAATGAAATGGTTGATTGTATTTAGTTATAGTGGCTGCAGCAGGAATAGGTCAGTGGCAGGAGAAACTCCTACATTAGAGAGAAAGGCCACTGAAAAGAAGGTTGACCCAGCAAAGGTAAAAATGCAATTAGTAGCGCCTCAAACTGTTTTACATTCCAATGATGTTTAACTACCAGTCTCTCAGCAGACTATAATAACATTTATATTAAATTATTGAATCTTCTTTAAATAACTCTGTTAATTCTCATTGTTATTCTTTCTATGTTTAGCATTTTCTGGGTAAGAATAAACTTCTTGTAGCATACCTGATTCATATTTTTCATTAGATAACCTCTGTAATTCACCTGACCTTTAGGCTAAGGAACAACTTAGACGTGTGAGTCATAAATAAAATAATCTCTCATTCATCCAGGCGGGAGACGTATTAATGAATCGATGGGTGTGAGAAAAGGGAAGCCCCCTTTGAGTAAGAAGAAGTTCATCAACACTGAGCTTAGTCAAATAGAATGTTTGGGTCCAGATCTAGGAATGGGAGCAATACCAGAACTATATTCCCAGCATTAATTTTTCATGTCTAGATAATGGTTTCTGTTTGGCATTTAAAGTCCTCCACACCCAGGCCCAAACTGCCTTTCTAATTTCATAATATATTACTATCTTTCCATCACTTAAAAGAAACTGTCCTTGCTATTCCTTACACTCAGATGGAAAAAAATATATATCCAAAAATGAATAGGAAATTAAAGTATAAAATAAAACCATATAAACAAAAAGAATGTGTTTACACTGAATTTTATCTGTTAAATTGACATCAGAGACAATTCACCTTTATATATTGTTTTGCATTATGTGGTAAGTAACTGAACATAAAGAAATGACTCCTGCTGAAAAGCTATTATGTTCACTGTTATGACCTATTATTTGAGTGTTCTATTGTGTATCTTTGAATAAAAATATCTAAAAACTAAACTCACCTTGAGACTTAGATTTACTGATGAAATTAATTGAACGTTACTAACAAATTATTATTTAGACGTCCATCCTACCCCCTAGTACTTATAGAAAGATTTTTCTAAAATAGTACAGCATATGTTCCCCCAAAATAGTAAACTGTGCATGCCCCTTGACCTAGTAATAATAATACTAGTTTTATGTATCCCTCCCACAAAGAGATCAAAGAAAGAGGGTAAGGAACCAAATGTATGGAAGTATTTATAGCTGCTCTGTTGGCAATAGAAAAGAATTGGAAACTGAAGGGATGCCTCCTCAATTGGGGAAAGACTTTTATGAAATATGAATGTGATGGAATTCTTTTGTGCTACACAAAATAATAAAGAGAATGGTTTCGGAGAAATCTGGGGAGACATATGAACAGATGCAGAGTGGAGTGAGCTGAACTAAGAATAATTTGTGAATAAAAAAGATTATAAAGAAAATCAACCTTTTATGACTAAGGAATTCTGATCAGCACAATATCCAATCACAATTCCATAGGAATCACCATGAAACAGGCTATTTACCTCCAGGTAGAAAGGTAATTGACTCAGAGTACAGAATGAAACTTATTTTTTCATTTTCAAAGAAAGAATTTGCTTTGCTTTACTATGTATGTTTATAACAAGAAATTGTGTTTTTCTTGCTTTTTCAATGGAATAGAAGCCTTCCCTAAACCTTCTTAATTCTGGTATCTTCCTTCTGTTAATTTTTTCTTGTTTATCTCATATATGTTGTTTCTACATTAAATTGGAAACTTCTTGAGGATAGTGAATTTCTTTTGCCTCTCTTTTTTCATTAGTAATTACTATGATGCCTAGCATATAGCAGGTACTTAATAAATAATTACTGAGTGAGGTAGGGACGAATAGGAGACAAGAGGGGAAAATGTGGATTTTCATTGGAAAAAAATTTTTGAAATAAAATAATGTAGCATACCTTGTACATTTGTCTCTCAATTCCTTCACAATCATATTGAGTAGCAAATATATAAAGTATTTGGATGAAAAGATACAAAAGAGGGAGAAAACCTCATTGTTAATGGAAGAGTTGACTGAGATAGCATCAACAACCTATATACCTCCTCTAACATCTTCACAAATCTTTATGAAAGTCATCTATACACATATTGAAGGCATCCTGAGTCGGTGTTGGTAGGGAGCAAGCAGACATTTGCAAACACTATTTAACAATGGAACACACTTCACAATTTCATATTCTACTGAAGAATATAAAGACCAATCAAGATGGCAGGGCAAAAAGGAAGCAGTACAATCCAGTGCCCCCTACAACTACTCCAACAAAGACCTAAGAATAGTGGATTAAGCATTAAAAAAGTGAAACTGAAAAATCAAAGAGGAAATTGAGCCCATTTTCCATCCTAATATCACAAATGTAATATATAGACAAGTAACAAGAGCAGAGACTGTGGAACAGGAGTGGCCTGGGATCATAACCTAAATGCCCAGAACATTAATTTAGGTGAGTAGTACAGGGATGAAAAGAGATTATTAGGGGCTCAGCTCAATCTAAGGCTAGTAGTGTGGCATCTCTGAGAGAACCAGGAAAATAGATTTAGTACCTTCAGCTCCAAGTTGGGAAAACAGCTTGGGGACTCTTAGAACTGATCTCAGACTTAGCTTCCTCTACCCTACCTTAGTCAACAATGAGGGTCTGGAGCACAGATTCAGAACTCAGAGCTCCTGACTAATACTGGACTAAGTGCCACACATCCTACCCTCCACCCCAGACCAACAATACAAGGGTCAACAGTCAAGCACCCTGTGAACCAGAAAGATTCTACATTCAGACTCTACCCAAGTCAGAAGCACAAGTGTCTCAAACATATCGGGATCATAGACTCAGACTCCAGAGTTCCCAGGTAAACCAGAAACACACAGGGTTTCCCAGAGAATATTGTTGGAAGAATGAGGATAGGGGGAAAAAAACGATAAATAGCTATTATGAATCCAGGAATGCCTAACACACAACTTCAAAAGAGGAGAATTATTTTACAACATCTATAAGAAAAGCCTCAAAGGAAAATAGTTTGTCCACAAGATAAATTAGAATTCCTAGAAGAAATCAAATTAAAAAAAAATTTTTTTAAATAAACTTAAAAATAATATGAATAAAATTAGAATGATAAAGAATTGAAAAATAAATTAGAGGTATAGAGCTATAGAGGAATGACTAGGAAAGAGAATAACAAATTACCATAAGAGATATAAAATATTACCCAAATGACAGATATTCTGGAAATTAGAAAGGTCCAAGCAGAAGTTAATTATTCTATGAGACAAAAGATTTTTAAAATTGAAGAAAACATGTAGTATTTCATATGAAAGTAGCAGATCTGGAGAACAGATCAAGGACTACCCAAAAGCCATAGTGGGGGAATAATAACCTGTATGTTATATTTTAATAAATCATGGGAGCAGTTAGGTAGCACAATGAAGAGTGCTAGGTCTGGAGTTGGGAGCACCTGGATTCAAATGTGAATTTGAATCAGAAACCTCCTAGCTGTGTGACCCTAGGCAAATAATTTAACCTCAATTGTATAACCCTTGCTGTTTTTCTGTCTTATAACTATTACTAAGACAAAAGGTAAGGATTTTTTAAAAAAAGAAATCATGAAAGAAAACTGCACAGATCTCTTAGAATTACAAAGCAAAGTGAAAATAGAATGAATCCACTAGTTACCTCCAAAAAGAAACCACAAAAATGGAAACATCATAGCAAAAATCTAAGCTACCAGGTCAAAGAAAAAAAATATTTAAATTAGAAAGAAAGAGTTCAAATACCAAAGGACCACAGTCAATCTCACACACAAGATTTAGCAACTACAATTATAAAAGAGTGATGAGCATGGAATGTAGTATTCTAAAACATAAAAGATATAATCTTGCCCCCAAAAATAACCCAGAAAATTTTAGCATAATCATAGGAAGGAAGAGATGGATTTTTAATAAAATATAGGGTTCCAAGCATTTTGAGGAAAAGTCTGAAGCTGAGTAGAAACTATGGACCACAAACATGGAATAAATAAAAACATTTAAAAATACAAATGAGCAATCAGAAAAGACTTTGCAAAGATGAAGTGTCTACATTATAATGAAGAGAACAGGGATAAAACATATATCCCCTAAGAACCATAATATCACCAAGGGTCATGGAAGGACCAAAATAAAATAGAGGGCCTTGGGGAGATTTTTTTGTTGTTCTTTTTGACAGAACATGGCAGTCTTATCATCAGCTCTGTATCAAGTCCAGGCAGCAGAATCAAAGAATAATGTATACTATAACAAACTTCTTCACACTTATAATCCCATTTTCTTTCTTTGTAGCACCAATCTTAGTAGGATTTAACACACTGTCCAACAAAAGTTCTGGGTAAAAAGTCTAGCTTCTCATAAACAGTCTTTTCTCTTGTCCTTTGCTCCTATCAACAGTGCTCTTTTCATCTTTGTTGTTACTGAAACTATAAGTCTTACTTCTGTCTTCAGGGAAAGGCCCTTAAAAATCAAAAGTATATTCACCTCTGACTCTAATTCCCAAGTATGCAAGGACAGTTCACTTTCAGTCTCTTTATATTGTTTGCTGGTCCAAATTTTCTAAAACTATTGAGTCAAGTGATATTTAATTTTTCTCTCTTCCTATCAAACTCCTTAAACATCCATCAAGCCAACTCTATAGTCAGAGTGAGAACTTTCATTAAAGTACATGGAAAGCCCATTAAGAGGACTGTCCATATACATCAAAAAATTCTGTAGCCAAAGGATACCAAGTTCTTATATCAAGTCATCCACTTTCTCAAGGTTACCTCTCATCTACACCACCCTTCCCCAACTTTGACAATGAATTAGTCATAAAAACCTCAAAAACAACATCTGCCAACTAATTCCAAATATATCAGTTCAAAATGGTCCAGGGATTGGAGTTGGGATTGGAATACAATGGGGTCCTCTTATATCATAAAACAAAATTAAAACAACTTTACTTGTGATAAAATTTTTAAAAGAATGTAATTCCTAATTAAATTTAAATAAAATGCAGCTCTACTCCACTTCTGCATATACCTTAGAAATTAAAAACACTAGATTAGGAAGGTATCCCCACAGGGCACTGGAAATTCTACTTAAAGATGTTTAAAAAAAAAAGGAAAAATTACAACTGGGGAGGGGGTGAATAGGTATATCAATCCATTGTTCATTGAGCTACAAATTGGGCCAGTTGTTCTTGAAAACAATTTGGAATTATGATTAAAAAGTTATTCAAGTGTGAATGATACCCTTGGACCCAGTAATATTTCTACTACTAGTCCTATACCCCAAAGAGATCTATAATCATTGTCCTAGTACAAGACCTCCTTTCCTCCAAACCTGGAATAGGGGAGATAAGGCTGAAAAGGTAAAAATTTTAAATTACATACCCCGTGAGTTGGAAGGGACCTGTAAGTGATCATCCTGATTAAAAAAAAAAATCTCTGCTCATATGACATATTTGCCCATTATGGCAGGTTTAAATATTGGGCTAATTTGGATTTTATACTAATTAGTGAAGTGCTATAAAATATTTTTGACCAGAGGGATAACAAGATCAAACTGGTATTTCAACTGGTATAAAGGCATTTTAACTGATCTCCCTCCTAGTTTCTATTACTCTCTAATACATCCTCCACAAAGCTCCCAAATAAATATCTCTAAAAAGATGTAATGATGTCATTCCCCTGTTCAAGAAACTTTAATTGCCTCCAATATAAAATATGAACCTTTCATTTAAAGCTTTCCACTAGCAGGTTCCAACTGCCTTTCAAACATGTGGAAATAGATGTCCAGTAGAAATCTTAATCTCAATAAGTCCAAAACAGAATTTATCTTTCCTCCTAAACTCTGCCCCCCTTCACTTTTCTTTTACTGTTGAAGGCAATACAATTCTCCTAGTCCCTGAGATCCACAACCTAGGAGTCATCCTGAATTCTTCATTATCTCTCACCTCCCCTATCCAAACTGATGCCAAAGCCTGTCCATTTCATCTTTACAACATCTCTCCTATAAAGTTGCTTTTCTCCTCTGACACTGCCAACCCTGGTTCAGGTCTTTATCCCTTCCTTGATGCCCGGATTACTGCAACAATCTCTGGTGGGTCTGCCTGTCCGAGTCTTTCCCACTCCAATTTCTCCTCTCTTCAGCCAATAAAATGCTTTTCCTAAAGCACGTTTGACCATGTCAGGTACCTAACTCAATAAACTCTAATGGCTTCCTGTTGCCTCCAGGAGCAAATACAAAATGCTCTGTTTTACATTTAAAGCCCTTCATAACTAACCCCCTCCTGACTTTCTAGTCTCTTATGCCTTACTCTTTGACAAGTACTCTTCCATACAGTGACATTGGTGTCCTGTCTGTTCCACAAACAAGATATTCCATCTTTTTGCCTCCAGGAATTTTCTGGCTGCCTCCTAGGCATATTTCCTCCTCTGTTCTGACTACTGACCTCCTTGGTTTCCTTTAAGCCCCAACTAAAATCCCACCTTCTGTAAGAAACTTTCCTTAACCCCTCTTAATTCCAATGACTTCTCTCTTTTAATAATTTCCTATTTGTCCTGTATCTGGCTCACTTTGTATATATATTTGTTCATTTGCATGTTGTCTCTATTATTAGATTGTAAGCTCTTTAGGGGAAAGGACTGTTTTCCCCCTAAATCTTTACCTTCTGTCTTATTTTTTACTCTAAGACAGAAGAAATGCTAAAGCTAGTCAACTGGAATTAAGTGATTTTGCCCAGGGCCACAGAGCTAGGAAGTGTGTGAGGTCATGTTTGAAACCAGGTCCTCATGACTCCAGGCCTGGCATTTTATCCGCTATGTTACCTAGCCGCCGTAAAAGGATTGGTTTTTTCCCTCTTTTTTGTATCCCCAGCACTTGGAATAGTGCCTGACACACAGTAGGTGCTTTAAAATATTTACTGATTGATCCACACTTATATTTTCACTCAATTTTTTTTTACATTTTTCCTCTTAAGGCACTACAAATTCTTGCTAAATTGAACTACTAGCTTTTCCTCTTAACATCCTATTTTCTATTTCTATGCCTGTGTAAAATACATTTGTTCATTGAGGAAAATAAATAAATAAAAATTTTCTTTCTAGGATAGATTAAATTGGTCATTTAATATCAGAGACTAACCAATTTGTTCCATCATTCAAATAAAAGAATATGAACAATAACAGCAAAAGGCCATAGGATCCTACTACCCCCGGGAACTCATCTTGCCAGAGGAGGTTGGGAGTTGGTCATCAGGAGTTTAGAATGCATTCCCTCATGCCTCTGAAGGGTTTACACCTCATAGAATCCCTAACATCCTTCAAGGCTAGCAAAGGACACCAACACCTTCCACAAAAATCTCTTCCTCATCCCCCAAGTTGTTTGTTGCTAATTCTCTCTCTCTTCAAATGATAGTGTATTCATTTACTTGTACCTAACAGTAATGTGATGTTGTACTCTACTGAAAAGAGCTTGTCAGTCTCATCCTTTTCTAGCTGGGTCGCTCCTCCCCTTGAGCAAGACTTTCCCTCTGGTCAAGCCCTTGGCTTCTTCCCTGAGAGAGGGACACATCTCTCAAACAAAAACCTGGGGGGGGGGGGGGGGGTTGGAGGCCTGAAACTCTATGTCACTACCCACCCAGCCAGTCAAGCCATCTTAGATATTTTGTTACTCATTGCCCAAAACAGATGCCCTTATCTGGAGTCCTTAGACTCCAGTGATAGATTTCAGGGGGACCACAAACTTGAATAAGAAAAAAAAAATTCATTCATTTTCACTAACCACTGCCTAACTGAAATTTTTCATTTCTCTCAAATATTTAAAAATATTAAAATATTCTGAGAAGGGATCCATAGATTTCATGCCAGGTCCAAAGTGTTGAGAGAGAGAGAGAGAGAGAGAGAGAGAGAGAGAGAGAGAGAGAGAGAGAGGTTGTGTATACCTAGCTTAGAAAGATCCCTTGTAAATAATCAAATAATCGCTCTGTGACCTGGGACTTTTTTTTTTCTTATACCACTCTACCCAAACCAGCAGTTGCTGACAAAAATACTGTAGTTTTAAATCTATCTATCTCTCCTACAAGGTGCTTCCCAATTGCCCATCTCAACTGCATTTGAGTAATGACACACTTAGACTGGCAATGCTAACAGCATTTATCATAATTGCCATCTTAAGAGATAAAGTAAACAGAAATGTAAATAAACCTTTAGGAAACAGAGATAAGCCTTTTATGCCTCTAGGAAGGTATCAGGCTCCTGTCCTCTCTGAAGAGAGGAAAAAGGGAAAGGAGGATCAGGAGAATAAAAAGTCAGGAGTCCCGACTTGTTTCAGTAATTCAGTGCCAGGCTCATGGATCCAGTACATTTTTTTATCATACCATTTCAGTCTCTGAAATCTAGTATTGGCAAACTCATTGAAGTTGCTCCTCCCTCACCCAGTCACCCATGACTTCCACTTTCATACTCTTCATTGTCTTTTCATCTTCCAACTCCACATACATTCTAGTGACTTCTTCCTCCTGTAATCCCACAGAGTACAAGTTTGTGAGTCAAAATCAGCCTAGAAAACCATGCGGTCATGGCAAAACTCCCGGGGGGTTCAGGGGGATAAATCTGCGGAGATTTCTGCCTGGTTGGTGGGCATTCATCTCTAGTGTCCTTATCGCCATGGAAATGTCAAGACAGCGCTACATTCCTTCCCGTCGTCAGAAATTTTGCAGTCTCTTTCAAAATCAGTCACGGTATGCTTGGCATCAGCAAATATATATCACAAGCATCAAAATAAACGTCAGCACTTAAAAGAACAAGGATGATTAACCCAGAATCATAGGTAACCACCTCAGGGTGTCATTCACAGCAAATATTCAGTAACATTCAAAAACATCACTAGAGAAGCTACTTCAGTGAATATAATTTTAAAACACATGTAGGCACAGTAAATGCACATATCACAGAAATTACATTCATAAGCATAGAGCACAAGAAAATATGCTTAGTATCCCACCAAAGCAAAGCAATAGCAATATGAATAATCTTAAAGAACAACAAAATATGCACAAATAGCATATAGTCAAATAAACCAACAGCAAAATTATGCATAGCTAAAAATATGATACCTATTTGATACTAGTCATGAAGTTATAGAATAAAACAGAATCATACTCAAAACATACAGTAATTAACATGTGTGATAATTAGATGCAAGGCATAAATGATGTGGGGAAAAATCAATATTTTCAACTGTCTACATATTGTTTTGGGTCACCCATTACATTTTACTGATTTAGGAATGTCCTGAGCTATAATAGGACTTGCAGATCAACTTAGGGCTCAAGAAAATTGAAATTCACTGATCTGGTAAAAAAAAAAAAGATAAGTTTATTTAGCTTCAGAAGAAGATATAAAAGCAGTTTTAAGAGAGAAGTTTCATGGTACTGAGTTTAAGTTGGATGCAATTCCTCTCTCACCTCCAGGACTACATGGAAATGCAGCCAGACTTTAAAAGTCTGCCTGCTCTTTGATCCAGCCTTAGCACTGCTGGGTTTATACCCCAAAGAGATAATAAGGAAAATAGAGATAATAAGGAAAAAAATAAGGAAAAAGACTTGTACAAGAACATTCCTAGCTGCACTCTTTGTGGTGGCAAAAAAATTGGAAAATGAGGGGATGTCCTTCAATTGGGGAATGGCTGAACAAATTGTGGTATATGTTGGTGATAGAATACTATTGTGCTGAAAGGAATAATGAACTGGAGGAATTCCATGTGAACTGGAAGGACCTCCTCCAAGAAGTGATGCAGAGCAAAAGGAGCAGAACCAGGAGAACATTATACACAGAGACTGATGCACTGTGGTAAAATCAAATGTAATAGACCTCTCTACTGGCAGCAATGCAATGACCCAGGACAATTCTGAGGGATTTATGAGAAAGAACACTATCCACATCCAGAGAAAGAATTGTGGAAGTAGAAACACAGAAGAAATACATATGATTGATCACATGGGTCGATGGGGATATGATTGGGGATACAGACTAAATGATCACTCTTGTGCAAATATCAATAATATGGAAATGGGTCTTGATCAATTACAAATGTAAAACCCAGTGGAATTGCTCATTGGCTACAGGAGAAGGGTGGGAGGAGGGGAGAGAAAGAATGTAAATCATGTAACCATGGAAAAATATTCTAAATTAATTAATTAAATAAAATGTTTTTAGAAAGAAAGAAAGAAAGAAAGAAAGAAAGAAAGAAAGAAAGAAAGAAAGAAAGAAAGAAAGAAAGAAAGAAAGAAAGAAAGAAAGAAAGAAAGAAAGAAAGAAAGAAAGAAAGAAAGAAAGAAAGAAAGAAAGAAGGAAGGAAGGAAGGAAAGAAGGAAAGAAGGAAAGAAAGAAAGAAGGAAAGAAAGAAAGAAGGAAAGAAAGAAAGAAAGAAAGAAAGAAAGAAAGAAAGAAAGAAAGAAAGAAGGAAAGAAAGAAAGAAGGAAAGAAAGAAAGAAAGAAAGAAAGAAAGAAAGAAAGAAAGAAAGAAAGAAAGAAAGAAAGAAAGAAAGAAAGAAAGAAAGAAAGAAAGAAAGAAAGAAAGAAAGAAAGAAAGAAAGAAAGAAAGAAAGAAAGAAAGAAAGAAAGAAAGAAAGAAAGAAAGAAAGAAAGAAAAGAAGCAAGAAAGAAAGGAAGAAAGAAAGATTCAGTAAGATTACACAGCCTGAGAGAGTGTTGCATCTGAGAAGCAAAATGCTCTGGACTGGGTGTGGAATACATATCTTCCAAACAAGGCATATTACATCTAATCTAACAGTTTAGCTTTCTCTCCCCAGTGCTACTCAAATACACCCTGAGCTATTTTAATTCATAATTTGATGATCTGATGGATGTTTGCTAGCATACATGTTCCAAGTGTCCTTCTTGGTTTACCCTACAGATTTCACTAACTATAATCTCATTCCACAAGCTAGCTGGCAGTATCCTATGTGATCCACAACTATCTTTAATAATGATCATGAAAATTACTTGAATCATAACCATTAGCAGGCAAAGACAATGTGTACCACAACTAGAGTGACTATTCTGAGGGCCAGAGGAGGTCCAAAGAACCCACAGTTTAGAGATGTAGTGGTGGATATTATAGAGCTCTTTTTGAATAGGAGAGTCTACAGTAAACTTATTCTATTTTCAGGAATGCATGTGTAATACTTTTCCCTCTCAATGGCATGGACCCTAACTTCTTTTTCAAGGAAAGTTAAAGGTAAAAGGAGCTAGGTGAAAGGCTTTAAAAACCAAACAGAGGAATTTGTACTTAATTCTTGAAGTAATAGGGAATCATTGAAGTTCACTAAGTAGAGGACTATGTAATCAGACCTATTAGAAAACAATATTGTCAGCTGAGAGGAACTATAAACTATAAGGAGTGGAAGACCTATGGCAGGGAGATCAGAGAGAATACTATTGCAATAGTTTAAGCAAGAGATGGTGAGATCTTAATTAGAATTGTGGCTTTATATGTAAAGGAGACATATGTGATTTGACAATAGATTAGATATGTGGTATGAATGCGAGTGAGAATTTGAGGATAACATGAAGATTGCTAATCTGGGTACCTGGAAGAATGGTGATGCCCTTGCCAGTAACAGGGAAGTTTAGAAGAGAGGAAAGTGTGTGGGGAATATAATGAATTCCACTTTGACTATATTGAGTTTGAGATATCTATAGGACATGCAGTCCAAGATTCCAGAAGGCAGCTGATGATGTGGGACTGAAGGTCAAAAGAGTTTAACATGTGTTGAAATGATAACTGAAGGCATGGATGTTGCTGAGATATCTGAAAAAGTTAATATATAAGAAAAAGGGAAAGAGAGCCCAGGACAACCCTAAATGACAGATATAGTAAATTGCATTTATTTATGCATAGATGTGGCACATACACCTTGCAAACTAGATAAATCACATCTAATCCAAGGGTTTAGCCTGAGAGACAGGAAAGGAGACTCTGAAGGAGGAATCAGATTAAGTAGAAGAACCAGAAGAGAACAGCAAAAACCTAGAGAACAGAGAATAGTCAGGAAAAGAAGGTAATCGACAATGTCAAATGCTGCCAAAAGGTCAAGCACAATGAGGACTGAGGAAAGACCATTAAATTTTGCAATTAAGAGATCATTGGTAACTCTGGAGAGATTAGTTTCAGTTGAATGATGAGGTCAAAAGTCAGATCATGTCAAAAAAAGGAGTGTAAGAGAAATAAAATAGACGCATGTTTAGGTGGATTTTGTAAGAAGTTTAGTCAAAAAGAGAGAATAGTAGGATCCAATGAAATTTTTTAAAGGACAGAGAGATGTGGGTGTATTTATAAGTCAATAGATAGAAAGAGATGGAAAATAAGAGAATGTAGAAATACTAGGGGCAATCTACTGAATTTATAGGGAGGATGAGATTCAGGATGCTTATATAGTGTTGACCTTGGCAAGGAGAAGGGACACTTCTTCGTTTGACATTGAAGTGAAAATGGGGAAAAAAAAGTGGAAAGATTACAAATGATGTGAGATGAGCAAAAGAAGGAAAAGAAGAACACAGCCTCAATTTCTTCAGTCAATATGAAGTCAGATTCTCAGCAGAGAAAGGGAAGAAGGAATGTCACCAAGAGTTTGGAGGAGTTAGACCAGAAGGTTTGGAGCAGATACCATGACTCACTATCAACCAGAAGATGTGTCTCTACACTTAATTTGTGCAATTTTGCTTTCCAATTTCTGAAGCAATTTTTCTTGACTACTTTACCCCAACAGTTGGGATCTCTATGTTTTTTTGTATACAATGATAACTGTTTGTTTCTTTATCTTGAATATGTAATTCATTGAACTGATCAAACTTTCTTTTTGATGTTGTTTAGTTGTTTCAGCCATGTCCAACTCTTCATAGCCCCACTTAGGGTTTCCTTGGCAAAGATCCTGGAGTGGTTTACCATTTCTTATTCTAATTCATTTTACAAATGAGGAAACTGGGGCAGATAGGGTTAAGTGACTTGTTTAACGTCACACAGTTTGTGAATGTCTGAGGCTGGATTTGAACTTTCAAAAACGAATCTTCCTGACTGCAGGCCCAGCACTCTATCCATATACCATCTAGCTATTTTTTTTTAAAAACAGCCCCAAATAATTTTGAATGTGCATTTGTAGTATAAGTTTAAATGTGATGCTTCATTTCCACTTTTTTTATTATCTCTCTGAGATAATGCTCTTTCAGATAAATCATATCATTTTTTCCAAGTCTATAAAATAATCTTTTGGTAGTTTGATTGGTATGTCACTACATAAGTAGATTAATATCATCATGGCCCAGCCATAATTAATATCTCTCTAGTTATCTGTCTGTCTTTATTTCTGTAAAGAGTATGTAGTAATTGTATTCAAGTAATTCTTCCATGTGAGACTGCTGAGCCCCTGCCTGATATTTACATTTAGTGAGAATGCAGACCCACTACTCACTCTGAACTACTGTCTCATCTCCAGCTTGTTTCACTTCTCTATAGACTGCCTGACAACCTAGAAATAATGATAACTTGCCTGAACTTATTACTCAAATATTGTTGTTGATGTTCAGTTGTTTCAGTCACGTTCGAATCATTGTGACTCCATTTGGGGTTTTCTCTGCAAAGAGACTGGAGTAATTTGTCATTTCTTTCTCCCATTCATTTTACAGGTGAGAAAACTGAGACAAGCAGGGTTAAAGGACTTGCCTGGGGTCACACAGCTGGTATCTGAGGCCAGATTTAAACTCAGGAAAATGAGTCTTCCTAACTCCAAGCCTAACCATCTATCCTCCCTAGTATATTCCTAACCCATCATACCCTCCCTATCCCAGAGATCCTGAACTATCATATATCCTTGTACATGCTGGTTCTCTCTTTCCCACCTGCTCTTATTCCCATTCCAATCAGCCTGACCCCATACTCATAAGATCTCAGTCAAGATTTACCCAGCCTTTCCACAGTGCTCTCTGAAATTTAAGAAGAAATTAACTTGTTTTCATCATTAAACTTTTCCTTACTCATTCCCTCCATTTTCTTTTAATCACTGAAACTTGACCCTCTCTTCATGACATGGCATCCCTGGACATCCTTTCCAGTATTGGCTCATGCTCCATGATGCTAGAGGCAGAATATCCCTTGCTCTCCATTGCCTCTTCCAGACTGTCCTCTCTATCACCTTCACTTAGTAACTTCTCATCTTTTCAAGTTATTCATTCAGTGCACATTAATCACCCAATTAATGTTCTGAGATCTGTTATCTACCAACCTCCAAGACACTGTCCTTTCCACAATGAGTTCAGCACCTGGCTTACAGTCTAGTCTTTCATTCCTCTTCAAATACATACTAGGATAATTTACTGCGCATACTGCTAGTCCCTCAAACCCACTCACTTCTTAGTGCTTTAATCATTTCTCATGACCTATTTAACTCTTCTTCAGACACACAGAAATAATCATGTCCTTGATCTGGCCATCATCCAAGAGTTCCACTCCCATGCTCATGAACCCTGAAATTCGGTTATCTGATCATCTTTTTTTTCATTCCACATTCCTCTCTGCCTTATAATCCCTAAGACTCTGGTTTACATCATCACCATGGCCTCCCATCTCTCCACCCATCATGTCTTTCCTAAGCTATTACCTCTGCACTAGCTATATCTTCTTGCTTCTCCTCTTCCCTCAAGCTTCTTGCCACCTTATTCTATCAATGTCAAGCTTCAGATTTAGATTGCAGCAAATACCTAATGGCTTTGTTCCTGCACCTAAGATACTAAATGAAAGTAGGAAAAAAATTACAAAACTTTGCTAACTGGTCCAATACAAATTTGTCTTTCATGATCTCAACTGAGTCAAAGCAATCCTTTTGCATTTCCCTAATGGATTCACTATACCAGTAATGAAAACAAGTTTTTTTCAAACCTTTAACCTTTCCTCAAACCTCCCACAATTCCTCTTCCATTCATCCTCTCACTTGACAACTTTGCCTCATATTTCACTGGGGAAAAAAAAGAGTTCATTCACCCAAAGCTCCATTTTCTCCTATCTTCCTTATCTCATGTCATTCAGGTATCTCCTTCTATGCTCCTACCTAACAGGAAAAAGAAGACAGATATTATTTTTTGCTTTCTTTATATCCTCCACATTTAACCCAGTGCCTGACATGTCAAAGGCTCTTAATAAGACTTCATTGACTTAATTTGACTTATCTCATATACTGTACACATCCTGTCATCATTTTGCTTGGAATTTGTCTTTTTGTCTCTTCCTGTAAGATTTGATTGGCAATATTCAGAAAGACTGATAGTTATATAGATTTATTTTAATAGTCTGCTTTACTAAAGCTTCCATTTTAATGTTTTTTAACATTGAATTTTTAACATTGAATTTCTAGGCTTCACTCTTCTATTCCTCTCTAAGCTTTCTGACTCTCAAGATTTCATTCACTACTATATCCAGCTTTCTTATACTGAAAGATTATTCCTCCCAGCAGCCTTCTTATCTGAGATCTCTCCAGTGGCCTCTTCCTCTGATTGGTCAGTTCCTCTGAGAACTTCTATTTAAAGAAAGTGTCTAGACCAGCTAAGTTCACTCCATTCCTCCCTGAGCTCTCTTCCTGACTCTCTGAACTTCTTTCATAACCATACCCTATGAGGATATCTTTCCCATGTCCCCATATTCAACTTACTTTTATGTATTTTCATTCTTCATGTAAACTCCTGAGGGGAGGGATAGCCTTTCTTTTTGTTAGTATTTGTACTCCCTGCACTTAGCATAATGTAAATAAGCTCTTAATGTTTGCTGAATTGAATTATTTAGGGTTCTCCCAGTAGGCCATTTTTTAACCTACAAAAGGAAGAATTTTGTCCACTTTTTGCCAATGGTTTTTCCTTCAATTTCATATTCTTGTTATATAGCAATAGCTAGCATTTCAAATAATAGTGAGTAACATACTGGCAGTGATAATGAGCACGACCTCATAATTGTGATGATAATGGGCACCTTCATTTTATCCCTGATCATATTGGAAAAGTCACTAGCATTCCTCTCTTACATCTACTACCAGCTCTTAGCATTAGATAGCTACTACTTAACCTAATGAGAAAAGGACCATTAATTCTAGGTTGTTCAATGTTTTTAACAAAAAACAATTGTATTTTATCAAAAGCTTCTTCTGCATTGACAGAGAATTTTTCCCATTATTGATATAATTTATTTATAGTTTTAGTAATGTTAAATAAAACCTTCATTCCTATAAATTCCAACAATCTTTTTAGTGTATTTCTATAAGCTCTTTGTTAATATTTTACTCAATATTTTTATATCAATATTCCTTAGGGTTATTGGTCTTTAGCAGGGATTGGCAAACTATGACTATGATTAAGTTCCCCCATCATAGTATTCATCCTCCTCTGAATGTGATCTATCTTGTCAACATTCCTCCTAAAATAGAACATTTAGAACTGGGTATTATAGTCTATATGCAATCTGACAAAAAACAAATACAAGCCTACCACTTTCTTTGTTATGCACACTATATTTTGATTAATGCAGTTGATGATCTCCCTAGCATTTTTGTCTCCCACATCATGTTGACTTGTGTTAAGCAAGTCTGCTAACTCCATTGAAATTTTTTACATAAAATGATGACGATGATGACAATGAGACCTAGCATTTATACATTGCAAAGCAGTCCTGCAAAGGGACATTACAAGTATTATTTCATTTGATCTTCACAATAACCCAGTGAAGTAGATGCTGTTGTTATTGCCAGTTTTATAGATGAAGAAACTAAGGCAGACAAATGTTAAATATCTTGCCCAGGAGATACGCCTAATAAATGTTTAAGGGCAGATTTGAACTCAGGTTTTCCTGAGTTTCTTGCACTGTATCACCTCTTTGAACTTTCTGCATTCCAGCAACTGATTATTTTTAGACTCAAATGAAGGATTTTGCATTTATTTCTATCAAGTGTTTTCTTATTAACTTCAGCCCATAGGACCATATTATTGAGACCGTTTGGTCCCCAATTTTTTTATCCTATGAATTATCTTACTTCTATACTTGATGTATGGGGTGTTCAGGGAGGGGTAGTATCTCTGGTATGGAGGGCTTGTCGTGCCCTCCTAGGGCAGCTCTCCAGCCTCTGACCCCCCCCCTGACACCTAGCTCTCACTTGTGGCTCCTAGTAGCTGCTAGCATACGGCAGAGGCCACACCCTGGGCAACAGCTTCGACAGGCCAGCTAAACCTTGTGAGGTTAGCCATCAGGTCGTCGCCGACCCCTGGTGAACCAGGACTTTGCTCACCCAGCATGTGAGGCTGCTTCGGCAGAACAGACGGAAGAAACCAACAAGAAGGTTCAACGGCTGAGATGGCGATGCAGCAAGGCACTGTGGAGTGCTTAGGGCGTTTTGGAGCACAAAAGACAACACAGCCATCCAATGCAGCTGAGGAAGTCTCCAGGTGTAATGATTTTTCATGCCACTGGACCCAGGTTTCCAACACCGAGAGAGTGGAACTGTCTCTGTGCATCGACTTTTCCACTTAAATCTCCTTCACACACAAGTGTCTTTGTGCACACTCATCTATCATAGATGAAAATGCACAAAGACAATCGTCATCCTCGGTTACCAAGAGACTACTACTATTATTACTATTATACTTGATGAAATCCACAGATTTGATAAATATATTGTCATAAATAAGGTATTAATGCAAAAGTTGAATAAAACTAAGTATAAAGGAATACTCCACTAAATACTGAAATATTACACTAAAGACCTCTAGTTTGACAGGAATTTATTAATCAATACTCTTTGTATTCATCATTCAATCAGGTCTGAGAGTGTATCTCTGCATCTTTTTCATGATGATATTTTGAGAGACTTGGTCAAATTCCTTTATAAAAAATTCATTTTACTACTTCCATGAAAATCTTCATGATCCAGCAGAGATATTTGTAAAATGCTTTGCAAATGTTAAAGTGTTATGTAAATGGTAATTACAATTGTTATAATTATTTGCAATTATTATTATAAAAATGATAATAATTAGCAGCATAAGAATCTATTTTTAAAAGGGCAAAAATTAGTCTGGCATGGCTTGTTCATAATGAATCAGTGCTGAATTTTACAGAAGATGCAAAAGAATGTACATGAAAGAATTTTGATTGAGATAGAATGTTATATTATTTATAGATTTTGAGTTAACATAATTAATGCTACAGTGATTTCCAGAGCAATTTCTGCAGTAATATTCTAGAAGAATGTAAGCTTCTTGATTACAAGGGCTTTTTTTGTCTTCTCTTCCCAGTTTAAGCACACAGTGAGTGCTTAGTAAATATTTGTGGCATTGAGTTAACAGAGTGATGCTGAATGTCTTCTAGACCCCTGCATATTTCTGATACCCTACACAACTCTGATTCTAGCAGCTAAGACTGGATCAATCATAAGTACTTTAGTAAACAAATAAGTAGACCACTTACCCTATAATCTAAGTAGATCTCTGTTTATAAATGGCTGCTTTGAGGCACAGAAAGGAGTTTGATGTGAGCTAGCTAGCTAGTTGATATTCTTATATAGCAAGAATATTTTTCTATCTTGAAACAGACTCTCTGAAAAGAAGTGAGCAATGCTCTTGACTATCAGTGAAACCAAGCCATGCATGACAATAAAATCCCTAACCAACCCCTATTTCACTTAAGGCAAGAAAATTTAATGAATTCTTGGGATTATTAAAGGTGTGCTTCTCATCATCACCCCTCATCATTGTTCAGAGAATTTGTTTCAAAATGGAACCAATTGTTCAATAAGAGAATTGCTGTTTTTCTTGCAGAGCTATCCTCTTAGAGATCTTTTCAGTGGAATAATGCAGGATATCCCTGAACGTGGAGCTCACAATAAAGCTCTCCAAAAGCACCTATAAGCTGAAAAAAAGAATTTGCTATTTATGATGACCCAAGAAATCCCCTTCTCACACCTTACTCCCCAACAAGTATATTACAATCTAGTGACACTGGTCTTCTGGCTCTGCCATGAACAATACCCTCCATCTCTCTCATCTCCAGATATTTTCTCTGGCTCTCCCTCATGCCTGGAACACTATCCCTCTACTCTATTGACCTCCTTGGCTTATTTTAAGCCCCAACTAAAATCACACCTTCTACAGGAAGTCTTCCCCACCTTCTTAATCACATTGCCTTCCTTCTTTAATTATTTCCTATTAATCCTATTTATAAGTAAGGCATATACATCTTGCTTTGAATATATTTGTTTGTATGTTGTCTCTTCCATTAGATTATAAGCTCCCAGAAATCAAGAACTTTTTGTCTCTTTTTGAATCCCCAGAACTCAACACAATGCCAGGCATGTAGTATGTGTTTAATAAATGTCTTTTGATTGATTGATTAATCAATGAAATGGTCACCAAATCCTGTCAAATTTAAGGGAGTAACTTGGATAAATCAATAAGCATGAATACCTGTTATGTGCCATGCACTGTTCAAAGGAAAAAACCTAAATGGTCTCTGCTTTCAAGGAATTTATGTTCTAATGGGGAAGAAGTGGTACATACAAAAAAATTAAATAAATAAAATAGATGAAAAGTAGCCTTAGTGGGGAAGGCATACTTCAGTGTAGAAACTGGGGAAGGCATCCTAGAGCAGATAGTATGCGAATATTTGATCTGACACTTAATGGAAGTCAAGGAATCTAGAGGAGTCACAGATAAGAAAGGATAGCACTCCAGTCATGACAATGGCTAGCACAAAAGCAGAGAGATGAGAGATTGAGTGCACTATGTGAGGAGCAGCAAGTATATCAAAATGGCTATACTATAGAGTGAATGGAAGGAATACTGTCTAAGAAAAAAAAATAGAAAAATGGGGAGGAGCCAAGTTGTGAAGAACTTTAAAAGTCAAATAGAGGACTGTATATTTGATCCTGAGGAAAACAGAGGGCCATTAGGATTTATTAATTAGTATAGAATGACCTTATCAGACCTATACTTAAAGAAAATCACTTGGGCAGCAACAAGAAGAATGAGTAGGACTAAGGCGAGACTGGAGGCAGAGTCCAATTAAAAGGTAATTGTCATAGTCTTCATGAGAGGTAGTGAGGGCATGAAGTAGGATGGTGGCTATGTGAGTAGAAAAGAGACATATATAAGAAGTGTTAAACAAGTTTTGGGAGCCAATCGTATATGTGGGGGTGAGGCTATCCAAAGCAGAGAGCTCCTGCAACCAGATTCTGCAAAACTAAGGAAATGCCTGCTCTATAACATTTGCAAATCAGCTTACACATGCAAACTAAAAATTAGGCTTTGTTTACAGGTTCTGGGATGCAAATTTTAAAAGATCTCAGGTTTCATCTCATACCTTACAAGTGATTAAAGAACAAAAGAGATAGAAAAAGTATTGGAGAGGTTTCAGGGAAAATGGAAGCAATGATAACTGCTGGTGGACCTATAAAGTGGTTCAATTATTCTTAATCTCAATTTTGAAACATGCAATTAACATGACTGCTGTTCATACTCATTCCTCCATCAATGTCATTACAGGGTTTATATCCCCCAGAAAACTAAAAAAAATGTCCAATAAATACCAAAATATTCATAATATCAGTTTTGTGGTAGCAGAGAACTGGAAACAAAATGGTGGACATTATTTAGGGATTGGCAAAGGATTGTTTTATATAGGTGGAATAGAATATTGTGAAGCAGAAAATGACAAATATGAGGAATTCAGAGAAAGATGGGAAGATTTCTCTAAACTGATATTTAATGGAAAAAGCAGGACCAAGAGAATGATATACACAGTTATAAAAACAGCAAATAAAAAGATCACTAAAAGAAAGTTGAATTCTGAGGGAAGGTCCTGGAAAAGAGAAACAGCTTTTTGGATGGCAAAAAAGGATAGGAGACTACTAGGATAAAAGATTATGTAGACTGACTTAGTCTTTATATTGGGTGTTTTTTTTTTATTTGTTTTTCTCTATCTCAGTGGGAGGAAGTGGAAAGGTGAATAGGAAAGTATTCTGCTGTAAAGACAAAAGATATCAATATCAGTTTTTAAGAATCCATATAAATTTGTCAGTCAGATAATAAATGTTTATTAAGTGCCTACTGTCAGGTACTGCGTGAAGGTACAAAGAAAATCAAAAGATAGTCTCTGCTCCCAAGGAGCTTACAATCTAAATGGAGGAAACGATGCGGAAACAATTATATACAAACAAAGCTTTATATAGGATAAATTGGTGATAATTAACAGAGGGGAGGCATTAGCACTAAAAGGAAGCAGAAAAACTGTAGAAAGTTGGTTCTGGCAGGATCATTTCAGACGAAGAATTTGATTGCAGTAGACTCCTTTTCAATTGTTTTTAAATGCTATTACTTCTATCCTAAATTTCTGCTGCATCAGTCACAGATTTGTAACACAAAGAATGTTAAATTTCTGACTATTTCTAAATCTACCTCAGTTAAGTTTATATAGAATATGAAAATAGAAACCTTGGCACTAATGCTAACAATTCACTGAATTCCTAGTTTTTCCATTGGTAACTCAAGAATGAACACAGAGACCTGCTTAATTGAGCAAGATTTCAAGGCTTGCCTCAGTCATATTCGTCTAGACTTCCTTTTTTTTTTTATCCACACTTTCTTGAGGACATAGAGAAAAGAATATATCAGGACAGTCAGATGGCACAGTGGATAGAGCACTGGCCTTGGAGTCAAGATGATCTGGGTTCAAATCCAGCCTCAAACATTTACTATCTGCCCCATGGCAAGTCATTTAACTTTGCTTGCCTCAGTTTCCTCATCTGTAAAATGAGTTGGAGAAGGGAATGGCAAATTATTCTGGTGTGGTTGCCAAGAAAACCCAAATGGGGTAACAAAAAGTCAGACAGCACCAAAACATGGCAGGAACATCGACATATCATATAAGATCCAGCTCAATTGAAAATGTGTTTTTTCCAAGGGTAACTGTCCTTGATTGTTTGTTGTGTCATGGACCCCTACTTAGAATTTTTTAAAAAATCATAATTCAAGGAAATGTTAGTTTTCAGTTAGAGGTTAAATAACAAAAAAAAAGATGCAATTGTTTTTTCCATTCAAGTTCATAGACCCTCGAAATGTATCCATAGCTCTAGTTACCTGGCATTCTATGAAATTAGAAGCTCCTTGAGATCAGAGAATATGTCATTTGTAGTCACTGAGCACTGAGTTGCTTGCATATTACATTTAATATGTGTTGATTTGCATTGAACTGAATTGGATTGAACGCATGCTGGGTAAAAGATTGTCAGCATAAGAAAAGAAGGGATATACCTGTATGCTAGGAGATACTAAAGTTCTTTTTAGTGGTTTTCTTCACTTAGAGTTACTTAATTTTTTCATACTCTTTGAGCTTGCCACATTTGAACTTTTGAGGATTTCTAAAGTCAATTCTGCAGCGATAAAGACATGTTTGAAAACTTTTTTGTCTCTTGCCAGTGAATAAGACTTGACAGAACAAGTTTGGGGTTCATATAAGAGCTCATCAGGCATAAACCATTGGTTATGAAGTCAGCTGTACTTCAGAAACAAAAGATATTCTTGACACTGAGCCTTTAGTGAACCTCTTGCAACTTAAATAGATCATCACTGCTAATACAGTTTCAAATCTGTTTCCTGGGATCTCAGAAACCAGCATATATAAGAATTTTTAAAATGAAAAATTAACAGAATCATTTGGCCCCTAAGACATCTTTGAATCTTCTAATCACGTTAAATTGCTCCCATTTTCAAGGGAGTGAAAATAAAGCAAATAATAATGAATTATCATGTGTTTTGGAAGGTTTGCATAGTACTTTATATATTATTTCTTTTTATCATCATAACAGTCCTGTAATTGAGGTACTAATATCCTCATTCTATTATGGCTGAGGAAATTAAGGCTCAGAGGGGTTAAATGATTTGTCCAGTATCACACAGCTAACTAAATACCTCAGACCAGCATTCTAACCCAAATCTTCTCACTCCAAATCCAGGATTCTACAGAGACATAACTGAAGGGCACATAATGAGGCAGTAACATTAGTGGGGATAATATATAGAGCTTTTTACTTTAAGTCATAGTCTTAAATTAGTTGTCAGTAAAGGGGTGTGTGTGTGTGTGTGTGTGTGTGTGTGTGTGTGTGTGTGTGTGTGTGTGTGTGTGTGTGCATGTGGTGTGTGTGTCCCTAAAAGAACTTGTAACCTAATTCTGTTCCTGAGATGGATAAAGGGCAAAGATTTTCTATTTGGTTCCCTATTTCCTAATTTAATAAACATTGTTTTTATAATTTCAATCACTACACATTAAATAGTAGGGGAAATATGCATAACCACCCTCTGCTTAAACACCAGTTGATGAGTGAATTCTTACTTTTTAAAATGTAAAAATAAAACTAGAGTTTTAATCTAATTTCATTTTAGCAAATGCAAAAAAAAAAATCCATCCTGGTTAGATGCTTTAGCCTGGCTTCAATTTTCACTCACAGCTGTTGCAATTAGAAAGTGTACTTAATGGAGTGTCATGTTAATTGTTTTCTGAGTTAACCAATTTCTCCATTTAATTGTCAATTGATTAACCTATTGAAATGTTAAGTGACTCAGTTTCCTTCCAGAACAAACAACAGCCACACATTGTAGCTTCATCAACTGGAGGGAAGCCCTCATTTGCCCAGATTCAATGTGCTGGTATTTTTCTACACCTCCCTGAGCTTTTAATTAGATGAGCCAATTTTACATGTATTTGTCTGCTGGAAAGGTTATCAGTATTGGAGCTGACCTGCAGAGGCAAGGTTGAGCCCAGCAGCTTTAATAGAAAAGGTTTTCAGCTATTACTGCTGTAGTTGATTGCATTGTGATGCTAATTAACTTGAGACTTTGCCTTCCTCAGTGTGTCTTTTTTTTTCTGTAGCTTTAACTATGCAATGAGATGTTTCCTCTGTCATATATATGCACTTATTAAGCACTCATTGGATTCTAATATGCATGCAAATTGTCAAGAGTTTCTTAAGGCTAATACTACACTATTTAGATTGTGGTGCCATTAAATCAGTACAAAGATAGTGCCTACAGCACATTTGTAAGGTTCTTACCAAGAAAGAAAATGGGATCCCATCAGTCGTAGACTTTTCCTCCTTTCTTTTCATGATGTCTTAGCCTAAAGGCTCTTTACAAGTACAGTAGAGAAACGGGAAGATTTCATTTAAGGAAGGGAGGGCAACAGTTGGGGGGGGGGGGGGCGCGGCGGAGAATGAGGACAAGGATTGCAAAATATTCTACCAACTAGCAGTGATAGATTTTTTTTATTTCAGGGGCCATAACAGCATAGAGTCCCAGTGTCAGAGCTGGCTAAATTCTTCCGCATTTCGTCTCCCGCACGCTCTGGTTTGTTGTTCTTTTCTTTTCTTTTTTTAAAAACTGTATTGGCACTATTGTTTAATTACAAGACGATCTACAACAACGGACAAGCATTGTCATTACGGATAATGTTGGTAGCAGGCAACTGACACAAAATGATTACAAACCTATGTTGGGCTCAATAGTCCTTTAGAGGATTTCTCTCTTAATAGTTCTGGTTCATTCATGTTTGATTCAGCACATTTGTTCTTTAAAGAAGGCACAGATTAGAAGAGTTTCAGGGTGGGTTAATAACGCAACTGAAAATGGCCGCTCGCATTTTCAAAGCGTGTTCCTGCAGTCGCTTGGGCGCTTTCTTCAGTTTGGCTGCTCTGTAGCTTTGGCCCAGTTGGTAAACAGCTTAAGTCCAGACATCTTTTCTTTCTCTGTGCGGGCCGATTGAAATAAAAATGCATATAAGTGGCCACTGACTGGCGCTGGCCTAACAATAGCCTGTAACATTATGCAAGGGTATTTACATAGGAATAAGGCTTCAGTAAAGAAGATAGGGGCAATTAATGACTAGGGCCACGCATATAGGGAAAGTTTGTCCAATCTTTTCCTCAATAAAGATCTTTTTGTAAAGTGCTATGGAAACTCATGAAGGCCCCCAAATAGATTAAAAGTGAGTCTTTGGTGGGGCCAGCTCTCTCTCTCTCTCTCTCTCTCTCTCTCTCTCTCTCTCTCTCTCTCTCTCTCTCTCTCTCTCTCTCTCTCTCTCATTAAATTAAAAGACTAGATTGTATTTGATTAAAACACTTAAAATGAACAGATTGCAAATATCTTGATTATTTCAGGTAGTTTAATAAACCTCGGGAAATGAGTGAATCGGGTTTTTTAAAAATCTCATGCCTTTTTCATTCTGCAGTGGGCAACAGGGTGAAAATTGTTCCAAAATGATTGGTCCTCCTCACGCTTCCATCCTGAAATGAAAGGTGATTTGAATGAAGGTATTTTAAAAGTTTGACCATGTTTTCTCTCCCGGTCTCTATGCACCCCATCCCTGCCCCCCTCCTCATATTCCCTCCAAAAGTTGCAGAAAATTGCCTGCCTGGGGCTCTGGAGAGGTTGGGGAAGAAGTTAGCTTGCCCATGAACTGTAACAAAAACTGAGGGAAAGTCAGGACATGGAAAATTTATTTTGAGGAGACATTAATCCAACTGTAGACATTTGCAAGTTCTACTCCAGAGGCACATAATATATAGTTGGTTGTCACAAGAGAAAGAACAAAATGTGTACATTGATGTCTATTTCAATGCTGTCTCAAAACTGTTTCACTGATTGATCATTTTCTTCCCCTATCCCACCTGGGAAACACATCTCTGGTCATTCTTTTCACCTAACAGGAGCTTTTCAGTAGCTCATTGCCTACTTCTATCCCTAGCCAAAAAGCACTACTGTGATTGTTGTCATCAACCAGACCTGTAGAGGCAGTTCTCATGAATGATCTTCCTCTAGGGATGCTGCTTTGCACCTGCTTTGCAATTTATAATCTTGAAGAATTACTTGGTGGGGAGGGGGACACTGAGAGGTTAAGGGACCAGTATCAAAAAGCCAGGATAAATCAGAGGCAGAACTTGAATCCAGGGCTTCCCAAGTCCAAGGCCAGCTCTCTTATCAATAACACTAGGCAGTGGGCTGCTGTGCTTCTCTTTCTATGGGTCCTGAGACAGATTCATTGCATCATTCTTTTAGATTTCATATTCTATAGACTCCTTCACAAACAGATAAAGCAACTGCTTTTTACAGTTGAATAAAAGTGTTTAGGATGTAGGCTCATGGCAAACATCCTTAGTACAACTGCAGTGACAAACAGAACCTCAGGAATGCTATGAACCTCATCCTGTTCCCGTATGTTTATGATCTCCTCTGCTAGGTCTCTTAGAATTTGAAAATTTTCCTTCCCATATAGCATGGAGATGAAGAGTATGATAACATCCAATTAAAAGGTTCTTAAGTTTTTATGGATCAATACTGTGTTTACAAGATGTTGAGTCACAATTCAGTCTCTGAAGATACAGTACAGTCTCTTACAGTAGTTATTATTTCAGTTCACCAACATAGTTTGAGATCTTTATTTGTAGCACAGTGATCTGTCCTCTGTTTATCCCAGGACTGGATAGCAAGCTTCTAATGTATAGTTATAGCCATTCAAGTCACATAATACTTATTGTTATTATTTCTATTATTATCATAATATCTTTTACTGATCATAAAATAATTTTAATATTTTAGAAATAGTCATACCATTTAAATAATGTTTTATATCCTGTATTTCAGCTAAATCTTTGAATTTTACCCCATGAAGAAGATATTTTCTGTAACAACAAAACTCTGACAGGAAATATATGTAAGCTTGCCCAGTGGCACTTATCCTATCACCAAAGGAGATGATATGCTATTTTTTTTTTCATTTAAAATTGGTCCATAAAAATGTTCTACACATGATTAATGGGTAAAATGAAATCTTTCTAAATATTCATAACTCATGTGATATGAGTGTGTGTGTGTGTGTATGTGTATGTCAAAGAAAGTGATTTTAGCCGCAGCCCTGAAAAACAGCAGAAATCAATGCCTCATTCAAGGCTATTGATCAGTACTAAATTAATTAGACTCCAAGGCTTATGGCAGTTGATAAGACAACTTGTTAACTTAGTCAATGATAGTGTTTTCCCTAAAGCAGCAAATATCCTCTTCTTTAGAAAAGGCATTTCTAATACTTGCTATCAATCTGATTTCTTTTTCCCCCCTCTTTTCTTCTGGGGGTTAGAGGGATGGAGACAGTGGGGTAAAGGATTAGAAGATAATTATCAAAAATGTAAGCAAAGCAAAAGTTATATACTAATAACCTATTAATTCCAGTTTATGTTCTTTTTTGCCTGATGTGGTCACTCAATGCTACAAAGAATTTAGCAAGACTGTTAACCCTACAGTATGTTCTTAGATGGATTTAGATGAGCAAGGACATGATGTTCATTTGGAAGGGGAAAGTACTTCTTAAACATGCATTTGCAATTGGCAAATACGTGTTGCTTTTGCTTTTCATTTAAACTTGCTACCATGATGGTCATAGTCAATAACAAAGACATTTGCCCTGTCGGTTATGCAAACTGTGAATGGAATGAAGGTATCCCAGAATGCCCTGAACATGGGGCAGTACTTCCTGCTGGCTTGGAAGGACAAAAGGACAAAGCATTAGGAGTGTAGGGGTCCCACCAACAGCTCTTGGAGGCAACAGTCTACTATCAGCAGCACTCCAACCCTGTGAGAATGCTAATAAGCCAGTGAAGGGCCCAGCTTTCTTGCCATAATTCTATAGTGCAGTTGAGGACCCCATAGTGCTCACTAAATAAAGACAACTAATTGAGAATTTTTTGCACATTTTGCCCAGGGGACTTGTTGTTCACTCAATTCATTGGGGAGAATGTACCCCTACTGACAAGAGGACCTGATTGTTTTGGCAGCCTCCATGTTACTATTTCCTGGGTCTAGGTCTGACTTTTGAAGTATGACAAAAATGTTTAATTTTGATGTTTTTTAATTAGGTTGCTGTGAATTATTTTAGCTTCTCAGAGAATAGGCCATACAGGGTTCATTAAAAAAAAAATTGCTGGCAGAATTTCTTGAATTAAAGCCTTGTTGGGGTTTTTTTCCCCCTTGTTTTTTTCCCTTCCTTTTTTCCCTCTTTTTTTTTCTAAACTGTACTTTCTGTGGTGAGGTCTACATTTTTGTGTCTGCAGGTGACACGTTGATTGAAACTAAAATTAATAAATCAACTGAAAAGCTCACACCTACAGTTCACAGCAGGGCCTGGAAAACACGGTTATAAAGGAAGCTTTATGCCCTTGTATAAAGAAGGAATAAATTACAGAAGCACTTGTTGCCCTTGGACTTGATTTTGCTTTGCAATCTGGTATCTTATTTTTGGAGGCTTATTGTTAATCAACAGGTTCCTTGTAGCTTTAGCAGGTGACTTTGCTATTAATCTCCCATTTGACCATTATAGCATATTAATGAGGTAGGCTTCTAGATGTGGCTCTATCTTCTGACCAAGGAATTAGTTTAAAAAGTGCACTTTTTACTCAATGGCTTGCAGTTAGCAATGTTGCAGACCAAATGCAAAGTAGCATTTTCTACAGCTTGTGTAGTATTAAAGAGTGTTTTACTAACATTATGTGTCTTACTGTGCTTTTATTCTCTTCTATGCTTATTTCTTCACCATGGAGGGCTATTATAAGGCTTACTAGTCTCTGTTCCTTTTTTTAAAAATAAAGAAAGAAATTATATATAAATAACAAAATGATATCCCTTCTTATTAATGTGCACCTTCATTTTAATTAAACAATGTCAGTGTTCTTTGGATGTGTGGTTGTATTTAAATTATGATTTGGGGATGCCAGTGGTTGAACATTTCTCCCCAGAATTAGTTTAATAAATGTCATTACAAGTGCAGGCATTTCACTACCCACATGTCAGATGAATGTAATTGAAAATGTTAAAGTTTGGCAAAAGAAGGTATGAAGAATACCTAAAAAAGTGTAGTTTTCAGAATTTAAAGAAAGGCTGAGATTGTATGTCTTAAATTTGTGTTGACGAGCATCTAACAGCCTAGACTGTCCTATATAAAGGAAGAAGAGTTTTTTAGAAATGTTCAGATACTCTGAAGACTAGATTTTTATTCTATTTTCAGTATTTTAAGGCACATCTGTCCACACCTCAAACCAGTTTTATTTTTAAAAACAAATGTATCAAAGATCTGTTTCCCTATTTTCAACGTTTGCGTTATTGTATTTTATTATTAAGGATTCAGGTCAGTTGAGACATTTGGGGTATCAGAAGTGTCATTCTCACCTTTTCAACCTAAAACCTGAAGTGTTTTCCTTCTATGGATTAATGTCAAAACTGTCATGTAATTTAATAAGGTATTTTCTGGTTGGGTTCTTGGGGGATTTTTTTTAAAAGACAAGTCAAAAATCAGTCACAAGAATGACAGCATCATTATTGACAACTTCTTCAGATTTGACATAATTTGTGAAGTGTTTATTTTTTAAAATTCACCTTGACAGCCAAACATTAAAGCTTTCCTAGGGTTAGTCTTTTGATTGATTACTAAAGGATGCTGCTATAGATTGCAACCATTGCTACTTTCTAAAGTTGCTACTAGAATTAGTTGCTTAGTAGAATTGTTCAAAACATGTTTAGACAACAAGGTTTATAGAAACACAGTGCTAAAGAAAAAAAGGAAACTCATTTTTTTCTGACAGTTAGGGGTAGTTAGTCACTTTGTTATTATTACCATCACATGAGACATAGATATGAAAGAGAATCTTGCAAATATGGGAAAGAAATGAAGGGAAGGATTGAGATTCAGATCAATGAAGAGAATTCCATTAACATCATGGACCTAATCAAATACATCAATATCACCATCATTTTACTTTAATACTTCAAGGATCTTCAGTTTTATTTTCAGATGGAGCTCCTTCCCCCTATGCATAAAGCAGCTACTCTATTTAGTTAATGATTTAAAAAACAAAAACACCAAAGTATCACTTTCCCACCAGACTATTGTTGAACTTTGCTAAACTTAAAACAGGCTGTTCTTTAGGTGGGCACAAGCACCTCACTAGAACAGTACCCTAAAAGCTCTTCACCTTGGTAAAATTTTCTAAAGGTGATAATCCACTGGCATAGCTTTTGAGAACCCAGAGTCATCTCCACACTACAATGAAACACTAAAATAGGGGTTTGGCAGAAGGTCCATGGATTTATTTGTTTATTGTTTCTTTATACCATTTTATAAGAAGATAATCAAGAAGTTAAGAATGAGAAACCAAATAGTTACATGAAAAGAGCACTGAAATGGGAATTAGATATCTAACTTTCAGTTCCAACTTTGCCACTAACCAGCTTTAAAATCGACCAAGTAAGATTGTTTCCCTGAGCTTGTTTCTAGTAGAATTTAACTAGATGATTGGAAAGACTCCTTCCAGCTCTGAAAGTCTGGGCTGACTCCTAGAAGCCCAAACCAGCAAGTTTGCTTTCTAGGCATTGCTGTTTATCATAGAGTTCCCTAATTCTGTACTCAGAAATATTGAGGGGGGGGGAGGAGGGAGGCGGGGCATTTATCAGGGTAGATTTTTTCCAAACTAGTTGATACAATAATGGATTTTTTTAAAGTTAGCATTAGAGGAAATCTGTTCTAAACTGCACAGAATTGAATCTTTAATTTCTTTGTGATGTAAGTTTTAAGGGACACCTACAGAATTCCTAAGACGCCTGGTTTTTATGAGTTCTCTTGGGGGGGGGGGGAGAAAAGGAAGGAAGGAAGAAGAGGGTTGGAATGAAAGCCCACATTAAAGGGTGAAGGGAAAATATCAGTTCTAGCATCTACCAAGAGAGAATCCTGATAGCTAAGACACAAACTGGAAAACTAGCTTCCAGTTTTTGCTCAAGTGGTTCTAACAGCCCCTGCTGTAATGTGTATTTAAAAGGACGGGTAGTTAACTGTAGCAAAGCATTTCCCCTCCCCCAGTACTCTCTCAACTACTTAAAGCTAGGGAACTTTTCAGCTCTTTTTGTCTTTTCACAACTTCCCAAGATCAGACACATTTCTGCAATGCATATGCAGATTTTACCTCTTGTTACTTTCTCTAATGAGCTTTCACTTAATCAATTTGACAGAAGCCTTTATCCTCTCTTTTGCCTCACATCCACTAGGAAAGAATTCAGGGGGGAAAAAAGTGTTAACAGATTCAAGGAGTATTAGCAAAATGAAATGGTGGCTGCCCAGCCCTGGGTTGACCATAGAGGGCTTTTCTCTCTGCCATCATCTCTCTCCAAACCCAAAAGCAGGACGCATGTCTATCAGTAGAGCCAGAAAACATGTATTCTATTAGCAAACGGGAAATTAGGGTTTCCCCCCTTTTTCTCAAAGAGCTAAATGCAAACTACTGCTACTTATCAGAATGCTAAAGTACTTTGCTCTAAGTGTCTGCTATTCCAAGCCCTCTTCTCCTCTCCCTGTAGTTATTTTTGACCCCCACCCCCACTGTCCAGCACTTCCAGGTTTTCTAGTGGGGCCAGCCTTACTTACCATGAAGCAATTTGAGGGGGAAATATCTCATGGCTTGGAGACTTGTACCATCCTAAAGTTCTGTTTGCTGCTGGAGCTGTACCATGGATGGTTTTGGTGAGCCTACAAAGGATGAGTTTACATCATAATATTTTTATTCCACTATAAAAGTTATTTATATTGCTACAGTCTGTAAAATATTAAATACAAAAGAATACTAGCAAGATAGTAACTTATCCAGTGACTATTTCTTCTTTAATACCATAAAAAAAAGATGAAAATGAGATGATTAATAGAAGGAACAATAATTGGTCTATATGCCTCTTTATGGTTACAGAGCATTTAATGTACATTATCTTATTTAAGCCTAACATTCACTTTGTGAGGTAGATACTATAGGTTACTAATTCATTTTATACTCTCTCTCTCTTTTTTTTTTTCAGATGAACAATGAGGCCTGTTAACACACTGGCAGCTGAAGCTTAAAACTGTTTTTAATTTAAATTGACAAACAAGAGGCTCATCTCCAGAAATTCCTAAGCTAGTGCAATATTGCCAAGGAAGTTTCAATATCCAAAGGTACCTCTAGATTCTTGGGAACTTCTGAAAAACAAAACAAAACAAAACAAAATAACAACCCTAAGAATTCTCTCCCAAATCCTACCATGCTTCCAACAATTCCTTTCCTTTTCTGGTGAAAGGTTTCCAATATTCATGGCACTGTAATAAGCCTCTCTCCTCTCTGAACTGAATCATCTTGAAGTAAGAGGCCTTAGTTCTCCAGTGGTTGAAATTTGGTGGGAAATACTGAACAGTTTGACTTTCCATCATTTCCTGTGAAGGAAAAATCAGAGAATTAAAAAAAAAAAATGCTGACCATTTCAGTCCTTAGATAAAAATCTGTTCTACTTCCAGAAAGGGTCATGTTTGCAAATTTCCAGCCTGCAAGAAAGTGATGTAAAAACAAAACAAAACAAAACAAAAACAAAAACACCCTGAAGAGTTTTCCTAAATTGTGTTATTCTTGGTATGTAATGAGGTATCTAACACCCCTGAAATGTTGCAAATTCAGGTCTCCTGACTTCTGAAACAGAAAACTGAGCTCCTTACTATGTTGTTTGACTCAGGATCAATTTAAAGCTTATGTTTTAAGTGCTTGTGTTAGAGGTGGAGGAAGGGGGGGAGTGGTAATCCTTAAAAGGCACATGTACATCCTAGGAACAAGTACTGCTCTGCATGGTTTGGATTATGTTAGCATAGATGAATTGACTCCAAAGTTAGTCCCTCCTTCTTAATAAGTAGACTAGGAACTATAGTTAATCAAGTCCCTTTTATTAAGAATAATCTGATAAGGAGGAGGGATTCCAATGGGGCTGATAGATCACTCATAGGAATTCAGATTCAATAACCTTTTTTTTCCCCTCCTCCTAGATAAGGGAGAATGGATTCTGGAAATTCAAATTCCCTAGACTGCTTAAACCAAACAGGGGATTGGTATCTTTTAAAAAAACGAGAAAATCTCACTGGAAGGCAGAAGACCCTTTACCCATTCTCTGTGGTAAAGTATCAGTGTTTGACTTGGACAGCATGAAAATGCCTTCCTTACGCAGTTAGCTAAAGATGGTGGGTTAATGAAAAGTACAATAATGCTCGAGTCACCAGAATTCTGTGCCTGTGGACTCAGAAAATTGAAATCTTTCTTTAAATTTAAAATGGGATTTGGCCAAATACTATGGCAGGGAAAGAATATAACCTTGCTCAGTTGTATTGGGGGTGGCATAATGTAATTAGCAAATGGGTAAAGTTATCTACATTAATTCCCCATTGTCCTGCCACTCTTCAGAAACCTGATCTAATCTGATGTTGCTACCTTTCCCGTTTCTTGGAGCTGCTTTAGACATATGCTAGGCATTTGTGTCACCACCAAGACAGTTCCTTCAAACAGGTTAAGAACTTTAAATTAATGTTAGACCTTAAGTAGAATAAAAAGTATTTACATTTTGCTAAGGACAGCCAATTCGAAGACTAGAGTTCATTTTAGTTGTATTTTAGTAATAATTTTGATATTCCAAATAGCTAAAGTTTTAGTGGAAGTTTTTTTGGGGGGAAGGAGAGTGGAATTGCTCAAATAAGTAGTCTTTTCCAATCTTTCTCCTTTCTAACCATTTATTTCCTCCTAAGCAAACGTGTGAAGGACTTAAAAGAAATGAAGGCTGCTCAAATGATAAGAGATTTAGGTTTAATTAGAGTGACAGAGGAGTACTTTATAGTTCTCCATTTAAATTGGTATTGAAATCTAAACTATTTGGGGATATTGATGATAGAGTGGGGGCCCTCCCTCTAATTTTTATTTGATAAACTATTCCATGATACTTTTATAGCAAACGCTTAAGATGGAACACCAAAGAATCTGATCTGTTGATGCTACCCATTTTCTCAGTGGAAGAACCAACCATTTTTTCTTCTTCTCCCAAAAAGACCAAATGAGGAGAACAATCCACCATATATTTGTTTGGATTTTGTATTTTCCGCCGTGGGTTTTATTCCTGTTGCTAGCAAATGCCCTGCTCACACAGCACTCACTGGACTGGCAACAGAGCTCTCTCTTCTAATCTGTTTACAAATATGTATTGTGCCATTCTTGTTTTAAAACCAGAGTTGCTGTGTGATTGTCTATAACATTTTCTCGTGGATAATTTTGTTTTCATAACTGTCAGCAGTGTTTTGGCTATTTTGAGAATGTAGGACGGGGTTAGGGATTAGTACAAGCATTCTCCTTTCTGTGTATCAGAGCTGCTTAGCAGTAATTAATCAGGACATCGGGGTTTTGTGCTCTTGGTTCAGGTCATTTGCCTATGAGCAGCTCAAGCCTTTTACAAAGGCATACTGCATATGTTTCTGGGTACCTTTTTGAGAGAAGATTTAAATTGCCCAGATGAATAATACTTTGTTACAAGTGTTTTGCCCCAGGCAAAAAGGTTTTCTTCATATTATCATTGCCTGAAGCTTCAATCCTCAAGCTTGATATGACTGGTGTTATATCATCACATGGCAATGATGTAAGAACAGGACCCTCTGTGTCAGACAAATCTGGATTTAGGGGAATTATAGCAGATGTTGCAAAATGGCAACAGTTTAGCAAGTTCCTTTTATCCCACTGTAGGGAGGCAGGACCACTAAGTGTACCAGACAGAAGAGAATGTTTTCTTTGATCCTTTACACTCTAGGGTAGGGACTTCACCAGTTAGAGAACATCTTTAATGATATAGTTATATGTCACTGATGGCTAACAATACAAAATCAAGGGGCCGCTGTTCCAGTGCTTTTTTTAATACCTGTGATTATATCTGTTGCATACTTCCCAGGCCCAATAAGATTGTCTAAATAGTAACAAAAATTCAGTACAATGGAAGAAATACACTTTTTTTTTCCTAAGCAAAAATAGAAAAGTAAACTTTTTTTTAAGTAAACTTTTTACAAGTAAGAAAGAGGTTTTTAACTCTGGCAATCCCCCACATTCATAGCTACTATATTCACATTAAATAATACGGAAATGTCATCAAGAAAATATAGTTGATATACTATTTGCCAATGAAGATTGTTAAGTATATTCAGGAATAAGATGCATGGCATTGTCAGGGTTATTGGATTCATTCACTAAGAAAAGTGTATGTATTCTTTAGTTCTGATCCCAATTTATTTCACTTCTGTTCTAAGACAATTAATTTATACCCATGCATGTGGGAAGTGGTTCCAATGATGAGCTGGTGGCGAGGGGGAGTTGTGATGGGAGGGAAGAGCATTCCTTGATCTTGGAAGTGAAATGGGCCTCGTTAGGGCAAGCACATTTTTCAATTTAGCAGACAGTAAATCTGTATCTGGTTATTATGAGATTTGCATTTCACTGGGGTTTACCATATTTCCAAAGCTATCTTTGAGTCTATACACTGTTCTGTCCGTGACTCTGCTGTATGTGTCAAATACAGAATACAGTCTCCACGATTTTGCAGCCACCTGCAAAAGGCAACGCACATGCATGAAAATAACAGAGAAGTGGTTTTCCCCTAGAGAAAGTTGCCCCCATTGTGAAATAAGCACAATGAATTTGCTCTTTTTAATGCAAATGTTTTATTGACGATTTCCATTGGAGCATTAGACAGTGTAATATAGTGTGAACAATTGACCAAATTCTCTAATATGTTTCTGTTTCTACAAAAGGACACGGAAAAATCAAGAGAAAAGAATGCAGAAATCTATATGGATTTGCTCACATATGGAAAGTGGCTGGAGGGCCTCGAATGTTCAATACAGTTATTTGAGGGGGGAGAGAAAAACATGAATTAAATCAAGAACAAAATGATCATATATGCAAAAATAATTTTTCAGAGGAACATAAATTTTAAAAGAAAATCAGTTGCCATTTGTTTTTTGCATTGTTTGTTAAGAAATAGATCTAGTCATCATAATTATACTTAACTACCTTCTTATGCTTCAATCACTTCATAACATATTCACTTAGGAGGAAGTAGTATTGGCTTCTGGATGTTAAAAAGAGATGATGTCAAAAAAGAGAAAGCATTTTCTCTTCAAAAAAATGAAACAAAACTGTAAACCTATGCCCTGATGTCCATTGGATAGTAAGTAAAGTAAGGTTTCCTTCTTGAAATAAAGCAATGGGAATAAATGCAGAAATTTGTTTTTGTACTTTGTATAACATGGAGAAATGTACAAATCTATTGGATTACATTAGTTTGAGACTGGATTACTGATTGTCCATATTTTGCTGTCTTTTTAAAAAAAATTAACCCTTTAATCTCTAAGAGGTTAATTAATCCCCAATCTAGACTTCATTTCACATTTGGTCAGAAAGTAATGATTGGCTAAGTATTTGTAACCCACAAACTAGAAATTAGAAAGAAAAACAAAAATGGAAATGGCCTCATGAAACATTCTGTGTTGATAAATTGTTAAAAATGGGTCCCCTCCCCCTATTTATTTTGACAGAGGCTTCCACTTCCCCTTCTCTCTGAAATGGCGGCCATGGCTACCTCAAACACCAGAATAATTGTATCTTTTCCAACATTCCCAATGCCATGCTTACCATACAGCATTAGGCAACAATTCCCACACATACGTGGCTCCATCTAAGCACAATTTGGAAGCACTTGCCGCCACAGTGGCAGCATCTGTTGTTTTACTATTCAATAATTCACAGTTAGCCAAAAGGAATAGAAGCAAACAGTTCTTTTTCATATTTGCATGCTTGGAATTTGACTTTTTGATTCACGATTGTTCCCATCAGCTTTGAAAATTCATGTTTCTGTCTAGTTGCATGTTTTGCTTCAATGAGCTCAAATTATGCTCTTGACTCAAATATTATTACAAGTGTAAATACTTTGGAGATGTAAGTGTCTGCCACTGGTTTGGGGTGTTTGTTTTATTGATTTTAATCTGGCAAGTTTAAAATATGAGCAAACTTTTCATGTAGGGCTTTTGGCATTTGTTTGAACACTCCTGTAGTAATTGGAAATGCAACAATTGTTTAAAAGTGGCATTGTCCATGAAAAGATTTAGTGAGGGATGAAGAAATTTCTTGAACCTAAAGACATAATCTGGTGATCCAATTCTCCCTACTGTGTCCATTCCCGTGAAACTCCATTTACTTTCCCCTCTCCGTCACCAGCTCCCCACATCCCACCTAGCCAATCCTCTAGGTTTCCCACATTGTTTTCTCTTTTGTATTTTCAGTCTAAACAGAAGAACAACAGACAGGGTTCTGAAGGGCAGGGAGCATCAGGAGCTGGAAGAGAATGGCTGAGATGAGGGTCAGAGTCCTGCCCCTACTGCCAACAGTTACTAGGGTTTGTGCTGCCCGGCTGAACAGTGTTCAAAGGCTTTGCTGGGCTTTGTTCCACTGTGTAGGGATTAGGCCTGGCGGTCTGAGAATTTGCCTTCTAATTAAAAAGGATAAAAGATAGAAGTAGCATTAGACTAAAACAGAGCAGTGATACTTCGCAGGCTAGTGTGTTTTTTTTTTAAGTCACAAGACAACACTAGAAGTTGTCAGCTTGTTTTATTTCTTGTGCTTTCCACTCAAATTAAATGGAGAAAAGTTTAGAAACTCTTTCCAGATGTTGTACATGGCGAATAAAAGCCTAATGACATGTAAAATATCTACTGTTTACAGTTAAGACTATTTTGTTTGGAGGCTTGGAGTCAACATAGGGGGAAAGTGCAGTGCTTCAATAGTCATCATTTTATTTGCCATATCCTGGCAAGAAATTAAGGCGACAGAATTTGATTTCTGCCTCTTTTACTGAATTTATCCTCTCTCTCTCTCTCTCTCTCTCTCTCTCTCTCTCTCTCTCTCTCTCTCTCTCTCTCTCTCTCTCTCTCTCTCTCTCTCTCTCTCTCTCTTTCTTCTTCTTCTTGCTCTTCCTCTTTCTTCTTCTTTGTCTCTATGTCTGTCTCTCTATTACCTTTCTTTTCCTAGTTTACTCATATACACACACGCAAAATTCAATCATTCTTCTAGCTAAATGCTAGTATCCAAGCCAGGTCAAAGCATCAATTACAAAATAGATCTGACCTCACATACATTATGGCAACCTGTGGCCATCTGATCAAGAGACCCCTTAATTGTTTTGCATTACTGTGGTTTATAGCTTGTGAAATTAAGTGTTATGAGATGACTTCAAGACAAACAAATGCTAGAGAAGTTAGAGACTTCTAACCTTTACCATTGGATAATCTCAGGATGCACTCATCAGGTAATGTGATTTATCTCCAGTTTTCCATATTTAAACAACTATATGCACACAGAACCAGTGTGACTGACCCTAATTTAAAGAAATCAGAGGCTTGGTGTTCTCAAACAAGTACTTCAGAGATCCACTTCAATACATAGAATTTCTATTAGAGATGCTGATGAGATTATATAAATTAGTTCTATGGTGTGTGTGTGTGTGTGTGTGTGTGTGTGTGTGTGTGTGTGTGTGTGTGTTTAAGACAAAAAAAAAGGCAGGAAGAGTTCTGTCGAAGACTTCAGGGCTTTCAAAGCTACTGAGCTCAGATTGCATACAAGTATAAAGGAACACCCTCTTGTTCCCACACAGCTCATGTTACGTCATGAAGTTAGAGGGCTAAATTTCTTATTTTCTCTTTTTCCCCCCTGTGTTTTGTTGTTAGAGTTGCCCTATATAAACAAGTGAAGCAAAAAGTACCCAAAGAAAGGAACTTTTATCTTTTGTTTAATAATAACAATAATGACAAAATGTATTTCTCTAATTAGACTAAATAAGAAATTTCATGAATTTATAAGACTGTAATTCTTTTTTAATGTAGCTGGTTTTCAGGTACTGAATTCTCATGAAAGTAAATTGTCTTTGAAGATAGATAACAATTTACTCTGCATGGCATATTCAGAAACATGGACTGGGGGGAATAGTGTTAAGGGCTGACAACAGCGAAGAACCATCATACCAACTAGCATGTAATCCTTTGGAATTTCTGTGAGTATTGGGTTTTTTAAAAAATTGAAGTAAATCAGGATAATATAAAGTCTGAGCTTTTTGGTTCATCTGCAAAGAAAAAAAAAACAATGAGACAGGGTAGGGGGTGTAACAAGTCTCTCTGGTAGAATATAAAGACCATGTTCAGCTTATTGTGTAGCTATGAAGTATTTTAAAACTACAATTATAAAACATCCTTTATTAATCAAATTTGAAGCTTTGTTTAAAAGAAGAAAAAATACTCCTCAGCTCTGCATTCCTGGATGATTATAGCAATTTATGTTGTTTCAGCCCTTTCTTTATTTTTCTTTTCTAGATGATCATTCTCCCTGCTGATCCAAATGTAGCAAAGCTGGATCTAATAGTTCCACTCTAAGGAAAGCAAAGATAATAATCTGATTTAGACATTACAGAGCATTTGTGAGAATGACACCAGTAGGTAGGTACAGTGAGTCAACTTTTTCCTCTTTGAGTCTTAGACTACTCTTTAGCATTTAAAATGTCAGCCAGTAAAGTACTAAAAGCTAAATCATTTCAAGAATGTAATTCACAGTATTTTGGCTTCGATTTTCACTAGCTTCTGAGTAATATATTGGGCAAGAAAGAGGTCTTTGTTGTGTTTATAATATGTGTATAACCTGGTGGGAAACAGAATAAAAAATGTATATTATTTGCATAACTTGAACTAAAGAACCTGCTATGTGATTGGGTCTTGAATGTCTTAAATTTAAGTGAGCTGCTTAAAGAGCAATATTTCTTTATTACTGTCCTGTAATTCATATAATGAAACCATACCGATAAAAAAATTAAGGTCTTAACATTTACAAGTAGAGCTTGATTTTCAAACTCCTTTTAATGAAAACAGTAATTTGTAAACTGGCAAGTCTATATCACTTTATTTGCTGACAATAGTAGGCTATTACATTTGCATCCTTTCATCTCTCCTTGGTGCAGTGAGTAAAGCCCATTTAGTATAATGGAAGTTACTCATATACTGTAGACCAAAGGGAGTATAGGCCTCCTGGAAAAATACTCTGCTTTCCAGACACAAGTGGAATCCCTATGAGCATCAGTGGGAGATCCATGTAGGGAACAAGTGCATTGCTTGACGTGTCATGATAAACTCTTCCAAAATTGTTATTTAGTTCAAGCTTGCTGGCTATTATATATAATTGGAAAGATATTCCTTGCTCATGCTTGAGCTGCACTAACATAATAAAAATGATGATATTAGCCATGACATTTGAGTGAGTTTCTCTTTCCCACAGAGTACTCCCGCGGTTTCTACAAGACTTGTAAAACCATCTTGTTGTTTACAATCCACCCAAAAGGTGGAATAAAGGAGTTGGGGAGAGACTACACACCTCCTCTGCCAAAAAAAAAAATCAAGATAACAGCAAGGAGTGACAAGATTCAACTCGTTTGCACCTTCTCCTCCATCCTCACCCCCAGAGAAATCACTTTAATCCTTCAGTTGCAGAAAACATGTTGGTGGTCTACTTTCCTTAAGAAATACACTTTTGAGGAAATCTTTACCCTCTATAAAACTGTCTTCTTAAATCTTGAACTTGGGAATTCTTGAACTTGGGAACTCAAACTCAAGGTCAAGGATCATTTAGGCAACCCTTAAGGCCAGAACTCCCTTCTTTAGGTCAAGTGGACTCTATATGTCTGTTTCTGATATGCATGTTTTTTTTTTTTAATTCAGATTAATTTTCTTGTAACACCTTGTATTGCTTCCCTTTAAATTTTTTCCAATTAATTCGCAATTTATTTTTCTCTCCATCTAATCACTCCCTTCCCCATTAGAAAAATAAAATTAAAGCCTTGCAATAAATATGTATAATTAAGCAAATTAAATCCTCATATTGGCACTATTCAAAAATGTATATTTCTTTCTGCACTCGAGTCCATCATTGCTTTGTCAGGTGGTGAGTAGGCAGCATGCTTCATCCTTTGTTCTATAGAACCATGGTTGGTTATCAAGTTGATCAGAGTTCTTGGGGATTTCAAGTTCTGCCATATGTCTCTGCAGGAAATCTTTTGGTGACCTCATCTCTGGTATTGGGAAGGTTCACTCTCAAGATTTCTACCCTCAAGGCATGTGCAAGCACACATAGCTCCCATTTTCCTTTGTCTGCAAGAGGTATTTTCCAAAAGGATCATTCTGCTTAAAGGCTTATCTGTCCTCTGAACAGAGGAAGGCAAAAAGGAAAAAAAAATGGAAAGCCAATATGTTCTGTCAGCTTGCTTTTACAAAGCAGAGAAGGGAAACTTCTCTAGCAAGAATCTACTTTCTTGAGTCCCAACCAGCCAAGTAACCTAGAGATAGCCCCACTCACTGGGAACTAATCAAGAATTCTACATTTTTTCAGCAAGGTACAGCTAATGGGCAAATCCATAGAGAGAGGTTCCTAGAACCAGGCTCATGGCCCATAAACTAATCAAGTTATGGGGGAACTCCTCTGAACGAACCCTGCTTTGCACTATATTCTTTTGAAGAACTAAAGTTGAAATTTGTCCAGAGCAAAGGGTGTGGGTATGAGCAAGTTGTAATTAAATTCAATTATGTAATTAAAATCAAAGAATTGTACTGAATCCCCAAATAAGAGGGGCTTCTTATGTGACTAGAGAGAGAGCTGACTCAACAACAGCCCACATATTCCATTCATTTCTTTGTACTGACAGAAGAACATGAGGAAGGCCTGTAGAAGGTTGAGTGGACTACCAATGAAGAAATTACAGAGAGATACAATTTACATAGTATGGGTAGGGATGCATGGGTTATATCAGGCATCATCAGAGTGAAAATCCATATTGGAATCTTTGACCAATTTATCATCTTCATGAGTGGTAGAAATGGAAATGCCTAGCAATACCCTTCCCAGAAAATCTGCCTTCCAAAGTAGCAGAATAATTTAATATTATTATATATGACATGAATGTTAGTATGAAGATCAATGGAGAATGCCGATAAGATATTAAATCTCAAAGCACAATATTAATGTTAGTGGCTATTTTTATGCAAACTTTAGTGACATAATATTATTAAAAATACATAAAAATTATAGAAAAGTACTAGCCTACAGATTTTTTGACTCTGTATCTATGTTTCAGAGCTATTATTAGATCATAATACTGACTTTAATGTATTATTTTAAGTTTAATGATGTATCTTACATATATTACCTCTTTTAGTCAACATAACCAACATAGCAATCTTATAAAATAAAGGGTACAGATATTCTTATCCCTGTTTGATGGGTGAAGAAATTGAGGCTCAAAGAGGTAAAAGGACTTGCCCAGAGTCTCAATGCCAGTGTTAGAAGTAGGTTCTGAATACATGTCTCTGCTAACTGAAAGTTCAATATTCTTTCTGCTGTACCATTTTCTGTCTTCCTACCACAATGGAATGAAATAAAATGTGGAAATAGCTCACTTCAAAATGGTTCCAAAAATAGCTACATTGATGAATGTCATTATGTATCTGACATCCTAATTAATCTGCACTTCTTTTTGAGACACTATTAAGGACAGGAGTAGCAAAGTCAATGTGGAAAAAACTCCAACAATTAAATGATAAAATAAATTTACATAAAATTGAAAAGCATCATTCTCAAAGAGGAAAAAAACACAATATTTCTGATGCTTTCTCATAGCCTTCACAATGGAAACACAAAAGGAAAATGAAAGATAAACTAATTTTTGTTGACCCATCTATTAATGATGTGGTTTTTTTTTTTTTCAAAAATCATTAAAGGGATTTTGGGGAGCTAGATGGCACAGTGGATAGAGTGCTATTGACTCCTGAGTTCAAATCTAGCCTCAGACACTTACTGGTTTTGTAACTCTAAGCAAATCATTTAATCCTGTTCACCTGAGTTTCCGCATCTATAAAATGGGCTGGAGAAGGAAATACCAAACTACTCCAGTATCTTTACCAGGAAAATCCAAAATGGGTGTTCTTTGCAATGAGCTTTACCTATAGTTGTGTTTTTTCTCTCTTCTCCCTTATAAAAAAGGAAGTCTTTTGATTGAATTGGCATCCTGAATGCAGCAAATGTGAGTTACAATGTAGACACACACATACACACTTTTTTTTGTTGAGACTTTTGTTGTTTTGTAGAGAAGTTCTTGTGCAGAAACTCCCTCTAGCAATGCAAATCAGACATTTACCTATAATTTACAATCTTAAAGAATATCCCAAAGCACTGAGAGTTTAGATGACTCTGACAGTTACTTATCTAGAATGGATCAGAGATAAAAAACTTGAATCCAGATTCTAAGTCCTTCTACTCCCAGATACCAGGCGATTGAGAGAGAGAGAGAGAGAGTGAGAGAGAGAGAGAGAGAGAGAGAGAGAGAGAGAGAGAGAGAGAGAGAGAGAGAGAGAGAGAGAGAGAGAGAGGAGGGGGGGGGCGGTATATATATATGTATCTACACACAGAAATACATATATATATACATACATACATATTTTTTCAATACAAATTTAAAAATAGATTCAGTTCATCAGGATCATTATTTTATAGAACTGACCAAGAGTTGCTAAAGATTATAATACTGTCTCTCAATAAGAGCTCCCTAAAGAAGAGAATGTAGATTGTATATTGGAGGTTTTTGGGAGGGGGGATTGGGGTTATGTGTCCACGGGCACACACTGTGTGTGTTGAAAGGAAAGGGGAATTTGGAGGAAAGGTGTTGGCTTGAGAAATAGGCTTGGATGACTTGCAAGCTCTGAAAACAAATTTCTTTATCCACAAGCCAGGTTGGAGAGCATCCACTGATTGCTATTCCAAGCCACCCTATTCCAGTTGAGAAGACTGCCATTCCAGGATGGCATATGAGCTGTCTTTTAGTTTTCCTGCTTTTCAAGCTTCAAGTCACTCCTAAGTGACAAATGCCAGTTTTTGCCAAGTTCTGTTGAAGAACATATGGCGCTTTGGTGATATGGACTCCTATCTACCTGTGTGGAGCTAAGATCACAAAACTACTTTCATTGGCATTGCAAGCTGGTCTTGAACTAAGGTGACAAGGTAAATAGCCAGTACTTTATCCTCTCAGCCAAAGCCTTGATAATGGGTTCCTTTTGATGTTGAGAAGGATGCCTGACTTTTTTCTGAACTAAAGTCCAAGACACTGATGCATAATACATTTGCTTTCATTCTACATTTGCTGGTATGGTTAAAGGTTAATTTGGATATTATTTAATGACAAGAGAGAATTTTCAACCAATCAAATGCCCCCCCAAAATGTGAAAACTATTCTCCCAATGCATGTGTGCCAACAAACACATATGCAAGCAACATTCTTTAGAACAATCTTACGCACACATACTTTTTTTATAGAGGCCAGCATCTGCTTAGTTTTGACTCATTACAATTGCTCACACATTAATAGTATTCCATGTCTCATATCTTTACCATCTTGTGAAGAATTCACAGTAAAATCGATTTTTAAATCTTTTGATAGTGCTTCATTGTTAGCTTTGTTTTTATATCACCTACCTTTCCCTTGAATTTTTCTCTTTGCCCCTTCCCAGAAATCTATCCCTTGTAACAAATAGTATTTTTTAAAAAGGAAAGAAAAGTCAACCAATCAGCACATTTGAAAAAACAACTCTAGACTATTGTGCTATAGGAAATAATAAGCAAGATGATTTCAGAAAAAGCTGCAGGAACTGATGCAGAGCTAAATAAACAGAACCAGGAAAAAAACATTGTACACAATAACAGCAATATCATATGATGATTATCTGTGAAATCTTGGCTACTCTCAGCAAGGCAACAATCTGGGATAATCCTGAAAGATTTATGACATGGAACACTATTCATCTCCAGAGGAAGGACTTTTGGAATTGGATGGATATGGATCAAAACAGACTATCTTTCACATCAATGTATTTATGGTTTTATTTGGGGGTTTGGTTATATATGACTTTGCTCTTACAACAATGACCAATATGGAAGAATGTTTTGCGTGACAATAAAAATAAAATTTTAAAAATTCTAACATTATATTAAATGTTCCATACGTGTGTATACCCCACTTCTGCAAAGGCGGGCAAAGAGGGAGAAAGATTGACTATGCCATGTGTCTCTTATCTCTCCTTTGGTGCCAAGTTTGAGCTTTTCAATTTTTCAGCATTCATTAAAAAAAGAAACCCTAAATTACTGCTAATGTAATATGAGTGGTCACATTGTTTTTTGGTGAAGGGAACTCCTGGTAAAGAAACTCCTTTTATATCTATAGATCAGAAACTGTTCCACAATTTTAGTCTTAGACAGTAGTCCGGGGTGAGCAGAGATTTAATGACTTATCCAGGGTGTTTGAAGCAGAAATAGAAGACATATTTTGTTGATTTGAAGTTCAGCCTTCTATCAACTTTCTCAAACCCTTCCTACAATGCATTGCCTCACATCTATTATATTAATAATAAATGGCTTCTCCTCGAGCACCTGACTACTGATAAAAACCATGTATCTCTTATATGTCTCTAGATCTTCAGTTTTTGCATTTTATTAACAAAGCAAGATCACTACCCTGAAGCACAGGATGCATTTAATTTAAGCAAACCTGGGTTTGTCTGTCAAACATTTATAGGGGCATTATATAGAGTCACAGATAATAAATACCCACCTACTTTCTACTCTTTTGTCTAGATAGAATGATTGCTTCACCTGGGCATCCTAGTAACCGGAGTCTTCATTGTTTCTCCTGGGAACACCTGGTTTGTTCAAACCTCACCCTGTCTGGCTCTCGGGAGGTGTTAAAAAGTGAACTTGTAGGGAACTGAATCGAAAGAAAAGCAACAGGCAAAAATAAGAATGATGAAGAAAAGTGGCCATAAAAAGGAAAATTACATCCACATGGTAACCTGGTTTTCTGAACCAGATGCTTTGGGAAGATATTCCGATTCAATTTAAGAAGTGATTGAGAGCTCACTATTATATAGAATGTTTACTGTATATCCATGCATAACCAATGCATTTTCTTCCTTTTACTTAGAAAGGGTTAAGAAATGGAGATTAAGCTCCATCTCTGTAAAATATTTCCTTCCACTAGAGAATACAAATATAGGTATCCTTTCCAGATAGAGGGGGACAAGGGCACAACACCCCCTAGATCAGGAAAATCCAAGTAACATATTTTGGCCCTCTCTTCCAACCTGAGACGAAGTTTGATTTTTTTTTCCCTTTTCCTTTTATGGGATATTCACAGTACCTTATTGTAAAATTTGGGTTAGATACTTGGTCATAGGTTATATGTAGGTCAATGTTAACATTTCTGGCGATTATGTACCATCTGCTGGCTTTTGCATTCTTTTTGCAAATCTTAACGTTTTATTTATTTTAACTTTGAAAAAGAAATGTTTTATATATATGGTTTTAAAAGATAAAAATATACTGATATTATGCAATACTATATACATGTAATTTATTCATCTGAATTTCTAAACTTTTTCTTAGTTGTCTGCTGGCCTTCAAGTATTGTCTACAGCCTCTGTAAGACTCCCCACCCCCCAAATTCCTTATTTAGTTTCTTATGTTGACCTGTGATATATCAGAATTGAGATGGGGAAAGACACAATGTGGAAGGGATAAATGTACTCAGATAATTACTTGAGCAGTCTTGAACTCTGTATCCCAATCTATTATTTGTATCACTATTTTCTGATAGGATAATAGAATTTAAAGTGAGAAGAGACCTTAGGTTCAACCCTCTCATTTTACAGTTGAGGAAATTAAAGCCAAGAAGTTTAAGGTGACTTGCCCAAGGTCACATATAGTAAACAGTAGAACTGAGATTTTAATCTTGGTCTTCTAACTTCACATCCAGGGATCTTTCCATTACACCATATCACTTTCCCTAAAGTGACAGTGGTAAGCAACTGTAAAAATGAAGATTTGAACCGCAGACTTCAATCCCCAGAAGTCCTTGGCCACTTCCCAGAATGCTTTGTAATCTCACTGAGATCCTCACCTGGGTGAGATCAAAATCTCTATTTAACTGGCTGTAAAAGCCTACTGATCGCTCTTCCTACTAGACGTCTCTCATGATGTAAGTGAAATTGAATGAGCCTTTTGGCCCTCCTAGGCACGTGCTTTCTTACTTGTATTTTCTTAATCTCTTAATCTTTAATAAACCTCATAAAATATAATACTTCTAGCAGAGAAACTAATTTTAACTGCTACATAACTAACTTCTTTTTGATGATAAGATGAGCCTTGGGATGAAAAGTGCTGTAGGATCCCAACATTCCCCAGTTCTGAATTCTTAAGCCTCATCCATATGTTACAACTTTATTATTCTGTAAGAATGATGTTTATTGTTGTTGTTCAGTCATTTCAGTTTTCATGATCCCTTTTGGGGTTTTCTTAGCAAAGATCCTGTAGTGATCTGTCATTTCTTTCTCCAGTTCATTCTGCAGATGAGGAAACTGAGGCAAACGGGGTTAAGTGACTTGCCCAGGGTCACACAGCTAATAAGCATCTGAAAACCATATTTGAACTCAGGAAGATGAGTCTCTTTGACTCCAGGGCCAACACTCTATCAACTGTACCACCTGGCTGCCCTGGAGTAAGGAAGACCTGAGTTCAAATAAGACTTCAGATACTATCTATTTGACCCTGGGCAAGTCATTTCATCCTGTTTGCCTCAATTTCTTCATCTGTAAAATGAAATGAATAAGGAAATGGCAAACCACTCCAGTATCTTTGCCAAGAAAACTCCAAAAGGAGTCATGAAAAGTCAGGCCTGACTAAAATGATTGAACAATAATAACAACAAACAGTACTAAAAGAATGGATATCACCATGTTTCCCTTTTGTCCCCTTTTGATTGAAATACCACAGAGATTGTGTTTCAGAGCAATCTGAGAGTTCAGGAATTTATTTCAGCAGTAATCAAGGTATTTGAGCTAAAATTTAGAAAGGTTCAGCCTAAGATGCTCTTCACAGAAATGTGCTGCATTTTGATCTCAAAATGTTTATTCAAGTTTAAGTTATGGTCCTGAGAAGTCAACAGAAGTTTGGAAGGCAGACAAGGACTGCAAGAGAAGGGAGCTAGACAAGAGATGGTATCAGAATTCTAATATGAAATATTAGAAACTTTTTCTCCCCAAGAGAGAACTTTTTAGTTTTTAGAACTCCAAAAGTGCAAAAGAAAGCCTGAGGGCAGTTTTACCCTGGACATTAATGAACACATTTCATTTCTTTTATCTGAGAAAGGTCTTGAGAGTTGAAATAATAAAAACAATAACTAGACTTTATGCTCGGAGGTTTACAAAATGCTTCAAGTGTTCATTCTAATTTAATTCTCACAACAGCCCTGTGAGAGAGATGTTAATATAATCCCCATTTTATAGATGAAGAAAAGAGGCAGACAGAGGCTAAGTGACTTTCCCAGGGGCACACTACTAGCAAGTGTTTGAGTTGGGATTTAAATTCAGGTGTACACCATTGGAAGATAAGAATAGCAGTAGATAGCACTTTTACATTTTTCATTTTATATTTTTCAAAGTGTCCTACATATGATCTCATTTTATCTTACAATGATTATCCCCATTTTATAGATGAGATAACTGATGCAAGAAGTGGTTAAGTAACTTTCCCAGGGGCATAGGATTTAAACTCAAATGTCCTTAGCTCCAAGTTCAGTGCACTGTTGGGAGATTAACAATAATAATAATAAACTAGCAATAGCAGCATATGGTACTTTAATTTTTCAATTTGTCTTATAAATATTTTATCCTCACAACTCTGGGAGGTAGATGCTATTATTATCCCCATTTCACAGATGAGGTAACCAAGGCAGATAGATGTTAAGTGACTTGCCTGGGGTCATCCAAAGCTAAATTGGAACTCAGGTCTTCCTTATCTCTTGGTACTCTATGGAGCCATGGAAGCATGTCCCAACCAAGGATGCTGTCAGTTAAGTGATATCATTCATCGACTGCATCCAGATATGCAACATTCTTTTACAGTTCTCTCTGCCACAATGTGCAATGCCAAGTGTGATCTAAGACCTGTGGGGTAGGAAGAGGGGGATGCACTGTGTGTGATGTGGGTTTCCTTTCCTTTGAGTTTCTTTGTTTGATCACACTGTTACTGTTCATTACCAAATGTCTTTCTACAATTTTCTCAGCACAGCAGTTTGAATGCTTGCGTGAAGTGGCACACATATCACCACGTATGAACCGTGAAATGTATTTGAAAATAAATGTTTTAATTTAAATTGACATTTCTGCGCCTACTGCTGAGGGTAACTGCTTTTGCTTTAAAATTACATTGTCCGTCTCAATAGGGGCCCAATATAAGAGGAGTTTCTATCCCATTTTAATACTAATTTATTATCAAAAGAACAGCATTACTCTGTATACACAGATTTTCTTCTTTAAGTTGTTAAATCAGTATAAACCAAACTAGAAACTGGCTTTAGTAGTCTTACAAGGTTATGCTTCTCTTGTCTCTATCCCTAAATATCTGCTGTGTAAAATGTTTGTCAAAGTGGCTGCTCCAAACCAATGAAAAATTAAGTCACCCCATTGGAATTCATCCTTCCTGCTACTGAGGAAAGCAAAGAAATGGATTCATGACTACGGAATGATTCTCTTTTAGACCAGGGTGGAGATAACATTGTCAGTATATCTTATCCTAGATTGAAAGTTAGAACTTCAGAGGTTATCTATTCCACCCTCCTCATTTTACAGACCATCTCTCTCTGGGACCACATTGGAGATAACAAGATCATCCTATCTTATCTTACATTCAAGGTGGGAAGGAACCTTAGAGGCCAACTATTCCACCCTCCTCATTTTACAAAAGAGGAAACTGAGGCCCAGAGAAGTTAAGTGACTTTCTTGTCATATCCTAACAGAATCAAGGTTTGAATTCATCTTCAAGTCAGTCAACAAATAGACTCAAATTAAGCAGATAAACATAACTTTTACCCCTTTCTTTTTATTCTAGTGACAAATTTACACATAAATTCTCCAAGATTACATGATTCATATTGTCTCCCTCTCCTCCCTCCCCCTTCCAGGATAAACATAATTTTTAAAAATGTGAATATTTGTGAAATTGCTTGTTGGCTCTGCAAGGGGGAAGGGAGGAGGGGAGGGAAAGAACATGAATCATGGAAACATGGAAAAATATTCTAAATTAATTAAATTAAAATTTAAAAATTAACTAAATAAACTGTGAATATTGAGGAGGCAGCTAGTGGATTGAGAGCCATGCCTACAGATAGGAAACCCCGTGTTCAAATCTGGCCTCAGATACTTCCCAGCTGTATGACCTTGGGCAAATCACTTAACCCCCATTGCCTAATGCTTACTACTCTTCTGCCTTAGAACTGTTATAGGGGAGTTTCTTAATCTCTCCCTCTGTCTCTTTAAGAGGGAGTAACAGAATTTCTAAGTAAGAGACAGTATTTCTAAGTAACAGACAGAATTTCTAAGTAAGAGACCATTGGGACTTCAGGAGGGTCTCCTTTTTTTGGCTTCCAAGGGAGTAGAAGTTCTGTATTGATCTCTCTCGGTCAAGAAGAACTGGCAGTTAACTTTTGAGAGTTTGGATTGAGGTACTGATTTGAGAAGGAGTCTGTCTCTGAGCGCTTTTCTCCTCAGAACTTTGAGGGAGCAGGAGTCTGGGTCTGTGTCTCTGTGACAAGCAGTTTCTACTTTAAGGAGGTGGTAGTAGATGAATGTTCATTGATGAGCATAGGTAGTTAGATAACTAATATAATCTTAGACAGACAGAGTAGGTAAGATAGGCCTGTTCTGGCAGGCAAGAAGATCCTGCCCTCGAAGGCAGTTAGAATTAGGATTTTTTAGAATTTTTAGTATAGATAGGATTTGGATTTTAGGCATAGTTGTAAGATATTAGAGTGGTCATCTTATTTTCCTCCCTCCTATTTCCTGTCTGAACTTCTCAGAATAAATAAATGTTTGTATTTTACCAAACTGCTCTCCGTACTTGTGTCAAACTCCTACCCCAAAATTTTAACCCTTCACAGAACCAATCACAGTACTGATTCTAAGACAGAAGGTAAGGGTTTAAAAATGTAAATATTGGCTAAGAAAGTATTAAAAATGACTAATGATTTGCATCAATTCTGTTCAGTAGAGCAGAGGTAGCAAACATACTATCCCTGGTCTATCTGGCCCATCCAGAGTGAGGTCAGAACCAGATTAAAATGTAATTAGGATGGCATAGTATTTAGGTTTTATAGATGATAGAACACCAGTTCTGGAGTCAAGAGAACCTGGATTCAAATCTGGCCTCAGATACTTCCTACCTATGTGACCCTGGACAAGTCATTGTCTCTGTTTGCCTAGCCTTTGCCCTTCCACTGTGGCACCTAGCTTCCCCTTATAGCAACTAACTTCTTATTTTGAAACCTGTTTTTTTAAGGGATTTTGTGTCCTCTTTCTTTTTTTAAAAATTTATTTATTTAGAATATTTTTTCATAGTTACACAATTCATGTTCTTTCTCTCTTCTCTTCCCTCCCTCCTCCCAGAGCTTACAAATAATTCCACTGTAGTAGAGTGATTCTTTAACATCAAAACCCCAATCATATCTCCATTGAACCATGTGATCAATTGTGTTTTTCTTCTGCATTTCTCCTCCCACAATTCTTTCTCTGGATGTGGATAGCGTTCTTTCTCACAAGTCCCTCATAATTGTCCTGGGTCCTTGCTTTGCTGCTAGTAGAGAAGTCCATTATGTTCAATTGTGCCACAGTGTATCCATCTCTGTGTATAATGTTCTCCTAGTCCTGCACCTTTCACTCTGCATCAATTCCTGGAGGTCGTTCCAGTTCACATGGAATTCCTCCAGTTTATTATTCCTTTGAGAGCAATAGTATTCCATCACCAACATATACCACAATTTGTTCAGCCATTTCCCAATTGAAGCCATCCCCTCATTTTCTAATTTTTTGCCACCACAATGAGTGCAGCTATGAATATTCTTATACAAGTCTTTTTCCTTATTATCTCTATAGAGTACAAACCCAGTAGTGGTATGACTGGATCAAAAGGGCAGGCAATCTTTTACATCCCTTTGGGCATAATTCCAAATTGCTCTCCAGAATAGTTGGATCAATTCACAACTCCACCAGCAATGCATTAGTGTCCCAATTTTGCCACATCCCCTCCAACATTTATCACTTTGCTGCCATACTGGTCAGTCTGCTATATGTGAGGTGGTACTTCAGCATTGTTTTAATTTGTATTTCTCTAATCAGGAGGGATTTAGAACACTTTTCCATGTGTTTATTGATAGTTTTGATTTCACCACGTGAAAACTGCCTATTCATGTCCCTTGACCAACTGGGGAATGGCTTGATATTTTTTGTAAATTTGACTTAGTTCCTTACATATTTGGGAAATTAAACATTTTGTTAGAATTTTGTTATAAAAAATTTTTCCCAGTTTGTTGCTTTCCTTCTAATTTTGGTTCCACTAGTTTTATTTATACAAAACCTTTTTAATTTGATGTAATCACAATCATTCATTTTACATTTGGTAATGTTCTCTATATCTTGCTTTGTCTTAAATCCCTTCCTTTCCCACAGATCTGACAGGTATACTATTGTATGTTCACCTAATTTGTTTATGATTTCATTCTTTACATTCATTGAAACCTAACAGCCTTGATCAGCCATGATAAACATGAAGGCCCCACACTATATTATATGTATGTACCTACTTCCTGGACTAAAATCCATTTGTAGCTCAAGGTTATTGTGTCTTCTTGAACCTTGGCATCATAGACTTATTATGAACCAAGCATTATATGCAAGGAGACAGTAAAGCTCTCCCAGAAATACCAGGAGGAGTTAAAAAAACAATTCATCCAACCCTACCTTCCTTTAGCAACTAGATCTAACAAAGATGGCGCCTATGGACTGGGCAATAGCTTTTTGTCAAAAGGAGCTCCTAATATCCCTCTGCCATTCACTTTTTTGTATGTTAGAGGGGGCTATTTTATTATTGTTTTCTATGCTATTGAAATCCTTTATTCATAATGAATTAGATAACATTACTAAAGCTGGATATTGATCACCCCCCCCTCAATTTTTTTTCTTAAGTTCATACTAGTAAAAAGCATCAGAACAAGTAGTCAAATCTGAGCCCTTTGATTTCATATTCAATCCATCTTTCTCCTATACACCAATGCTTCTTGCTACTGGAAATGAGGTCTCCAAAGGAGCCAGATAATCACTTGTCAGCTCAGTTGCTGATGACATTTGTGTTCAGATCCAGGTTAGACTGATTGACTTTTGATATCCTTTTTTTTTCAGGGATAAGGGAAGGGAAGGGAAAGAATTCAATGACACTTTGATGGTAAGGGCTATCTGAAAAAAAAAATTAGGTCCCAAGTGCTAGACACTCAAGGCAAGTGGTAGGATAGGCATAGGGCTATGAGGTCAGAAGTCAGATGCTAAAGACAAACTTCACCCACCTCAGAATTTTGCCTAAGAGAGCAAATACTTGAAAGTTATGTACCACCATGGCCAAAGGCAGCCAGCTTGCCACCTGTCCCTAAAATGGATTAGATAGGGTATCCCCCTAGCATTTAACTTCTCTTCTTTCTCCCATTATGTGTGAATATGAGCTTAGAAATTAAAATATATTTCTGAAGTTTAATGGGAAAGGCATCAGAGGGTGAATATTCACAAAATAACCAAACCATGGCACAGTCAGCCCAGTCAGCCATTTTGCTAAGCTACAGAGTCTGTCACAATTTTTACTTAGGTGGGTTCAATTCCACATTAAAATTCTCAAATGGATCTTGAATCTCTCAGGGTTAGAACACCGGGCCTGGACTCAAGAAGACGTGAATTCAAACCCAGACTCAGACATATAAATTGTGTGACTCTGGACAAGTCATTTATTCTGGTTTGCCTTAGTTTCCTCACCTGCAAAATGAGTTGGAGAAGGAAATAGCAAACCACTCTAGGATCTTTGCCAAGAAAACTCAAATGGGGTCACAAGGAGTTAGACATGAAACAACTGAATAACGACAATAACCTTATTAATGTGGGTTCTCCCTCCAATGCAGACTGCAAACCATTTGTCCAAGCCTACCCATTCTGACCAAGTCTTGCTTGTGCCTTCCCATCAGTTATACACAGGGAGCTTATCTCAGATTCTCTTGACATATCAGTGGTGTGTTTGGGGCTGTTCCCTTACATTCACCACATGAAATAGGTTCTCATATTTTTCCACCATCCATTTCTTTGATAATCTACTTTATACTTCTGCTTTGTAGTTCTTATTGGTAATAAGTCATAATGTGCATATGTCCACCATGTTCTTCTTTGAATTGCCCTGTGGAAGATCCACCATTTCAGTTCTTTGGATACCATAATGTGCCATGAATTACAGCTATAAAAATAGATTAAAAAAAAAAACCAAACTCCTTTGGCATCATGCTATGAATTTTCTTATGGTAGTGCCTTAAGGAATGGATACATTTTTTCGGCATTGTTTTATATTCTCAAATTTTAATGAAACATGTTGAAGGGGTGAGGAGGTTGGGTGGAGCTAGGAGTTTAATGAAGTGTGGATTCTTTTACTCCTGAGTCATTGTTTTGCCTCCAAACAGAGGATGTCAACAGTTGCCCAGTGACCTCTCTAAAATGTTTGTGATCTCCTGTCAGTTCCTAACAACCAGTTGTCCACATAATAGAAGTACTTAATGTATTGTATATACTTCTTTGATGTCTGTCAAGTTTTTTGTGTGTCCATGTCCTTTTATCTATTTTTTCCTTACTTAATATTCTTGAATTCTTTTTTTTAATTGTATTTCCAGATGGAAGTGGACTAGGACTGAGTTCCTTTAATTAACTTTGCACAGCAACCAGCATAGTTCCATAAGTATGTGGATACTTACTAAATAATTTTGGTGAAGATGATGACATCACCAAAACCATGCTGACAGTATCACCTCTAGAGGTTGGATGGGCTAGTAAATCTTAAACCCAAATCTGATCTAACCACTCATAGCCTGATATCAAGAGGTCTCTGACTTCCATTAATCTCCTCTTTTTGCTTCCCAAAATGTATGGGATGGGGACTGCTGAGAATGAGAGAGCCGAAGGTGGTTTCTTATATAAGACTGTTCACAACCACCTATTGATGTATGGTTCTTTAAAATTCAAATTCACAACTCTCCTAAAGCCTGTCTCAAGGTAGGACTGAAATTTGGGGAGCAACATTAAACCTGGATAAGGAAGCATACAATCTGTTCCCAATGGCCTCTGAGTGCCCTGCAGTTATTCTGTGAGGAAACAGAGAACTTGGTTCTCCTGGTCGTTGTTGTTCAATCATGTCCAATTCTTTGTGACCCTATTTGGGGTTTTCTTGGAAAAGCTACAGGAGTGGCTTGACACTTCCTTCTTCAGCTCATTTTACAGATGAGGAAAGTAAGGCAAACAGAATTAAATTATTTGCCCAGAGACACACAGTTAAGAAGTATGTGAGGCCAAGTTTGAACTCAGGTCTGTGCCTCTCTGCCACCTAGTTATTAATGTGGCAGTTGGTATCTTTTGTGAACCCTGATGTTGACTGATAAAAATAAAACCACTCCAAAGGAACATAAGATTTGCAATCTGGAGTGAAAATTTTGCCTAAAAAGTTCTAGCTCCAAAGTATTGAAGCCTGAAGAGGGCTCAGTAGAAGATACAATGGAAAATTTAAATATGCCCACATGTTAGGACAGAGGAAACTGCAAAACTCTCCTTTTTTATATCAGTCCACAACACACAAGAAAGGGACCAGGTGCCAGCTATTGATTCAAGTCATGGAGCATGTGGAGGTTTGGGAATGTCACCTATTGTGGAAAGCATAATAAGTCAACATGGGGAAATCCCTCAAATAACAGAGCATCATAATTGTAGACATGGAGTATTTGTATACTTTGCTTGATGCCCCTGTTTCAGTGCCCTAAATATTGGCTTCCTTATGCCTTTCTGAATTATATTTCATTCCAAATCTAAGACAGATTCCCTCCTGGAATAAATTGAATTAGTAAGATGAAATCAGGGACCTTTGAAGTGAATTTGAAATTCAGTTATTTGATTTTCTTTTTAGCATTTTTTTCAAGAAACATTTGGAAAGTAGGAATACTCAGACTAGTAATAACAAATCTCATATCTAACAGAGATTAGAAGCTGGGGGAAAGGGATAGTGATATTTCCAACTTGATTATAGATTGTCATTCTTGATTACAACATTACTTCCATGCAAATAGTTTGACTAAAAGGAAAATTTTAAAATAACAAAAAAGGATGACATGTATGGTGCGTAATTATTTAGCCTAAAAACCTTTAGTGTAATATGGAATCTTGCAAACCTGATAATAGCAAAAGGTCCATCCTCAGTCAGAAATTATGTTTGCTATGATACCCAGTGAGTTTCAATGAATACAAGGCTAAGTATTTGTTCCTAGGATTGTTATATGAACATATTTGTATTCATCTGATGATCAGCCTCACAGTAACTTGCAGAGTGGGAGTAGCTGGGACTCTGAAGACCTAGCTTTAAGTTCCATCTTGACGGCTAACTAGCTATGTCAGCTCAGTTTAACCATACCTGGGCCTCAATGTCTTCAAGCTGAAAAATCAGATCACTGGACTAGATGATATCTAAGGTCCTTGTCAATGCCAACTAATGTTCTATGTACTTGTAAATTGTTGCAGGACTATTGATTTAATTTAGATCTTAGTGCCAAGTTAGCCAAACGAGCTAACACTCCTTTAGGAAGAATTTCTGGATAAGATGAACTCTTTGGTGCTTTTCCATGAACTATGTGGTTACTCAGACAATAAGTCTTCAAGAAATAAAAGTATTGTTCTCATTAGTCTCAAAAAAAAAAACAACTTGAAATCTTTCTCTGCGTCACTATGGAGTAAAATAAATGCTAATCAATCATGAACATCATTTGTCTAGAACATGACCCAAATTCCAACTAGTGCAGAAGAAAGATTCAGAAATGGGATCTTGACAACATGGAAATGGGTTAGAAACAGGAACACATGTGATAACCAGTGGAATCGTGCATAGGCTATGGGAGAGGGAAGGGGGGGGGAGGAAAAGAAAATGATCTTTGTTTCCAGTGAATAATGTTTGGAAATGACAAAATAAAATAATGTTAAAAAAAAAAAGAAATGGGATCTTAGGTGGCAGGGGGGAGGGCTTGTTTAGTCTTATTAGATTTTTCAAATAGGTGATGACAGAATTTTATGTCTGAATCTATTCAACCTAACTTCGTTTAACATTTAGTAAGCACCTACTCTGTGCTAGGCACTGGATGCTAGAAGAGAAGATAATTGAAATAGTTAATAATCTGGGCTTCATTCCTAATCCTGGACTTTGGAAAACACTGCATGAGTAATTAAGGTTGATACTTTTTGCTCAGACAGATGAATTCATATGAATCTAGCCTGAGATGCACAAAAAAATAGAATAGCCATAACTAGTATAGTTACAAGACTGAGTTGTTGATTGAAAAGTAAGCTCTATTTAATATAAGCCTTTGGTGTTTTTTTTTTCTGGGGCAGGGGTGGAGGGGAGGCGTGTCTAAGAAAAAAATCGATTTTTGTTAATTGAAAAAATAAATTTAATTTTTTAGAAAGAGAAGTAAGCTTTTCTTTAAAGTCTCTCTTTTTTAATTCTATTGTTGAACAGTAAGGACTGTCCTTATATTTAACCTCACATACTGTTAAATGCCAAGCCCTTCCCTTTCCTAATACCTGGGAGCTATTTCAAGGTTAATTCTATTTTATTTATTTATCTATTTATTTGTACTCTGCTCTTAGACTACTTTGGCCAAATCATCTTCAGATGGCATTTTAAATTATTTTAAATTTAAATTAACATTTTAATTATTTTGGTCTAAAATGCACACAGACCTTAAAATAAGATGATGAACATATTAATAGCTGGTGTTTTATAGCTCTTTATAAAATGCTTTACAGATATTATTTTACTTGATCTTGGGAGTTAGGTACTCTCATTACCTTTATTTTACCAAAAAGGAAATTGATGCATACAATGCTTAAGAGACTTGCCCAGGTCACATAGCTAGTAAGCAAGACTTAAACACAGGGCTTCCTGGCTTCAGTTCAGAATTCTAACCATTGTGTGACCTAACTGCCTTACGATTAATTCTATTATCTCCTATAATTTGAAGCTCTGTAAAACCATCTAAGACAAAATTGAGCAAAAGTATAAGAAATCTAAATAGATTCCAGCTGGAGGCTCTAATGCCTCATTGCCTTTGTCTCCTACAAACCAACTCTAGCTGACCATACAGAGCATCAGAAAAATAGGAGAAGTGGGCTCAGAAAGAGTTTTGTCATTTTCAATTTAGTTATTATTATTAGTATTATGATATATCTCTTACTGATTACTTTAGTTTTCCTATATGTAAAGCTGGAGTCAGAGTACCTATTCAATCCTAATGATAAGCAGAGTTATACAGATGAAGTACTGTATATGAAAAGACTTGAAATATAAAAAGTTTGGGGGCAGTAAGGTAACTCAGTGAATTGAAAGCCAGGCTCAGAGATGGGAGGTCCTGAGTTCAAATCTAGCCTTAGACACTCCATAGTTCTGTGACCCCCCCCCCCCCATGCAAGTCATTTGACCTCCATTGCTTAGCCTTGGAACCAATACACAGTACTGATTCTAAGAGAAGGTAAGGGTTTTTAAAAAATAGATATAAAATGTTTCTATATCCAGCTATATTCAGTTAAAGAATCATAATAAGAACAACTAATATTTATGTCATGCTTTGAAGTTTACTTTCTGGACAATAACCCTGTGGAGGAAGGAATCCTTATTTCATGGATGAAGAATGGAAGAAATAGAAAAGAGATGGAACACCAATCTATGGTGTCCAAATTATGGAATCACGTAAGTATAGATTTTGGTAGGAGAGGACCCCAGATGTCAGCTAATCCAACCTTCTTATTTTACAGATGAGGAAATGACAAGTTAAGCAAGGTATTCTGTTACGTATTTGAGCAGGAATTTGAACTCAGGTCTTCTGACTCAAAATCCAAAGCTGCCTCTATTCTCTTTCTCATTTGAGCTCCTAATAGCTCTTTTATAGTAGCAAAAATATAATAATAAAATCCTACAAATAAAGTGGGTGCCAAAAAATTGGGGAATTGTTGAATACATCATGATATAAAACTTTAATGGAATACAATAAGCAAAGGTGAATGAGGAATTTGGAGAAACGTGGGAAGATTTGTATGAATTGATCCAAGGCAGAACAAGCAGATCTATAATGGCTGGCTACAATCATGTAAATGAAAACAAAGGCAAACTTTGAGCAATTACAATAATAAATATTAGTCCTAAAGAAGAGAAGAGGTAATGAAATATGGCTCCCTCCTCTCAGCAGAGAAGCTCTGTAGACAGCATGCCATCCAAATAAAACAGCAGCAATAAAACTTATTTTTTAAAACGTCTTCTATTTGGATAGTAATTTCTATTTTACACTGGCTTTTTCTTACATTTCATTTAGTGCTCACAATCCCTGTGTGACTTATGGTTGGTTCATTTTACATATGGGGAAACTGGAGCTCAGATAGACCACGAGCTAGTAAATTAGTAGGAGAGTAAGTAGAAGAGATCTCAAGAACAAGGCATAAGATAGGCATTGGGGTGGGGAGCAATTTGGAATTGGGAGCAACTGGAAATTAAATATGATTCAAGGTGTGTTTCCATTTAGGATGGTGAAGACATGTCGTTTGCCTTTCTTTGTATTGCCAACCACAAAGCACAGTGCATATAGTAGGCATTTCATATATGCTACTTTACTGACCTCTGCCTTTCAGGTCATCTCTATAATGGGAATAATCTAATGTTAGGCCAGACATCTGGGGAACATTTCAGACGAAAGGAGACCTTCCCCAATCTCCCTCCCAGATCTGAACTTCTTCAGTCTAGACCTACACCCCAGGGGCTGGGCCAGATCCAACTGTGTTTCAGGGATTAACAGAACGGATACCAGTTAACCTGCTTCTAGAAATTCTTCTACTCCATGTCAATAACCCTATATTCCTATAATGCATCCCACAAAATCAAAGCAATTCTCTTTTAAACACTAGTTAGGGAATAGTAATGCTTTTTATTGCTCCGTATCCTTCCAAAACCATTAGGTTATGTGAATTCCACATATTCATATTAGCACAGAATTATAAGCCATCCATTTCATACCTTTAACTGCTCCCTCCCTTCTGCCTCCTTTTCCTAACAAACAAAAACAAACACCAAAAACTCTAGCCTTCTTGGGGGGAAAAAAAAAGTTGAGCTTGGAAGTGGCTTCCCCAAGTAATTTTGAATCTATGGTTAGCCCTTGTTCACATTCAATATTAAAAACAATCAAGCACAAATTTCTAGGAGAGAAATTGTGCTCTTGTAGAATGGATCCCCTCCCTCCACAACTCCCTTTCGTTTTCTTGTTCGTTTCCAGCTTTTTAAGACACCCAAGACCTTTAAATTCCATGCCTTTGAATTGGCATGTTTGCAAATTGCATGCAGCGAGATGCTTCCATACCAGCAGCCCTGTCTCAGATTCCCCACCATCTCTGCCAAACTAGTATGGCCTGCACATTTTCTTCATCTTTTCATTGAGTTCAGTGTGGCAGCCAACACATTCTTTAGCAGAGGCTTCAGTAGGCATGGTAACTAGTTCCTGACGGCACTCTCTCTGACTGTGGAAGTCCTATTTCTTTCTGGAAGTGCCCTTTTTTTTTTTTAAGAGGTGGAAGGGAGGGAGTAGGAGGGGGTTGGGAATTGATTGGGTTGGGCTGGGGTGGGGGTGGGGGGTGAGGCGGGTGAGTTAAAGGTGTTTTAAGAGTTATCTGGTCCATCTGTGACGGTGGTGCTAAATTGCTTAGACATAATAAAAAGTCCTAATTGAGGTGGTGATGCATTGAATTAAGCAAAGCTTGTTCATCAAGCCTTGAATCGTGCTGCTGAGGGCTGCAGGTACCTCAAGGCTGTTCTGAATGATTGCTGTGTTGACTTTGTCTAATTGCAGGGGAGGAGCTCTAGGAGCAGTGATGGGCAGAGTTACAAACAGTGGGGTGGCTGATATATACTGGCAAAACCATGCCGAGCTAAACAAACTGACTGACAAAGCTCTTGGCATATTAAAAAATCTGGCAAAATGTTCATCTCTTGTCAAAAATGTAGAAAGCCTAGTAATGCATAACTTCATCCCATGTTGAATTTTAAAGTGGCTAGTGCCAAGTTGTCTGTCAAAATTAATAAGCCATTGCTTCTTCTTATAGAACAAAAAAAATTTTCTCCTTCGTTTTATTCATTTATTCATTGTTAAAAATCATGTCTCTGCTAAAAATTGCATTTAGGAAAAGGTTCAGTGGTGACCTCTTTGATTTTCAAAGAGCTGCAAATTAAAAGCTACTTTTGCCCATGTTTGTTGTCATCAAACCAAACCTTCAATTAAAATATAAAACATTTCTGCCACTGGGGGTAGATTAAAACTCTATGGACACACATCCATTTAGAGAGCTGTAAAACTTCAGCCATCAATTATAGCTTTATCTGAGTTCGTGTATTGTTTTTTCTTTGTAATTCCTTTATATCAAGAAAAGCATTAAGTGATTAATTGAACATTGGATCGATAATCTAGATCCTTATAAAAATGAATCAATACATTGACTTCTTTGGATCTATCCTGCTTGCTATTGAGTCTTTGGTTTCCCTCTCCCTTCATTTTACCTGACGACTTTGGTTAATTTTCTTTCATAAGCCCAGTTTTCATAGCAAGTTCACTTTTGGCTCACATAGGAAAAGTAATCACTCCATAAACCCCGCCAGAGAAAAGTTTCTGTTCATAAATATAAAACACACTTAAGCTACAAGCACTGAAGGTCAGAGTGGGAACTTTAAATATTGTAATTTTGAAAACAGAGAAAGTAGCTACAATTTATACATAATGTTATAAACACCAATGCTTGGTAATAAAAGGCAGATGGTAAGGAATATTATTTGTAAGCTTACTCTCATCAGTTTCCCGTGCTAGGATGATCAGTAGTGTCATGAACATTTTTAGTGTTCCTATTCCATAGATTTTTAATCTGTAAACTCAATACTAATTTTGAAGGTTAAAAAAATGCAGAACTTTTTCCAAAATTAAATCCCAGCCATGCAAGCCTCTCATCTCCCATCAGGTCCAGTGCTATTTTAAGCTCAGATTTTCTCCTCCTCTTTCAGCATCAAGGAACTCACAGAGCAGGGAAACATTGCTGTTACCCCAAATGGGTAGTTTGGTTCAGTACTTTCTTAGCCTTTTGCTTGGAATAATCCATAATATCTGCCAACTTCCTTCTCCAAATGAACTCCTTACACAGGTGGGTGGCTAAACTTGGATTCCCTGATACAAGCAACTTGCATTCATGTTTTCTGACTGATGATGGAGCAAACATGTAAATAAGAGACAGGCTGATTTCCTCCCTTAGTGTTTGCTCACTGTGAACCTTTGGTTCACTTGGCTTTGGCTCACTATTTCAACTGGGAAAGTCACTATATGAATTGATAGCAAGTTTCTCAGGTGAAAATAAGTGTTTACCAGTTGGGGGAGGGGTGTAGGGGGTGTTGGATTTTGTTTTGTTTTTGCTTTGGTTTGGTTTTGGCAGAGACCTGGCTTCTGTTCTAACTGACTCCTCCTTGGCCTGCATATCCTGAGGTGTGTAATTAAAGAAAGAGAATTTGTATAAAGTGCTTTAGGGGTTTAATGAATAGAAAACAGGGGATATTTCAACAGTTTGGTGCATAATATCAGAGGGTGTATTTCCTTTGTGAGGGATAATAGAGCCTGCAATAATACAGGTGCATGCAATCTCATGCAAAGAAAAGGGATTTGTTTCTAAATTCCAACACAAAATAGAGAAAAAAGAGAGCAATTTAAATTTCAGGGATGAGAGAGAGAAAGAGCTTCAAACTTGAATCTGCCACAGAATAACTACAAACCCAGTGACTACTACCCCAGTCAAACTTTTCTATAAACTATATTTTCCTTCAGACTCGCGTCTAGATGAAAAATGAGGGGGGGGAAACTCAGAAATCACCTTGTCCAGTCTCCTTATCTTACAGGACTGGGTGATCTCTGAGATCTCTTCCAGTTCTGGAATTATGCAACAGAGTTATAGAATTTTATTAGAACCAAAATGGACCTTATCACCTATGTAGTCCCATCCCTTCATTTCACAGCTAATGTAAATAACGACTGAAGCCCAGGGAAATTCAATGACTTGCCCAAGAATTTGAACCTAGGTTCTCTTATTCCAAAACCAATTGCTCTTGAGTCTTCTGTGATAGGTGGGCAGTAATTCTAAATTCTCACAATCATCATAAGAACCAGTATATGAGCTAGTAAAGAGTGATATAAATTGCCACAATTTCTCTGTGATGGTAAGGAGATAGAAATGACTAGTGTTACTGGGGCAATGAGGTGACACGGTGGATAGAGCAATCAGTCCTGGAATCAGAAGGATCTGGATATAAATTTGGCTTCAGTCTCTTCTCAGATGTGTGACCCTGGGCAAGTCACTTGACCATGTTGCCTAGCCCTTCCCTTCAGTCTTAGAGGTGTTATGAAGGCAGAAAGTAAAGATTTTTTAAGTAAAGAAATTAACATAATTTTTTCTAAAGCCTAGTGTTAGTAGCTACTATTTTGTCTTGGGACAATAGTTATAGATGGAGATTTCTGGCTTGTAGATCTCAATAGTAGGAGCTATTGCCATCTAGATTCCAAAATATAGACTCCAGCTGTTTGTCTTTACTGATTTAACCAAAAATTTAGAATAAAAGTTGGAACTCTAGACAAGTACCCAAATCATAAGGCAGAAGATAGTAGAACTCTAAATCAAAGTCAAGCCTCAATTTCCTACTAGATTTCTTGTGGGCACAGGTTGTGCCTTATTCATTTTTCTGTACTTCTCAGTACCTACAACAAATAGGTATGCAATGAATGTCTAATTGAATTGAAAAGAAGTTAAGGATGAAGGGAGAAAACCTCTAAATCTAGCTACCTGGGTTCTAATGATCTCATTTTTGCCTAGAACCAGCAGGTAAGGGATTTCATCTCCCTGAACCTCATTTAGTTTCAGAGAAGTTAGACTCAGAAGGAACTTTATAGACTGTCATTCTAGTTCAGCTTTCTCATTTTGTTAGTGAAGAAATGAGTATAGAAAAATGAAGGGACCTCTCTAAGAGAATTCAAGTAGTAATGATGCTGGAATTCAATAGAAATTCTCATTTCAAATCCAGTGTTATTTCTGCTTTATTTTTGCCTCTGCTCTACCAAATGAGAGAATAGTAAATAATGATGATGATGATGATGATTTAAGTAGTACTTTAAGATTTGCAAAGTGTTTTAGAAATCTCTTGTTTTATTCTCATATCAACTCTATGAGGTAGGTGCTACTATTGTCCCCATTTTACAAATTAAGTCTACAGTTCCTTCTAGCACCAGAAAAATATTCAAAATTATTGTGGCCTATGGCCTATAGAAGAAGAAGAAAAGAAATCAGAGAAGAACTAAGTTATAGGCATGAAAACACCAGTCTTTGGAAAATCATATTGGTTATCTATGCATTAAGATATCTATGGGATTATATTTTGATTTTTTTAAACCCTTACCTTCCACCTTAGAGTTAATACTATGTATTGGTTCTAAGACAGGAGATTAGTGAGGGCTAGATGATGGGAGTTAAATGATTTGCCTGCACAACTAGGAAGTATCTGAGGCCAAATTTGGACCCAGGAGCTCCCATCTCTAGACCTGACTTTCATTCCACTGAACCACCTAGTTGCTCTCAATATACACTGATTTTTAATTTCACTAAAGTTTTGGAGGAATTTCATTGGTTTGCTATGTCAAAGTATTGCTCTCCTTTGGAAATCACATTCCAGAATATCCTTTGGGGACATTCCTACTTCACTTATTGTCAGTTTTCTTGTAACATGTTTTCTACATCAGTGGTTTCCCAGGAGGGATGGGAAGAATGATGTATATACCATAGATGGCACACAAGATGATCCCCTGTGGTGTAGGAAAACATTAAAACTTCAATTATTCATCTTAAAAAGTAAAAATTGTGACAAATATGATAAAATATTATTTTACTATAAAAATGAAGAATTTTTTTCGGAGAAATCTGAAAAGACTTTTGTAGACTAGTATAGAGAAAAATGAGCAGAACCAGAATAATTTCTACTACATTTGATTGACATCAAGAAAGATGGAAATTTTCTAGCCCAGTTTCAATAGAAACTTTAGTATAATTGGGTATGGGACTGAAAAATGACTGTGGTCACTTTGATCTGCATATCTTTATAATTTTTACAGTTATTTTCCCAGTTATGACAGTCATTAAAATGAAGTATCAAAATAAACAAAACCTATATCCAGACCTTTCAAAAAGAGTTAAAACAAGACTTTTCAAAAATTAGTCTCACTAAAATATTATTAATTATTAATAATTATTACAAACCATATGGAATAATTATATTTATACATAAAATAATTTATTTATATTTCATTTAATGGTAATTTAGATTATAATAAAATGTTCATTTCAACTTATCCTTTTAATCTTTAATTTTGGGGTATATGTAATTTTTGGTAATATATAGGAGTACATATATGTGATTTATAAATATATGCATGCATTGGAGGTATATCATTTAAAAAGTCTAGAGATTAATGTTCTATGTGGCCATTTCTTGATATTGCCCACAAATTATTCCCTGTGGTAAAGATTTCTTTACAAAGGTTCTCTCTTCTGTCCTCTTTCTAGCATTCAGTCCAGGTGATTCCCCCCTTCCTTAACTAATTCCTTCAGTGGTTTTTCCCCTTCTTCTCCACTGACCTTTCAAGAATCATTAGAAAGAGAAAGCCAGCACCTTATCCTAATCCCCATAAGACCCTATCCATGCCTTCTTTCTTTACTTCTATCTTCTTTTCCACTCCACTGTCAAAGTATACATTCCTCCAAAGGATTTTTCTCCTTTCTCTCTTTGCTCCTCCTTATTCCAAGTCTGTGTTTTTTGGTAACTATTTTGCGCAGGCAAAAACACAGGGGGATAAATTTTAGCACTTAAAAAATTGAGATGATATTCTTCTCCCTATTATTATTTTGTTCAGCTGTTTCTGATTCTTCATGACCCCATTTTGGGTTTTCTTGGTAAAGATACTGGAATGGTTTGCCATTTCCTTCTCCAGTTCATTTTACAGATCAGGGAACCGAGGAAAACAGAATTAAGTGATTTGTCAGGGTCACACAGCTAGTAACTGCCTGTGACCAGCTTTGAACCCATAAAGATGAGTCTTCCTGACTTCAGGTCCTGTACTCTCCATTGCACCACCTAGCTGCCCTTTTCTCTATTTGTGTCTTCTCAATAAGTCAAGAAACATTTATTAGGCATGTACTATGCATCCAACATTAATCACCTCAGGGAATGCATAATCAAAAACATATAAATAACTTCTTTTGCCAAGGAGTTTACATTATATCAAGGAGGACAATATTTACACACATAAGCATATAAAATGTATACAAAAATATAAAGTAATCTGGGATTGGGGAAAGATATTAGTATCTGAATGGTCTCATGTAGAAGGTAATGCTTCAGCTGATCTCTGAATGAAACAAAGGTTCTGAAGAGGTTGAGAGAAGGAGAGAGTCCATTTTAGGAATGAGAGAACACCTGTGTGCGAAGGTGTAGCAATAGGAGATTGAATCGGTTTAATGTGTAAGGAACAGCAAAAAGGCCAATTTGGTGTGATTGTAGCGTGAATAAGGGGAAGTATTATAGTTGTTTTGGAATACTTTATAAAATAAGACTGAAAGATAAGTTGGAGCCAGGTTTTGAAAGTCCTTAAATGACCCACAGAAGATGTTTTTCACTTTGCAGGCAATAGAAGTCACTAGTGCTTATTGAGTAGAAGAGTGATATGGTCAGAGCTGAGCTTTAGGAAAATTACTTTGGCATCTCTGTGAAGGATCCATTAGAGAGCGGCGAGACTTAAGGTAGAGAGACCAAGTTTTCTCTCTCATCTTTTCTACTAGAAATGCATGCAACTGGCAGCTTTTACCACTTTTTGGAGAAGATACCTCATCTTACCCAGAATTCACAATATCTCTCTGAAGGAAGTAAGGAAATTAATGCCTTTACTAATTAGGCTACACCTTAAAGACAAATGGGCCTTTCCAGCAGTTCTACTACTTTGCATTCCAGACTCTCAGGTATTCCCATCTGCCCTGCCAGCCATCCTCTAGAATACTGTCTTACTGTTGCCCTATTACTGTATCCTGAGGATGACTACCCCTTTTGATTTGCCCTGAAGCTAAATTCTCTCATATTTGCTGTCTCTCTTTTAGAATGGAAACTCCTTGAGTAAAGATATTTTTAATTTTTATTTTTAATTTCAAACATTGTTCCTTGGTTACAAAAATCATATTCTTTTCCTCCCTCCCTTTCCCCCACCCCTCCCATAGCTGACTTGCAGTTTGACTGGGTATGGCATGTGTTCTTGATCAGAACCCATTTCCATGTTGTTGGTATTTGCACCAGAGTGTTCTTTTAGAGTCTCTCCTCAGACATGTCCCCTCCACCCCTGTAGTCAAACAGTTGCTTTTCCTCATTGTTTTTACCCCCACAGTTTGTCCTATGCTTGAGGATAGTGTTTTTTCTCATAGGTCCCTGCAGATTGTTCAGAGACATTGCATTGACACTAATGGAGAAGTCCATTACGTTCAATTGTACCACAGTGTATCAGTCTCTGTGTACAATGTTCTCCTGGTTCTGCTCCTCTCACTCTGCATCACACTAAAGATTTTTATGTATCCTCAAAACTTAGTATGGTGTTTGATGCATAGTAAGCATGTAAATCTTTTTTAATTGTTTGATTAATTCTTTCATTATTCATCTTTGTCTGATATATAAGGAATCAATAAACATTTGTTAAATGCTTACTATGTGCCAAGCACTGGGTCATAAAAAAGAGGCAAAAGATAATCACTGTCCTCAAGGAATTTACAGTCTAATGGTTTGAAATTAAACTAATGAGAAATTTACCTAAAATTCTATTGTTGGAAGAGGGGGTTGAAATGTGTCTAGCATTTGTCCCATAGAGACTTTTTTAATGAAAGAGAGTTGTGTATTTGTCATCTCCTTTTAAGTATGAGGAATGGAATAGAAGACAATGGATTGTCAAGAGGAAAGACTAGAAACATGGAAAACAATTAGAAGACTATTCCAGTAAAAGAGGGAAAAGTCTAAAGGACTCTGACCTAGGGAAGGTGCTACATGAATGGAGAAAAGAGGACCAAGTGAAGAGATACTATGCAAGAAGAGTCAGTAAGATTTGGAATTTAGTTGAATGTGAAGAGAGAGAGTTTGGAGGAAGGATGACATTAATGTTATGAACCGGAACAATAACAATTGAGTCCTTGTCAAAAACAGAAGTTCGAAGGAGGTACCGGTTTAGAGGGAATAACATTTTTTTTTTGCTTGTACCTGAGATTTCATCAAAATAGAGAACTTGTAATGGGAAACTTCATTGACTAATGTAAAAATAGACTCAAATTCAGGACTCCAATCCCCAGAATCCTTTTCTCCATGTCCCCAGAGTGCTTTGTAATATCACTGAATTCTCACGTGGGCCAAGATCTAGAAGGTATTTAAACCTGGTTGTGAATAGGCTCGGGCTTTTTGGACTTCCTTTGGAGCAGACTCGGCTCTTCCATGATGTGAGATTATCTTGTCTAGGCCTCTCTGGCCTAGGCACATGTTTCTTATCCTGTATTTTCTTTAATCCTTAATCTTTAATAAACCTCATAAAATATAATACTCCTTGCAGAGAGAAATTAATTTCTACCTGTCTCCGTCTCTCCCCTAAATTTTAATCTTTACATTAATTTATATCATTCAGTCAATAAATATTAATTAAGTACTTATTTAGGAGTAACTACATAGTAGGGCCTGGAGTCAAGAAGACATCTTCATGAATTCAAATCTGGCCTTAGGCACTTTCTATCTGGGTGACCCTGGGCAAGTCACTTAACCCTATTTGCCTCAGTTTCCTCATCTGAAAAGTGAGCTAGAGAAGGATATGGCAAAACCATTCCAGTATCTTTGTCAAGAAAACCCCAAATGAGGTAAAAAAAAGAGTGGGACATGATTGAAAAACACACAACAACCCTTGCTATGTGTCAGGCTCCATTCCAAGCACAGAGGATACAAAGGAAAAGCAAAAACCAATTCCTGTCTTAAAGGAGCTCAGTCTAAAAGAAGAGAAAACATGCAAATAACCAGATACAAACAAACTGTAGGGAAGGTAATCAGCAACAGAATTAAGATAGTTCAGGAAATGATTACTGAAAAAGGTAAGATTTCAGCTGGGACCTGAAAGAAGTGAGAAGAAAAGAAAAGGAAGGAGAACATTATAGGCATGGGGGACAGAGTGAAAATGCCTACCGGTAGGAAAAAGAGGGTTTGTTTGAGAAAGAGCAAGGAGGTCTTTACAGCAGTGAATGGGATTATAGTTAGCTAGGGCACTGACAGATTGAGGAACTTTCCTGGGATCATATGGTCAATATTCATCAAAGAATGGGCTTAACCAGATCTTCTTGACTCTGGTCCCATCCTTATCCACTCTACCATAATGCTAATATAAAGAGTTCATTTTTGGCCTCCCTTGCTTTTCTTCGCACACAACACTCCATCTTCTTATTCTGAAGTTTTTTTTTCTGACTCTCATACCCAAAATTCTCTCTTTCTTTCTCTCTAATTTCAAGCTTCTCCAGCTTTCTTCAAGTGTCAGTTTGAAGTTCTACTTTCTGAAAGAAGCCTTTTCCAGTCTTCCTTCATCTTAGTGCTTTCCCTCTGAGACCATCCTCAGCTTATCCTGTATATAAAATTATTTGTGCCTAGTTCTTTGTAAACCACCTCCCTTTTAGACTGGGAGTTCCTTGAGAACAGGAATCCTCCCCCCCCTTTCCTTGTATCCTCAGCATTTAGCACACAATTGGTGCTTCATACATGCTTGTGAACTGACTAGTAGTTGACTAATTGACATGTTTGAGATGCTAATGGACCATCTTAGGTATAGATGTTAAGTAGGTAATTGGTGATATAGTAATGGAAATAGCAGGTACTGATGTCTATATGTGACATGTGACTAATCTACCCAGAGATGATCATTGAATCAGTGAAAGTGGGAGAGTATAGAAATATTACAAATGAGTTACACTGGGACAAAGTCTAAAGATATGATAGAACAAACTTAGTTTCTTCCACCTCGGCTTTACTATATGACTTTCAGAAAAAAACTTAACCTTTGAATTTGTTCATTTCTCTGCTTCATGGGGACAACAGCATTTTCACCTGGAGATCATGGCTTATTCTTAAGTATTTGATAGCTGTAAACAAATGGAATTCTACCTTAGTGGTTCAACTATAGACTGCCCCTCTCCCAAATATAAGCCACACCTCTGAAATAAGATATCTTTGAGAGGAAAAAAGTATATGTAAATATTGGAAAATAATTACCAAAAACATTATACATAAAAATTTACTGAGAAAGTTTTTATTATATGTATTTCAATTAAGATAAAGATATTTTATTCATTTTTCTTATCACTGTTCTCTTTGTTTTCATCATTTTCATTGTTCTCTTCAGAGTGAGATTGCAGAACTGCACTTAGTTTTTGTATAAACCAGATTTAGAGAGAAAAGTGAATTTATGTTTGGGTCAATATAATAATTAACAATTCCATCAATCTACCCTATAGAATAGAAATTAAAGTCTTCAACTAGGGCCAGGCACAAATAACATTTGTGAAAAGTTTACACCTAGTTTATACAAAACCTCATAGATGCAGTTTTAAAAAACGAATTTCCAGGACTGGAAAAAAGCATGTGGTCTGAAATTTGGTTGCTAGAAAGCAAACATAAAATACCCTTGAGACAGAGACAGTGTTGCCACCTGCTTCATTTTGTTAGGTTCCCTAAGAGCGAAGATCTCTTTCAGAGTACTAAAGTGCCATATGAAACTTGACAGAAGGCAAGGGAGAAAGCTCAGGACTTGAAGAACTTGACCTCAGAAGTTTTATGATCCTTTTTTTTTCATATTCAAAAGTTATAGGTAGATCAGATTAGGAGTTCACCTTTATGCAAGTTTATCCAAATTCATAGAAAATGTCCAATGGCAGTAGGTGGTAATAAAATCTTGAAGTTAAGAAGACTTTCAAGTCAGGAAGACTCATCTTTCTGAGTTCAAATTTGGCCTTGGACACTTACTACCTGGGTGACCTTGGGCAAGTCACTTAACTCTGTTTGCCTCAGTTTCCTCATCTGTAAAATGAGCTGGAGAAGGAAATGTCAAATCACTCCAGTATATTTGCCAAAATAAAAACCCAAATGGATTCATGAAGAATCCGACATGACTGAAGTGAATAAGCAAAAATCCAAAGTCAACTGATCAGTATATGGAAGGTCAATTGGCACTTATAATCTCATTTTGTTATTGTTCTGTGGAGGAGAATCTGCTTCATTTACGATATAAAACTCCTGCATAGAAAGTATGGAAGATTAATATACTCACCTTTCATGCCTAGATGGCTGGTTTCAAGTTCAACTTGATTCTGTGCATAGCAACAATGAAATTTTAATGTCACCTTATCCCTAGTGGATAATGGTCTACATGTCCAAACCCTAATGGGCTGGTCGTTAACATAAGCAAAATTGTCAACACTTCACCCAGAAGAGTTGTGGGAGTAGAATCCATACTTAATGGTGAGACAAAACCAAGACCAAATAATTTTTGGTGATAAGTTATTTTAAATACATAAAATGTAGTATTTGTCTACATTAGTGATGGGTCTGTGAATTGAATCAACCTCTGGAAGCAAATCACCAAACTGAAAAATGCTTTGGCCCAGTGATCTCACTACTGGAACAATAAATAATTGGGGTGTTTTTTAGCTTTGTTTTGGGGGGATGAGAAAATAGGGGAATCTGGTATAATCCAGAGAAAGGTAGCTTATTCTACCAATGCAAATCAGTAACACATTCAATTTATAATCTTAAAAGGTTTCCTGAAACACTGAGAGGGGTCAATGGTCCTGACCAGAGAAAGATAGTCACAATATATCAGAGGTTGGACTTGAATTTAGGTCTCCCTAGTACTGAGGGCAATTCTCTATGTACCCTATCATGCTACCTCTTAAAAAAGATATTAAAAGGAGAAAAGATTCATTTATATTAAAATAACCACAGCCATTTTATCTGCAATAACAATAACTCAAAGACAACTTCTTTGTCTGATAATTAAGGAATGGCCAATAATGCAGGAAAAGAGAGAAATGACAAATATGAATAATCCAAAGAAATCTGGCAAAACTTACATGTAGTGATGAAGAGTGATGAAATCAGAATCAAAATAACAACATATACACCATTGCTATGGACAAATATAATAAAAGCAACTTAAAAATACACAAAAGAAAAAGAAACCTGAAGAGGATGTGGGAACAGATAGGACATTTTAATTATTATTTTGTCAAAGTGAATATAGTTTTTAACAAACTGTAAAGAATTTGGAGCTTATGGTTTTATGCATGATCTCATTTTAACAATTTTGTTTGCTCATTTGAACATTTGTTTTTTTGTTTATGGTTACTAAGTTTAGAATTTTAAAATTACCCCCCTCTAAACCACCAGGAAATCTGATACAGTTGAACACACAAAACATATTAGACTACATAAACCACAACACTACTTCATTGAAACATAGTAAATAATGTGGCAGCAGGAAGTTGGATGAGAGAAACAAACTTTTAAATGCAGATATTTGAACATTAAGGTTCCCCTCCACCCTTTCATAGCATTTTTTTGCTAGTGGTGTGTACTGTGAAGACTCTTTTATAGAAAAAATACCTATCTATGGTCATCTAGCAAGGAGAGATTTGCCACAATCATGAATTCAGAAAGACGTGGCCCCACCAATTTTGCCATATGATATAATATTTCTAGTAGAAGGAAAGATTTATTAGACTATGGCTTCTACTTCAATCACCCCAATCCTGAAGACAGAAGAACCTTTTGCCACTGGTTAATTTAAGATTTTAAAATGTGCCTTTAAAATATTTTGATTTCAAGGAAAAGAAGCCATATGTACAAATAGCTTTATAACAGCTCTATCTGTGGTGGCAAATCACTGAGAACTGAAAGGGTGATCAATTGGGGAATGACTAAACACGTTACAGTGTGCTCTGAAAAATGATGAAGAGGATAGCTGTCAGAGAAACTTGGTAAGATTTGTGTGAACTGATTCAGAGTAAAATGAGTAGAACCTAGAGAATAATTGGCACAATAACAATATTGTAAAGACAAATAACTCTGAAAGAGTTAGGAACTCTGAGCCACACAATGACCAACCACAATTCCAGAAGAGTCATAATGAAACATGATACCTATCTCCTGATAGACTGGTGATAAGTAGAAATGGGAGGGAGAGAATTCAGACCTAAAAGTAAAACAAAATTGAATTTTATAAAACAGTTTTCTTTCCAATGAAATTCTTCATAGAGAAGTATCATTAAATGACATATGTATACATATAATATGATGAATGAAATTCATTATATGAAGAACTCAAAAAGCTGACCTTACAGTTAGGATTTCCTGGATTCAAGCTCTGCATCTGACATATACAGTCTGTGAGACCTTAAACAAATCACCTTCAGTGTCCCTTGGTACTTCTTGTAGGTAGGGTATAAATTATAAAGCAGTTTTCTTTAGAAGAGGATAGTTTCCTCATTGGGAACACCCTATACTAGGAAATCAGAGGCTTATTAAAAAAATAATAATCTGAATAAGCATTCACTTTTAGTCCCAACCAGCAGAAAGAAGAAAAAACAAAACAAAACAAAACAAAAAAGAACAAATGACTGGGGCATGTAAATGAATGAGGATAGTGAAATGCAAGTCACCACAATTAATTTGCTGCCCATCCAACTGCTGATCATGTTGTTACTGTCCGGTATCATCCTCTGATAATAATAAAACAACAACAAAAAAAAACCCACATGCACACAAAGGTTTTTACTTGACAGCTAGAAGAGAAAAAATATACTGTCAATATATGTTACCTATAAATGTTTAGGCTTTCAGCATCCTTTTTCTTTTTCTTTTCATGTACTTGGAGTCTGAGAACCATTTAGAGAAGTCCTACTGTTCTAGCACCCTAAGGATATGTAAAAGGATGCTCTCAGACAGCTGGGAAACAAAGCTTCTATTTCTGTGGAGCAAGTCATTCCTAGATCTTTGAATAACAATAAGAAGTATATCTTAATCACAAGCATTCTGAAGTCATGCCAGGAGGATTGCTTAGTGTTTGGAGAGTTGCTTTTCTTTCTTTTGTAATAGGGGTGATCAGGGGAACCCCCAATCTGCTGCACAGGGGCACCTCCTATGGAGCTGAAAAAACTTGCTTTGGCTCTATTGGGAGGGACACCTGTCCAGCAGTTCAGGGGGGAAGGTGGGGGAGGGAATCCCATGATGACCCAGTTAAGAAAAAAAAAGAAGAAAACTCACACACATTTTTAAAAAACACTAGTAACTACTTTAGGATTTTCCTTAATCTTGAGGTGGGAGACCAGGAAGAGATTTTAAATGTGTGACCAATACTGTACATTGCAAACATTCCCCTCCCTCTTCTTACTATATAGCACTCCATGGTATAATAATGCCGACCTTTTCCATAGAAATGGAACCATCATGCAAACATTCATAGGAATTCCAAAATGTTGCTCTGTAGCCTTATGTTTTCTTTAACTAAAAAGACACACTAGAAAATTTGCTGTTTCATTGTCTTAAAAGGTATATTTTAATTTTATTGAGGTAGTTTACCTTCCTAAGGTAGACACTCTCCCTGGCCAAGTCATTTTAATAATTAGCTAAACAATCAAGGAGGAAGTACTAAAATGTAAAAGAACCAAGATTCGTTCTTAAGATTTAAGTTCTGCGTACAAGATACATAATTTTCAAGTAGTTGGGTAACCCACTCATGAATTCTTATGTGGCAGGGCAGCCCCCACAAATTTCGTGTAGAAATTTTCATCAAGCTGAAGTTGTGAAGAAATTTACAAACCTGAGTCTAGCTCGGCCCTAGAAAAACCTGCAAGACATCCTATGGAAGGAATAACCTAATTTCTCTGAGCCTTTCTTTCTTTTTGGACTCCCATACATTAGTAACAATGTTAAGTGGTCCATTCCTAAGAGCGAGACCTGCATTCTCAGTCTAATTTGCAGTTATCAATAATATAATTTAATCTTTTGATTAAAAGTATACATTGCACAAAAGTTGGTTTCACCAAAGTTATGAAAGAAGATTGTATGCTTTGTCTGGTGGGCATTTAATCCCTTTAATGTGTGTCCTAATGGTTCCACCCATACTAGAGGTCTTCATGTAAATTCCAAATGACCAAATCAGGTACATTGTTGGAAGAAATTCTTGTTCGGGTATGGGTAGAATGAAACAGCCTCTGACATCTCATTCCACTCTGAGAGTCTGTGATTCCATGAACCCTTGGAGTAGGCTGCATAAACATTAACATTATATTCATATAATGGACATATAAAGGACAACCCAGAAGCGCATGATTCAGGTATACCAAAACTCCAATGTATATGTTATTCAAAGATGAAAGATTTAATACCAGGGTCAAACAACTGTAACTACAACCTTACAAACTAGCATGGCAAGAACCTCCAACATCAAAGTCAATTGTTCAGCTTTTAGGTATCATTGGCCAACCATGACTGTTCTCTGTGATTGCTTATTCCTAAATATCCACCTTATTCCTTACTTCTTGATAATGGAATTCCTCAGAATCTTCTTGACTTCAAACAAATGACTCAACTTAGACTTCTGCCTAGTTAAACTCACAAATCAGCTTCTTCACTTACAACTCTTCCATCCTACAACCTTTCCATCCTCTATTCCTAGGATCTTCTGTTAACTCCTTTTAGCTCTTGTCTTCTTTTGGAATATGATGTGTCTTTTTAATAACTCTCTGACTCAAAAGACATTTATCTGTTTTGGGTGTCATCTGTATTATAACCTAACCATTTATGTGGCTCAAATGGACAATCTGGAAGGATGAAGATATCTGCAAGCTATACAATGTTATCTTGGCAGTGTTCTTGAAATGACTCAATGGAAATTGCAGCATAAGCAAGGAAAAGGTAATTGTATAAGATACTGTCTATTAATGTGCCATGAGCACCATGAGTATTAAAACCCCAAACCATCAGTACTGTACAAATAAAGAGCAATAGAAATCACTGGATTCCTTGGGGGGAAAAGCAAATGATGTACTATAAACAGCCTGAAAGTCCTGATGTTGTAGATGGTAAAAGAAACAGACCTTGTAATACAGAAGGGTTTTTTAAAATTTATTTAATTAATTAATTTAGAATATATTTCCATAGTTACAAGATTCTTTCCCTCTCCTACTCCCATCTACCTCCCATAGCCAATACATGATTCCACTGGGTTTTACATGTGATATTGATCAAGAACTATTTCCATATTATTGATATTTGCACTAGCATGATCATTTAGAGCAGCGGTTCTCAACTTCTCAATTTGTAGCAATGAGAATACATAATGCATATCAGGTATTTACATTCCGAATCATAACTGTAGCAAAATTACAGTTTTGAAGTAGCCACCAAAATAATTTTTTGGTTTGGGGTCACTGCAACATGAGGAACTGTATTGCAGGGTCACAGCATTAGAAAGGTTGAGAACCACTGTTTTAGAGTCTATAACCCCAATCATGTCCCCATCGACCCATGTGATCAAGGAGTTGTTTTTCATCTGTGTTTCTATTCCCACAATTCTTCCTCTGAATGTGGATGGTATTCTTTCTCATAGATCCCTCAGAATTGTTCTGGATCACTGCATTGCTCCTAGTAGAGAAGTCCATTACATTGGATTGTGCCACAGTGTATCCGCCTCTGTGTATGATGTTCTCCTGCTTTTGCTCCTTTCACTCTGCATCAGTTCCTGGAGGTCATTCCAGTTCACATGGAATTCCTCCAGTTTATTACTCCTTTGAGCACAATAGTATTCCATCACCAAGATGTACCACAGTTTGTTCAGCCATTCCCCAATTAAAGGACATCCACTCATTTTCCATTTTTTGCCACCACAAAGAGTGCAACTATGAATATTTTGGTACAAGTCTTTTTCCCTATTATCTCTTTGGGTTACAAACCCAGCAGTGCTATGGCTAGATTAAAAGGCAGGCAGTCTTTTAGCACCCTTTGGGCATAGTTCCAAATTGACATCCAGAATGGCTGGATCAATTGGAAAACAGTATGGGAGAGATTAGGTTTAGATCAACATCTTACACCTTACACCAAGACAAACTCAGAATGAGTCAATGATTTGAATATAAAGAAGGAAACTATAAGTAAATTAGGTCAACACAGAAGAGTATACTTGTTAGATGTTTGGGAAAGGAAAGATTTTAAGAACAAGCAAGAGCTAGAAAAAAGTACAAAATGTAAAATAAATAATTTTGATTAAATTAAATTAAAAAGGTTTTGTACAAACAAAACCAATGCAACCAAAATTAGAAGGGAAGCAACAAATTGGGGGAAATCTTTATAACAAAAACCTCTGACAAAGGTCTAATCACTTGCTAAATAGTTTATACAAAAGCCATTCCCCAATTGATAAATGGGCAAGGGACATGAATTGGCATTTTCAGATAAAGAAATCAAAACTATTCATAAGCACATGAAAAAGTGTTCTAAATCTCTTATAATCAGAGAAATACAAATCAAAACAGCTCTGAGGTACCACCTCACACCCAGAAGATTGGCTAATATGATAACAAAGGAAAATAATAAATGTTGGAGGGGGTGTGGCAAAATTGGGACATTAATGCATTGCTGGTGGAATTGTGAATTGATCCAACCATTCTGGATGGCAATATAGAGTTTTAAGAAATATATGTAATTGATGGTGAGATCCAAGATAGACGGGATCTCAGGTTTATTCCATTATGTGAAAGACTTTTTCTGTATGGTGAAGTGTGCTTTCTCAAATATGACCATTAAGCAGATAGCAGAGTAGATTAAAAACCAAAATCCTACCATATGTTATTTACAAGAAACATATTTAAGGCAGGAGGACACACACAGAGTAACTGTAAGAGACTGGAACAGAATTTATTGGGCTTCAACTGAGAAAAAGAAGGCAGGAGCACCAATCATGATGTCAGACAAAGCTAAAGCAAAAATAGATTTGATCAAATATGACCAATATACTGATTTGTTTTTGCTAGACCTCACATACTTATTACAAGAGAGTCTGTAGGAGAGAAGAAGAGTTGGTAAATAATGATAGATATTAAAAAAAAAAGAGTATTGATAAAACATTAAAAAATTTTTAACAAAATCTTTTTAAAACTAAATAGAAGAAACAAAAAATAATTTTTCCTACTTTGTTACATATGTAGGCCTTTAAAAAACTTTACGAGTAGTTCAGTTACATATTCAGTCTTTTTTCTTGTTATTTATATATTAAAATGTTTCTTGGCTATTATGGCTCCATGGACAGGAAAAATCTAATTATCTATCTATATATCTATCTCTATTTAGTTACATCATAGATTATCTTTAAAAATGTTTTTGTTATCATGGATATATTTCTCTGTCTACTTAGCCATTCACAAGATCTCTTTTTGTCACTTTGTTTCTATGTGTCTTATAATTAATCTCTTTATTATACTTGTATTATTTGTGACCTGCCACTAAAGTACTTCCTTGCCTCATCATGGCTTTGAGACAATCTTGGCTATACAAGTGGAATAAAAGTTTTGGCAGGAGCTACTAACCAAAAAAGGCTTTGAGAATGAATTGGATGATGAGTTGTATGTGTGTTGTCCTAAGGCCAGCCTAGCTAAAGTCTGAGAGTCTAATCAAGAGTTGGCGGGAGACTGATAAATTTTTTGGCCCCAGAAACTCTAGGAGATGATTTATGAAGTTTAGACGAATTGTGATCTGAGTCTGTGGAAGGGGTGCCCTCAACAATGAAATCACAGACCCTGAAAAAATTGAAATGTCCATGGTTGTTGAATTATGGAGCAGTTGTGTCCTTATGTTTATCATCTTTCCTCATAGACCAGGGGTTCTTAACTTGAGGTCCACAGATGGTCCCCTTAGGGAGCCTGTGGATAGATTTCAGGGGGTCAGTGAACTTGGATAGGAAAAAATGACATCTTTATTTTTACTAAACTCTAATTAAAATGAGCATTTCCTTCTATTTTAAATGTAGGCCACAAATATTCTACTAAATGGATCGTACTCTTCAGTAGCATGCCATAATCCAAAATCCACAAAAAAAAGTTAAAATCTCTTGTCTTAGACTATGAAGGCTACTCCTGACATTTCGTTTAACTATTTCCCTATATTAATTCTCAAGTGACTACATATCACTTCCCCACATGTTGCATGATTTCCACTTACACTGAGTATCTATACTGATCCTTTTTACATGTTCTATAATATTTTAAAATGCCATTTCTGAAGAAGACAATCAAAAGATTGACTCATTTTGAGCCAAGAGTATCAGGAAGCTTGCCAGGAAATAGCAGTCACAAACAAAAACAGGTTTTAACTAACTTCAAACCTCAAATCCAAGGGTAATCTTCATATAAACAGAGTATAGGAAAAGCTACCAATTGTGCATTGGTCCTTTCAATTTGTGCCCCCTCCAACCCAAAGAAAAAGTATAATGCATCTGTCATGTCCATTTTGAACCATCAAGGTGAATAACAATACTTTTTAATGAATGCAAATTTTCAGCTGTCAATTTCAGAACCAGTCTGGCAGGAATTGGTTGACATTACTGTTTGTTTATAGATGTAACTTTGCTCCTAATTTCTTCAGTCATGAAAAGTAATGATAACGTTTCTGATAAATGATATAGAAGAAAGAACACTAACTCTGGAATTAGCTGACACAGGTTCAAATTCCACTTCTGGTACTTACTATCTATTGACCCTTAACAAATTATTAAAATTCCTGGACTCAGTTTCATCATCTTTAAAATGAAGTTTCTTAAAATTCTATATTATGAATTATGATAATTTGTCTCTTATCTTTTCTGGTTATGAAAGATTAAGACTTGTGAGTGGACACTACATTTCCAGCATGGGAAAGGAAGAAATTCATTTTCAAAAGAAAAAAGAAAATGTGGCATCAAATGCTATTTTCCAACAAAGCTCTGCCATGAATAAATTAAGATTCCTTGATAAATTCAGCAGAGATAACTTTGTTCAGTGATGCTCTGGACATTAAAAATAACTGATTTGTAAAAAAAAATGCTTACAAAAGTTATTTGTCACCATCATAGAGAATGTCCAACATAGAATGCAAAAGGAACAAGATTTCAGTATAGAAAATGAGGCACTTCAAGTGCTTGTGTTTGTAGATGACTTTATGCTGATTTCATCAAATCCCAGAATACTACAAGACTCTTTAATGATATCCATAAATACTGAGAAGAGTTCAGCCAAATAATCTACACAGGAAAAGCAAAATTGAACGATGAATGCCAATTGTCAAAACTATGTGATAAATAATTGGATAGAAGGCTCAGGTTTTGAAAATACATGTTAGTTAGACAGTGATCTGGGTCCAGAAAGTACTAGATAAAGGAAAATGACTGATTACATTTGGAAATTTTTGAAGTATCTTTATGACCCTGAGCTTCTTCCTGAAAGAAAACTATCTTTTTAGTGTGAATATTCTTCCAGTGATTATGTGAGTGTAAATCTGGAGTACCACACTATTGAAAGAATGATTATTGAAAGCCAACCAAAGAACAATGCATGGTGGACAAAAGTAGACTAAATTATATTACTAATGACAAATTCTGTATGTATATAAAATCACACAAAAAAGACCATAAAAAATACATGACCAGAAAAGAATATGATCAAATCACACAGTAAGAGTGAAGGATGATATTTGAATGTTATATAGGCAACATTGGTACCCATAGAAGTTTAAAAAAATCTAACGGTAGGCCCCAAATACTTTGGAGGAACTCTCTCTATATAAAGAATTTACAAGAATGAATAAATATGAGCTATATAAAATCAGAAGGCATATGTAAGCTATTATTTTAATCTGTATTGTTGGAGGGAATATCCACATTGATGTAATCACAGACCCATAGGCTCATGGTCTATAGTGTCTTCACCCACTAAGGCAGGCCAGCTCAGAATTCATATAGAATAGGTTTTGTACTGGGTGAACTTGTTCCTCAAACAAGGAAATCAAGGTTTTATTGAATGCTATAGTTTACTTTACCCAAGAGCCTCCAAGACAAAATGCTTCTAAAACTTGTTTGTTCCTTTCTACAGTCTCTCTAAAAGGGATTGTCAGGTTCCTTTCTAGAAAGATGCTAACTGTACAAGAGAGATTAGATGTTGGAAAGATATTTATTTCCTCCACCACAAAAGAAATACTTGAAAAATAAAAGTCTCATAAAGTGCATTGACAGATATTGAAAACATGATACAGTAACTCGTTATTCCTACTTTATGCTTCTAGTTCATTGAAAGCTAAAACATTAAAACACGGAATATTTTGTGAGATTGATAGCAAGGCATACAACCTTCAACTTGACTTTTTACTGTTTGAACAACACTCTATATCTGTTTATATATATATATAAAAGGGGGATGCTTCCTTTTCCCTCTCCACGTGCTTCTGAATCATTTTTCACATGACCCATCCTTCTGCCCAGAAGTCCAAAGGGTACACTTTCTCCTTCCCCTATCTAGGGTAAGGCAGGGATCTCACATACTGCATGAGGGTTGTAGTTTGGGCATTTGGTCTCTAAGGTCTCTAAAAGGTTTGCCATCACTGCTGAGTCTATATTTTTTGGAAAGCCATATATTGATTTTCCCTTACCCTACTGGCACTGGTCATCTTCTCTTCTAAGAGGTTGTCTCAAAAGTCAGCTTCTCCTGAAAAGTTAGCATCTAGATCCAGAAACTCTTTACCACTCAAAGTCATGAGTTAGCCACTGAGATTGGAAACATCTACCTCAGGATTCTTATTAATTCATCTATGCTCAAGAGGGAGGAGAGGGAACTAGGGACCTGAGATCCAAACTCAGATTGACAAGTATATGTTTTCCTTGCCATATGAAAACAGCTGCCGTAACTTTTGGGGTTTCGAGTAGAAGGGGTAAGATGAGGAGAAAAGTCCCTTTCCACCTCCAATCGAAGTTCAAGGGAGAACTGTTACAGCTCCAAGTCATGTGTTCAGAAAAGAGAAAAATACTCCAAATATGTACTATGGGATGACCTCTATTATATTACTAATAAGCTATGTGGATGACAACCATTCTAGTCCTTAATCTTTATGATTTGCAATGGTTAAAAAAAAAGGAGTGAACAAAAGTGGACTGTGTTCTGGTAGCTAGTTTTGTCCTTAGATTACAGACACAAAATGTTACTAGGCTTGTTATTAAAGCATGATGATGATGATGATGATGATAACGATGATGACGATGACGATGATGATAAAAGAGAATAAGCATTTTTACAGCAGGTAATATGTGCCAGATATTTTGCTTAGGGTTTTGCACCTATTATCTCATTTGATCCTCACAACAACCCGGGGTGTTGAATACTGTTATTTTGCCCATTTTACAGTTGAAAAATTGAGGCAAACAGAGGTTAAGTGACTTGACCAAACTTACATAGCTAATAAGTGTCTAAAGCTGGATTTGAACTCAGGTATTCCTGACTTCAGGCACAGCACTCCCACTATGAAACCTAGCTTCTACTACTATTACTACTACAATTACTACTATTACTATTGCTAATTACTCATCCTTTATTTCAAAGAAGACCAATAACATCATAAGGGTGATGTCTTAACTTGCATGTAAATTGGATTTAATTGAGGCAGAGTCATCAGCCTCACTCTCTCTTCCAGAAAACTGAAAAGCATTGAAGTCCAGTGGCAAGACAAAAGTCAGGATGACTGGCAATGGCCCCAGATGCACTAGATGACCTTGGTGTCTTCAGCATTTGACTAACCTCTAAGTGTTCTAGCGCCTTCATACTCATTGGAATAAATTGTTTTCATCAGTCATTCTTCTGGGGGAAGTCATCACATAATTGGGGTAGATGTCCCTGTGACTCACCAATGAGTTTGAGTCCTATTGGTTACCCTCAACCTGATTTATCCCATATGCTGAGATGGTTTTACTAGGATGTGGCTCCTGTGAATGCTATAGCTTCTTGGAGTCACAAGTGAGAGTTGGGTGGAAGGTAGACACCAAAGGTGGATGAGCAGCTCTTAGAAAGGTCTCAACAAGCCCTCCAACCAGAAATGCTAATCCTCCCCAAACACCCCATAACAATAATAACTGTATTTATGTAGTGTTTTAATACTTATAAAGCACTTTACAAATGTTATCTGATGCCACCATTACCCTGGAAGGCAGGTGCTATAATTATCCCCATTTTACAGATGAGAAAACTAAGGCAGTCAGAGGTTGTGACTCACCTTGGGACACATAGCTACTAAATGTCTGAGGCTGAACATGAACATAGGTCTTCCTAATTCCATATCAAAATGCTCTAAACACTGTTTTATGGAGCTACTTTCTCATCTTAGTAGGACCCGACAAAGTAAGTCAACGTTTTCCACTAGAAGAAAATTTGAGAACCCAGGTCCAATCCAGATCATATTGAGGCAGCATAATGGAATTTGAATTGAGACATTGTCTTCTACATTAAAATATAGAAGATATATTAACAGCATGGGCCATACCTCTTTTCTTGATTTTGAACATCTTTGACTTTCATGTATATAAATCAGTTAGAGTTGTGGTGCCTGGGATCAGGAATCAGGAAAGTATGAGTTCAAACCCAGCCTCAGACATTTACTAATTGTGTGACTCTGGGCAAATCACTTAATCTCTGTCTACCTCAGATTCCTTGACTGTAAAGTGTGGATAATAATATCACCAATCTCCCATGGTTGTTGTGAAGAACAAATGAAATAATTTTTGTAAAGCACTTAGCATACTGAGTGGCACATAGTAGGTACTAGCTAAGTACTTGTTCCCTTCCCCATCTCCTGTCTAGCTAAGTACTTGTTCCCTTCCCCATCTCCTGTCTGTTTCTTCTTATTTAACCCTTACGTTTGTCCTTAGAATCAATACTATGTATTGGTTCCAAGGCAGAAGAGTGGTAAGGGCTAGGCAATGGGGATTAGGTGACTTGCCCAGGGTCACACAGTCTGAGACCAGATTTGAACCTGGGAACCTCCCATCTCTAAGTCTGGCTCTCAATATACTCAGCCATCCGGCTGCCCCCTCCTGTTCCTCTTTTTAAGCTCTGCCATTGTCTATTCATACAATTTATTATGTCTTTGGATTTCAAAATTTTCAGTTTTGACACTTTAAGTCTTAAAACTATATTTCTTCAATTACCAAGTGGAACATTTAACAATATCACTTAATGAGTTGTTATCACCATTTCACTGAGTCTTTAATTCTTGACATGCTTAAGGATCCCAAGGATTGCAGGACTTCTCTAAGTACTAGACTAACCCTGAAAAACATAACCTTCATTTTACTATACTAAGTATAAATGCAGGCACAGTAACATATAAATCTGATATATTCCAAACTTTATTAAATCCTCCTAATTTTCAATTGTTTAAAAACAGGCTAAGAACCTGCCAAAAGTTCTTAGATAAATATAATTAAATTCAAATATCAACCTTCCAGCCAAAAAGTCATTTCGCAGCCTTCAGAAAAAAAAATTCTTTAAAAACTTTTTTGGGAAAAAAAAAAACAGTTTTAGCAGAATTTCTCACTGCCACAGAACTGACAAATATGCAAATGAACTGTTTTATTTTCATGTAATTCCTACAACCATACATCAAAGAAGGCTAAATGTCTCAGTCATTTAAAATGGAAAGTTTTCTCCATTTTTCTTAATTGGCAAGAAAACTATAAACATCAACAGTAGGAAGCTGAATGTTGACAGACATTTGCACATTGGTATCATCTGGGATAGGCTATTAGGAGATTAATATTGGCAAAAAATAAAACAACTTAAAAGGATTTCACAAAGTGGAACAAAGAGTTAGAAGTCATATGTGTCATGTGCTATAATTCTTTACTTAACACAAGTGTAAATTATTAGTTTTTCACTCTTAAGTTGTAGTTTCCTTTGCTTCTTTTGTATATCCATGTCCCAAACTTACAGTATTTGGTTAAAAATTTATATTAAAAATAGTCTCACATTCAAGCAAAAATGCTTCATCCTTTCTCAGCCACAAGATTCAAGAGATTCTCAAAAAAAAAAAAAAAACCCAAACAAACTCTTTGAATCAGCAGGGCTCTCTGATAGCATCCAAAATCATTTTTCTTTTTTTTTTTCAAAATATAAACACAAGAACTTGGTGACCATCATGCTTTACAAAGAACTGAATGATGTGTATGTGGCTCTCTGTGCATTCTAAGACGTTGATGGCTTGAAAATATTGTATTTCTGAAATAACTCGTATGTTCAGAGGCACCTGTCTTTAAAATGAGCAAGCACTGAAATTGCCTTTCAACGGCCTTTTAAATACCTTTTAGAATGAAACATATTTTCAGAATTTAACAAAAAAATTTTTGAGCAATAATGTTAGGAAAGTAACTACTTTATATAATGGAAAATTATACATTTTAAAATTCTATATAATATGGTTGATAGTAACTCTCGTGAACGCTGATATATTTATCTCTAATGAACCATCAAGACTAAAATTTTTAAAACTTAAGTATATGAGAATTTACTCAGGCGCCACTGTTAACAAGTCAATATGGAGTAAAAACCACTATTAAGCAAAAAAAGATTTTGCTTTTTAAGAAAATGTGTGTAGAATAGACCACACACTCAATATTTTATTCATTAAAATAATTGTAACTCAAATTGCTGATTAAAATGAGAACCCATTCCATACAGATAGATCATCTTCCCCACTGCTAAATTTCTTTAAATATTTGCACATTTGGGAACAGTAGAGAATTAAAATAAAGGAAACTTAAGTAGGCCCAGCAAAATGATTTCTTTAACTTTGGGGAACTAGCCCATTCCATTTGTCTCCTCTTATTCCTCTAAAAGCACTGAAAATGTTGCATACAAATATTTTGTTGTAGTTTAATATTTTGATTCTTTGGCTATTACCGTTAATTGTTATAAGTGGTAATCTTTGAAAGAGGTAGTGTTATATAATGGCTAGACTGATGAATTTGAAGTTAGGAGGGCCTGATTTCAAATTCTGCCTCTATTGTTTACTAGCTATGTGACCCTGACCAAGTTGATTTAACCATTGTCTCAAACAACTTCTTAGGACTTACAGACTTAACTCTTAGATTTACTTTTCTGGTAAAGAGAGTTCCCAGATTCAGAGGTCTCCTCATTGACAAGATCACAAGTTTTTAATGTAAAAATTCATCACCGATGAAGACTCATAAATCAAAAGTAAGAAACTGATTCTTCTCAACTTTTAGGTTATATATGAAAACATTTGAAAATAATTACATTTCTTATTTTTGACTTATGAATCTTTGTAGGTGGATTTATTTATTGTTGGAGATGCTTTTTTAAAAAGACTATCTTCTAAATTCATAAAGATGTCTTCTACTTAAGACACATAGAAACTCTTAAGAATTAATTAAATTAATTATTTTCTCATAATAAATCAAATGGCTACAAAGAACTGTTTCACATTTTAAACCATCATAGGCAGCACAGGTTAGCATCAGAAATATGGAAGCAGCTGAACCATTTTGTAGAATTTATTGAGGGAAGACTTTGTATTGAATAATTCAATTAGAAAGAGCTAGCATGACTTTATGAAAGAGATATCTTATGTACCTTACTAGTTGGAGTACTTTACAAGGCATTATTGCCATAGAAAGCAAAATGAACACAATGGATGTTACACAGTTGTTAAAAATCCATTGGATGGTGTTAACAATGAAGATTATTGGCTCAAACCACATCTATTGTGTAAGGTAAAATAGCTTGTTGGATTAAAAAAAAAATTCAAACCCTGCAAAAGTGAGTGAATGTTAATGGTAATTTTTTTTTACTGAAAAGGGGTTATCAGTATGGTGAAATAATAACCCTGAAAGGAAATAACTAAAATTGGAAGAACATACAATCCAACCTCATTACATTTGACTATTGTGGTATCTCCCCTAGAATAAAGGTACTAAGATTCCAGGTATTTTAAACTCTTTTCTATTTATTCTTTTACATTAACCACTATTTCTAGTTCCCTATAGATGAGACTCAGAAAAAAGGGAAACATATTTAATGAAAGAGAAACCCAAGGTTGGGATTGTAATTATTCAAACACACGCTTTGAGGCTCTCATCTTAGGTTTAAGACATATCCAAAAAGCAAACCAAAACACACTTCCCCTATATACATAGAAAATGCCAACAAAAATTGATCTGATCCATTCATATCCAGCTTTAACTTGTGACATATATATTCATATGCACATAGTATATACACACATGTAAATTACATATATAATACATCCAAAAGCTCTGGTCCATTATATCCTGTCAGAGTTTTATGAACATCAAGGATTCAGAAATACTAATTCAGATAAATGAATCATCTAAAGAAATCTCAGTGAATCTGAATAAATGCATTCTTTTATATTATCCAGAATATACCTATAATCTCAAATCTGGTCATTTTTGAGCAAAGCCTCCCCCTCCATTGGTTTTAGTTATTTTTGTGTTTGTTTTTAGACCCTTACCTACTGTCTTGGAGTGAATACTGTGTATTGGCTCCAAGCAGAAGAGTGGTAAGGGCTAGGCAATGGGGGTCAAGTGACTTGCCCAGGGTCACACAGCTGGGAAGTGTCTGAGGTCATATTTGAACCTAAGACCTCCCATCTCTAGGCCTGGCTCTCAATCCACTGAGCTACCCAGCTGCCCCCCATTGGTTTTAGTTTTAACATGTTTTTGGTATATTTTTATCAGTAGCAGTGTATATGTGTGTATGTGTGTGTGTGTGTGTGTGTGTGTGTGTGTGTGTGTGTGTGTGTGATACCTTAGGGAGCAGTAGAAGTCATATTCTTCAGCCATAATCTGATTTTTTAAAAAATGCTAACTCAGGGAGGTGCAAACTAAGATAAATGAATGAGATACTCGCTTTTAGCTCACCTTTAGTTTTGGTAGTTTTTTTGCTTGTTTGTTTAAACTTCATTAACATAATTTAGGAAGACAGTCAGGGTAAGATCCTGTTTAGAGAATTGCAAGTTTCTCACCTCTTTCACATCCTGATGTGACCATGGGCAAGTCACTTACCCTATAAATATCCCAGTCAATTCCTTAAAATAAAGTCAAAGATCATAGGACTTGCCAATTTTTAGGGGTAAAGGAAATTTCCTATTCTAGTATTACCTGCACCGGTGAAAACTGAATTCTAGCCATGTCTCATCCCTTCCCTCCCCTTGCAAAAAGGTTAAGAAACTAAGAAGCAATAATGTTTTGAAATTGATGGAGAATTGGTTGATGTTTATGTTCACTTATGTGTTCTTTATATAAAAAGTGATTAATAATGGTAATAGAGAACTGTACAAAATTAATTTAGATACAATATTCTACTGGTAACATTCAGAAAAAAAAGTTATTAATTACTTATGTAAAGAATTTTATGGCTTTTAAATGCATGGAATCAAGTTCCTTTAGTGAGTATGTCCTATGTTACTAAATGTATCTTATATGATTTATCACATAGACTATTAATTTCATTATGGATTTAAAAAATAAAGACTTTTGATGTGATATGAACTGTTTAGACAAGAGATAAAATTGTGACTATGAATAGATTTTTCATGGCTTTATAGGATACTCATGGGTCCTGTCCCATTCAGGTCAGCATGGGGGCTTTGATTTGCTCCATTTCAAACCCAGACCAGGTTAGAAGTTCTAGTTTGCTCCATCTCTTGCTCCCTAAGGCTAACTGTATTAATATTGAGCATAGTGTGGACACCCAATCTGGATAAACCACTGTAGTTCAGAACTGCAGAGCTCAAGAGATTGACCAGTCTCAGCCTCCCCAATAGTTAGGAATAAAAGTATACATCAATACCAAGATGGATTGTTACATTTCAATGAAGGGAGCATTCAGAACCAAATTTTTAAACTTTTATTGATTCCTATAGCTTTTGGCTTTCAGTAACCTTTCCATACCCCCTAGTCCAGGGTCCCCAAACTATGGCCCTCAGGCCACATGTGGCCCCCTGAGGCCATTTATCCAGCCCCCATCGCACTTCCAGAAGGAGCACCTCTTTCACTGGTGGTCAGTGAGAGGAGCCCTGTAGCTCACCTATAGTACTACTTCCTATGACATAATCCTTTCCATGGCGCCTTGTTCTGAGAGTAACTGAGAATGAGGCGCCACACAAAGGATTATGTGGCTGCACAATGGAAGATGTCAGCATGGTGAGCGGTGATCTGGGGGAGGGGATTCCACACTGTGTATACTGCTGCCCGGTATAGCGGTGGCAGTGATGGGCCTGTGCAAGGTGTGACAGGTCATCAGAGCCAGCGCTGCAGCCTCTGCTATCCCAGACAGAAGTATACATTGTCACAAGTCCAGCACCACCTCCAGTACTGTATATAGGCATCAGATAGCAGTGATCTGGCCTGTGACATCAGCGGTGGGCCCCTACTGGGAGAAGCCCACCACTGCCACTAGGTGTTTTATAAGACACTCCCTGTTTTTTTGGGGGGTCAAATTAATAAAAGACAGTGTCTTATTTTCAGGGAAGCACAGTAGTACGAAGGCCCTCATACTCCACTAGATGCACCCTATTATAGGGGCCATTATGTTGTACGTCTGGGGGAATATGGTTGCTATTGTACTATGTAGGGAAAGTGAGGCATGTGTTTTTTGTATTACGGTCTATAAGTACAGATCCATAAATACGGACCGCAAGAGGACTCACACTAGTGTCGTGCCTTCTTTATTCTTGCCGTGGAATCTGATCACATGGGTCTTACCACTTACATGTGATCAGATTCCTGTGTGAGTTCACAGATCACAGAGAAATTAGCACAGGGTAGTGTGAACTAAAAAGGTGGTGGAGGAACCGGCTCTGTAATTGTGCTGGTTCCCATACTGCACCAGTATGAGCCTGAGGTAAAAGTGGAGTTCCACCATTATGGCCAGTGGTGAAGCTGAAATGATGTGGACTGGGAAGGCTGCATTAATGGACACAGATCAGACTGCATTGATGGGCAGTGCAGTCTGTATGCCTCTGTGTGGGCAAAATTATTGTTGGTATATTGTTTTTGTAGGGCTGTGTACACACACACACACACACACACACACACACATATACATTGCTATTTTACTAATAGCAATTTGGAATCCCTAGGAAACAATGACATCAAAAAAGAAAAATTGACTTGGAGTGTAGGACATTCAAAGAATAGTGGGCTTATGATTACTTTTTCATGCAGAACAAGTGTGAACTTTAAAAACTACTCCACCCTACTTAGACTATACTTTAGGGGAAGATAAAGTTGTAATCTCCTGATTGAACAGTGAAGGTACTTAGTTCTCACCTTATAGTGAAGCTAGAACTTCAAGCTAAGTCTATTTTTAGATTTAATACAAAAAGGTGTTAAGTAACTATAAAGGTTAAATTAATCACAAAAAGGTCAAGTAACTCACAAAAGGTGAACTTAACAAAGAAGTGTTAAGTAACTCTAAAAATATAATCAAATCAAAGAAGGGTGAGAACTAAAGGTATGGGCAGTCCTGGAGAAAAAGCCTTTAATGGTAGATGTGAAAATTTAGAGGAGGAGACACAAGGATGAAAGGTCTATATATTTGAGATTTTTCATCCCTCAAAGGGACTCTCTCTCTCTCTCTCTCTCTCTCTCTCTCTCTCTCTCTCTCTCTCTCTCTCTCTCTCTCTCTCTCTCTCTCTCTCTCTCTCTCTCCCTGATTGGCGGTGGAGAGTTAGCTGAGAGCTGTGTGCTGAGCCTTTCAGCATCTTAGCTTGGCTACAAGCTATTGTCCGGTTCAGTGGTGAGTTTCTGGCTGAATTTTCCTCTTTTACTTTCCAACTTTTTCCTCTCAGAAGCCTCTAATTTTCTTCAGAGACCTAGAGGCAAGGAGTTTAAAACTTCTGCTGGCATAGGCCAGGTAGGAGAAATCCTATATTCTCTTTCCTCCTTCTCCTTAAATTCCTTCTATCTATATTAATTAAATTACCATACATTTCCAGACTGACTTGGGAATTTTATTTGGTGACCATTTAAATCTAGATTTAAAGTCACAACCCTAAAATTATCTAACACAAGGAAAGAGCTGTGTGTTTGATATGCCAGAATATAGTGTCTATGTTCAAAGTATACAATTTGTGTCAGTGTTATAAAATTCAACATGAAGATAAATATGATTAGTCAGAGATGTGAGAAAAGATAAAATATTAAAACTGAAAAATATATTGACAACTCAGCAAAATACTTTTGTGAAGCAGAAGCAGCTAAATATTTCATCACTATGAGCAAGTTTTCAAGTTGCTAAGCTAATAGCATGCACTGGCAGACCATTCGTGGAGGGAGAATTTGTTAAAGAGTGCCTTCTTTCTGTTGCCAAACAGATGTGTCCAGAAAAGGCAGACTTATCTAGTAAAGCTAGTCTTTCAGGATCTACAATTATATGAAGGATTGAAGAAATGGGAGACAATTTGCATCAGCATTTGCAAAACTCTGCAAGAAAACTTTCTAATTTTTCCTTGGCACCTGACAAGAACAATGATGTTTGTGATTCTGTACAACTTCTAATTTTTATTTGTAGGATGTATGACAATTTCAAAGTCACAGAAGAGCTTGCTTCACTGCAAAGCATCAAAGGAACAACTACAGGAGAGGATATCTATGAAAAAGTTTTCCAGACTGTGAAGGATTTGGAGCTGGACTGGGCTAAACTAGCCAGTGTGACAACCGATGGTGCTCCTAGCATGGTGGGGTCTAAGAAAGGAGTAATTGCTTGCATTCACCAATAGCCATACAACTGCCTCATCCACCAACAAGCGCTGCTATGTAGTAAATCACTGAAGTGGGACTCTGTTATGAAAATTGTGGTATCTTGCATTAACTTTATTAGAGCCAGTGCACTAAACCACATACAATTTCAGGAATTTCTGTCTGAGCTAAATGTTGCCTATGAAGTTCTGTACCACACAGAACTCCATTGGCTAAGTATGGGGAGAGTTTTGAGACATTTCTATGTTTTACTTCCACAGATTACAGCTTTTATGCTTTCAAAAAACAAAGAAATACCAGAGCTCAATGATGCAGAATGGAAATGGCACCTCACTTTTCTAACAAATGTAACTGAGTTACTCAACAGTTTCAATGTGCAACTTCAAGGAAAGGGGAAGCTCATCTGTGATATGCAATCACATGTGAAAGCATTTGAAGTAAAATTAGGCCTCCTTATCAAACAAATGAAGGAGGAAAAATTCTGCCATCTCCCATTAACTCAAAATCTGTTAGTGGGAAAACCCTTGATTGTATTCCCAAAAGAAACATGTGTGGATTTACTGGAAAAGTTGCAAAAGGAGTTCCAATTCAGATTTAAAATACAGCTTTTCCATAACCCATTTTCTACTGACATTGAAAATGTGGATACAATTTACCAAATGGAACTGGCTAGACTGCAGAATTGTGACTCTGAGAGACTCATTCAAGTCAAGCAGTTTGCCTAATTTCTATGCATCTCTCCCCTCTGAGACATATCCTAATCTCAGGAACCATGCACTCAAAATGGCAACCATCTTTGGCAGCACTTATGTCTGTGAACAGACTTTTTCCAGAATGAAACATCTGAAATCTCCAACCAGATCTAGACTAACTGATGCACACTTGCATAACTTGTTACAACAAGCAGTGACAAATATGGAACCGGGCGGACATTGACAATCTCATTAGCCAAAAGCAGGCCCATAGTTCCCATTGGAATACTGGTCAGTTTGTTGATTTAAATTTACTTGTTCTTTATTTTAAATATTGTATTTGTTCCTGTTTTGTTTTGTTTTGTTTTTTACTTTAAAATAAGATATGTGCAGTGTACATAGGGATTTGTTCATATATTTTTTAATAGTCTGGCCCTCCAACAGTCTGAGGGACAGTGAACTGGCCCCCTGTGTAAAAAGTTTGGGGACCCCTGCCCTAGTCAATATGAACAAAAATAAACTTTAGAGTTTACCATGTATTTAAACATGAGAAAATTAAGAGATCAATTTTCATAAAGAAAATGTTACTCAGTATATAATATTTTGGAATGATAGTTATTAAATGTTTATTAGAACATAGTCATATTAAGAATATCCTTGATTTTACTTCTTGTCAACAAACAGTTTTATTGTTGTTATAGTTTTAAAGAGTTGCCAACATACCCCAAGTTACATTTAGCTTGTTTCTTGCTTTAGATTTGATTGAGAAAAGGACTGAAAATCATGATTCACAGAGATTAATTGTTATAAACAGAATTAAGGCCCTGTGAGTATGCAAGAAGAGGATTTTCTTCTAAAAATTATGTATCTTCACTGTTGGGGAAATAGTTTCTGGGTATTGCAAAGATCAATTAGCTCATCTTTGTCTAGGTACTTCTTGTACATTTTTTCTATCTCAAAATAAAAAGAATCTAATATGCAAACCATGTTCATTTAGATTTGATCAGTAGGATTTATTCTTTATTCTGTCTCAATTTTTTTATGTGATACTCCCTCCCCCTTTTAATCTTGTCCTCCATTGTTCTCTCTTCAATTCAGAAATGTGTTCACTAACATTTGTGCTTTTTAAAATATCTCAATAAGATAAAATAACTATTTACCAAACAATACCTCCATACTTCTTTGCCATGCCAGGCAATCAATAAATATTTATGAAGCACCTACTATATGCCAGATAGTGTGCTAAGTCCTGAGGACATAAAAGGAGTCAAAGGACAGTTCCTGCCCTCAAAGAACTCACAATCTGAAGGAGACAACAAGCAAATATGGACAAATATACTTTATACAGGAAAAATAGGAAATAATTAAAAGAAGGAAGGCACTAAAATTAAGAGGCATGCTAGGAAAGGCTTTCTATAAAAGATAGAATTTTAGTTGGGACTTGAAGAAAACCAGGGAAGCCAATAAGCAGAGATGGAAGATGGAGAGGACTCCAGGCTTAGATGATAGCCAGAAAAAAAAGTGTTTAGAGCCAAGAGATGAAGCTTCTTATTTGAAGAATCACTAGGAAGCCATTGTCACTGGATAGAAAAGTATATAGGAGGGAATAAGGTGTTAGAAGACTGAAAGGTTTGGGAGAGGAGGATTAGGTCATAAAGGAATTCAAATGCTAAACAGAGTATTTTATATTTTAATCTGGAAGTGATAGGGAGCCACTGGAGTTAGAGCAAAGGGTGAGGCAACATGGTCAGACCTGTGCTTTAGAAAAATCACTTTGTTAGCTAAATAGAAGATGGTTTGGAATGGGGAGAGACTTGAAGCAGGCAAATCCACTAGCAGGCTATTCCTATAGTCCAGGCATGATGTGATGAGGACCTATACTGAAATGCTAACACTGTTGGAGGAGAGAAGGACATGTATCAGAGAGATTTTTGTAAAGGTAAAATTGACAGTCCTTGGTAAAAAAATGGATTTGGGGGGTTGAGAAATAGTGAGAAGATGAAGATAACACCTAGATTGTAAACAGCGGGGACAAAAAGGGTGGTGTTTAAATGATAAAAGTAGAAGTTGGATTGTAAGGAGTTAAAAAATATGAGGAAAGTGTAAACACCTATCATATTTGGCCTTTTCAAGGAGTTTGGCCGTGAAGAAATATAGGATGAAATCCCTTCTCTTAGCAGGAATAGAAGGATCTCAGGAAGGTTTTGTTTTGTTTTGTTTTGAGGATGGGTGAGATGTGGGAATGTTTGTAGGGAATAAATGGGGAGAGAATGAAGATAAGTGATAGAGGATGAGAGAGGTGGCAATATGTTGAAGGAGATGGGATGGAATGAGGTCTCTTGTGGGTGGTAGGTTGGACCTTGATAAGGAATAAGGACAACTTTGAGATAGGAATGAAGGAGGGAAAAATGGCAGATGGCATCTGTGTGATGACATATGGAAGAAGAGAGAAGAGGGAACTAATGCAAATGGCTTCATCTTTTTCTCTAAAAAAGATTCTTAAGTGAGAGAGTAGGGGTAGGGAGAGCTATAAGATATATGAGGAGAGATGAGAATGTTCACATGAGTTGCTATGGAGTGTGAGATGAGTTGGATGGTATAGATGGATGAGATGGAAGAGGTATAGAAGGATTGCCTGATTTGGAACTATGCCCAAAGGGCGACAAAAGAATATCTACCCTTTGACCCAGCCATAGCACTGCTGGGTCTGTACCCCAAAGAGATAATGGACACAAAGACTTGTACAAAAATATTCATAGCTGCGCTCTTTGTGGTGGCCCAAAACTGGAAAACGAGGGGATGCCCATCAATTGGGGAATGGCTGAACAAACTGTGGTATATGTTGGTGATGGAATACTATTGTGCTAAAAGGAATAATAAAGTGGAGGAGTTCCATGGAGACTGGAACAACCTCCAGGAAGTGATGCAGAGCGAGAGGAGCAGAACCAGGAGAACATTGTATACAGAGACTAATACACTGTGGTATAATCGAATGTAATGGACTTCTCCATTAGTGGCGGTGTAATGTCCCTGAACAACTTGCAGGGATCCAGGAGAAAAAAACACCATTCATAAGCAAAGGATAAACTATGGGAGTGGAAACACCGAGAAAAAGCCTGAATACAGAGGTTGAGGGGACATGACAGAGGATAGACTCTAAATGAACACTCTAATGCAAATACTATCAACAAAGCAATGGGTTCAAATCAAGAAAACATCTAATGCCCAGTGGACTTACGCGTCGGCTATGGGGGGTGGGGGGGAGGAAAAGAAAATGATCTATGTCTTTAACGAATAATGCTTGGAAATGATCAAATAAAATATATTTTAAAAAAAAGAAAAAAAAAGAAGGATTGCCTGGTGGTAATGAGAGAGCTCAGTTGAGATTATATAACATAAATTTGTCGTGGTCCCAGTCAGACAGTTGAGTGATTTTCTTTACATATATTCAATAGTACATGTGTAGGAATGAAGGTGGTATATGATAGAAGTCATCCAAAGCTCTGCTTTGGCAAGAAGTAAATGAGAGGATAAAGTGGCCAGGGACTCATGCTCCTCATACTGGTGCTAGAGGTACTCCTACCTAAGGTCCAAAAATCTCCTACTCCTTAATATTTTAAAAATTCATTCAATTCAGTAAAAAATATTTCCCTCATATATATCATAACCAAAAAAGAAAAAGAAAAAACAACTTTAAAATTGTACCTCTCTTATAGAATATGAAGTATGTAGGAAGGGAGAACACACATAAATAAGTTTATTAACAAGGAGGGAATGATGGGGAAGGAAAGGGGATAATGAACCAGCTTACTATTAGCCCCAGATACTAAACCCACTATAGTTATTTTCTAAGCTTAACCTTGTCTAAACTAAAGGTAACTAAAGATAAGTCCAAACAGGGAGCCCAGATTCTCCCACAGAGTCCTTGGTGGGTCAGGTAGCAGAAATCCAGTTGTAGAGTCCTCCTGGGAAGGGAGAAATTCTTTTCAAAAATCACTTTGTCCACCAGAATGAATGGGGAACTTCTCAACCTTGTCTTGATGTTATTCTAAGGCAGGCAGCTTGAAAGATGTCTAAGGAGTCTCAGAAATGTCCTAGAGTTACACCTTCAGTCTTGACCTCCAGCTTCAGACTTACAGTTGAAAAACTGTTCTTTCAACAGCTTAGAATTCTGACCCAGCCAGCTCTCATACAGAATCCAGGCTTGTCAATCATTCCTTGCAATCCACTTTGCACCTTCCCTTGCTACAAGTAAAAGGAACCTCATATAATGACCCAATTTCCTTTAGATTAATGAGTATCTAAGTCATGTTAAATAAAAAGTCTTTTCACCTCTAAACATGGAGAAATCCCATTTTTCCTTCATATGTGTCAGCATTTTACCTTGCAGCTTGTCAAGAAGCTGTTCTTTGTAACCAATTAAAATCTTTGCTTCTTTGTTTTAAAATTCCTTCTCTTCTTCAGTCCTCTATAGACACAAAAAACTCTTGAATCCCATCTATTTCTAAGAAAGCTTCTTCTCTCTGGGAAGAATTAAACCAAGTTATCTCTTAGTTTCTCTTTTCTTTCCTAGACTATACAAACAAAAATCTATTATCTAACCCCATGGACCTATTTTTCTACATATTTTGTCATTATTAAGGTTCTTCTTTGTGAAATAATTTTAGTTTTTTTAATGTCTTGAACAAAACTAAAAACAAGATTCAAATAAAGCTTTGCCTTTATTAAAAATTACATGATACTATAACTGATAATATTATAATAAAAGCAATGTCATATAGTATAATAGATTATATAACATAGTATAATATATAACATATAATGCAAAAAATAATTCAATGTAATGCAACATTGTATGCATTGTATGATTTAATATTGTATAATAATTAGCACTGGCTAAAGTAGAAATCAAAAAATAGCCTTAGTTTTGGGAGAGGGATCCAGAGTATCCTGTCTACATTCCCCAACACATTGGTGAAGTTGGAATATTCTTTGTTCCCCATTTCCAATAATAAACTCACTCTACTACCATCAGTCAGAAAGTCTCTTCCTTTAAGATTTAGTCTTTCTAAATTTATTACACCACTGTGGATTAAGGGCCATTATACACTGCCCTTCATACCATTCACCTTCATTTGTCATTGTCATGGTGGATGGCTCATAGTTTCCCTCTCTACTACAATTTCTGCCCTTATTATAGGAAACTTCAAATCCATGTTAATGTTCCTTCAAATACCTTAGCTTCTCAGTTCCTTAGTCTGTTCAGTTCCCATGACTTTTCTACTCTTCCTCAGCTATATACATAAGTATGATCAAAACATTGATTTTATGGAGATGGACCTGCTGGTACAAAAGTATTAACAGCTGTACTTTTTACAGTGGCAAAAAAAAATTGGAACTGAGGGGATGTCCCTTGATTGGGGAATGGCTGAACAAAACGTGGTATATGATGGTGGTGGAATACTATTGCTCTGTAATGAATGATGAACCACTTGATTTCTTTTTTTAAACCTTTTCCTTCCATCTTATAATCAATACTATTGTTTGTTTCCAAGGCAAAAGAGTGGTAAGGGCTAGGCAATTAGGGTTAAGTGACTTACCCAGGGTCATGCAGCTAAAAAGTGTCTGATGCCAGATTTGAACCTAGGACCTTCCAGGTCTAGGTAAATGGGAATTTCTTGAGAGTTTTATGGAAGCCACAGAAGACACACAAAGACTAGAGGTGACACAGAAAAAGTTTAGAAACTATATAGCCTATGATCAAATACTTGACCAAAATTTTACAATTAGTACTCTAAACATCCCATAAAAGAAAAAGAAAAAATTCAGAATTTGCTGTTATGAAGGAAAAGCCAACAATTTTACAAGAATTTCCCAGTTTTCAGGGGCATTGCACCCCTAACCCCTGCAATGTGGAAGGGATACCTGTATATACATATATTTCAGTGATGTTCATTTCCTTTGTGATATCACTATGTCTCTTCCCTCTCAAATAAAAGACCTGGATTATGGCAAATAAGATTAGCCAACCAAAACACACACACACACACACACACACACACACACACACACACACACACATTGGTTATATCTGAATATACGTATTCTGTATCTCAAGTCTATCACCTCTTTGCTAAGAAGGGAAAAATAGAAATCATCAATAGTCTTCCACAATCAGTGGTACAGTGGTGTTGAATTTGTAGAGGTGAAGGTAAAAGTTTTTAAAAAACAAGTTGCTGTTTTCTATTCTCTTTTCCTTTGGATTTTTGAAGCAGCTCAGTGGAGTTTCATATGCTTTTCTGGTATGAATGAGGCAAACTCCTCAGCAGTGAACTTTTTGTATCAAACACTTTACTTTTTGTGATATTTTCTAAAGAGCAGAAATTCAAAATGAGCACTAAGATTAAATTGAGGCAGCTTTAAGATTTGCTGTCATCTCACCAAGTGACAGTGGGGCTAAGTTATACCCAAAGCTCAAGCTGAAAAATCTTCCCATGCTACCCTAGTTGAAAACACCAAACAACAAATACCATTTAAAGAGAGAGGTGTATTTTTTGTTATAGAATGTAAGCTCTTCAAGGGCAGGGACAATGTTTTTCTGTATGTTCTATTGTGCCTACTACAGTGTAAATGCTCAATAAATATTGATGATGGAAAAAAAAAAGATTTTACTGTCATCAACTACAAGAGCCCCAACTTAGTTATAGCACATTAATGAAATTATTATGACTTTGTGTAGCATGATGTAATTTGACCCCTTTACCCCCTATTTTGTTATCCAGTACAACATCTCCCTAACCAACACACTGGTTTAGATTCCCTTATAGATCCTTCCCCCCTGCTTGGGTCTATAAAACTCGGATCTCTAATCTTCTATTTAGATCCTTTTTAAGAAATCAGAATATTACTATAATATTCTGTCCATGTCTCCGTGAGAGTAGATCTAGAGCCAAGCAAGAAGTTTTTTTATAGAGAATTTCTCCTTCCCGGAACAAAAAATATACTTATTGGGAAGAACTTTTAGTACATATCTTTTAGTGATATAGACTAAAACATATCTAGGTTATTTATTCCAAACTAACTCTTGCAGGAGAAAGGCAGAGATAATAGTCAAATCATGTTTGAAAAGTTTCCTAGTTAACTTGTGCACGCTCTTAATCTTATTCATTCCCCTGCCCCAAATTCTAATGAATGACAGCAGTTGAACAGTTCAGTTTCCTGAGTCTTGCATTCTAGGACCTCCAGAATCCCTTTACTCCCTCTTTACCCACATACCCTTCATTTCAGCCAGAGCAATCTGCTCACCATTTTCTAAACATCTGCCATGTTTTCTCAACTTGCTCATGATATTCTTAATACAAGAGAATATTCTTCCCTCACCACAACTTTTACTGAATTATACATCTTTCAAAATCTAATTCAAAGGCTACTTCCTCCCAAAAAACTACACTTATCCACCTCACACCCTCCCCCAGCCAAATGTGGGGACAACTAGGTGGCACAGAGCATAGGCCTGGAGAAGGGAAGACCTGGGTCCACATGTGGCCTCAGACACTTCCTAGCTATGGGACTCTGGGCAACTTAAACCCTGATAGCCTAGCCCTTGCTGCCCTTATGTCTGAGGACTAATACTAAGATAGAAGACAAGCATAAAAAAATAGTGATTTCTAGCTCCTCTGTAGACTTAGTGATTTTTTTTGTATCTTGCATGCCATTTATGATCCATTTTGGTGTTATTGTTTGAATTCATATCTTATCCCTGTCTCCCCTTCTTGATAGTAAACTATGTCAGGCAAGTGACCACATTTTATTCATCTCGCTGTCACTCTTAGTCCCTTTAGTTGAAATTTAGTTGAAATAATTTCAACATTTAATAGGAACTCATTTACTACTTTTTCAAGAAATAGACCTTCAAAATTTTACTGTAATGATGATTTAAGCAAAGCAGCATTAAAGGACAGAATTGGTTTCCACATTAAGAAATGAACACCAATATGCACAAGGCCTATATACGTGTTTAAAGAAAATAACATCTTTCATTTTTTATATTTTTCTATTCATGCAACAGATGCAAATTATACATTAAACATTAGCATAACACTAGCTTGATGTTAAAGTTAATTTAAGATATTTAATTTTTATATCAAATATAAACTAAAGCAAGAATAAAAACTATATTTGACAGAAAGTTCATGTCAACTATAATAATGATACTTATTATCATTATTATTCTTTTTCTTCTTATTATTCTTATAAGCAATATCATAAAGTGGATTGAAAACTGTCCTAAGGATCAGAAAGACTTGGATTTAAGTCCTGTCTCTGATACATACTGACTGTATATTACTGATAAATATGGAACATGTCACTTGACTTCTCAGGACTCTAGATAATTCTCTAACACTGTAAGTTGCAGAGAAGATACTGACCTTCATTGCTAGAGTTTCTGCATTCAGTGTTCTTCTGGTTCTGCTTATTTCACTTTGCATCATTTCATGTAAGTCTTACCAGATTTCTGAAGCCATCTTGTTCATCATTTCTTATAGCACATTAGAACTCCATCACAATCAGATAACACAACTTGTTCAGCCATTCCCCAATTGATGAGCATTCCCTCAATTATGGCAAATAAGTTTAGTCAACCAAAAAAATATGGAATGGAAATAAGGGTTCAGTACTTATTCCTAACAGTAACAATAACCCTCTTCAGGGAAGATAGGAAGAGAGGTGGTAGGCAACATTTGAATCTTAATCTCATCAGATATTGGCTCAAAGAGGAAATAACACACTCAGTTGGGTATATATTTCTTACTCTAAAGGGAAGTAGGAGAGGAAGGGGATAAGAGAAAGGGTAGGGGGAGCTAACAGAAGGGAAGACAGATTGGAAAATGTAGTGATCAGAAGCAAAATGCTCTCAGGGAGGAACAGTGTGAGAAGAGAGAGAGAGAGAGAGAGAGAGAGAGAGAGAGAGAGAGAGAGAGAGAGAGAGAGAGAGAGAGAGAGAGAGAGAGGGAGAGAGGGAAAAAAATCATAACTGTTATAGGATGAATTCCATAAAATGCAAGCAGATATCAGAGTAGATTACATGATTTAAACGTAAAGAATAATTCCATAAGCAAATTATGGGAGTATGGAATTTTTTATGTGTCAGATCTAGAGATAAGAGAAGAATTTATGATCAAACAAAAGATAGAGAGCATTATAAGATTTAAAAGACATAATTTTGATTGCATTAAAATTTTAAAACCTTGCACAAACAAAATCATTGTAACCATATTGGAAGGAAAGCAAAAAACTGGGGGTTGGGGGACAGGAACTTTACAAGTTTCTCTGACCATGGCCTCATTTCTCAAATACATAGAGAACTGAGTCAAATTTATTTAAAAAAACAAGTCATTTCCCAGCTGCTAAATGGTGAAAAGTTATGAACAGGAACTATCTGTAATCATATAAAAATGTTCTAAATTCCTATTGATTAGAAAAATTCACATTTTAAAAACTCTGAAGTACCACTTTACAGCTATTGGATTTGCTAGTATGACTAAAAAAGAAAATGGCAAATATTGAAGGGGATATGGAAAAATTGGGTCACCATTGCACCGTTGGTGGAGTTGTGATCTGATCCAACCATTTAGAACCCTGACCAAAGGGTTATAAAGCTATACATACTCTTTGACCCAGCAATACCTCTATTAGGTCTATGTCCAAAAGAGATTTTTTTTTGTTAAAAGGGAATAGGATCTATATGTACAAAACATATTTGTAGCAGCTTTATTTTTGTGGTGACATGTAATTGGAAATTGAGGAATCAATTGCAGAATGACTGAACAAGTGGCAGTATATGATTGCAATGGAGTAGTAAGAAATCATGAGCAAGATGGTTTCAGAAATCTAGTAAGACTTAGATGAATAGATGCAAAGTGAAATAAGCAGAACCAGAAAAACAGTGTATACAGTAACAGCAAAATTGTATGATGATCAATTGTGAATGACTTAGATATTGTCAGCAATACAATGATCTAAGACAATTCAGTTGATTAGGATGAAAAATACTATATGCTTCCAGAGAAAGACTTGATGGTATTTGAATGCAGATTGGGGTATACTTTGTTTTTTACTTTTTTTATGGTTTTTTTTGGGGGGGGTCTGTGTTTTCTTTCACAACATGACTAAATATGGAAATGTTTTGCAAGACAGTATATATATATATATATATATATACATATACATATATTATATATCCTATATCAAATTGCTTGCCTTCTCAATAAAGGAAGAGAGGAGAAAGGAACAAAATTTGGAACTCAAATTTTTAAAAAATCTAAAAAATTATTTTTACATATAACTGGAAAAAACACATTTTAAAAAATAATAACCCATTTCAAAGCACAACCCAATCTTGGGAGAGGAAAAGCAACACTAAAGTAAGGAGCATAGATATAGTCCTGAGACTGTTATGCTAGCTACGGAGTTCTGGTAAAAACTCACAAATGCTGACCAATTGGGCTCTAGTGATACCATTTATGGATTTAGCACCTCAGGCAGTGTGGCATAACTATTCTTATGAATCTAAATCATAGACATGGCAGCAAAGGATTTCAGACTAACCCTTCACAAAACTGTCCTAATGAGCAGAGTACAGCAAGTGATTCTCCTTTGTGTTCTAGTACTCCAAGAAGCTAAGATTCATTGAAAATAATCAGAAATGCTTATATCTTACTTGCTAGAAATGCTTCAGTTGAGATAGCTCTGAACACTGAAGCTGACAAACCAAGACTGTGTGTGGAATTATCTGAAGACATGAATATTTCTATTATCCAATATTATATCATAAAACATTGGGAAAAGATGGCACTAGTTATAGGCAAAAGCTTCAAATTCCTCTTTGCAAAGGTACCTTGAATTCTACATTGCCCAATGATACTGACTAGTGCAAGGCATGTATAAAAATTTCATCCCTGAGCATAGATTAACTGGATTAAAGCATTTAATAAAGGAAGTACTAATATTTGAAAGGAAAAATTGAAGAGACTGATGTCATCAAAAGTTTTCACTTAACCACAACTTCAGCAATGATGCCAAACAATGAAAAAGATAATTACAAATAGCATAAGTATCTCAAATGATTTAAAAAGTGAGATGGACATAGAATAGCTTAGAATTCCAAAAATATTTTTTCAAGTTTGACAGCATAAATCCAAAAAAGCAATAGTATTTGACAGAAAGTATTTAAGCATTTCAGGATTTACACAGAGTACAGATTGTGACAGCCCTTGGTACAGTGAGACTTATAGAAGGAAAGGGTGCAATATCCAGAATTACTCTTAAGGAAAGCATCAAATGCTATCATGGCAAATTGAGAGCTATCAAATATCCTTAGAGAATCATTGAAAGATTAGCTCAATTCTAGATCATATACACAGTAGAAAGACTGAATGTCATATTTCCCAGTTAAAGGCCACAAAAAAGAAACATACAGAAAGAAATCCAGGAAATAAAAGTATATCTGAAATCCTATATTTCCTTAATCAGTCATTAAAAGCAAAAGTCAAATGGTCAATGCAATACAGAGAGGCACAAGAACAAAATAAACTATTAGATCAACCAAACACTTTATCACAGTCTTCAGAAGGAAATAAAACAAGGGTAAGAGAAGAATGTGGGAAAAAAATCTGACTTCTATGTGGTCACAAAAAATCCAACACAACAAAAATTCAAGTTGGATCAAATGAAAAACAGATTGTTTCATTATGTTGATGAACAAGAAAATGGTTATATCAAAGGAAGTAGCCAAAAAACTCTAACATCAACAGAACTGGAAAGTATAGGGGTTGGAAGACATCCACAGTTATTGATTCAGAAACTTCACCATTGTCCATGAATTTTTAGCAAATATTTTGTCAGCTTTTTCTCAGATGAAAAGTCAATCTCACCTTTATTACCAGGAGACACAATATGTTATCAAAGGATTCGATTATTGATGACCCCTCTCTATATAACAATTGTATGCTCACATATTTCATACAAAGTATTCACTGCTTGTGTCACTTAAAAAAAAACATTTTACAGAAAACAATATATTGACAGAGGGGGAAAAAGTTTGCCCCAAAGTCCTAAGGGTAGAAAAAACAACTGCATATCAATTCAGTTATTGAAGAAGCTGCTTCAATGCATTATAACATTTGTAACATTTCTGTTGGCTATTAGAAGGCTTTTGATTCAGTTCTGTACTCATGGCTTATCCATGTACTGGAAACACAAAATAGACCCAAGAACAGTGAGAATTCTAGAATATTCTATATCTGAGTGGAAAACTTTTCTTTATTTAAAATCTATCAATGCAATGTCAAGAACAATTGGAATGAAACACATTTCACTTCACAGGGAGACAATTTAAGCCCATTACAATTCTGCCTTCCCTTAAATCCAAAATAATGTTTCCTAAGTAGAAATGAGAATGTCTTCTAAGTTAAAAAGGGAGATGAAGCATGTTATTAATATTTTATTAACACAAATTATATCAAGCTACATGGATCTACTAAAGCAAAGAAATCATTTGATTTATTTTGTGGATTCTTTCTCCAATATCCAAGTCTTCTTCAGGCAAGACACATCAAGTATAAAAACATCAAAAAGAAGGCTGTGGTTGAATTCACTGAGACTTACTGACATCCTGATATATATATATATATATATATATATACACAAATATCCTGAAACAAGGGGAATGAGAAAACATTTAAAGCAATGTAATATCTATATACTTACTGTATATATATATATAATACATATAACTTACTGTATATATAATATATGTAACTTACTGTATATATAATATATATAACAACTATATACTGTAAATGCCAAAACTGCAAGGATAATTTTAGTGTTTTGACTTAAATCTAAAATAAGTGGTCACCATGGGAAATTTCCAAATATGAAAATACCCAAGTCAGCTGGGATTTATGGAGATTTTAATTAATAAAGAAGGAATTAAGGGAAGGAGAGAGAGAGAGAGAGAGAGAGAGGGAGGGAGAGATTTAATTTAAACTGCTCTGGCTCAGACTGAGTCAAGCAGTAGAAAAAGGCCTAGGCCAAAATGGCCTCAGCCTGAGCCTAAGGGAGAGCGAGTCAGAGTCTGTCTTTATCACTCACCACAAGACTGTCTCCAAGCTGGGTTCTTCCACTCCAAACTGAAATTACTCTCCAAATTGAATTCAATTGACCCTGACCTGTTCCTTCACCTCCTTTTAAAGAGATTTTTCTCTTATGTTACCTCCCCTAAATTTTCACATCTACCAATCACAGTAGATGCTTTTTTCCAGGACTGCCCATTTTTAGTTTTCACCTTCTTTGGTTTTCACCTTCTCTGGTTAGATTAAATCTTCTGAGTACTTCACACCTCTTTGTTAAGCTTGCCTTTTGTAAGTTACTTGACCTTTTTAGGTACTAATTTTACCTTTACAGGTACTTAACACCTTTTTGTATTAGATCTAAAAATAGATCTGGCTTAAGGTTCTAGCTTTACTATAAGGTATAAGTTGGGAACTTTCATTGTTCAATCAGGAGTTTACAACTTTATCTTCCCCTAAGGCACTGTCTGAGTAGGGTGGAGTAATTTCCAAGTTCACAATACTTACTGTACAAAAAATGTCCACAATGAAGTTGGAAAGTATTTTCATGAAAACCAGTACACAATATTAATAAAACACAATTCCCATCACTCTAAAGCAACTATAAAAATGTCAACCTTCTCCTACCATAAAAGATAGAAGAGAATTGATGAACATTTTTAGATAGATAATGGTCAAAAACCTAGAGTGCAACTTTTGTAACAAGTAATCATTTCATTGAATAATAATAAAAAAACTGATAGCAAGTATATGCCTTCAGATTTATCAAATGTAAGCAAAAGTGATTTACCTCCTGATGAAGTTCATGAGACATCTAAGATACAATATTGGAATCAAATAGTCATTGAAAGTCTTCAATCTTTATGAACCAAATCATCAATATTTAAATGGAGAACTATCAAATGACTGAATCAAATGGATTTACTTATGGAAAAGAGAGGTTTATGATGTTTGATCAAGTTAAGGTCATTGACACAAGAAATTATGGACAGGTTATCCTTAAGGATCTTAGACTCTGTTATCAATGTAGGTTATATAAGGAAAATGTGGAAACTATATACACTGTACACATCACTGTATGTGTCCTAAGTACTTAGCAAAATATGATTTGATGGTGAGAATTATAAAGCAGAAATTTGCTTTCATTGACTATCAGACAATAAATCCAATGTAAAAATATAGATTTCAAAATATACAGTAACCAATAAAGGTCACCTCAGACCAAATGTTCATTGACAGGCAAGTAGGCATAATACCAATCCATAACAACTTAAAGACAACATTTTTTTTAAATTTAAACCCTTACCTTCCGTCTTGGAGTCAATATTGTGTATTGGCTCCAAGGCAGAAGAGTGGTAAGGGCCAGGCAATGGGGGTCAAGTGACTTGCCCAGGGTCACACAGCTGGGAAGTGGCTGAGGCCAGATTTGAACCTAGGACCTCCCGTCTCTAGGACTGGCTCTTAATCCACTGAGCTACCCAGCTGCCCCCAAAGACAACATTTTTAATAAATGCCACTACACTAAAGACTCATAAAATCTAAATGATATGCAAAGAAACACTTTCAAAATAGAAATAGCAGAGGATATTAAAAACACATAGGAACAGAAAGAAGTGTATACCATCTATCTTGTCCTCTCTGCTAGTAGAATTTTACTAAGAATGCTTTTGGTGAGGCTTCAGAGGATTAACTTGTGTGACATTATTTTTTATTCCCTTTTAAAGTCTTACCTTCTATTTTAGTTTCAATTCTAAAGCAATTGGGGTTAAGTGACTTGGCTGAAGGCAAAAAGCTAGAAGTGTCTCAGGCCAGATTTGAACCCAGGAACTTCTGACTCCAGGCCTGGCATTCCATCTACTGTGCTGCCCTCTTATGTACTAATTGAATATTTTAATTTAACCACAAAGAGCAGTTATTTTATTACTAGAATATTAAATATAAAAGAATAAGAGAAAGATGATAGAATATTTTAGGAATATAAGCCCAGAATATGAGCTCAGAATTTATTAAGCATCTATTATGTGCCAGACACTGTGCTTCACATTTCACAAATCTTAACACACTTGATCTTCACGACAACCCTGAGAGCTAGATGTTATTATCACTCACAGTTTACAGTCAAGGAAACTGAGAGAAACAAAAGTTATGTGACATGCTTAGAAAAACACAGCTGGTAAGTGTCTGAGGTCAAATTTGCATTCAGACATTCCTGATATCAGGCCCATTGTTCTATCTACTGTACCATCTAACCACTTATATTTTATTTGTCTAATAAGTATGAAAGAAGGAAGGAAGGAAGGAAGGAAGGAAGGAAGGAAGAAAGAAAGGAAGGAAGGAAGGAAGGAAGGAAGGAAGGAAGGAAGGAAGGAAGGAAGGAAGGAAGGAAGGAAGGAAGGAAGGAAGGAAGGAAGGAAGGAAGGAAGGAAGGAAGAAAGGAAGAAAGGAAGAAGAAAGGAAGAAAGAAAGAAAGAAAGAAAGAAAGAAAGAAAGAAAGAAAGAAAGAAAGAAAGAAAGAAAGAAAGAAAGAAAGAAAGAAAGAAAGAAAGAAAGAAAGAAAGAAAGAAAGAAAGAAAGAAAGAAAGAAAGAAAGAAAGAAAGAAAGAAAGAAAGAAAGAAAGAAAGAAAGAAAGAAAGAAAGAAAGAAAGAAAGAAAGAAAGAAAGAAAGAAAGAAAGAAAGAAAGAAAGAAGGAAGGAAGGAAGGAAGGAAGGAAGGAAGGAAGGAAGGAAGGAAGGAAGGAAGAAAGAGAGGGAGGAAAGACATTTAAAATAAAGAGGATAAGAATGAGACAATAATGAAGATTATGTTTGGAAATGATAGGAAATTGAGCAATATATCACTGCAGGCTGCAAAAATTTAGTACCTTCGAGGTACTTAGCAAGACATAATCTAATGGCCAATATTTTATACCAGAATCTCACTGTCTTCCTATCATCCATAAACTAACAGATGACAAATCCATGAATTACAAATACAGACTTAAGAATATCCTTGAGATTTCAACAAATAAATGACAAATAAACAATGGATCCAGACCATTATCACAAGTAGAACTGTTGCCCACAACTGCATAGATATAACATTAATCTGTAAAAAATTAATAAAAACATTTAAACTAGATATTCCTTTATCAAATTATTCACAATCAGCAAAATAATCAGCAAAATAATTGGACCAAAAAACTTTCAAAATAGAGAGAGCTAACAAATGAATTCAAAATCATGTGGAAACAAACTATGTATGATATTTATCATCCTATTCATCATATCTATTACTGATGCTGTATCAATGAAGCTTTTAGTAAACATAGAGAAGACAATTTTACATTCAATGATAAAAAGTAGTAGCATCTATCTGTGCAATACTACCCAGGTTATTTAATGTAAAAGAATAATCAGAGTAGTAATTTTTGTTAATACCATTTCTAATAGTACTTCATTGGGAGAAGAGGGAGGGAATGAATGTTCTTATTAATACTACTAATAAAATAATATCTTCTATTTAAATGGTACTTTAAGGTTTGTAAGGAAATTAAATATAGAATTTCATGACAATGAAGCTTTCAGATAAAAAGTGAAAACCACTTTGTTATTTGTTTATCTACCAGGCATCCAAGATATTTGAAAATATTTCTATCAATTTTTAACTGATTTTTTAAACTATTCATTTTGAATGGGTGGCAACACCAATCCTAAATTTTGGCATTCACTAAAACAAAAATATGCACATACTTACAAATATTCTGATTGTGTTTCTATGGTGTGTCATCACTTATTCAACCATTATATTTTAAAGCATTTTTTTCCCCAGTTAACAAATATTTATTTTTTCTATGTCCCGCTGCCTCTCAATTAAAAAGAAAAAAAAAAACCTCTGGTAACAAATATACATGATCAAGCAAAACAAATTCTTACTCTTACATTGGCTGTATCTTAAAACACATGTCACATTTATCACCTCTCTTTCATGGAACATGGAATCACAATCGGCCATTGAATTAAGAGTTCCTAAATCATCAAAAGTAGTTTTCTTTGCAATACTACTATAGTGTAAATTGTTCTCTTGGTTCTGCTTACTTCACTCTGCCTCATATTATACAAATCTTCCCAAATTTCTCCCTTTTTTCATTTCATATGGCATAATAGTATCTTATTACAATCATAGATCATAATTTGTTCAGCCATCCCCTAATTGGTGGAGACTCCATTTCCCAATCATTGCTACTATATAAGAAGAGCTGCTATAAATACTTTTGTACATATGGTTTTATATCCAATCATTTTACACTCTCCAATCAATATCTATCACCATGTCCAAATCAATAATACAATGATCCAAAAGATCACTAAGATTACACAAATTAGCAAATCTACTGTGCTATATTTCATGCTGAAAGAGACAGTAAAATGAAGATCTTTCCCTCCTTAAAATTCAATTCAATTCAAATCAATTCAATTTGATAATCATTTGTTAAGTGTCTCCAATGGGGAAATTATATAGAACTTGATCTTCATATGGCAATTTAAGTTTTGTAAAGGAATTTACAATTATTATCTCATTTGATGAAATAAGACCTATATCCTGCCCTCAAGGAGTAATCTATAAAAAAAAGTAACAACTTTCTTATAAATTCAAATAAAGTAACATTTATTATTGCAATGTTCTGAATGACTCAAAAAATATAATAATTTTAAATTAATTCATCTATAATCCATTAGGTTATATATATATTAATAAACACCTAAAACAGGTATGATATATCACAATATTACTGACCACTAACAATAAAAATGTTTATTGGTTTCTCAGATATTCAAATCCAGAATGAGTTGTTTCTTATATAGAATTGTTAGTTGTATTATGTCATTATAAATGAGATATTCAGTAAAGTCTGTAGCTGACATTATGTAGCTGGCTTGATACAACCATTGAATACATTTTCAAACTTGTCAACTAAGTCGCAGTATTATACTATGGACTTGGTAGAATGATTATGAAACATAATTTAGAAAGTTTAACATGTGTTATATCATAAAGATCTTTTTTCCTTTAATGTTTATGCTGAATAATCTTTTGTGTGTGCCTTATTTAATAATTAGTATCACTGATGAAATAATTAAGCATGATCCATAAAATTTACATTTATTTGAAGACCACTTTATTTTTAATAAGCCACTTGATTTCTGCTATAACCACATTGCTTTCTTTTGCCACACTGTCCTTTTAGGCAAATTTAAAAATAACACACATCTTTTAAAACTACTCACATTGAAAGCATTTTAAAGTCCAATTGTTAAGAGATATATATGAAAGAACAGTTCTCAAAAGAAGAAAGACAAACGCACCAATCATATGAAAAATACTCCAAATCATTAATAATGACAGAGATGAAAATTAAAATAGCTTTGAGCTTCTACTTCATACCCATCAGATTATAAAGATTACAAAAAAGGAAAATGATATTATGAGAGAGAATGTGGGAGGAGGCACATTAATGTACTGTTGGTGGAGCTATGAAATTATCTAGTCCCTATAGTAAGCAGCTAAACTGTGGTCCTTTGGACAATTGATACCACTACCAGGATTATATCTCAAAGATATTTAAAAAAGGGAGAAAAAACTGAATAATACAACAATATTTGTAGTTGGAAAGAACTAGAAACAAAATCGACACCACAAACATGAAATACCTAAGCAAATGATGATATATGAATGTAATAGAATATAATTATACAATAAGAAATTACAAAGGGGATGAATTCCAAGAAACCTGGGAATCTTGTATGAACTGATGCATAGTGAAATGAAAAGAACCAAGAGAACATTTTATACAGTGAATGCAATATTGCAAAGGAAAGCAAATTAAAAATTCTGATTAATGCAATAACTAACTATGACACTAAAAGAGCAGTGATGAGTCATGCTTCCCACCTTTGGGCAGAGAAGTGATGGACTAGAGATGCAGATGGGATATACATTTTTAGAGATGGCTAATATTGGATACATTTTGCCTGACTATGCTAATTTATAAGGATGGGCTTTGGGGAGGTGGGGTGTTAAGTAATAGAGGAGAGAAATAGAATAGTAATAGTGATGTCAAGAAAAGAAAGAAAAAAGCATCAATGCAATATTTTTTAAATGTACAGAAAAGAGTAGAAGGAAGTTCGTAGAAGATACAAACAAGCAGGATAATGTTGGAACTGCTATGTTTAATCTGTTAATATACTTTTTCTTTTTAAAGTGAGCTGAATGTAGTAGAGATTCCTGATTTCGTTTGCAATCCTCTTTTCTGTTCTTCTTTGTATGTAGAGATGATCATATGTGTTGATATTTGTCAAGTTAATAATAATAAAAAATATTTTTTAAAAGATAACATTTTAAAGTAAAATACCATGATGGGATGCTGAGATTGAATTCATCCCAGCATGCCACACCACTGCTCTTTGGATGGCAATCACAGGACCCAGACATCAAGCTGTGGAAGAGATTCTTCCAAGCAACAGCATCTGGCTCTTTGGCAAACTGAACAGGCAGTTACACTGGTGACTTTGGAGTTGCCTCTGGGTCTGTCACATGGTTAGGCTGCTGATAGTGTCTGAATCCTCTTGTCCTTATGTGTTAATGTTCCTTTTCAAAGATTTTTTTAGAATCAGGAAAATTCATACCCTTCCATAAATGAGTATTTTGTCTTCCTCAAGTCATGGTGACTTTGGTATGACTGCTGTTATAGCTCAGAAAGCATCTCTTTCCATTCCCAAATCATTCATATATCTTTCCTCCAAATAGGCAAACATTCTAGTATTAACAATACTCTATTTTATATACCACCAATATCAGAAATTAAGCATTCTGTTTTCAGTTCTGGGTATTTAAGCCTATATTTTCATCTTCTTTACTTCCAATAGATCTTTTTCCCATATGAATTTCATAACCTAAGGCTTTGTCCCCCTGCTCTTAAGATTGCACAATCCAAGTTGATGCCTGAGCTTAAGAAACATTAGAGCTAGTGTGAAGAGTGTATTCTACTTCAAAATTGCAATCCTTGGAGCAAAGATATTGAACATCAAAACTGGCAGCTCTAGAACAAAGGAGTCTTCTTATTCTCTTAGTTGTTAAGGAAATCATGAAGACTAAGTTTGGTCAACTAAGAGCTGAGTTCATTAATATTTCCTAAGAATTAAAAAAAAACTCATGAATTATTTGGGTCAAGAACATTTATTAATAAATAATGTTTAAAACTGGTTTCTCTTCTTACAGGTCAGAAACTAACCACAAGGGCCAAATCCAAGATATCATAAATGACAAATCTACTCTTTATCAGAATGAGATAAGCACAAAGCATTAATGGTTACAATCATTTTACAGGATATCAATATGGTCTTATTATTTATCAGTAAACATTAGGTTCTTTCTATTAGAGTAATAATATGGAGGAAAAACACAGTGAATAGAACTAACTAAAACTTTTAGCTACAAATCTTCTTAGTCCCACCCTAATCTGTTTCTTGCTTGTCACACTTAGGATCTCCATTTATTGATCCATAGAAAACTGATGATTACTAACATGATACTGATAGAAGAGAAGTAAAAAGAGAGAGAGAGAGAGAAAGGAGGAATGAGCACACTCAAATAGATTTTTTTTAAACTGACCTTTTGTTTCTTTAATGCAAGGAGCTTCAGTTAAGATCTTCTACTATACATTTTTTTCTTCTTGGATTAGAGAGTTTTCTGATAATAAATGTAAATTATACTTATGATAAGATAGAATTGAAAGAATAATAAAGTTTTCTTTCTCTAGATCTGACAAGGAATTAAAGCTAGACTAGTAATGAATATATATTTCCAAACCAGGAAAGACTTTCAAAAAGAAATAAAAATAGAAGATTCAAAACCATATCTTGCTTTTTTTTTAAACTCCTTTAGCAAAGCCATGATGAGATAATTCCTCTTTCAGAAAAAGTCTTGTTGGTTGGATAGAGGACTGGACCCAGACTTTGGGCAAGTTACTTAACAGAATTTAGTTTACTCATCTGCAAAATGGGGATAATAATGGCATCTACCTCCTTGGGTTATCGAAGATCAAATAAGATAATATTTATAAAGTGCTTTGCAAACCTTAAAGTGCCATATAAATATTAACCATTATTATAATAAATCTAAGGGTGATTTCTTATAATCATCATTGCATTTTTAAAACATTTGTTGTACAGAAGCCATAAGAGTACTTAGCCTGTGTGGATAGCTATTACTTCTATGACAACATAAGCATATATTTGTATATATTTATGTGGGTGTCTGTAGGTTGATACAACATACATACACAAGCTTGCCTTTTTTAGACATTGGATAAAAGAGTTAAAATTTAAAATTCTTTTCATTCACATTGTGAACATTCTCTTCTGCTTGTGGGTATATAATCTATATAAATACATAACAAATTATACACTCAGTTGAATCCTGATCTTATTTTTCAGAAACAAATCAAATTTGTACATTAAGAGCCGTCTACTTTTGTCAATCCATGCAAACAACTCCCACTGCTCTCCCTGGGAGTTCTGCTGTGGATGATCAATCCGAGTATGTGGTCCTTTGAGCAACTGACAAGTCTTTTCAGGTTTCAATTTTGCTTCACAAGTATTTCTCCATAGTCTGAAAAGTAAAGGCTTCAAAACTAGCTCTAACCCTGAATTTCATATAGGAGTTTGTATAGAGGAAAATTGGATTATTTGGGGCAAATGTTTATGATAGCATTTTATACTTACTTCAAAGTGATAGATACACCTCTGAGATGTATCAGTAAGTGGGGTGGGGGGACACACGAAAGGAGGAGACATATAGCCCTTTATTACAAATGACGAGAAAAAATGATTTCTCCTCTGAAGCTACCTCAGATGGCAAGTCCCAAGTCTTCTAGCTAAAGTTGCCTTACTGCACATATTGGTATTTGAAGAGACTGAGGACAAATTTGTCCACTAGCTCATCATTTCTTTGTGGGTCAGCATAAACAAGTGTTAAGATTGTATTGATCCAAATATATAATACATTTTGAAGGCTGTGTATTCCTTTTTACTCTAATATAAAATGTCTTTCCTCATAGAACTTTTTATTCTGAATTTCCAACATACTGAGTCTTAAGTTCTATCACAGTTGCAGCTATCTGAAAACATCTGAATGTTTCTGTGTGTGCAGACATAGGCTCACATTAGCAGTACCTTAGTGGAGATCTGTTTTTAACAATCTGGTTTAAAAAAAGACAAACAAACAAACCAAAAATGGGGCAACCTTTTCCACTGGTTTTTGTTTAATTAAATATTTTCAAAAGACTAGTAGGTGAGAGCCATATTAGTTTTAGGCTCACAATTGTATTTAAAATATATATGTATAGATCAATACTATGCTTTTCCTAATAATCCAAGCTTATTGAAGTCACCCATGCTTCTCTAAAATATTTTTACAGATTCATCATTAAAGAACATGATGGAAAGGAAACTGCTTTGCTAAATAGAATCCAGAACATACTGCCTATGTTTTTTATGTTTTCTACTTCCCTTAAGTGCTGAATTTAATTGTCACTTTAGGACATAAGCATTTGAAGCAAGTTTATCTTTTATTTCTTGCCTATTCTTTAGTTAAATAAGCAACTTGAAAGGTGTCATGTAGACTAAGAACTACTGTCAGTTATAGTAATTGCCTTAAATGATAAGGAACAACGTTGTAGATTTCCATAGGCTAAACCCTTAGGTTCTTGACTGGCGGCACGCATATACACACAACAACCTTCTGCTGTTCCAAACCACATCAGAAAACTAGGGTTAGAGCAAAGACAAGAAGGGAACATATTACAAATTCATAAGGACTGACCCTCTCTCTTCTTGTGAATTTAATTGACACTGTGGGCATCTCAAATAACATTATAAGCCAGTAGTGGACAAGGAATGACCAGCCTTGTATATGAGTTGTTCTAGGAAGTAATCTGTAGCAAAGTATTGGAAAGAACTGCAGTCTGAGCTCATCATGGGGAGAAAAAGGAAGAATGGCCAGTATACTGCAGATAGCTGATACCTAATACCTGTTGCTGGATCTGTTTTTTGCTAAAGAGAAATGATGATGGGATCAGTGTTCTCCTAACTCTATATGGCTATAGGACGCCCAGGCAAAACCAACCAGCCTGGTACCTTAGAGGAAACCCTTGATTTCTATAACTTTTGGATATGGTGTGGTAGAGAAGTAGACAGTGAAAAATGTAAGAAGACTGGGTTTAAATGGGCAGATCCAATACAAGAAACATTAAACACCTAGAAAGCAATGCTCAGGCTGACAAGAGGCCAGCAAGGCCTTTGAAATTAGACAAGACACAGTTGAGTATTTGAGTTGGAGTAAGATGAATAAGCTCCCCCTCCCACACACACCCCCCAAGCACCCTTGGGGGGCAAAGATCCAGTCAGTTCTAAACCCTTCAGAGTATTCTGGGAGAACTGCCCCCATCCCAGCTTTCTTCTAGTCCTTCAGGAGCCCAGTAATCCCAAAAAGGAGACCTAAGTCTCAGGTGGGCTGACAGCCTTTTCTTGTCATCCTCTTGTTCCTATTCATCCACGGAGGTGCAGCACTTCCCCATTGTACATAGACAGCCACAAGTCCAGGCAGAAGGCCGAACAGGATCCTGCAGCTACAATCTGCCATGGCCCAGCCTTGCTCCCCACTGACCAATGGGAGCCACTTCCAACCTCCCTGGAGTTGGAGCCATTCTTCCCACCCCTCTACACCCACTCCTCAGGGAGGAAACTGCAGGACTTGGGTCCTCTGCAGCCAGCTACTGATGGATGATGGCCATAGAGGTCTTGGGGGGAGGAGGGAGGAGCCGGATTCACGCGGGAAGGAAAGGAAAAGGAAGGAATAATTAAAAAAAAAAAAAACAGAGAAGTAGGTTGGCTCATCCTCTCTCAGTTGGCTAGACGTCGATAGGGGATACAGGGAACGCTGCGGGTGAAACAAAATGTGCCAAAAAAAAAAAAAAAGTCGAGGGCCACCCCAAACCATTCACTATTGACCTCTTCCCTTGCATCAAGAAGCAGGATAATACTGTGATGCTCCTTAGCAGGTTATAGATACCTGAAATCCAGACAGAACACCATGCCAAAAACCTTTTCAGGTTATGGAGCCTCAAATGAGACATTGTCTCCGATTTGGGGCAACTCAGGATCCCCTAATGCTTTCCTAAAGGATCCGCTAGGCCAAGCGGAGCAGCAGCCTTTGTTCACAGCCCGAGTGGGGACCAAGGAGGAGGGGGAAGGGGGTCCCAAAGCCGGGAGAGGAGGAAGGTCTTTCGGGAGCGCTCATCCCTTCTACTCTCCCCCCCCCCCCCCCCGCCCCATACCCTCCACCCAACACAACCCCCCCCCCGCACCCCACCATCCTCAATCCTTTACAAGCTCTCCTCTTGACACTTCACCCTATTCTGTATTTTATGAGAAAGGATCCATGATTCCTTAAAAAAAAAAAAAGTTCTTAAAAGACTTCGCAGAAGCTTTTCATTTTCACTGGCCTAAACAGATCAAATTCAGAAGTCAATCCTCTTCACTTCCCCAGGCTCAGCCTTAGTCGGAAGACTTTCGGATTTGGGGGTGGGGGTGGGGGGTGGGGAACAGTAACATACCTCCTATCTACTTAACTATATAGAACTGGTGGCAGGAGACTTGTTTATTTGAATACTTTGTCTATTGTTTAATTGAAAGGCCATCCTAGCTCATTAATAAGAACCAACTTTTTTCTCTCTCTCCTTAAGTGAGTAAAGCTACAGATCCATCTCTCCAGGGTAGCTGGTTGCCATTTGCAAACCGCTTGATTAAGCATTACCTTTCGACATCTTGGCATTAATTTTTCAGATATTGTATAGGATACATTTGTCTAAATGGGCGGATGTCAAAGGATGCAGTTATCTAACTCATTCTAATCAGGTGAAAGACCTGACATTTTGTTTCTGAAACGTGTGAAACGCCTCCTTGCTTTGTTCTGTTGGTTTGTTTGTTTGCTGTTGTTTTAAAGGAACCATTCCGTAGGTTTTCAATCTAACTCATTTTATCACTTTACCCAAAACACTAAGGTCTCCCCGGCTCTTTTCAGTTTGCACAAGGTAGAATCACACATTAAGGGATCCTGCATCCTTATGAATGAACTAGGGAAGGGGGAGTAGGGAACTTTTCACTATTTCAGGTAGTGACATTGATGCAACTACATTAGAGTTAATGGCAGCAGCCTGCTCCTCATTATTAATTGTCTTTGTGTTTGGATAAAGTATGTAATCTTCTTCTCAACCACACCATTAAAATAGGTTGCCTTTTCAATTAAGAACTATCTTGAGCACAGCAGTCAATTTTCATAATGAAGATGCATTATATTTTCACTTTTTTAATAATGGAAAATCCCAGGTTTTCATTAGAAGTGATTACGGAGAAGTACAAGAGGGTTTGTCTAAAATAGATGTGGCCATGTAGTGTATTAAACACTAGGCTTTTAAACAAATTGAAATTTCTTCAGATAAGAGAAAAGCATTGGTTACAGATATGTTCAAACCCGCTTCATTCAGATTGAAAAATATGGAGGGTTCATTCTTTAAAATGCACTTATCAGATATAAAATAATGATGAAATCAACTACAACTACAGCTAGCTCTCTTTTCAATTATGCTTGTAACTTTTTACTCATTCTAGCTTACAAATGGTTGCAGACGTTAAGCCCAAGAATAGTACTGATTAAAAATGCACTTTTAGATAATGTGTAGCTTTTGGAACAAATTGTCTAATAATTCAAGAACTGAAGTATTACGCCTATGCACCTACAATTAGTTTTCTTTTTCCTTTTCTCTTATTATTTTTCCCTCTTCTTTTTAAAACAATTATGAAGCCAATGAAGTTGATGGAATTGATCAAAATTTTTATCTTTTAAGATGAGTAAAGTCATTCCTATGATTGTAAAAATGGAAACCAGGTGATTTCTGATTTAGAAATATTAAAATCTGTCTAAAGTGAACAATTAAAGAATAGAAATAGATTAAACTTGGACATTAACAAAATAGCAAAAATGTATAGTTTTTATTTTCTAATCTCGGACTTGCTAAAAAAGGCATTTGGTTAAAAGGCTTTCTGTGAGCAACTTGTTTAGGTCTTTGTTCATTTAAAAATTTTTTACATACAACATAATATTTCAAAAAAAGTTTCCTATGTCTTTACTGCCCCCATTTACACATTAGAGGAAACCCTAAACACTACTGTAAAATTAAAAAAACAAAAAACAAATAAAAATCCAAGTTGAAAAAAAAAATCCAAAATCAGAGTTAGGCTTTGTCTTTCTGAAACAACAGTTGGTTTCTTACAAACATAATCTTTTTTTTTTCAGGTTTTAGGTCATTAGTATTGCTGTTGTTGTTGTTGTTACTGCCAAAGCCCAGAACATTTTTTAATCAACTAGTCACTAAAGATGATCTACTAAAGAGTGGGAAAGGAGATTTTCGATTAAAACCTTATCCCATCTTGAAGGATTACTTTATATTGATTCTTAAATATGGCGACAATTGATGGATTCTAATTAAAAATCTAAAAGAAAAGTCTTTCGTGCCTAAATAAAAGAAGCTTTTCATATATGGAAAATAAAGCTCATAAAAGGTTACAAATAAAAGATTAGAGATTTATCCAAACTAGTTTCAAGCTTCACTGTGGCTTTCTTTTCTTCTTTTCCTTACTTACAAAAACCATTCCTAGGTCTTTTTTCCTCAATTGTAGATGAAGTTTGAAAGCAGTCAAGATATTGGACTGTAATAGTTGTTTTATGTTAGGTCTGTAAACTAGAGGCTAGCATAGCAGAATTGCTCCTCAAGGAAACTTCATGACTCCTATGTGAAAATTATATTAACTGGCAACTAATTCCCTACTATTTACCCTTATCCAAATCCAATTCTACCCTCCCCCCTCCACTTCAACATACTTTTACTCCTCAACACCTATTCTCTCTCTCTCTCTCTCTCTCTCTCTCTCTCTCTCTCTCTCTCTCTCTCTCTCTCTCTCTCTCTCTCTCTCTCTCTCTCTCTCTCTCTCTCTCCTCCTTCCCTCTCCCTCCTCTCCTCTCTCTCACTCCCTCTTTCTCACTTTCTCTTCCTCTCTCTCAATCCCCTCCCCCTTTCCCTCTCTACGTTTGTCATTACACAGTTAATGCTTACATTCTTATTCTCTCTAGTTTTAAGATTATTTTGAAAAAAGCCTCTCACACATTTCTCACTTGTCACACTATCTTAATGCATTTCATTCGAGAACTTCACTGTCTTCTTTCCTTTCCTTTCCTTTTATGCTTTTGAGATTTGTTTCTTCCTGGACAGTTCACACCTACCTATCTTTTAATCTAGATTATAATTTTCCTTTCCTCTCTTTTCTGAGAAAATTGGGGATGAACTACCAATGCTGAATTATTAGGTGTTGGTGCCAGGTTATGCTCTAAAAAATTTACCTCAGTCTAATCTCTATTAAATAGGTAATGAAAGTTGATTTCAACAGAGTTTCTGTGGGACAAATCTAAAAATCTGGAGGAGAAAGTGACTTAACTTTTAAATCTGTTACAGAATTTAAAAAAAAATAATAAAGATTCCTCTCCACTTAATCACTGAAAAGTTTTAAAATTCATTTTAATAATTCAGAATTACAGTTTGGGGGCAAGGTATGTAACTCCCTCCTTCAATAGTCCCAACAGCCCCCACACCATACACACCATCACCCCGGTCTTATTCTTGAACCAAAAATGTGGTTTGTTCTTCGTTTTTTAATTAGTCTGAAAGAGTCCAGAGATCTCCCCCACCCCCACTCTCACCCTCACAAGTTGATAAACTTGACGGAAGGTTTGGAATATTTTAAAGTAGCAAACCCGAGGGAGTGGATATGGGGGTAGGGAAAGTTAAATGAGCAACATGCAGAGATTTCAGAATATCCGTCATATTTTGAAAACTAGATGCAAATGTCAGAAATAATTTGATTCTGGTTTATTTATTTTCTTATCTTTAACCTTCTTAATAAAAGATTTAATAAGCATATTAAAAATCATCCAAACATAGCAATTTTAAACCGTTGGCTTATGGTGCAAACAACCCACTAAATACCAAAACTCAAAATTAATGAAAATATATTCAAAGACACAGAAAATTGAATGAATAGAAATTACATTGGAAGCTCAAGGACTTACTGAAAATCAGGAGTTAGATTTTTCATCCAAGGAGTTCTTTTTTTCCCCCTACAAAAGGTCTAAGGCTTTCAGTTCAACAGACCATCCACCCACCAGAAACTAGTCGCTTTGTCCCGAACTAGACTGGGGTTTTCTGGGACTGTACCTGTGACAGAGCTGCTCTGAAATTTCCAAATTGACAAGAAGAGACTGGTAAGTAAAGAGCATGTTCTTACAGGTGAAGAGCAATTTAGCAACTTTTCCATTAGACACCCAGGAGAAAGCTGGTCTGTTACCAAAGGCTGCAAAGTCTGTGCAGAATTCCTCCAGAAAGAAACAGAAAGTCCCCCTTTTTTTGTTCTTGTTCTCTCTCTCTCTCTCTCTCTCTCTCTCTCTCTCTCTCTCTCTCTCTCTCTCTCTCTGCTCTCTCTGCTCTCTCTCTCTCTCTCTCTCTTCTCTCTTCTCTCTCTCCTCTCTGTCTCCTCTCTCCTCCTCTCTCCTCTCTCTCAGATCCAATCTTTGCTTCAACCCCAGCATATTGCTAAACTAAAGGGAAATTCTCTTTGATAAAGAGGTGTTTCCAGCTTCTGGGTTTTTAAAACCTAAATCTATATTCAAATCTGGCTGAAGGTGTGTTGTGGGATTTATGAAAGCCTCTTAAAGGGGTAAATTTACCAAACCGTGACAAAATCATCACAATCTGACTTTAGATAGCTGAAGTGGATGAGAATTTTAAAGAGACCCTTGTTTATTTAAGTAACACTGTCCATTTCTGTCTCTGGGTTTATTGGCCCCCACGCTTATCCCGAAGTTATTGAACTGAAGGAAAAGCAAGGGCTAGAAGCTGTCTCTTTCAGCCCCCCTATACGTGGAAAGGAGTCTACATGCTTCATTGCCCTACAAGCTCTTCTAGTAGAGTCCAAACTCTAACATTTTTCAGGGAAAACATCCACCAGACTTAATATAAGGCTTTAAGCTTTTCCTATAAGGCAAGGTAGAAACCTTTCTTACTGGAGAATTTAGCTTATTTATTAAGAAAACAGGCTTCTCTGGGAAAGTGTCTTTGGTCACATTTCCTGATGTCTACCTCACATAACTTTCTCCAAGGCCTCCCTTCATTACAATCTATCTCTCTTGCCATATACTCTACATTTCCTTTTTCTGGAATCCAATCCCTAAAATATTACATTCCTCTAAAACATCATGTTGTGCAAAAACATGAAGTCTGTGATTTTTTTTCCCCAAGATAGTCAAATATTGTTTTGGATGGTAGTATGGGAGAGAAATGGGGAGGGAGAGAGACTTCAGGGTTGATGATGTTAAAATTGGAGTTCGATGTCTGTTATTTATTTATATTTTTGCCATAATCATATCTCTTTCCCATGGAGATAGACGAATACATTGGAGTCTATGGCAGGGATGAGTGTGTATTTGTTTCTGGGCAAGGATGGTGACTTATATAAATGGTAGCTGGTTGTATAGGATTCAGTGGATAAATGGGGGCGGAGGGAAAGAGAGAAGGAAAGAGAGAACGAAAGAGGACTGCGCTCCTCCTCTTCTCTCCCCCTTCTTCCCCCCCGCCCCCCCCCCCCCAAATCATACAGATCAAGTCCGGTCTCAGTGAGTCCGGACTCCTGACAGAAAATTCATACTCAATCTCCTCGCCGGAACTAGGGACTGTGAGAGGTTAGAGGCAGGGTTGGGAAATATCACCTTTCCAGACAGACTAGTGCTGAAGCCTCTCAGTCAGCACAACTCTCACAACTGAAGTCAGTCTCTCCTGCCCGTCTCCTGCCTGGAAGATGGAGGGATTCAAAGAAGAGGCAGAAAGCTCTGCCCCAGGGAAGCAGGCAAAGCCAACTGCTGAAAGCCCGGCTGCAGATTGCTTTCTGACTCTCACGAATTCACATAATTCATTAATTGCTGTAAATCCCAAGGACAACCACATTTGATTACACATACAGTATAAGAACTAGCAACAAAGAGACGAATTAATTACCAACTTCATTAACATAGGTCCCCAAATTAAAACCATTGAGGTTTTATTTGGGTCGGCTTGTGGGGGGAAGGGGAGGGAATTGTTGAGCGGGTGGTAAAGAGGTTTAATTTTTTTTTTCCTGGGGTGCGGGTCCGTAGTGGCGATTTTTCCAATGATAACTCCCCACTCCCACCTTTTTTGGTTTCCCGCCTTCCCTCACCCCGCCTTTGAGCCCAATTTGTTTCTGTTTCTTCTAAAATCCAGATATGCTTTAAATTTGCCATTTCCCTGTCCAAAGTCTAAGGCAAAAGGTTAACACCTTGTGGGCTGTACTTTCTTTCTTTCCTATTCAAATTCTCCTTTTGACATTACTCCGACCCATACCTCTACTCCTTCAGTTTCTTTCAAGTCTTTTGGAGCTGTCGCTTTTGGTCACATAGCTATTTAACTTAAATTTTTTTTTACCTTTAATTACTTGGTTCGTTGAAAAATATTTTGAGGTACATTTTTCATCTTCCATTCTAACAGTTAATATTCCATATAGGAGACCCGATCCTCAAACTATAATATGAATTATCTTTCCAAATCTGCTTGTTTCTTGAATTCTAAACTTATCAATGAAGCAGTCCCTTGGGCTAGAAACCGCACAACTAGAATGATCACTTATAGTCTGGCTTCTTCTAGTTCAGTTACTTGGTTGGGACTTCGTGAAAAACGAGTTGGTGAAGCTGGTAGGGCTTTTAGCTTAGTTTACTTGTTAATATTCTTATTTTTGTCTCATTAACATTCTCTCTCTCTCTCTCTCTCTCTCTCTCTCTCTCTCTCTCTCTCTCTCTCTCTCTCTCTCTCTCTCTCTCTCTCTCTCTCTCTCTCTCTCTCTCTCTCTTCCCCCCCATCTCTATTTCTCTTGCCTTGTATCTTAGAGTCCCTCCTCCACCCTTTTTCTTCCCTCAGCTTAGTCTCACCCTGTTTGATACTGCAAATTCTTGTTTTTGACATGCTTTTTGCGTCTGATCCAAACACTTCTTGGCAGCTTTGACTGGGCATTGCCCATATTTACCAACCTCCCCCTTTCTCCCTTTCCAAATGTTTACTTAAATATTTTTGTGCTCCAATCTTAGATTTCACTTGTTTCCTCTTCCCTAGCAAAGGGAAAGAAAAAAGGAGGAAGAAAGGGGAGAAAAAGGTAACACGATCTCTGCTGTCCATCATTTTAATTGTACAATTAGTTCATATGCTCTGGCCCATAATGTATATTTTAAATCTAGCATAGTTTCTTTTATGTATATTCTATGTAATTTTGGGAGCTGTTATTTGTTGCCTCGTCGTCCCCCTGGTGCAGCAGTGGCCTGTTTTCCTCCCCCTGTTGTGTGTTTTTATTATTTTCCCTCTGGCTTAGATGTGTCAATCATTCTCTCCCTGCCATTGGTTGGAGAGTTTGCGTCAAAAAGTTGCCAGAGAGGCGCTTTCTCAGCAAATCTCCCTGAGAGAGGAACGGACCTCAGCTCCAACTAAGTCTCCACTAGTATTAAAAATAAAAAACATTAGACCATACCCTACAACATCTACTTTGTATGTAACCCACTCCAGTTAAAGAACTGTAAAGTGGGGTAGTCTTTTTCTATCTTTTTATTCTCCCCCTCCCTTTTTTTTTTGCCTTTTTTGGTTTGTTTTTTGTTTTTGTTTTTGTGGGTTTTTTTTTTCCTCGACTTCTAATGAGAAGGTGAAGAATGCAAGATTTCTAACATACTACTCTTGATTTCTTTTAGGACAGCTGTTTATTGGAATTTGAGAGGATATTTTGATCATTTTTTTTTCCAACCTTCAATGCCGCTTTAAGGTAAGTGGATCTATCTTTCGGTATCGCTGACTATCGCTGGCGGTATAGCGTTCTTCTCCTAAGTAAAGAGAGGCCCACAGTTCGCTAGTATTTGTATGTATATATGTATGTATGTGACCGTGTATGGGGCGGGGTAAGCATTCGAGGTTTAATATAGTTTAGTTAAGTAGAATGCGCGGTCTTTGGTGATGTAGAGGGATCCCCGATCCTCGGATAGCAAGCTGCCTTAGTTCTTCGAAATAGTTGAATATGTGGAAAGGTGGAGCCGGGAAGCTAGTTTTTAAAATAATGTGTTAATCGTTGGCAATTGCCTTCTGCTCACTGAGGTTTTTAAAATTAAAACCAATAATGTTTTTGGAGTCAAATGAAAACGATAGCAAAAGAGGAGGGGAAAGGAATCTTCTGAGCCAGATCCATAGTCACCCCAGACTTCCTAGCTTCTTCCTTGCCCCGAAATCCAGAATCCTTTCCTCCTCCCTAATGAACATGAAAAGAGACCAGAGCAGATAAATGAGGAGGCGGGGAAAGCATTTACCCACTACCTACCTACCTACCTACCTTCCTTCCTTCCTTCCTTCCTTCCTTCCTTCCTTCCTTCCTTCTTCCTTCCTTCCTTCCTTCCTTCCTTCCTTCCTTCCTTCCTTCCTTCCTTCCTTCCTTCCTTCCTTCCTTCCTTCCTTCCTTCCTTCCTTCCTTCCTTCCTTCCTTCTCTCTCTCTCTCTCTCTCTCTCTCTCTCTCTCTCGCTCTCTCTCTCTCTCTCTCCTCTCTCTCTCAGTTCCCTTCCTTTTTTTTTTTTCTCATTCTCTACCGAAGATGCGAACTGATCAACAGGATTTTAATTTGACATGGAGATTGGATTTGCCCCCTTTTGGCCTATTCCTATTGCTCCTACCCCCCCCCCCCTTATGGGGGATGATGAGTGGAATTAAATCCTTCACCTCCAAGATATTGACAAACAGATTGCTGCCCAAGACTTTGATCAATAGACTCCGCCAAGGAAAGTAATTTTGCAAACATGAATTTGACCGAGGAGAGCTCGGGGCTATAACAAAGACAAGGAAAAGCTGAATACAGATTGCCCTCTCAGAATACCTTGGGTGGAGTAAATTAAGTGCCCGGTTTCCTCTCTCATCCTCGAAGTCCGTCGTAGGTGATTTGAAGTTGGTGGAAAGAATCGTTTTGGTTTGTGTTGCTGGCTTACTTCGTTCATTCTTTAATTTGGGACAGGAAAATTGGGCAGCACTTTGCACTAAAAGACAGATAACCTAGGTACCAGGAAAGCAGCCTCACTGGTATTGCAAACTCAGAATCACTGGATTCTGAAAAATTCGTGAGCCTCAGCCCCTAGGGATCCATTACTCAATCAGCCTAAACTAGAGCTTACAGACTAGTTCTGGGAAATAATTGAACACCTATGTAGACTCTGCACAGCACTCTTAAGGTAAAGTGGTCTAAAAAACTCATCTAGCATCATATACATGTTAATATGTTTATGCATTAGTAAAAAATGCTTAAAAGTTCTATCATGTATTACTTTAAAAAATAAAAAAAAAAACTTGTTCTTCCTGTCACAATCACGTTGATATAGTTATTGTTTTATAACTAGTTAGGTGAAGGGGTGTACCAGGCCTGGGGGTGGGGGTGGGGATGAGGGAAGAGAAGAAGTCAGATTTCTCAAAAAAAAAAAAAATCCAAAGTTCTGGGTCTACTTTTTAAAAGAGAAAATGGAGAAATTCCATCCTAGAGATTTTCCCATCCTAGGGAATCGGCTCTAACAACTTTAAAAGAATCCGAAAGTTTTACATTATATCTTTAGGGGAGCAAGAAAGGAGAAAGAAAGAGAGAGATTCCTCTCAATTCTCCCCCCTCCCAGAGAAGAAACCAAAAGAAAAGTATTGCTCAGATCATTATTTGAGTCTGTCCCAAATAATAACTAGTCAAGTATAAATTCCAAGTCCATTTCTTTCTCTTTCAGGAGAGAAAATGTTAGTTGATTCCCAAAGGCCTAAAACTTTGCGGGCAGTTAAAAGGAGGGAGGCAAAGAATCGGGTTTGTCTGCTTCTTTCTCCTTCTAACAAACAGCATGCTAGTCTATATAGGTTTTGTTTCATTTCCATCATGCAGAAAATTAATCAGCACAAATGATCAGCCGAGCTGGGGATGGCGTCCTGTAATTAGGGAACGTGTGCCCCTCGGATTATCTCGTTAGTTTATCAAGAAAACATTTATTATAATTAATTCTTGGACGGGATAATTATTATTGAGCGAGGACAGAGCAACTGTTAGATAGGGTCCTTGTAAAGGAAAAGGGGGAGGGGGCGACAGATTGCGCGAATTGGCCGTGGGATATAAGCCTGTCATTCGGCCAGGACCAGGGTCAGTTCAGCAAGTTCGCTCCACCGACTGAGCTGCTGGGCAGGTAGGACACAAAGCGAACTTTATCATGATTTACAAGAGGCAGACCAGGGTCTTTTATCTATTCATTCAGGGAGCAGATTTTCTTCTTGAATATACTATTTATATAAAAGACATCGCCACGCAAGACATATTGGGGCTTATATTTTTAAAAAGTAATTCCTCCCTTTATCGCCTCTCCTTAAAGGGGAAGGGAGAACGTACTTTCCAGGGAAGAATCTTTAACTGATTGACTTTTAAGGTAGACCTTAGAGATGGAAGCGCAGAAATATGGTTTTTTGAGGGAAAACTGTTTTTTAGTGTGACTATTATTACTTAACTTGTAGTTATTTTTGTTTGTTTTTTGTTTTTAAGCAGTGCAAGTAAACCTGAGAAAACAGTTTACTTCTGAGATTGTTAAACACAAACGGTTAGGACTTTAATAGGTTAACGAAAAAGGCCTAGAGTCTAGTTATAATGGTGCTTTATTATGCCCATTCATTTTGGTGAAGGGAAATATTATGTTAATAGAAAGCATATATGGTATTTTTAGTTATATGTGTGAGTATAGATACAAACTACTTCTCCCTCCCCTTCACACTTCCTTAGTTCTTAGATGAACTATATAATACTATTTTATTTCTTTTGAGCTCTCAGAGCTTTAAAAGAGAAGAGTATTATTGTTTTATTTTTAAAAACTTTAAAAATGTTTTTAACATATTTCAAGAAATTCTTTAAAAAGAAAGGTAAATTCACTTTCTTCCTAATGAAATGGACCTAAAAGAAAATGCAAAGTCTTTGTTGTTCAAATTTATTTTAATGTTCGGGAAAATATGAGTTTCTCTCTTTTTTCCTCTGGCAAGGATAAGAAGGAATGTCATTTCATTGTGCGAAGTTGAGAAAAGTAATATGGCATTGTTTCTTTTGTTAATTTTAATAAATAAAATCTATAATTTTCCAAACTCTTTAAACATTCATCTGTGAGACCTTACCCCCTTGATAGCTTGGGCAATTTAACTCAAACAGTCCCTAGGACAGGTCATTTTGGCAGTTCTAAAAGTGAGAAAGGAGTTGTCTCAAGCTTGTGTCCGCCATTTTGAAGAAATCTCTTGCTTCACCAAAGTTGTAAAGTAAAGAGATCCTTACAGGATGGGTGGCACAAATCATGTAATGCCAGAGTTTGAAGCTGTCACCATGAGTTAATGTCCAGTTTTAGAAGCCTGTACTGGGGGGAGAAAGTGGAGAAAGTAAATAGCCATTCCTCCTTTTCCTTTCTTTCCTTCTCCTTTCTTGTCTCTTATCCTCAGAGAATTGTTGGAGACTTTCAGAGTGAAGAGACATTCTTTTAGTTTGGCAACCTTGGGTCACTTTTTTCTCTCTATTTTAGAAAAAAAAAAGAAACCCTAAATAAATTTGGGGGAAGGAGAGAAGTCAGGCAAATGAAACAGGAAATTATCCAGGCTTGCTTTGGAGCCCAGTGTCCCAATACTTGCATTCTGCAAACTGCAGCCTCCACACTTCAAATTCATCATAGAAACTAGGCAACACTGATGGTGCAAAATAGGACCACAGGCATAATATTCCTAAACAGGAACATAATTAAAATTTCCAAGGTGTGTTTTTATATTACTATAACCACAGTACTTCCTTACTGAGCACTGAGAAAGTTTAGATGTTTGATGAGTTTTGATTGGAAGTTAAATATTTATTTGTTTAGCCTTAGCTCTTTAGACACATATAATCAAGGCTCACAGAAAACCTAACAAATCTTACTTACCTCAAATCTAATTACCAAGTGTACCAATTAGGTGAAAATGATTACTGGAAATGACTTAAGATGTGGAATGATAGTGGTTGGGAAGTTTTCTCCAGTTTATCTATTAGCAAGTTGATATTTCAAATCCTAAACACACCAGCATTTTAGGTTCCCAGCAGCTGATAGCCATAAAAAGCCGGGGTAATTAAAACCTCCGTTGGTGGAATGGCAACAGGCTGGGAGAGATAGGTTTCTTGAATTGTTTCTTTGTTTCTCACCACTGGGCTTTGTTATCAGCATTATTTATTTAGCCAAGAAGATCTTTGTCTCTGCAAATGGCCCCAATCAAGTTTTGTTTGAGACAATTAGCAAGAGCCAACCAAGAAGTCCTATGCAAATGCAGGGATAGGAATGCAATGTGTGCATTTGAAGGCCTGGGGTTTTGTCCTTGGGTTAGGCAGATTGCAATTACTTTCAGGGGTGTAACTTTTTTTTTTTAAGTTGTGGGTGGGGGTGGGGAAAACATGTTTATCCGATCAACATCCCCTCTGGTCCCAAAGGCTGCTGGGGGCTTGGGAGTCCTTTAAGAGCCAAAGGATTCTTTAACCTCTGAACCTTTCTCCAGCCTGTCATCGGAGATAAAAGATCTGCACTAGACATCTCAGTTAACTAGGACTTTAAAAATTATTATTATTATCTGTTTGTTTTCATCTTTAGAAACACTAGGTTTAAGCCTAGCCAGCAGGGACCCTGAATCCAACAGCACCAGAGGACGCGAGACCTTACTGCCGGGTCTCCATTTTGGCCAACTTTTCTCCTCCAAACTTTAGCATGATGTCTTATCTTAAGCAACCACCTTATGCAGTAAATGGGCTGAGTCTTACCACCTCTGGAATGGACTTGCTTCATCCCTCCGTAGGCTATCCTGGTAAGAATGGCTGCGCCACTCCCCATACTTCCACCTCAGTAGAAAACCCACAAGGGATCTAATAAAAATATCCCTACACTTTGGGTTTACTTCTCTTCCTGAGAGAGAGGCAAAACAACTTCTGAACTTTCCACTGAATGAAAACTTTTTTCAGTCCCTCCATTCCCTCTCTACCCTCACTTCTTCAGATGGAGGAACTACCTGGAACTAGAGAGAAGGAAAGATGAGGAGAGGAAAAGAGGGAGGAGGTTGATCTGCAGTAATTGAAAGACATCTGTTTCACTTTGTTGGACTGCGTTGCCTGAACAATTACAGCCAGTTCGGAAAGTTTGAGTTGGGAATGCCTGGCTCTGTGCCACACTCCCCCCAAGTCTACTGACTTCTGAAGCCCAGTAATAATAGCTTATTTATTTATTTATTTATTTATTTATTTATTTTGCTCTCCTTCCTTGGTTCTTCTTTTGTGGCTTCTGTTTTACAGATTTCTTCCCACTTCCCTCTGTCCTCTCACATCCCCCCAGCACAAGTCACACAATTGTGCCAATTCGTAACTAGATGCAGGCAATTTTCTCAGGACTGTAAAAGGTTATACTGATTTTTTTTCTTTTCTTTTTTTATTCATAGCTGAATTTAAATTACAAGTAAAACTCTCTTACTCTTTTGGTACCTATATCATTAATACCCATTTGGGACTAGGAGGCCCTCTGAAGCTTCAGAGAGGTGATTCTGTGACAGGCAGGAACTGGAAGCCAGATTTTCTGAAGTCCAGTGACTCTTGACTTGGAGCTCTTGGAGCCATGAGAGACTCATGTCCTTCTGAATTGTTATTTGGGAATTTCATTGGGCCTTCTTTTTTTCTCTCTTTCAAAAAAGTAAAGTACAAGCAAGAGGCCATTCTGATTTTACTGGGTTTGGGTTGTCTGAAAGCAAATCTGCAGGGCATAGACATCCTCTTCTTATAAGGCAAAAGCTCGGCATGTATGCTGCTGGTTAATGGGATCTGTAACTGGGAGAGAAAGGGAGGGAGCCAGAACAATGGGGACTGGCAGGCTCTGAGGAGTGGCAATGGCACCAGGAGTCTCTCTAATGAGGTTGCTGCCAATGGGGAGGAAAGGAACGGGGCTGCTGGTGTCAGCAGTATGTTGGCTAAAAAGGGGTGTTTGGTTGAAAGGGTGATTGGGGGTATATCCCCCCACTGCATTTAGGAGGCTGCTCTGCTACTCTAAAAGCTGTCATCACCTTCTCGTCCTTTAGCAACCCCCAGAAAACAGAGGCGGGAGAGGACCACCTTCACCCGTGCTCAACTGGATGTGTTGGAGGCACTGTTTGCCAAGACCCGATATCCAGACATTTTCATGCGGGAGGAAGTAGCACTGAAGATCAACCTTCCTGAGTCTAGAGTGCAGGTAGGGAAAGTGCTGGTACCATCTGCTTTCTTAGACCTATTGCATGCAACCTGGGGACACTTTCTCATTTTGTTCACCTTCATCTAATCTTCCTCAAACTTTTGTTCAGGCATTCCTTAGGGACCCAGAATAATCTCAATACTTTTGTTCAGTGACCCTCCCCACAACCAGAGAGGGGAGATAGACTTCTGTGGCCATTCTCCTACCTGGAAAACAGCTCCAATCTCCTTTTCTCCTACACCTTTCATTTCCTTTGGTCCTCCTCCTGGCTCCCACAAATTCATCTTTTCCAAGCCCCTCAGGTACAATGAGTGAAGCAAGAAGTGTGGGGTGAAGGGGCTCACTCACCATCAGTGAGAATGAGAGCAAAGACCCAGAAGATTTAATGTTTCTGGGGGGCAAAGAACTCAGAGACCACGTGGCTGGCAATGCTTGTGTATATATATTCCCCAACACTCTTATTTATTTGAAGAGCTATATAAATATGAGTTATTGTTGAATCAATCTAATTGAGTTTAATAAGCAATGTTAAGTGGTGGATTGACTCAAAGTGGAAAGATAAGTGTAAGTCCTGCCCCTTCCACATTCAGATTGTGTGGCCCCTTTCAAGTCCCTTAACCTCTGTGGGCACTGCATAATTTTCAAAGGCTATAAGTTAGAGAAGGTGGCTATCTGCACTAATTAGTAGGAGTTTCCTCACCTATGGAGTTCTCTATCAATGTAATCCTAGGTTTATTTCCTGCCCCAATCCCCATTCCTTATCTAATTGCACAACTTCTACCCTTTCTACCTATTCTGATGTACTCAAAATAAGAAATCAACCCAATGGAGTGAGCTGACTGAGGACTTGTTTTCACTTCCCTGTGCTTTACACAGAATTAGTCTAGGGCTCCATGAGCTATAGAATGTACACTTTGAAATGGCTCAGGGTGACTTCAGAAACCACCTTAACACCAACTCCTTTTTGCTCCAGCTCTCCACTCCATTTTCCCAAAGCTATGTTTGATGACTTAAGAGGTTTCTAGATTACTGCATGTCACCTAATACTAGTCCATTTAGGCAAGAATCAAACTCCAAATTTTCTTCTTTCTCAGAGAAGGCTTAGTATCTATCTAGAAAGAGTACCCACAAACCTGGAATTCCCCTTCATGCAGGGAGGGCAAGCTTTGCTGAAGGATTTAACCAGGAATGAGGTTCCAAGTCAAGGAAAGAAAGAAGAGAAAATGCAGTCTCCTTTTAAAATTTACTTATGGAGGAGGTTGGGTAAGACTTTGACCCTTCTGAAATTGCTCTCAAGGAAAATAAATGTAGAAAAAGGGGGTTTTCTACCTACTGGCTTTAGAAATGAACCTTAGGGCACTGTTCAAGTTAAAGTAGTCTTGTGCTGCCCTTAAGGATATTTCCTTCTGTGAGCTTTTAGTGATGTTCAATTCAATAGCTCACAAAGGAGAAAAGTAACTAGAATCTGTGTCATTTCAAAGCCTGACACACTTGACAATGTCTTAGCACCCTTACTTAAAGACAATTCGCCAATGACAGTGCAAGTGCAACCTCAGAAATGCCTATAATATTTCTGAGTAGTAAAAGCTGCCCAGATTTCAGAAATTTTAAGTCCAGTGTGCTGAAATCTTGAATTGGCCCTACAGAAAGTTCTGCTGTCTCAGCCCATTCAAGTTCTCACTCCTCCCTCACTTCACAAGAGTCCTGGTCATCTTGGGCCAGCACTTTCCCCACTTCTCCAAAAGGAGAGACAGGAGAACATTCAGCAGGTAATTGCTCTGAGTCCCTACCTATGGAGGCATTAACAAAAGAGTAAAGTGACAGGCCCATACCTGACACTGATGATCTACAAGATTGCTTCCACCTCTATAATCTATGACTAAATATTTAGATGGCAAACCCCTTGAGGACAGGTATCGATTGATTCTTTCTCTTTTTTCAGGATTTAGCATTGTGTTTGCATTGTAGATGTAGAGATACTAAATAAATACTTGAATGAATTGTGAAGGTGTTGCCATTTGGCATTTATTCACTTATATTCTGAAATATATGGACTGCGTGTTAGAAATTAAGGCCCCTTGTCAACCATATGATTTTTGTAGCTCTCTTAAAAGTCTCAGCTGTTCCCAAGTGCCTCATCCTGGAAGTAGAGGTGAATTCTAGTACTTAGGGCCAAAAGAAGCCTCTCTAGGACAGACTGATCTACAAACCCATGACTTTTCTTGTGTCAATAACGAGTAGTATTCAAATCCCACTCAATTCTCCAATCTTGGCAGCCAGAGGTTAGCAAAGCAGGCTTGTTTTCTGACCTTATTTATTTATAAGGGTAGCTTTTGGCCTGGGTGACCTCATCCTTTTGGCAGAGGTTATCATGGAAAAGTTCTGAAAGGGTTCTTTCCCCTATCTTTGTCTTTTTTTCCCTCCTTCTCAAGGTATGGTTTAAAAATCGAAGAGCCAAGTGCCGCCAACAGCAACAGCAACAGCAGAATGGAGGTCAAAACAAAGTTCGACCTGCCAAAAAGAAGAGCTCTCCAGTCAGAGAAGTGAGCTCAGAGAGTGGAACCAGTGGCCAGTTCACTCCCCCCTCTAGTACCTCAGTCCCAGCCATTTCCAGCAGCAGTGCCCCTGTGTCCATCTGGAGTCCAGCTTCCATCTCCCCACTCTCAGATCCCCTGTCCACCTCCTCTTCCTGCATGCAGAGATCCTATCCCATGACCTACACCCAGGCCTCAGGTTATAGTCAAGGATATGCTGGTTCAACCTCCTATTTTGGGGGCATGGACTGTGGATCTTATTTGACCCCTATGCATCACCAGCTTCCTGGACCAGGGGCCACCCTCAGCCCCATGGGCACCAATGCAGTCACCAGCCATCTCAATCAGTCCACAGCTTCTCTCACCACCCAGGGCTATGGAGCTTCGAGCCTGGGTTTTAACTCAACTACTGATTGCTTGGATTATAAGGACCAAACTGCCTCCTGGAAGCTAAACTTCAATGCTGACTGCTTGGATTATAAAGATCAGACATCCTCGTGGAAATTCCAGGTTTTGTGAAGACCTGTAGAATTCACCCTTCCCCTTTTGTTTCTGGTGATTTTTTTTTTAACATAATGGGCTGAACATTCCAGTTTTAGCCAGGTCTTGGTCGAACAAAGACACTTAGGCAAGAGCATGTTCAGATTCATCTTGTGATCGAAGCTCTGGGAAGAAATAGGAGGAAAAATGAAGGAAGGGCCTTAAAGGGGCAAATCAAATAGCAACTGAGAAGTGGACAAGGCCATCATTTACATGTGACCCATCTAATAGTTTTAGCTCTTTATTGGTTTTCTTGGTTTGTAAAGGTATGGGGAAAAAAAAATTCCAGCCATGGTCAACCAAATACAAACAAAAGCAACCCAAGTTCTTGAAGGAAAGGAAAGGAGGGGGAAGTGTCTTCACCAGAGGTTCCTAGTGTGTTAGCCAGTCTTGGTTAAATCTTAGGAATGGACAGTGTCTCTCTCAAGCTCATTCACGTTTCATGACCAACTGCTAGTTGGCACTGAAAAAAACTTTTCAGGGCTGTGTGAATTGTGCGACTGATTGTCCTAGATGCACTACTTTATTTAAAAAAAATGTTCATAAGGAGTCAATATGTAGTTTTTAAGAGACAATCAGTGTGTGTCTTATATAAATGGTACATCTGTTGTTTTTAATCTGTGCTAGACTTCAAAACTGTGATCTCCTGTATTGTATGCAACCTTGAACTCCGACTCTGCAGGGGTTCTTCTGTGATTAAATAGATTATAATTATAAGCAAAATTCAGAGCAACTGAATCTAAAAAGATTGCCTTTGGCCAGAGGTGAACTGCACTGAAACTTTTTACAACAAACTTTCACTGAATGGAAAATAAAAATGAGAGAGAGCCAGAGAGGAGAGAAACAAGAGGATACTAGCTCATCTGTTAATAACTTACTGATGGCAAAGCTATCAGTAAACAAATACACAAAGACATTGGTCAATTGCTCTGACCCTGATGAATTTAAACTGAGATCATTGTTGTTTATGCTTGCAGATGTTAACTGGAAAAGATATATATTATATATGCATAAACCTTTTTTCTTGGATTTGGCAGATATGTATAATTACATTAAAATGGTTCTAGCACAATTTGGGGTCTTCTTCCCTTTAATTTTACACAATGACTTATGGAAGGGAAACCACACCTTGACATAGAACCTCTATTTCCCAAAGCAAATGTCTTGAGGCAGAAATGAAACAGCAAAAATAGTTGCTGTTTTTTAATTTGAAATCACTAGCTATATTTCAGTGCCTAATGCAGTGCTCTGCACAGAGCTGGCCTCCAATAAAGGTTCCTGACTGACTGACTTTCATGAGGATTGCCCAGGGAAATGAAGTTAGCTTTCCCATTAAGCACTATTCTCTTCCTCCTCTCCTGGCCCCCAACACTCCAGCATCAGAACATTTAACAGGCTAGTGTTGTTTCTGCTTTCTATTTAAGATCTAAATATCTGATGATGAAAAGATGATTGAAGCCAGAAAACTATGATTATAACAGGTGATGTGAAATAGGGACCTGAGAATGTGAGAGAGGAGGAACCAAAACCCCCGAAGGTGCAAGAAAGCCTTTTGTTGTCATTCCCTATTTATTTATTTTTTGGTGGGGTTTTAAGGTGGAGGAGGGATTTGTAGAGAGGAGAATGACAAGAATTCCTTGTTCCTACTTGCTGTTTGGTTAAGGGGCCATTTCTTGAAGCTACTAAAAAATATTCTGCGGTAAACAGGGAGTGTAATCAGAATCTGAAAGCAATTCAGGCAGAAGTGATGTCTGAACAAAAGAGTTTTGGAAAAGTTTTGAAACCTATCATTTCAGCAGTTGAACACAAAGTGCCCTGGTCAGGTTTTCTTCTTTCAAAAAAGTGCTGAGAAAAATGGGTCCCTTTTCATGTCTTCCTGCATTTTGTAAAAACACCAGAAAAGACAGAAATGCAGCAGTGATGGTAGCAATTCCCTAGGCATAATCAACTTTTAAAAAAATTTTAGCTTTGTATTCTGTCTTGAAATTAGCCACATTTAAATGAACCAGAATTGTACTTTTATAGGAAAAGGATTAAACTGCCAGTTTCAACCATTTCCCCCTCCATCTAATATCACTTAAAATTGATTTGGTTGTACCCAGTTTTCTCTTTCTGGTTATGCAAATTGTTTTGAGCACTGTGTGATTTTTCCTAATAAATCATTTGCCTTTTTTTTTGTCTGCTAAAGGAAATGCATTAGTTTGCTTCCAACTCTGAATCAGAAACTTGATGGAGAAATTTTCCAGGACCTACTGATTATTGTCACTCTGTTGTACATTTAAGCTGAAGTGAAACTGGTGATCTTTTTATTTTTATTTATTTTTTTTTTATGGTTGTCCAGGTTCGGATTCTTAATCTGCCAGTAAAGAATTCTGATTCGTGTAAGATAATATAGGTTCTCACGTTTGCTTTCCGTTTTAGAATGCTCAATAAAGGGCTGGGTACTAAGTAACCTTTTTCTAAAAAAGGCCTGGGAGGCCCAAGGGGAAGACCGACAGACAGACAAAAACAGAGACAGAAACTGACTCAGAAACAGACAACTGACAAATCGGGCATGGGGTGGGGGCAGGAATGCTGCTGAGAAACGCTGCAGTGTAGTACTTGATGGTACTTGATAAAAACTTAAACTGAGGGGTCAAAATGAAAGGTGCCTAACACCCTCAGAAGACAATTTTCCCATCATCTGCGCAATTAAATATGAGAATGTCGAGGGAAATCCCATTGCAGTGGAGAAAGGATAAAGTTGGGAAGGAGAGAGGTTTGGTTTAAAGACACGCAGAGTGCATGTAGTCAAGTTTGGTTTTTATGGCAGGAATACTAGTAATAAAGAAGATGCTTGTACGCCCATAGCATCTCCGTGTAAAGGCTTCTGAGAGTACTTCAGCGACATCAGAACGCTGGAGAAACTAAATCCCCCTTCACTTCCCGGACTGAAAGGACCAAGCCTTAGAACTGCTGTCCTGGAGGGGGCGGGATGGAGGTAGTTTGGTTTTCAAAGATTTGTTCTCCCAAACCATTATCTTCTCTGCTAATGATTCTTGGTCCTTTGTATTTCACTTTGGGAGGGCTTCTTCGCCTAAGAGATAAGGGAAGAAATTCAATCAAGCCAATTAAGTTCCTGCTTTTGAAACCTTCAGATTACAGGTTCTGATATGGACACTTTCTTAGTTCCTCTCAATCATCGTTTTCCAAATATCCCGATTTTCCTTCCAGAACGTTTCTCCAATCTCTTCTTGTACCTGGATCTATGTTCTTCTGCAAATTGAGGACTCGGGGACTTATTGATAGGCAAACCTCAACTCTTCTAGGCCTTGACTCAGCGGGGAACTGCTGAGAAATGGTAGGGAGGTGCTTGGAGAGCAAGAAAGATACCAAACAACTAGGGATTTCAAACGCCTCCTTGTCCCTCCTCCCCCATCCCCAATCTTTGAGGGCGATTTTTCTTATAGGTCACGTTTCCTCCACCTTGGATTCCCCAGGAGACTTAGTGTTACCTGGGAAATGCAATCAAACGTCAACCCAGGAGTGCCTCAGGGCAGAAATCGAAGTTAGTCTAGACTGGGTCCACCTCCTTTCCTCCGCCCCGGACGCAGCTCTACTTGGGCTGGGGAAGGGGCGGGATCGGGTTCTAGAAAAATTCCCTCTCAATCCTGTACTTCTTTGCCCCTCCTCACGCTAGAAATCGGGCTGAGCTGGCCTAGAAGCCGGAACCTAGATATTTAAGAGACTTGTTTGCTTTTTAATGCCTTCTTCCCCCGGGTCCTGAGCCTAAGATAAGAGAAGATCCAGTCCGGGGAGGCGATGCTAGGAAAAAAAGCCATAAGGAGGGGAAACACACACACACACACACACACACACACACACACACACACACAACTTTGTGTGTGACTTCAAAGATGGGATCTGGTTCCTCAACCTCCTCATTCTTCTTATGACCACAGAATCCTTGCAGGAATCCCTATTCCCTAAGGAGATGAAGCCTGAGCCTTTTCTGCCCTGATTTACCTAGTCTTTACCTTATCCAAGATATTTTTCTTTTTAGAAGGAAAATGCCATTTTAAAACTCAACTCCTCCCCCCCTCCCCCCCCCATCCCCTCAGCTCAAAATTTGCCAGCCCTCTGGAAACTCAAAGCTCAGTTCCAGCTCTCCAAACAAGTGCACTCACAGACTATTTGAGTAAGGTCATAGGACCCATCAGGCCAGCCTTTGATGAACCTGGCCAAACCTAGCCCATAAGGTGGGGCCCATGCCATTGATTCTGCACCTGGAAAGAAGCACTGAGTCAGTAAACCTTTTGAGCATGACACGGGCACTGACCAGAATTTTGCGCTGGGCAGGAAGGGGACAGAGCGTGCTTACGCCATCTTTGGCTCTTGACACCCACTCATTAGTAACGCCGAGGAAATAATAACGATCGGTGTTGATCCGATCGGTGTTGATCCGGATGGTTAAATGCACCAGTTAGAAAGGCCCTAGCGGGTTAGGGAAAGGGGGAGGGGGGAGTCTGGTGACTGAAGGGGTTTTCGGACATCAAGAGAGAGTCTGGCGGGATGAGGAGGGGCTGTGGTTGGCTTTAGTGTTTCAGGTCTTTCTGGGAAGACGCCAGACGGCGGGGTGTGGCAGCCACCCGGGCCGCAAAGAGAACCAGGCTTCCATCTCCACAGGAGGAGAACTTCACTCCATTCAAAGTTTGCAACTTCCCGGGCTCGTCCGCCAGATGTGGCACAGAGACGCTACCCCCAGCTGAGTTGGGCTCTTCCCCACCTCTATTCTTAGCTTCTTCCCCTCCCCCAGGGAGCACCACTCAGAGAAACTGAGGGGACTTAAGCTTCTGAGTTGGGGAGTATTTTGTTAACTGGACTGGGTTCGCTGTTGGGGGCTTCAACAGACGCCTAAAGTATAGCCTCCCCGCCTCTCCCAGATACATTCCCCTCTTCTACCGCCCACCCTTTCCCTTTTTATGGATGTCTTTAATGTGTTGTTTTTAAAATGTGATATTATTTCTGCCTCCTCTGCCCCAAGAATGTGTTTAGCCATTTGCACCTTCTTGGGGGACCGCCTCTGCTCCAGTCCTCCCAGATGGGCGGCCACTAGCATCCTAGCTCCCCAGTGCCTGCCGCAGTCCTATTCTACTGTAGGGAGTAGTGCCTCCGTTGTCACCGTGGGTGGCGAACCTAAAACGATTTATTTACGCAGACTCGGAACGCGGCAGTTCCGCTCCGACTGCCTTCAGCCCTGGGGTTCTCGAATGGCAAGCCTGTAGGTGAGAGGTGGAGTGGGGGTTAGGGGGTGGGAGGAAGCCGGGAAGGGTAGGGAAGAGAGGAGAGGATGTCACGTGCCTTCCTTCAAGTCCCCCAGAAAAGTACTGATAGGCACGCGCATCCAAAGCATGAGCAAATTTGTGACTTGAACCCGCATTCTACACTGGGCAAGATTTCTCTAGAGCCTAAGTTCTGTTGTTAGACATAAGATGTAAAGAAAAGCCACTCATGGTAAGTGGGGGGTTATTCCAACAGAGATGTGTAATAATCAAACAGAAAAATCAAGGAGGCAACTGGAACCATCCCACCCAACTGATAGTCACCTGATGATGTTCAAAAACAGTGAAAGAGATTGTCCATACAATACAGGCTCATTCCAGCTCTTCTGCGACATTAGCCCACTGCTAGAGCACCTTCTCTGAAAAGAAAGACACATTTTCCTCCTTTACCCCTTCCATGTCATCACCATAGGTTCCAAGCTCCGAATACGTTCTCTTCTTCACTTTGTTCAATCCTGGAAATTGCAGCTCTCCCAACTATTTTGCCTCCCCCTGCCACACACCCCCTCCCCCTCGACCGTATTCCTTCAGTGAAGTTCGCTGAAGGAATATGATCCCCTTTGGGGGCTTGATTTCCTTCACTAGATGACCGTAATAAAGAAGAGAGGGTGCTTTCTTCGAAAGAACAACAACAAAAAAAAGGCAAGAACCTAAAACAAACAAAACCTATCCCTATATTTTCCAGTATTATGTTTGGAAATTGCACAGATTATAGGATTTATCTGACGGAATTAATATTATGCGTGAAACTGTAATACTCTGGTGTATTGAGACATATTGTACATGATTACATAAAGCATTTCTTCAAAACTGCCTATTAATAGTATTATGAGACTTTAAAATAATAAGTATTATTTTGATACAGAGGAAAATAAATTGAAGAGCCATTTGGAATTCGTAGACGGTTCCGTTTCTTTAGTGGCAGCAGTTAAAAAAAAAAAGCAACCACGAAGCGGGAATAAAGTGGGTTCTCTTAGGCAACTGTGACTTGGAAGGAGACTGGCCCAACGTCGAACTAGACTTTTTACCTGCCAACAGTGTATATTCATTCATTCGTTCGTTCGTTCATTCATTCATTCACACATTCATGCATTCATTCAGCAAACATTTATCAAAACGTCTATTAGGTACTGCTAGGTAGGCGTTTACGTGCCCTCAAAAATCTGACAAGTGAGGAGAGCCGGAAAGGACGCAATTATGTACATAGAATATTAAATACAAATTATATTCAAAGCAATTTCCATTATTAGGAAAGAGTACTCCTCCGTTATAGAGAGAAACACTCAGACTTTGTATTTTGAAACAGACGATCCCGGTATTTGCGCCCAAACCATAAAATTGATAAAACCCAATGAGATTTACAAAACCTATCCGTTTGGTGTGAGAATGGATGCAGGTGCAGAGCCTTTCAGTCCATTGTCAGGGGAGAAAGCATCTTCGAAGTCTTTAAAAGAGTGGGGGGTAGGAGGATAGAGATGATTTAAACAGTTTGAGCTCTGCGATTCACTTCTTGGTCCTCGTTCTCTCCACTCTTTACCTTCGATTATTACTGCAAATACAGGTGGATTTTTTAAAAATCAAATTATAAAAGAAGCCCACAGCAAAATATCCTAAGGGGTCAAACTTTGAAATGACTTTTCTTTTATTTTAGAACCACAAGGAATAAAGGTGTTGGAGAACCTGAAGCGACTCTTTGCACCTTATTGTCTCTGCGGTAATTTGCCGTTGGGCGGGGTCAGGAGGGTGCCTTTCGAATTAAGAATTTCATTCTCAGTCTACTTGACATCACTAGAGGACATTTTCCAACCGAGAACTTCTTAAAAAAAAAAATCAAAAATCAAAACCACTATACCAGCCCACTGGGCAGGTGTGGGAGTGAGAGAGGTTTTTGTTGGTTCGTTGTTTTTTGTCTTCCCTCTAGGACTGGTTGTGAAGTGAATAGCAAAGCTTCTCCCCTCCCCCTCCCGACCTTTCCAGGAGCCAGGGAATTGCTTAAGCAGCTACTCTTGCCTCTCGTTTCCTTGTGTTCTTCCTCCTCGTTCTTTCCTCCTTCACTCATTTAAAGGCCCAGAAAGGAGCCCCTTAGAAACTATTCCAGAAAAGGTGCTGAATGAATGAACTCCAGCTTCCCAAGTCCCCTGGACCGAGCCCCAGTTTCCTGGCTTAATCGCAGAATGGTGCGATTTACTTGAAATTAGAAAGTCACCCATCGCAGTCTAAAACTGTTAATATCTACTCCCAGAGTCAATTGTGACTTTTTCGGCTCATGAACCATTAATAAAAATCTCCTTAACATTCAAATGGTGCTGAAATGCATGGATAGCGGATTACTGGTGCCTAATGGGCATCCTGTATGATAACACGCTTTCTAAGCATCTAGGTCTGAAGTGTGTGGGTATGACCACCGCTACCTGATTATCAGCTTATGGCCAAAATGCTTCTTAGCCGTGATGCTCTTAGGAAGGGGTATTCTTCCTAGAATCAGATCCAGAGAACACTTTCATGTTCTTCATTTAACCGGATTTAACATTATCATATGGTTTGGAAAAGGGAGGTAGGGCAGTGGTGATGCGTAATCATGTAGCTGGGGGGTGGGGGTGGGGGGGGGTGGGGGTCCTCTACTGTTCTCTAAATCTAGTTCGTATGGCGTGATTACCGGAGGTCGCGGGCCAGACAAGCAGTCAAGTCTCGGGTGGGACTGAGGCACAAACAGATTGGGTCAGCTCCTTGGGGATCCTTTAGGTTGCATCTGAGGATCTGATAAGCTCCCTCATAACTCCATTCCTCTACCTGTCTCTATTTGGAGAAAGGGAATCGACTTTTTAAATTGGGACCCATTCATACAAACCAGTCTCTGCGTCAGGACACCGCCAAGCCCTGGGGCTTTCACCCGACGCTATCCCACCAAGTCTGGGAAATTTTTGTTTTTGGTTCCAAGAGATAGTGCTTTTGGTGGCTTTAACGTGACACAAGTTGAATGCAGGGCTGGGAGGGAACTTGCTTCTCTTCCGGGAAGGGGAAGGACAAAATATTTGATTCCTTGTAAATATGAAAATTCAAATTTGATTTTGTCAGGAGGAGGAAGAGAGGGAAAGGAAGAGGGAGGTGGAGGGGAGGGGGAAGAGAAGGGACGGGGGGGGGGGAAGGAGAGAGAGAGAGAGAGAGAGAGAGAGAGAGAGAGAGAGAGAGAGAGAGAGAGAGAGAGAGAGAGAGAGAGAGAGAGAGAGAGAGAGAGAGAGAGAGAGAGAGAGAGAGAGAGAGAGAGAGAGTTAATTGACTCGGAAGTTCCGGAGATAACTCAAAGTAGTAATTCCTGTCCTTTTTGAAGACCCTAGCTTCTTTCCTGAAAGGCCCATTTTCCCTTCGAATATTCCTTTCCGTGGGCAGGGAGGCCATCTCCCTTCTCTCCGGAATTTCATAAGAAATAGTCTCAAAGACCTCTCCGGGACTTAGAGCCTAGGTGCTTAGAGGCAGGGGTGAGGTGGTGGGGGTGAGAACGTCATTGGAGGGGTTGAATGATATTTTTCTGTCCAGTCACTTGGCTGCCTTTGAACTTGGCCTCGATGTCGGGTCAGAGAAGCCGAATCTGAGGTACCTTTCTTTTCTTATGCCCTTACCAAGTCTCCAGTTACTAGGCTCTAGTACCTAGTCAGCTGAACAAAAACAAATCAGGCGTAGGACCCAGGGCTACTGGAATTCCTCTTAGCAGCGTCAGGTCCTAGTATGCTTGAGTTCCCTAGGTTGGCAGGGCTCCTAGCCCTGTCTGGAAGGAATGCAAAATGAAGACAGTCACACACAAAGCGGGCGACTCTTGCAGAAGCTGGTTCTAGGTCGTGACTTACTGGTCCTCTATTAGCCAGAAAATATTCTTAAGTGAGAGGAATCACTCGTGCGCTTATTCAGAATGTCCACGTGCTTAACTGAGAAAACAAGAATAAGAAAAGTGAATTGTTCTCATCTTTCCTTGTTCCCTCTACTTCCCCTTTTCAGTTTCCCTGGGTTAAGCCTGAAGAATGTCAGTAGTTATATATATATATATATATATATATATATATATATATATATATATATATATATATATATATATATATATATATATCCTGGGTCCGAGACTGCATATATATGCAGTGATTCTTCTCGGACCCGGGAAATGTATGTGGATTTCCTGCCTCCTGGAAGGCTTTGGAAAGTGCAAAGCTTCTTTCAGCTCCTTGCCTACTCAAACCCCCGCGTCCTCCCAAGGTCCCCTCACAAAATCCCAGCAGTAGCCTGAGCTCTGGCTTGGAGGAAGAAGCACACGCACAGCTGAAAGGGCTATTGCCAGGTGGGAGGTTGGGCGGAGGCTGTGGGCAGCCTGCAGAAACTCAGCTTGCTAGACCTTTGCTGAGGGTGCATGATGGGGGAAAGGGGGGAGAGTACTCTTGCATCCTAACAAAGTCAGTGATCCAAATCCTGCGGAGAAAGAAATGGGACACAGCTGAAGGAAAACAGGTAGACTTTCCTTGAATTGTGTCAAGCTCTTTGTTTCTTCCAGCTTCATTGATAACTTCGAAGAAGAGGAAAACAGATCTAGAGAGCAGGAGTATCTGATCTGAAGTGGCCTCCTCAGGTTACAATTTGCATTCAGAATCCCAGCAACATAGAGGCAGGTGCAATAGATGCTGAAGTTGGGAACACAGATTGGACAGGTCTAGGTGATAGGTTTGGGGGAAGGAGATGAGGGTGTTAAATGATGACCAATCACTTCTAAGGAAACACCTTTCATCCACCATATTGGAGAACCATCTTCCATCCAGGCTCTGGAACATGAAAAAAGGGAGATAGTGGCATTTAGGAGGAAAGAGTTCACCTATTCTCATTTCTCACATGTACAAAAGTGCTAACAATGCCTTTGAGGGACATTTTGGAAAGTAGCAATGTTCCCTGTTGGCTCCCATGGGTCTACAATAGGAGGCTACAGAAGCACAAATCACTAGAAATTTAAGAGATCTTAGATGTTGCCTAGATTAACCCCTTCATTTTGCAGATGAAGTGGCTGATTCCAAAGTCAATAAGTGGTAGAGTTTGTCCTAGATCCTTTCTATGATGTGTCTCCATAGCCAATAGTATATCTTGGATATCTTTCCAGTTCGCATAAAATTATAAATCTAAAGGTGGAACGCCAAATGGTTTAGTGGGTTTAATCTTGGAATCAGGAAGACCTGGGTTCAAATTCCTCTGTCACTTACTACCCTGTGACTTTGGGCAAGTCCAACCTCTAAGATGACCTCTAATGTCCCCTGCTAGCTATAGAACTATGGTCCTACAATTTAGGGATCATTTAGATGAGGAAATTAAGGCTTAGAGAGGTTATATAACCTATCCAAGGTCAACTAGGTAGTGAAGACCAAAGCCACCTATCTGTCTCTGAATTCAGTACCCCTTCCACTACACCAAATAGCCTTTATCCCATTTGTGGTGGGGGCAAGACTTGATTTTTAGGTAGAAAGTAGAGCAGTGGTTCTTTAAGTGTGGTCCAGGAACCACTGGGGGGTCCTTAAGGCATTTTAGGGGTCCACAAAGTCAAAACTATTTCCATAATAATACTGAGTCATAATTTCTTATACAGTAAATACTGATAGAGCTAACTCACATAAACAAAAGCTTTTTGAGGGGGCCTTAATTATTTTTAAGAGGGTAGGGGGGTTTTAAGACCAAAAAGCTTTAGAACTACTGGGGTAGAAGAAGGAAATGAAGATAGATAGTAGACAAAAGAAGATACAAAAAAGGGAATAGAAAAGGGAGAAGGACAGTTGATGGGAGAAGTTAAAGATTCTGTTATTGTTGCCAACTTGGATTCAGGAAGAAAAGCAGATTTTTTTTGTAGCTCTCCATATCTGGCCTTGTGCAATGGTCCCCAGTAAATTCTGCTCTTTTATTGTGCTTTCATCCACATAGGTGGAAAACTCTGCAGTTTCCAAAATTGGCCTCAATATCTGCTTCTGCCATACTCCTGGTCTCTGCAGGACAGATGTGTAGAGAAAGCTTGCAAATGCAGGTGCAATGAAATTACTATTTTAAAAAGAATGCCCTGCAGACCAGAAGCCACTTTAAAAAGTCTACTGGTACTATCCTTTCTGTGTATCATTAGGGCATGTTTGCCCAATGGATTTGGCCTAAACTATCTTTTCATCCCTTCCTTTATCTTCTTACAAAGCCCTCCAGTTTTAGGGGTCAGTCCTATTTCTACCCCCAGTCCTTGACACACTCAGTTATTAGAACTGCCCTAGGACTTAGGTATCAGTCCAGAAAAATTGGCATAGTTTCTCCAAAAACTCTGTTGGTCTTATGCTTTAGTCACTCTGAATATATGACATTAAATTCTTATAAATCAATCAATCTAACTTTAAAAATTAAATCGAATGTAGATTTGTTAACATTAAATATTGATGTCTATAAAACATGCAAATGCTTCTGAAATATTAAGCAAGTAAATATTTATTAGATTTGTTATACAGATCTATATATAGTTACATATATGTTATTATATATTATTTAGGTCTACATGACCAATCTAATAAATATTTACTTGCATGTATACGTATTTTATTTTTATATATGTTGAATAGATCTATATGACAAACTAATAAACATTTACTTGCTTAATATTTAATTGGCTCCATACTGTGTTGCTGCCTCCTGGGCAAAAATCCAAACTTAAAAAAAATTAATTTGGTAGGATGGTGATCTTTGAGTATTAGTTATATAATCTTAGTTTCCCACTATTTGTCATCCTTTGGATTTTTTTTCAAACTTGTGGTTACATTATCATAGGGAGCCTTCAGCAAGGACCTTCCTTCACACATGCAGATGGGCACTGACTCTGAAATTTGGAGGTTTACAGAGCTGGGGAACATCAAAAAGCTAAGTGGCCTCCACTCCACTCACCCATGTCACACAGCCAGTATTTGCTAATGGGGCTTAAACCCAGGTTTTTCTGATAATCCATTATACTATACTGACCCTCAATGGATTTTTGAAGATAATATAAGGAAAGGGTCATTTTTATTAATTGGTGTATGTTTGAGAGAGAAAGAAGAGAGAGGAAGGTCAAGAAAAAGGAAAAGAAAGAGATAAAGGAGGGATTCTGCATAATGGACAGAATGTTGGTATTGGAGTCAGGAAGATATGGATTTAATTCCTGCCTCTGAAATATATTAGCTTTGTGACCACAGGCAAATCAGCCTCTTTTATAAAACTACAAATTCCAAGGAAAAGCTAATCTTTGTTGGGGCAAGTCCCTCACATTGATAAAATAACATGTCTGAACCTCAATGAAATTAGTACATCTTAGAAGGGAGTCAAATGGTCTTTTTATTTTTAAAAGATCATTATTACCTAAAGCAGGGGATTTAATTCTTCTTTATTGTCATGTACCCTTTTGGAAGTCTGATGAAATCTATGGACCTCTCAGAATAATGTTTTTTAAATGTGTAAAATGAAATACATAGAATTACCAAAGAAACCAATTATATTGGAATGTAGTTATCAAATTAAAAAAAAAAACCTCAAGTTTGGAGAGAGGTAGAGTTTAAATGGTGGAGTAAAGGCAGGGACTTGCCTAAGCTCTCCTAAATTCCTCTCTGATCAAATTTAAAATAATACCTCAAAATGAATACTAGAATGGCAGTCAATGAAAGGGTAGAGTGAAACAATTTTTCAGCCCAATGTAGGTTGGCAGGAAAGATCTATCTCACTGGATGAGAATGGAGCACAGTCCAGTGTAGGCTAGGCCCCAGTAAACTAGCAGCAGGTCCTGGGGCCACCAAATTGGCAGTGGAAACTTCTAGAGTTCCCAGCCCACAGACCATAAGGAGGTAGGACAAACAGTCAAAGGAAATTCTTTGCTGGCCTTGGGTACAAGACTGTTGCATTGCCCACATAAGATTCAGGGTGAGGAGAAGCACTAGCATCCTGGTCAAAGTTCCAGGGCAGAAAAGAATGTTTCTGGTCATTCACAGACCATAGCACAGGTCAGGAGAGCAGTGACCACATCTCTCTTTAGATTATATTACCTTGGAATGACTGAAAATTTACATACCTTTAGAACCAGCTCTGAAAAATAGCAGTATGAAAAGCCTGAAACTTGGGGCAGTGTTCCATACATCCAGGAGCAGAGCCTAACTTTAACATGAGGTTAAAATTCAGCAAATAGGTTGGAAAAAATGAACAAACAACAAAGAAAGAATCTGACCTTAGAAAGTTATTATGGTATTAGGAAAGCTCAAAGCACAAATTCAAGAAGAAAACAAGGTCAAGATAGCCACATTCAAAACCTCAGAGAAAAATGTGAATTGGTTTCAACAGGCCCCAAAGAGTTCTCAGAAAGCCTCAAAAATATTTTAAAATACAATAAGAGAGGTAGAGGAAAAAAATTTTAAAAGAAATGAGTGATGAAAGAAAATCATGCAAAAAAGAGTCAGTGGCCTAGTAAAGAAGGCATAGAAAATACTGAAGAAAATACTTTAATAAATCAGAATTGGCCAAATGGAAAAAGATGAACACATTCACTGAAGAGAACTCTAAAAAGCAGAATTGGTAAAAGATACAAAAATATTCACTGAAAAAATAACTCTTTTAAAAGTAGAAGTGGTCAAATGGAAAAAGAGGTCCAAAAGTTCACTAAAGAAATTAATTATTTGAAAATTAGAATTGGGCAAGCTAATGACTCCATGAGACATCAAAAAAATTTAAACAAAATCAAAAGAATGAAAGAAAAGGTGAAATATCTCATTGTAAAAACAATGGACCTAGAAAATAGATTGAAGAGAGATAATTTAAGAATTATTGGGCCAACTACAAGTCCTGATTTAAAAAAAAAAAACACAAAAACTAGACATTATCTTTTAAAAAATTATCAGGGGAAATTGTCTTTGTATCCTAAAACCAAAGGATAAAATAGAAATTGAAAGACTTTACTAATCACCTCCCGAAAGAGATCCTAAAATGAAAACTCCCTGGAATATTAGAGCCAGATTCTAGGGCTCTTAGGTCAAGGAGAAAATATGCAATTATCCTGAAAGAAAACATTCAAAGATCGTGGAGCCATAGTATAACACAATATTTAGTAGCTTCTACTGTAAAGGATCAGAGGGCTTGGAATGTGATATTCTGTAGGTAAAGGAGCTAGGATTGCCACCCAGAGTCATCTACCTAGAAAAACTGTATACTTTTTTGAGGGAAAAGGGATATTTAAAGACATATAAAACTTAATAAAATTAAATTGTTTATATCCCTAATTAAACACCAGAATAAGAATACTGAAATCAAATAAGAATTAATTAAAGTGAAAAGTGGAAAACCCTGTTAAATTAATAAATTATAATTAGTTCATTAATAAAACAAAGAGTTTGTGTTAGTGGGATGGGGGAACCACAATAAAATAGATAGGTCATGCAGGGAATTTAAGGCTGGTTCAAAATTAGGGAAAATACAATCATAATTGATTATATCAGTAACAAAAACAATAAAACTCATATGATTATATCAATAAATACAAAAAAATATTTGACACAATATAACATCATTCATTCTTATTAAAAACAAAACACTAGGAATAAATGAAGCCTTTCTTAAAATGATAAATAGTATCCATCTAAAACTAAGGGTAAGCATTATCTCTAATGGGGATAAACTTGAAGTCTTCTCAATAAGATTAAGGGTGAAGAAATGATATCCATTATTACCACTTTTATTCAATATTCTACTAGAAATGCCAGCTAGAGCAATACTGTTGTTATTTTTCAGTCATTTCAGTGACTTGGCAAAAATACTGGAGTGGTTTGCCATTTCCTTCTCCAACTAATTTGGCAAATGAAGAACTGGGGGAAACAGAGTAAAGTGATTTGCCCATGGTCACAGAGCTAGTAAGTGTCTGAGGCCAGTCTTGAACTCACCAAGATGAGTCTTCCTGATTCTAGGTCTAGCATTCTATCCACTTTGCCACCTTGTTGCCAACTATAGCAGTAAGAAAAGAAGAAAGTAAAGGAGTAAGAATAGGCAATGAGGGAAATAAAAGCATCATTCTTTGCAGATGAAAGATGCTATACTTAGAGAAACCCAGAGAATCAACTAAAAATCTACTTTAAACAATTAACAACTTTATTTATTTTTTATTTTTTTAAATTTTTTTGTTTTTTCTAATTTTATTTTTCAATTAACAACTTTAACAAAGTTTTAGTATATAAAATACTCCCATAAGTCATCAGAATTTTTATGTGTTGCCAAAAAAATAAACCTGTCAGGAAGAGAAAGAAAAAAATTATTAAAAATGACTCCAAACTATAAAATACTTGTGACTTGACCTGCCAAGACAATCCCAAGAACTATATGAACTACAACTACAAAAAAAAAGTTCACACAGATAAAGATAAATCTAGATAACTAGAGAAATATTAATTGCTCATGAGTAGATCAAGGCAAAAAAATAAAAATGATAATTCTATCTCAATTAATTTACTTTTTCAATGCCATACCAGTCAAACTACCAAAGAATTATTTTATAAATCTAGAAAAAATAAAGATAAAGAATATCAAAGGAATCAATGAAAAATATGAAGGAAGGCAGCCTACTAGTATCATATTTCAAACTATGGTACAAAATAGTAATCATTAAAACAATCTGACATTGCCTAAGAAATAAAGAGGTAGATCAATGTAATAGATAAGGTAGATTTTATGTAGTAGTAAATTATCACAGTAGTATAATGTTTAACAAACCCAAAGATCTAAGCTTTTGGGTCAAAAACTCACTATATGACAAAAATTACTGGGGAAAAAGGAAAACTGCTTGGCAAAAACTGGCATAGATGAGGTTCAAATGGATACATGATTCAGATATAAAGATGATTTCTTAGATGAATTAGGGTATCATGGGAAATTTTACCTGTTAAGTCTATGAGTAAGAAAAGAGTTTATGACCACATACATAATAGAAAGGATCACAGGAAGTAAAACAGGTAATTTTGAGATTAAAAAGGCTTTGCACAAACAAATGCAGTCAAAATGAAAAGGGAAGAAGGAAACTAGGGGGGAATTTTTAAAAGCTAGTTTTTTTTTGTAAAGGCCCAAATATATAAGGAATAAAGTCAAATTTTAAAATTAAGAAGCATTCCTTAGTTGATAAATTGTTGAATGATATGATCGGAAAGTTTTCAGAAGAAGTAATCAAAGTTAGCAATAGCCACATGAAAAAATGCTCTAAATCAGTATTGGTTAGAGAAATGGAAATTAAAACAAGCTATAACTTCATATTTATCAGATTGGCTAACTTGATAGAAAAGGAAAATGATAAATGCTGAAGAGGGGATATGGAAAAAAATTATGTACTAATGCACTATTGGTGGAGTTGTGAACTGGTACAACCATTCTGGAGAGTGACTTGGAACTATGCCCAAAGCTCTATAAAACTGTGTGTGACCTTTGACATATAATACCACTACTAGGTCTGTATTCTAAAGAGATCAAAGAAAAAGGAAAATGACTTATATAGACAAAAAGTATCTAAAGCAGCTCTTTTTATGTGGGCGAAGAATTGGAAATTGAAGGGATCCTGATCAGTTGGGGAAAGACTGAACAAGTTGTAGCATATGATTATGATGGAGTATTATATGTGTTTTAAAAAATGATGGTGGGGAGGGAGTAGTTTCAGAAAAAATGTGGAAAGAATTATATGAACTGATGCAGTGAGGTGAGTATGACCAGGAGAACATTGTACTACAGTAACAACAATAATGGATGATTAATTGTGAAAGACTAAGCTGCTTTGAGCAATGCAATGATCTAAGACAGTTACAAATGACTCATAATGACAAATGTTATCCACCTTCAGAGAGAAAACTGATGAACACTGAGTACAGATTGAAGCATATTTTTTCTTGCTTTTTTTTTTGAAATATGGTTTATATGGAAATGTTTTTTTATATGATCCTAGCTATATAAATGACATCATATTGTTTACCTTCTCTGTGGATATGTCAGGTTTATAGGGAGGGAGAAAAACCAGTAAAAAATAATGGTAAAAGAAATAAGTAATATTTTTTAAATGGGAAAAAAGAAAGATACTGGTTATAATATTAAGGAAAGACAAATTTATTCCAATGTTTTTGAGTGCTTTAAAATAAAACATAAATAGGTATTATATTTTTTTCTAAAAATATTTTCCCCATCTATTGACATAATTACATTATTATAATTTATTTTCTTACTAAAATAATCTATAACATATATAGTTTCCCTTACATTAAAGCACAATTGAATCATGGGCATAAATCCTACATGATCATAGAGTATAATCTTTTTTATGATGAGGTACTATCTTCACTAAAACTTCATTTTTAAAACTTGGGTCAATATTCATTGATAGATTTGTGTATTTTTTTCCTTTGAATTGTAACTCTCTGTTTTTGGTTTCAGGACCCTATTTGTATCATGTAAGGAATTTGATCTGATACTTTCTTTTCATATTTTTGTAAAGATTTTAAATAATATTGGAATTGTTGTTATTTGAATACTTAATAGAACTCGCCCATAAATTAATCTGTCCTAAGGGTTTTTGGAGGGCCTGGGAGGGAGAGTTCAGTTATGGTTTATTAAATTCATTTTGCTGAGATTGTGCTATTTAAACACTTTATTTCTCATTCTTTTGATTTTGTTATACATTACAAAAAGGTCCATAAGTTACAGGAAGATTCACTACAACTTTTTTTTTTAATCCAGGTATCTAGGACATTTAAAATTATTTGACTGTCAAGTTCAATATACATGAGAAATCTTTGTGAAAAAGGGGGTTGTAAATTTACACTAAAAATGCCCTTTTGTTTTATAGATGAGGAAACTGAGTTCCATTTAGGTTAATTGGCCAGCTGAAAGCTATGAACTCCTTTTAAGAATAATGTATTTAAATGAATAATATGAAATCCATAGAACTACAAAGGAAAGCAATTATATTGAAATGAATTCAAGTGTAAAAATGAAACTAAAATTTGTGTATGCCAGTTTAAGAATCCTATACCTAACAAATATAGTTTGTGTATAATAGGGTAAATATGAAGGTATATAATGATCTCTAAGGTCAGAAATTATAGTCCTAGCAACAAAAAACTTTCGAAGTGCAGTAGGAAGTGTGTTTGGAAAAACTTTCTAAGGAGTAAAATGTGCAGGAGTTTATATAATATATAGCATATGAAATAACTATACAATTACTATAATTTATTTCTTGCTTCTTTAGTGTTGTAAGAAATGGTTTTGGGATATATGAGATATTCAGAGAAGACTAGCATCTCTTGTGTGAGGGCTTGCCAAGGCCTTTTTAGGGATGCTTATCCAACTTTTGTGTCTACCTTTCACCCAACTTTCACCTATGGCTCCAAGAAACTGTCACCACATCTTAGCAAGTGGGCTAAACCAGGTTTAGGGGAATGACTGTGTCTCAAACCCTTCCACAAGTTAAGGGACTGTGAATGGTATTATGAGAACAATTTGTGCCAATGGCCATGAAAGTAGCTGAAGCAGGTCCTGTGGAGCAGTAAGAGCTTTGCCAGTCATCAGAGATGCCAAAGTCATTCTGGGCCATCTGGATCAACTTTTTTTTTTCTTACCACTGAACTTTTTTCTTACCACTGGACTTTGATGACTCTGCAAGAGAGAGTAAGGCTGATGATGTTGTGCAACTCTACCATATTTAAACCCAATTTTTGTGCAAGTCAAGATATCACCCCTTGTCATTAGTCTTCTTAAATAATGAAAGATGGACAACACAAAGGGGCTTATATCTATATAGATGATACAATGGTTAAAGTGCTAGACTTGATGTCATGAAGACCTGAAAAATGCAACAGTAGTCATTTATTATCTGCACAACCCTGAGCAAGTCACTTAATTTTTTTCCTCCTCAGTTTCTCCAATTATAAAATGGGGTAAATAATGCTACCTGCCTCCCGTGGTCATTGTAAGATTCAAATGAGATAATATTTGTAAAGTGCTTAGCACAGTGCCTGGCACATAGAATGTCCTTAATAAATGCTTGATCTCATCCCATTTCCTCTTCAATAGCTTCAACCTAGCTATCAATAATATTTAAGTATTTTGAAGAATTGAAGCAAGAGAAAGGGGAAATCAGAATAGAATGAATGAAAAGATCACAGTAATTTTTTATTAAAGATCCAACATGCTTTGTCTTTTGGTCTTTTATCTTGCTCTCCCTCTTTAAGTTTTAAAATGTCTGTTCAAAACAAGAAGCCAAATATCATTTGTTTGTTTTTCCCTCTCTCCAGGCTTTCTCAATTCAATTTCTCAGTGATGGATATAGTTGTCTCCATTTTCATAGAACTTAGGCAGTGTAATTCGGTATATTGGTTATTTATATTACCAACACATCTCAGAGAAACCTTGTCAAAACAAACTATTTTAATTTTCCTTTAAGCATGGATCAGACAGAGCTGCCAACACAGTTCAGACTCTTTTCCTCTCAAACATGAGTATTTAACAACAACAACAACAACAAAAAGCCAAAGGAGTTTAGGTAATGAGGAAGTAATGAAGACTTTGTAAATAGCACTTCTGACAAAAAATACTCCCCAAATAGGTGAGAAAATGACAGAATAAATTATTCATGCAAATTAGTCAATGGGGATGTAGTCAGAAGAAGTAAGGAATGGGGTCAGAGATTGTTGAAATGAATTTACTGGAGAAAGCAATTCAACTCTATAACACAGTATTTTCCAAAGTGTAGGCCATGGCATGGGGAGATGAGAGGAAGGGTGACATGAGCTCTCAGAGTGTGTGATTAGACAGTCAGAGAATGGGAAGATCAGTCAAAATGGTTTACAGTGCACCTTTCCTGCAAAAGATTTCATGGAATTCATATCCAGCATAACTACACTTATCTTCCTCCCCTTATCCCTGGTATTCTTCTACTCCAGACATTCTCTCTGCTTAATAAAAACTCCCAATCTGACAAAGGGCAGAAATTGATGGAAGGAACAAGGAGTCACTCATATAGATTGTGATTCTCTCTCTTTTTCTGGTCTGCTTTTTGCTATTTAATAAATATTTACAGGGGGTGGAGTCAAGATGGTGGAGAATGCAAGCAGAACCACCTAATTTTTACCAAATTACCCAAAAAATATTATATAATACCTCAGAATGAGTTCTGGAGAAGCATAACCCACAAAAAGATGAGATGAAGTAATTTTTTTTTTATCCCAGAATAACTTAGAAGACTATCAGAAGAGATCTAGTGCATTGGGATGGAGATGGAGTGCAAAGTAGCAAGCTGGGGCAGACCCCACCTTAGCAATAGGCCCTGGGTACAGCTGAATCAGCAGCAAGGGTTCTGGAACTCTCACCACATATGGTAAAGGGGGATAGACAATTGCTCTAAGGAGATTATAGGGATCCCTTTATTGGTTCTGGGTATAATACTCTTCTTGCATTGCCCATACACAGATCCAGATAACAGTCCTAGAGCATGGTCTCAGGGTAAGGAAGAGTACTAGCACATACCAATACTGGTGGCCACAAGGGAACAGAGGACTTTGGTCACAATTCCAATGGGTAAAATAATGCTTGTGGTTATGCACAGACCTAGGCACAGATGGGAGTTATTAAACACATTTCTCCTTATATCATACCACTTTGGAAGAACTGAAAGTAGATAGATCCATAGATATAAACTCTGAAGGCAGCTGCACAAAGAATCTGAAGCATGGAACAGTACTCCCTTTACCACACTTCCAGAGTTCAACTTAAACATTTTTTAATTAAAATTAAAAGAAAAGAAAAGGGCTAGAAAATAAGCAAGCACCAAAAAACGAAACATCACAGAAAGTAATTTTGGTGACAGGGAAAACCAAAACACAAACTCAGAAGAAGACAACAAAGTCAATACTGCTCCAACCAAAGAAAAATATCTATTGCTCTCAAGCCCAAAAAGATTTAATGGAGGAACACAATAAGTATTTTAAAAATTAAATAAGAGAGGGAGAAGAAAAATAAAAAAAGAGATGAGAATGATACAGGAAAATCATGAAAAAAGAATCAATACCTTGGTAAAAGTGGCACCAAAAAATGCTTAAGAAACCAATACTTAGGGGGCAGCTGGGTAGCTCAGTGGATTGAGTCAGGTCTAGAGACAGGAAGTCCTAGATTCAAATCTGGTCTCAGACACTTCCTAGCTGTGTGACCCTGGGTAAGTCACTTGACTCCCATTGCCTAGCCCTTACCACTCTTCTGCCTTGGAACCAATACACAGTATTGATTTCAAGATGGAAGGTAACGGTTTTTTAAAAAAAAAGAAACTAATACTTAAAAAACAGAATAGGCCAATTGGTAAAAAGAGGACAAAAATCTAATGAAGAAAAGAGTTTGTTAAAAGGCAGAATTGGCCAAATGGAAAAAGATATACAAAAATGCACTGAAGAGAGGAACTTTTTGAAAGGCTGAATTGGCCCTATGGAAAAATGTGTACAAGTATTCATTGAAGAAAATAACTCTTTACAAATTATAAATGGACAAATGCAAAAGGAGGTACAAAAGTTCATTCAAGAAAATCATGCCTTAAAAATTAGATTTGGCCAAGTCTAAGCTAATGATTCCATGAAACATCAAAAAGCAATCAAACAAAGTGAAAAGAATGAAAAAGAAGAAGAAGACATGGAATACTTCATTGGAAAAACAACTGACCAGGAAAATATATCCAAGATAGATAATCTAAGAATTATTGAACTGCCTGAAAACCATGTTTTAAAAAAAAGAGTTTAGGTATAATTTTTCAAGAAATTATCAAGGAAAACTGCCCTGATGTTCTAGAACAAGAGGACAGAATAGAAATGGAAAGACTATCAATCACCTTCTAAAAGAGATCCCAAAAGGATAACTCCCAGGAATATTATAGCCAAATTCTAGAACTCCCAGGTCAAGGAGAAAATATTACAAGGAATCAAAAGGAAACAATTCAAATATCAATGAGTCACAGTCAGGATAACACAAGACTTATCAGTGTCTACATTAAAGGATTATGGGGCCTGGAATGTGATATTCCAGAGGGCAAAGCAGCTAGAACTTCAACCAAGAATCACTTAGCCAGCAAAACCAAGTTTAATCTTTCAGGGGAAAAAATGGGTATCCAATAAAATAGAGAACTTTCAAACACATTCCTGATGAAAAAACCAGAACTGAATGGAAAATTTGACTCTCAAATACAAAACTCAAGAGAAGCATAAAAAGGTAAACAAGAAAGAGAAATCAAAAGACATTCAATAAAGTTATACTGTGTTTATCCCTACACGGGGAGATGTTTCTTGTAACTCCAAAGGACTTTTTCATTATTAGGGCAGTTAGAAGTAGTATACATGGATGTGAGGGGTGTATGGGGTGCTCAGGGAGGAGGCTTCCTCTGGCATGGAGGGCTTGTTGTGCCCTCTTAGGGCAGCTCTCCAGCCTCTGACCCTGACCTGACACCCAGCTCTCACTTGTGACTCCTAGTAGCTGCTAGCATGTGGCAGCAGTGGCCATACCCTGGGCAACAGCTTCGACAGGCTGGCTAAACCTTGTGAGGGTAGCCTCACATAGGGTCATAGACCCCTGGTGAACTAAGGCTTTGCTCACCCAGCATGTGAAGACTGCTTCAGCTGAACAGGCAGAAGAAACCAATAAGAAGGTTCAACAGCTGAGATGGCGACGCAGCAAAGCACTGTGGAGTGCTTAGGGCGTGTTGGAGCACAAAAGACAACACGGCCATCCAATGCAGCTGAGGAAGTCTCCAGATGTAACGACTTTTCATGCCACTGGACCCAGCCTTCCAATGCCGAGAGAGTGAGACTCTCTGTGCACTGACTTTTCCACTTAAATCTCCTTCATGCACAGGTGTTTTTTTTTTTTTTGTGCACACTCATCTACATCACCGATGAAAGCGCACAAAGACAAATGTCATCCTCAGTTACTGAGAGACTACTACTACTTGGATGTGAGTTGAATATGATGGGATGATATATATAAAATTCTAAATTAAATTAAGGCATGAGAAAGAGGAATCTATTGGGAGGAGGGAGAAGGGAAAATAGAATGGGGTAAACTATCTCACATAAAAGAGGCATGAAAGAGCTTTTACAAAGGAGATGAAATAAGGAGAAGAAGATAATGGAGGTGAAGGATGCATCTGAACCTTACTCTCATCAGAATTGGCTCATTGAGGGAAGAACATATAAAATCAATTGGGCATAGAAAGCTATCTTACCCTATAAGAAAGTAGGAGGGGAAGCAAATAAGAGAAGCAGAGTGAGGCTGATAGAAAAGGGGGCAAAATGGGGGAAGTGGTGGTCAGAAACCAATTGGGGAAATATAATGGATGGTAATACCCAGTAATATTAATTGTGGCAAAATTTTTTGATGAGTTGCTCTAATAAAGTCCTCATTTCTGAAATACAGAGTTGAATATATAAGAATACAAGCCAGCCATTCCCCATTTGATTAATGGTCAAAGGATAGGAAAAGGCAGTTCTCAAACAAAGTAATTAAAACTCTTTAGTCATGCAAAAAAAAGCTCTAAATCACTATTAATTGGATAAATGAAAATTTTAACAACTCTGAGGTACTACCCCACACCTATCAGATTGGATATTATGACAGAAAAGGAAAATGATAAAACTTGGAGGAGATGTGGGAAAATTGAGACAGGAATAAACTGTTGGAGGAGTTGGGAACTGATTCAGTCATTCTGGAGATTAATTTGTACATAAGCCCAAAGAGCTATAAAAAATACATAACCTTTGACCCAGAAATACCATTATTAGGTTTATATCCACAATAGATTTTGTTTAAAAAGGGCAAGAGCTTATATGTACAAAAATATTTAAAACAGCTCTTTTTGTGGGTAGCAAAAAAATTGGAAAGTGAAGGGATACCCATCAATTGGGGAGTGCCTGAGCAAGTGATAGTATGATTGTAATGAAATACTATAGTGCTGTAAAAAATGACAAGCAAGAGGAGCTCAGAAAAACCTAGAAAGACTTATGTGAACTAAAGCAAAACAAAATAAAGCAGAAACAATAACATTGCATACAGTGATATAGTCAATGAACAACAGTGAATAACAGTTATTCTCAGCAATACAATGATCCAAAACTACCCCCAAAAGATTCATGACGAAAAATGTCATCTGCTTTCAAAGAAAAAGAACTGAATGTCTGTAGACTGAAGCCATCTTTTTTCACTTTCTTAATTTGTTTTTTTTTTAATTTGAGTTTTCTTCCACAAAAGGATTAATATGGAAAATATTTTATATGATTGTACATGATGGAGGTTAAGGGTGGGAGGGAGGAGAGAGAGAACTTAAAACTTAATATTCATTGAAAAACATGAGGAAAAATAAAAAGAAAATTTTAAAAAGAAAAATAATTATAAACTTAAAAAAAACCTCCTGTCATACTCCTTTTGGATTTAAATACCTGCCTTTTAGTCCATTAGAGCCTTATCAAAACCCAGATACTTATACAATCAACTATGAGGAGAATGGAATAATTCCCCACAGATCAAGGGAGCAGCAGGTGCTTCTTAGAGGGTGGATTGGGAGTTCTGGGGGTAGTAAGAATAGGTGAATAAGAGTCTTTTCCCACTGTTTTCTGTTCCATGAAGGACAGAATAAATCCCACAAGATAAACTCATTGGTGGATTGCAATTGTCTTTGTAGACAATAAGATAAAGCATTTATTAAATGCTTACTCATTTCCAAGCATTGCATTCTTTCCCTGCAAACTTTCTCCTCTTTCAAACTTTGCTATTTTTGTGGAAGTCACCATTATCTTTCTAATTATGGCAGTTGGCAAACTCAGTCTCATTGTTGACCCCTCACTTTCATTCACCCCACCGCTATATATTCAGTACCTAAGTATCACTTCATCTCCACAACCTCAGATTCATCTCCTTTCTCCACTCACACAACCATCAGTGCTTTATTTTGGTCTCTTGTCACCTCTCACCTAAATTATTACAGTAGCCTCCTAAATGGTCTTCCTATCTCAATTTATTCCCCATTCCAATTTATACTCCACATGACTGCAAAAGTGATTTTCCTAAAACACAGGTATTATCTCTATGTCATCCTGTTACTCAATACTCTCCTTCTTATTGTTCAGTCCTGTCTGACTCTTCATGACCCCATTTGCAGTTTTCTTGGCAAAGGTATTGAGTGATTTGCCACTTCCTTCTCCAGCTCATTTTGCAGTTGAAGAAACTGAGGCACAAAATGACTTTCCAAGGATCACACAGTTAATATCTGAACTCAAGTCTATCCGGACTCTAGGTCCAGTGCTCTATCACCTAGGTCCCTCTAACCAATGCTCTATTATCCCTATTATCTCTATTATATAGAGTATCCCTATTATCTCTAAAATCAAATGGAGGCTCCCAACTTAGCATCTAAATCCCTTTACAGACTGGCCTAGCCTAAAGGGTGCCACAGTGAATGCAGTACTGGACCTACCATCAGGAAACACTACTTATTAGTTGTGTGAGCTTGGGTAAGTTACTTAACCTCTATTTGCCTCAATTTCCTCAACTGTGAAGTGAAGCTATTAGTAGCACTTACCTTTCAGAGCTGTTGTGATAACCAGATGAGTTCATATGTATTTTTTTTTTTGCTGTTGTGGTTAAAATATAGTTTAATATTCTGAAGTCAAATGCATTTTAACTCAGATGGCAGGAAGCTGAAAGTTCTCATCAGTTTGGATTTCAACTAACATAATTTCTACATCTGTGCTTTTTTTTTTTTTAAATATATTTTATTTGATCATTTCCAAGCATTATTCGTTAAAGACATAGATAATTTTCTTTTCCTCCCCCCCCCCCACCCCCCATAGCCAACGCGTAAGTCCACTGGGCATTAGATGTTTTCTTGATTTGAACCCATTGCTTTGTTGATAGTATTTGCATTAGAGTGTTCATTTAGAGTCTATCCTCTGTCATGTCCCCTCAACCTCTGTATTCAGGCAGTTGCTTTTTCTCGGTATTTCCACTCCCATAGTTTATCCTTTGCTTATGAATGGTGTTTTTTTCTCCTGGATCCCTGCAAGTTGTTCAGGGACATTACACCGCCACTAATGGAGAAGTCCATTACGTTCGATTATACCACAGTGTATTAGTCTCTGTGTACAATGTTCTCCTGGTTCTGCTCCTCTCGCTCTGCATCACTTCCTGGAGGTTGTTCCAGTCTCCATGGAACTTCTCCACTTTATTATTCCTTTTAGCACAATAGTATTCCATCACCAACATATACCACAGTTTGTTCAGCCATTCCCCAATTGATGGGCATCCCCTCGTTTTCCAGTTTTTGGCCACCACAAAGAGCGCAGCTATGAATATTTTTGTACAAGTCTTTGTGTCCATTATCTCTTTGGGGTACAGACCCAGCAGTGCTATGGCTGGGTCAAAGGGTAGATATTCTTTTGTCGCCCTTTGGGCATAGTTCCAAATTGCCCTCCAGAATGGTTGGATCATTTCACAGCTCCACCAGCAATGAATTAATGTCCCTATTTTGCCACATCCCCTCCAGCATTCATTACTTTCCTTTGCTGTCATGTTAGCCAATCTGCTAGGTGTGAGGTGATACCTCAGAGTTGTTTTGATTTGCATCTCTCTGATTATAAGAGATGTAGAACACTTCTTCATGTGCTTGTTAATAGTTTTGATTTCTTTATCTGAGAACTGCCTATCCATTTCCCTTGCCCATTTATCAATTGGAGAATGGCTTGATTTTTTGTACAATTGATTTAGCTCATTATAAATATGAGTAATTAAACCTTTGTCAGAGGTTTCTATGAAGATTTTTTCCCAATTTGTTGTTTCCCTTCTGATTTTAGTTATATTGGTTTTGTTTGTACAAAAGCTTTTTAGTTTGATGTAGTCAAAATTATTTATTTTACATTTTGTGATTCTTTCTATATCTTGCTTGGTTTTAAAGCCTTTCCCCTCCCAAAGGTCTGACATGTATACTATTCTATGTTTACCCAATTTACTTATGGTTTCCTTCTTTATGTTTAAGTCACTCACCCATTTTGAATTTATCTTGGTGTAGGGTGTGAGGTGTTGATCTATTCCTAGTCTCTCCCACACTGTCTTCCAATTTTCCCAGCAGTTTTTATCGAATAGTGGATTTTTGTCCCAAAAGCTGGGATCTTTGGGTTTATCGTATACTGTCTTGCTGAGGTCGCTTTCCCCCAGTCTATTCCACTGATCTTCCTTTCTGTTTCTTAGCCAGTACCAAATTGTTTTGATGACTGCTGCTTTGTAATATAGTTTTAGGTCAGGGACTGCAAGGCCCCCATCATGTGTGTTTTTTTTTTTCATTATTTCCCTGGATATCCTTGATCTTTTGTTCTTCCAAATGAACTTTGTTATAGTTTTTTCTAAATCAGTGAAGAAGTATTTTGGTAGTTCAATGGGTATGGCACTAAATAGATAAATAAGTTTGGGTAGGATGGTCATTTTTATTATATTGGCTCGTCCTATCCATGAGCAGTTAATGTTTTTCCATTTGTTCAAGTCTAGTTTTAGTTGTGTGGCGAGTGTTTTGTAGTTGTGTTCATATAGTTCCTGTGTTTGTCTTGGGAGGTAGATTCCTAGGTATTTTATTTTGTCTAAGGTGATTTTGAATGGGATTTCTCTTTCTAGTTCTTGCTGCTGAGCTGTGTTGGAGATATATAGAAAAGCTGATGATTTATGTGGGTTTATTTTGTATCCTGCAACTTTGCTAAAGTTGTTGATTATTTCAATTAGCTTTTTGGTTGAATCTCTAGGATTCTTTAAGTAGACCATCATGTCATCCGCAAAGAGTGATAACTTGGTCTCCTCCTTGCCTATTTTGATGCCTTCAATTCCTTTATCTTCTCTAATTGCTACTGCTAGTGTTTCTAGTACAATGTCAAATAGTAGAGGTGATAATGGGCATCCTTGTTTCACTCCTGATCTTATTGGGAATGCATCTAGTTTATCCCCATTGCAGATGATATTAGCTGTTGGTTTTAGATATATACTGTTTATTATTTTTAGGAATGACCCTTCTATTCCTATGCTTTCTAGTGTTTTTAATAGGAATGGGTGTTGTATTTTATCAAAGGCTTTTTCTGCATCTATTGAGATAATCATGTGGTTCTTGCTAGTTTGCTTGTTGATGTGGTCAATTATGTGGATGGTTTTCCTAATGTTGAACCAGCCCTGCATCCCTGGTATGAATCCTACTTGATCATGGTGAATGATCCTTCTGATCACTTGCTGGAGTCTTTTTGCTAGTATCCTATTTAAGATTTTTGCATCAATATTCATTAGGGAGATTGGCCTATAGTTTTCTTTCTCTGTTTTTGACCTGCCTGGTTTTGGAATCAGTACCATGTTTGTGTCGTAAAAGGAGTTTGGTAGAACTCCCTCTTTGCTTATTATGTCAAATAGTTTGTGTAGTATTGGGATTAACTGTTCTCTGAATGTTTGATAGAATTCACAGGTGAATCCATCAGGCCCTGGGGATTTTTTCTTAGGAAGTTCTTTGATGGCTTGTTGGATTTCAATTTCTGATATGGGATTATTTAGGAATTCTATTTCCTCTTCTGTTAGTCTAGGCAGTTTGTATTTTTGTATATATTCATCCATTTCTCCTAAATTGGTGTATTTATTGCCATATAATTGGGCAAAGTAATTTCTAATGATTGCCTTAATTTCCTCTTCATCAGAGGTGCTGTCCCCCTTTTCATCTTTAATGCTGTGAATTTGCTTTTCTTCCTTCCTTTTTTTAATTAGATTGACCAGTACCTTGTCTATTTTGTTTGTTTTTTCAAAGTACCAGCTTCTTGTCTCATTTATTAAATCAATAGTTCTATCACTTTCGATTTTATTAATTTCTCCCTTAATTTTTAGGATTTCTAATTTGGTTTTCTGCTGGGGGTTTTTAATTTGATCGCTTTCCAGTTTTTTCATTTGCATTTCCAATTGATTGATCTCTGCTCTCCCTTGTTTGTTAATATAAGCATTCAGGGATATGAATTTACCTCTGATTACTGCTTTGGCTGCATCCCAAAAGGTTTGAAAGGATGTTTCGCCATTGTCATTTTCCTCGATGAAATTATTAATTGTTTCTATGATTTCTTCTTTAACTAAACGGTTTTGGAGTATCATATTGTTTAATTTCCAATTGGTTTTAGATTTGGTTTTCCATGTACCATTACTAATCATTATTTTTATTGCCTTGTGATCTGAGAAGGCTGCATTCATTATTTCTGCTTTTCTGCATTTGTGTGCTATGTTTCTGTGACCTAATGAATGGTCAATTTTTGTGAATGTGCCATGTGGTGCTGAGAAGAAGGTGTATTCCTCTTTATCCCTATTTATTTTTCTCCATATGTCTATTAATTCTAATTTTTCTAAGATTTCATTCACTTCTTTTACCTCTTTCTTATTTATTTTTTGATTTGATTTATCTAAATTTGATAATGGTTGGTTTAAGTCTCCCACTAGTATGGTTTTATTGTCTATTTCTTCCTTCAATTCTCCTAGTTTCTCCATTAGAAATTTGGGTGCTATATTATTTGGTGCATACATATTGATTAATGATATTTCCTCATTGTCTATAGTCCCTTTTAACAAAATATAATTACCTTCCCTATCCCTTTTGATCAGGTCTATTTTTGCATTGGCTTTATCGGATATCATGATTACCACTCCTGCCTTCTTTCTATCAGTTGAAGCCCAGAAGGTCTTACTCCATCCTTTAATTCTGACCTTGTGGGTGTCAACCCGCCTCATGTGTGTTTCTTGAAGACAACATATGGTAGGGTTTTGGATTCTAATCCATTCTGCTATTCGTCTACGTTTTATGGGTGAGTTCATCCCATTCATGTTCAAAGTTATGATTGTCATTTGTGGACTCCCTGGCATTTTGATTGCCTTCCCTAATTCTAACCTATTCTTCTTCGGCTCTACCTTTTAGTCCAGTGATTTACTTTGAAACAGTCCCCTTTGTCCCCTCCCTTGATGTTTCCCTTTTTAGTCCCTCCCTTTTTGTTCCCTCCCCTTCCCCCCTCTCTTTCCCTCCCTTTTTGTTCTCCCTCTTCCCCTCCCCCCCTTGGTTTTCCCTTCTCCTTACCCTTGTTGGGTAAGATAGAATTCAAGATCCCAATGGATCTGGATGTTTTTCCCTCTCAGAGTTGATTTCCCTGAGATTGAGGTTTAAGTAAACCCCCCCCCCCTTCCTCTCCTTCTTATAGGAGTTTTCTTCCCCTCCCCTTCCCATATGAATCTTTGTGTGAGAATGATTATTCTATTTGGTCTTTCTTTACCCCCTATTTATACATTACATTTTCCCCACATATTAGTATACATAGGTTGATATAAATGTAGTCCTTATAGAAGAGAGTTTGAGTAAAAGAAGAAGATAACATTTTCCCCTTTCCTTAATATTTACCTTTTCAGGTATTCCTTGCTCTTTGATTTTCGGTATCAAACTTTCCACAGAGCTCTGGTCTTTTCTTTGCAAAAAGTTGGAAGTCTTCTATTTTGTTGAATGCCCATACTTTCCCTTGGAAGTATATAGTCAGTTTTGCTGGGTAGCTGATTCTTGGTTGGAGACCCAGCTCTCTTGCCTTTCTGAAGATCATGTTCCATGCCTTACGATCATTCAGAGTAGAACTTGCAAGGTCTTGTGTGACCCTGATTGGCATTCCTTTATATCTAAATTGTCTTTTTCTGGCTTCCTGTAGGATTTTTTCTTTTGTTTGATAGCTTTGGAATTTGGCAATTACATTCCTGGGAGTTGTCTTTTGGGGGTTTAGTGTAGAAGGTGTTCTGTGAGCTCTGTCAGTGGCTGTATTGCCCCCTTGTTCTAGAATCTCTGGGCAATTTTCTTTGATTATATCTTGTATCACATGTCCAGTTTGGTGTTTATTTCTGGCTTTTCTGGGAGTCCAATTATTCTTAAATTATCCCTTCTCCCCCTATTTTCCAGATCTATCACCTTGTCGGTGAGATATTTTATGTTCTCTTCTAATTTCTTGGTATTTTGGCTTTGCTTTATTAATTCTTCTCTTTTACACAATCGTTGTCTTCCAGCTGCCTGATTCTGGCCTTTAAAGCCTGGTTTTCCTTTTCAGTTTCATCATACCGGTTTTGTAGATGCGTGAATTTCTTTTGCATTATTTCCAACTTTTCCTCCCAGAAGGCTTCCATCTTTTTGGTCATTTCTGATTCAAATTCTTCATAGGTTTGTGGAGAGTTTCCATTTCCTTTGGAAGGTTTTGGAGCATTTTCTTTTATATTATCTTCTATCTGCTCTGTATTTTGTATTTTGGCTCCATAGAATGTGTCCAAAGTCGCCCCTTTCTTCTTATTTTTCTTGGTATTTTGGGGCTTCTGTGCTTCTGTGGAGTTTTCCATCTCTGAATGTGGAGGATTGGCTTTTCTTGTCTCTGTCTGGTGTTCAGAGGCTTTAGTCCTGGGCAGATGGTTCTATGACTTTCCCTGGGTTAAACTGAATATGCCTCACTGGAACTGGAATGGAAGGGTCGGACCACGTTGCTTTCAGGAAGTTGCCTTCAGAATCGCTGGCCGTGAGGCTGTTTCGTTGGCCTGCGGGGGATGGGCTGCAGCTAACCCAAGCTCCGAGAGCAAGGACTTTCACTGAGACTTGGATAGCAGGATCCAGCCTGTGAGGCTGTCTTGCCCGCCCTGAGGGTTGCTGTTGTTTCGACCAGCTCTCTGTAGGGGGAGCCCCAGGCAGACTCTTTCACTGGGACTCGGGTAGAAGGCCCTGAGGGTTCTGCTCTCTGAGCCCAGCCTGCCGGGCTGCGGCTTCCGGGAGCCTTGGACTCTGCGCTTCTACCCCTGAGGTCCGAGTGATCTCGGGTTCTGGCTTTTGAGGGGAGCCGTACCTTTTGAACCGGGTCCAGGTCCAGGAGGAGGGTTCCCAGGGTCTGTGCTGTTGATCGTTTTGAATTTCGGCGCCTTAGGACCTTATAGTTTGAGATCGGTCGGGAAGGTTTTTCCGGAGATCTGAACTTGAGCTTTCTCTAAGCCGCCATCTTAACCGGAAGTCTCGAGTTCATATGTATTAAAAAGTGCTTAGCACGATGCCTGAAACATACTAAATGTTAAATAAATACTGATTTTCTCTCCTTGTCCCTTATCTTTCCAGCATTAGACTTTTACTCTCCTTCTGTGCTCGAGCCTGGCCTTCTTGCTATTTCTCACAATCACATAAAAAAAAATATTTGAAATATTTTTTAAATGAATGGGAAATCAATGTATGATACTGTCCATTAAGCAGAAACATATGAAGAGAAACACATTTAAACTGAAAATTCTTTTCTAAATTGAAATCAGTGAATTCACTTTTTATTATTTTTGAATTGTGTATGGTGAATATTTATATAACAAAGAAACAAAACTCCTGATGACCCATTCTTTGGTTGTTTTATAAGGTATGTTTCAACCAAAAATATATTTAAAAAAAAGAAATTCATAGCAACAGTGATTAAATTAACTGGATAATTACTTATTGATGATCAAATGTTATTTAAAAGTTGATCCTGTTCCCCAAGACTGGGTATAAAAATATTGAATCACATTACTATTAGTGAGAGCAAAATTAATTTTATATCATCAATAATAAAAATTAAAATACTTAAAAGAATTCTTTGTTTAGCTCCCTCTATTTTCAGTTTTGCATATGTTTTATAATAGAAATAACAGTGCTACAGTAATTAATGCATATAATTTATAAATAAACATACACATATTGGGGAGGGTGCTCAAAAATTGTGCACTGATGGGGTATGTAAGCAGAGAAGGTTAGAGACTATTGCTCTGAGGAATAGCAGGAATCTAAATAAGAAGCTGGTGGTATTGATATCTCAGGAAAGGCTAAATGGGTGAAATGGACCACATTTGCAAAAAGCTAAATTTTATTGCCTGACCATCCAATTTTACAGAAAAATGCATCTGTGAGACAAATTGTTCAAGGTTGTAAAATTCAAAATATGATGCCTGACAGGGAAAGGACCTGACGACCACCTGCAAGTATTTAAAAGGTATGACCCCCTTTGCATACGGAATTGTTCCAACTCATTCATGGGGTTAATTTGTGGTAAAGAAATGAAAATGAGAAATCTCCTAATGATGAAATCTCTTAAGCTATGGAAGTGGCCCTCAAGGGAAGTGGTAGAAACCCCATAGCTTGAGTCATTTATAACTATGGAAACTGAACATTGGAAACTACTTCAGGGAAAAGTCTTGCATTAGCAAAGAAGCAGACTTAGTCCTAAACGACCCATTAGGTATGAGTTTCCTTCTATAATTTCTTTAACTATATGCTTATTAAATATCATACTTTTTTTTTGGTTCTCTTGACAGTTATAGCACTAATGGTGTGACTGCCCCAGGGATTTCTATGAGTTCAATAGGATTTGCATTTGTTCATGAAAAAGTATTGCTATTTAATAGAAGCTGGTATATGCTTTGAAGACATTCCAATTTTCACCCCCTGTATTGCATATTCAAGGGACTAAAAAAAATTACCAAATAGATACTAAGATTTACTAATCATGTAACCAAGCAACATAGGTTCCTTAGTTATACTTAGTCAATTATCTGGACATATTTAATATAAAGAATATATATATATGTGTATATATATTTTTTTCTGATCTGGAGGCATTAAAATGCATAATGATATTGATTATCTTTCCAAAACTCTAACTTCAACATCCTCAACTCCTTTCCATTTGAACCATCCAATAGAAGGGTCAATACCTGGATGTTGTTACCACAGCAAGGAAATGGTTCCATTGAACTTTGAATTTTTACTCTCCACTCATGGTATCCTCTTTTCAGTACACTAAATCTATTCTATACTTTTCAAAGGCCTCTGGTTCCCAGACTCCTTTCTTATTTTCCTCAGCCCATTTATCCCACCCTGGCCAGGTTGGTCCTTATTCTATGCATACACATAGATATATATCCTTAATTGGGTCCTCTTTGCTTCTCAGCAATACTCCTAATTAATATACTATTTGATTTTCCTTGGGAATCTCTTCTTCAAACCTCCTATCCTCATGCTTATGGCAAACTATTTAGCCTCCTTCCTGATAGAAGAAGATGAGATAATCTTTCAACTCTCCTCCTACTATTTAAAACTCATCTTTATTTTCCATAGAGTTTTCCTTCCTCCAAACCCTACTCCTTAAGACTAAATTTGACCTGTTCCCCTGCTCCCAAGATTTAATTTCTTCTAAGATCTTGAATCTATCAATTATCCTTTTTTTCTTTCATGCATATTTAATTTCTCCCCTTCCATTAGTTCTTTCCACTATATCTTCAAACAGATTAGAGCTATCTAAAAGACATTCTTAAAAAAAAAATCTTCCCTTGACCTTCCTATTCCATTTAGCCACCTTCCTTTCTTCTTTTCTGATAACTATTGGATTTCTGGCTAACACAAAACTTGAAAGATCATAGGGAAACCTAGTTCTCTCACATAAAGCCTAGAAAATATATTAAAAAGAATCCCAGAGAGAGTTACAATAAAGAAGAAAAAAAAAGAATAGGAGAAGGAAGTTCCTCTATTTGGCCCATAAAGGCATGCACACAAAAAAATGGCCAGAAGCCAGGGAAGGCTGGGAAAAGAGTAGAACCAGAAAAATCAACACAAATTCTTGGAATTGATCCTGAAGCCATTTAGCTCTTTGAACTGGAGGTTTATAAGTTTATTAGCTCCATTAATCAGGATACCAGAACCAAATTCTGGTCCTAGCTTGTCAATAAAAATAAAGGGCAGTCAATCACCATAGGTCCCAGTGAAGAGAGACAGGAAGATCAGTGGAATAGACTGGGGGAAAGCGACCTCAGCAAGACAGTATACGATAAACCCAAAGATCCCAGCTTTTGGGACAAAAATCCACTATTCGACAAAAACTGCTGGGAAAATTGGAAGACAGTGTGGGAGAGACTAGGAATAGATCAACACCTCACACCCTACACCAAGATAAATTCAAAATGGGTGAGTGACTTAAACATAAAGAAGGAAACCATAAGTAAATTGGGTAAACACAGAATAGTATACATGTCAGACCTTTGGGAGGGGAAAGGCTTTAAAACCAAGCAAGACATAGAAAGAATCACAAAATGTAAAATAAATAATTTTGACTACATCAAACTAAAAAGCTTTTGTACAAACAAAACCAATGTAACTAAAATCAGAAGGGAAACAACAAATTGGGAAAAAATCTTCAAAGAAACCTCTGACAAAGGTTTAATTACTCATATTTATAAAGAGCTAAATCAATTGTACAAAAAATCAAGCCATTCTCCAATTGATAAATGGGCAAGGGACATGGATAGGCAGTTCTCAGATAAAGAAATCAAAACTATTAATAAGCACATGAAGAAGAAGTGTTCTAAATCTCTTATAATCAGAGAGATGCAAATCAAAACAACTCTGAGGTATCACCTCACACCAAGCAGATTGGCTAACATAACAGCAAAGGAAAGTAATGAATGCTGGAGGGGATGTGGCAAAGTAGGGACATTAATTCATTGCTGGTGGAGTTGTGAACTGATCCAACCATTCTGGAGGGCAATTTGGAACTATGCCCAAAGGGCAACAAAAGAATATCTACCCTTTGATCCAGCCATAGTACTGCTGGGTCTGTACCCCAAAGAGATAATGGACAAAAAGACTTGTACAAAACTATTCATAGCTGCGCTCTTTGTGGTGGCCAAAAACTGGAAAACGAGGGGATGCCCATCAATTGGGAAATGGCTGAGCAAATTGTGGTATCTGTTGGTGATGGAATACTATTGTGTTAAAAGGAATAATAAAGTGGAGGGGTTCCATGGAGACTGGAACAACCTCCAGGGAGTGATGCAGAGCAAGAGGAGCAGAACCAGGAGAACATTGTACACAGAGACTAATACACTGTGGTATAATCGAACGTAATGGACTTCTCCATTAATGGCGGTGTAATGTCCCTGAACAATTTGCAGGGATCCAGGAGAAAAAAACACTATTCATAAGCAAAGGATAAACTATGGAAGTGGAAACACTGAGGAAAAGCAACTGCCTGAATACAGCGGTTGAGGGGACATGACAGAGGAGAGACTCTAAAAGAACACTCTAATGCAAATATTATCAACAAAGCAATGGGTTCAAATCAAGAAAACATGTAATGCCCAGTGGATTTACGCGTCGGCTATGGGGGGTGGAGGGGAGGAAAAGAAAATGATCTATGTCTTTAACAAATAATGCTTGGAAAGGATCAAATAAAATATATTTTTAAAAAATTAAAAAAAAAAGAGAGACAGGTTCTAGTCATGCACTTTTCAGATCACTAGAAGTCTCAGCATGAGATAAGACCAACTGTAAAAGACTTGATACCAGCATGCTCTCCAACATTCGACTAGGGCCTGTCAGAACTACAGCAAAAGATAATACCAACACTTCAATGGGGATTGTTCAAGGAGAAGGAGACAGAGATAGGTTGAAGCTGGACCAGCAGTGGTTAACAAAAAGACAAAGAAAGAAGGTAAATTACAAATAGATTCCAGTGTGGGGCTTGAAGGAAATCAATTTGGCCACAAGGATTATAGGAATGACTGAAAGAAATGAAACAAGAGATAAAAACTGAAATCATACCTCTTGAGGACAAAAATTGCTAGGAGAATAGTTATCTTAGAATAGAAGGTGGAAAATATCCCAGGTTGCAGACTCCCTGAAAAACAAAATGGAGCAAACATGAGATAACAAATATTAAAACAAAACCAAAAGAGTGAATAAAAGAAGAAAATGTAAGCCATCTGCTATCAAAAACAATTACCCTGAAAAATAAGTCAAGGAGAGAGAATTTAAGAATCACTGGACTCCCTGAAAACCATGACTAAACATAACAAAACAAAAAAAGCTGGACATCAGACCAAAGGATGACAGAAGAAAATTGCTCAGATTTGTTATCATCAGAGGGTATTTTGGAAATGGCATGATAGTTTTACTTAGAGACCTAGGGAGTCAACTAAAAAATAATGGAAATAATGAATTATTTCAATAAAGTATCAAGATGTAAAACAAACTCACAAGAATTATTAACCTTTTTATATAATACAAGCAAAACAAAAGAGAAAACTCAAAGCAATTTCTTTCCAAATAACTCCATATTATAAAAAATATCTAGGAGTTTAGCACCCAAGAAACACAAAAAAATTATATTAATTTAACTACAAAACACTTCTTTACAGAATATCATATAAATTTAAGGCAGAGTTTGGGTGAAAGGCAGATAGCAATAATAGTTAGAATCATTTATTGATATTCACAGTCAATACTGCTTAGAAGTGTTATTATTGGATTGATTAAGAGAAAGAGACGAGAGGGAAACATCTAAATATTTCAAGTTTATTGATGGGGAATGGGAGAGGAAGGAGGGTAACAAAGGATACTGAAAAAGTTCTTAATCTTATCCCCAAATTAATTTCCTTAATACTATCTTATAGGTTAACTTATCTAGGCTAAATAAGTTAAATTTCCCCCAAACAGAACCTCATAAACTGAGTCCAGTAAATAAGCCAAGATCCCAGAGGTAAAGTCCAAAGTAGGTCCAAAAGAGAAGTGATGGTTCTTCTTTGGTCTTCAGTCTAGCTGCAGTGGTTCTCCTCTCAAGTTGGTATCTCACAAAGGACCAGAAATCTTGTATAAAGCTGGAAATCTCAGCTAACTCCCAAAGCTTCCCCCAGAAGTCTGGTTTCTGTTGGGACCACACAACCCCCTTAGAATCTTGACCCAGGCTCACATGTCCCTGCCAATCATCCTGCCAATCATTTTGCAACAAGAAGTCTTTGCTTATTACAAAGAGTATGGACAGAAACATCAATTCAATCAAGGAGTAACATGTAGCCTCCTTTGCCCCAGTGTAGCATGCTAAATGGTGGCCTGGATTAGCAAAGTTATATATCCTCTGGCTAAAGTCCTGGAGCCTCTGGGGGCTCAAGTCTACCCAGAATTTTTAGTCAATGACCTGTTCATGGCAGCTCTCATATCATTGATGAGGTGATGGGGTCAGGGAACATAGACCAGTAAGGAAGACAGAATTAGAACTATGCTTCAGGGGCAGTGAGGAAGTACAGATATTGAGCCTGGACTTAAGAGGATCTGGGTTCATGTTTGACCTTAGACATTTCCTGGCTGTGACTCTGGGCAAGTCAGTTAACCCCAATTGCCAAACCTTTATTTCTGCCTTAGAATCAATATATATCCTAAGACAGAAGATTAAAAAAAAAAAAAAGAACTAGGTTGCTTCAGCTAGATTGCTGGAGAATTTCAGTACTGTTCTTTTGTTTTGCTTTGTTTTGTTTAAGTAAGTTCTTATTGATAGCTTCTGTTTTTTTACATCATCATAGTTATCCTTCCCCTCCCATAGAGCCACTCCAAATAACAAATAGTACTGTTTTTTGAAAAATTTATTTAGTCAATTTAGAGCATTATTCCTTGGTTACAAGAATCATATTCTTTCCCTCCATCCTCACCCCTTCCCATTGTCAATGCACAATTCCACTGGGTTTTACATGTGTCCTTGATCAGAACCTATTTCCATGTTGTTGATGTTTGCATTAGGATGATCATTTGGAGTCTACATCTGCAATCATATCCCCATCGACCTGTGTAATCAAGCAGTTGTTTTTCTTCTGTGTTTCTACTCCCACAGTTTTCCCTCTGAATGTGGATAGTGTTCTTTCTCATAGATCCCTCAGAGTTGTTCTGGATCACTGCATTGCCACTAATGGAGAAGTCAATTACATTTGATTGTACCACAGTGTGTCAGTCTCTGTGTACAACGTTCTCCTGGTTCTGCTCCTTTCACTCTGCATCAATTCCTGGAGGTTGTTCCAGTTCCCATGGAATTCCTCCACTTCATTATTCCTTTGAGCACAATAGTATTCCATCACCAACAAATACCACAATTTGTTCAGCCATTCCCTAATTGAAGGGCACCCCCCCATTTTCCAATTTTTTGCCCCACAAAGAACGCAGCTATGAATCTTCTTGTACAAGTCTCTTTCCTTATTATCTCTTTGAGGTACAAACCCAGCAGTGGTATGGCTGGATCAAAGGGCAGACAGTCTTTTAGTGCCCTTTGAGCATACCAAATTGCCCTCCAGAATGGAACAAATAGTATTTTTAAAGGCAAAAAAAAAATAAGGAGAGGTAAAAATCATCACAACCAATCAGTATGTTGAAAAAGTCCAAAAAATGTGCAATATGTAACTGGACCTCTCATTTCTAAAAAGGGGTCAGTTTTTCTCATCTCTTCTGAGTCATGCTTGGTCTTTATAATTTTGCTATATTCATTTTTTGTGTGTGGTTGAGCTTTTCATTCACATTATTATAGTCATTGTGTATATGATTTTCTTGACTCTCCTTACTTTATTCTGCAATTATTGTAGACTTTGTCTATGCTGCTCTGTATTCATCACACACATCATTTCTTATAGCATAGCAATATTCAATAACCTTCATGCATCACAATTCATTTAGCTATTTCCTCAGCAATGGGCATCTTTGTTTTCAATTATTTGCTATCACAAAAAGTTCTGCTTTAAATATTTTGGTGGATATAGGAATTTTCTTCTTATCATGGCTTCCTTGGGATGTATAAGTCTGCTAATGGAGTCTCAAGTTCAAGAGGAATGGACAGTTTAGTCACTTAATTTGCATAATTCTACATTGTTTTCCAAAATGGGTATGCCATTTCACAGTTCCACCAACAATATATTCATGTGCCTTTAATCCCACCACCCCTCTAACAATGATTATTTCCATTTTTTTTTGCCAATTTTCAGGGAGTGAAATTAAACTTCAGGATTTTTAAAATTTGCATTTCTCTTATTAGTGATTTGGAGCATTTTTTTCATGTGGTTGTGAATACTTTGCAATTCATCTTTTGAGAATTATTTGTTCATATCTTTTGACCACTAACCTATTGGGGAATGACCACTACTCATATATATGTATATACATATATATATATATATTTAGTTTATGTATGTTTAAAGATGTATGCATATTGTTATAAGGGTTTCCTAACCCTTATTGATTATTGGTATTGGGTGGTATTACCAATAAAATTGTCCTGTGTTGACAGGTTGTTGTTGACTACTGGAAAAGATGGCTTCCTAGTCTTAAAAATTCTGACTCAAGCCAGGCTTAAATAAAAACTATTTATTAGAAGTATTTAAAAATTAGGAAAAAGAAACAAGTAAGAATATATTTATCCTGAATCTAAATCTTCTAACTGTACCCCAAACCCAACTTTTAGGACTCTCAAGAATCTGCTTCTCCTTGACACAATCAAGGCTAATTTAATCTTCCTATGCTATCTATTAACCCAATTTCTAACTATCTTACAACTAAAAATTATAAATTATAACAATAAGAAAGATTTAATTTCTTTCCTGCTGCTTAAATGGGAAAAACCAGAGAGCCAAAATCTTCTAAGCTTTGCTCCCTTCTATCACCACAATCTCCTTCTTACTCTGAAGTAGAAATTTCACCAGATCTTCTCCAACTTTCAACTTTTGAGCCAGAACACCCTCAGACCTCCTTCCTTGAGTCATGACAGACCAAGAGAGAGTGAGTGAGAGTTCACTGGTCTCAACTGTCCCTTTTATTTCCCATGACATGCTGGGAGCCATCAGGTCATGATGCCTTGACAGATCATGTGTGGTAGTTAAGAAGGCCACAGAGTGGCCCTTGGCAAGATGTAATTGCCCACTCAGTCCCCCTTAAATGACCTCTGTCATCAATGCCCCTTACCTATGGAATTAACATGATTATTATTCCCTCTAGTCTCAGAAAGAATAATGCAAGAGCAGAATACTTGTACCCTAATTCCCCAAAACATCACCAAAAGATCAGACCTTCAAATCCTATCCCAAAAGACTATCATGAGTTAACTTTTACTTAGGTACATAATCCCCAGTGAAACCACAGCTACAGGCCAGGCCCCAAATTTTCCCACTCACAGAAACCTATTCTCATGAAGCCAATACACAAATCAATCATAAAGGCCCATATAAAACACATAGCTACAGCTTCAATATGCCTCAGTGATTTGACTTCACAAACCAGTAACTCGCCAGTGGGAAACTCCCTAGTAAACCCTGAGAAATGACCAGACTAATATTAAATTTGAATTGTGTTTCCAGTACCCCCAACTTCAATGATATGATTGTTGAATTGTCTTTTAAGAAGTTCTGAATAATTATTCCATTTTATTAAAAGCAATAAGTAATTTTCCTTGATTGTTTGTAAACTCAAAACTCCTCATAGGGCAATGAGAAAATTAAGCCACCTGGGATGAAATCATTAATCTTGTATGCTGTCTGTAATCACAATATAAGAATATAGAATGTTAATCAAGTAATTTGTTAAAAGCTAATGTATCACTTTTCCAATTATTTCTCTTTGAACATGTGTGTTGGGTAATGTATCTGTATGCCAAGAAAATGGGTATAAAAATAAATATGAAGTCTGGAGATGGCAGAGCAGCTATCAGATGCAAAGCAGTCCCATGGCTGTAATGATTAAGCTGTCTTCCCTTTGTTATTTTTTTTACTGATTGTTCACCACCTGTTGAGAACCCCTGGAGTCACTGTTGAGAACCCCTGGAGTCGCAAGTGAGGGTAGACCTCGCCCGTGTCAATGACCCTTTCTTGAAAATTCTATTTTAGCTTAAAGAAATCCAGCTTTTCTCAAATTTCAGTATTTATCTATTGCAACCAATCCTATTTCCTAATTAACCATTAACTCTTAATTCACAAATATTCTATTATAATATATATATATATATACACGTATAATATAGTTTTAGATGCTTTGTGTTTATCTTGGATACCCAACTCTTATCTGTGAAATTTGATGCAAAAATGTTTTTTCTCATTCAACTGCTTTCCTTTTTTATTCTAAGTACATCAATTTTGTCTGTGCAAAAGGCTTTCAGTTATATATAAGCAAAGTTACCTACTTTCTCTGTTGTAATCACCACTTTCTCTTGGTTATTTAAGAATATATCTCCTATCCATAAATGTGAAGGGTATAGAATTTATTTGTCTTCTAATTTTTAAAATAATATGATCTTTTTAATATTCAGGCTGCACATATATTTATATTTAGAATGTATTGTATAATACAGTGTAAGGTGTTGGTCTAAGCTTAATTTTGGTTAGACCACTTTCCATTTCTTTTATCAGCAGATTAAAAAAAAATCAAATGAGGAATTTCTTTCTCTACCCTTAGGTAATTTATGTCTTCCAATTTATCAAATACTGGCTTACTGAGTTTCATTGTTTCTGATTCTCTCTTGTTTAAACTATTTCATTTATTGATCTTTTAATTTTTTTATCAAGACCAGATAGCTTTGATGACTTTAGTAGCTGCTTCTAACTAGAACTGGGTTCAGTTTAAACCTTCAGCATAGGAGAGTTGTGTAACACAAAAGAATTAGAGGACTAGAGTCATAGACTTCTCTAGGCTTTTATATTAAAGTGACCCTAAATAATTGAAGATATTAACTATTTGTTGTTGGTTTGTACCTATGTGATAAAAATGAAAATACTAAGTTAATTTATAGCATTGGTGTCATACCAAACAACTAAAGGATTACTTTATATAACTAAACAATCCAATAATGAAATCCATCTAAAGAACAAAAGGTCAAGAACCTGAAAGGAAATAATGAAAAAGAAGGTGGTGAGGGTACTAGCAGTACCAGATCTCAAACTGAACCATAAAGTACAAATCACCCAAACTATTTGGTATTGATTTTTAAGATGGAGAAGTTAATAAGTAGAATAAATTAGGTACACCAGACACAGAAACAATTTAGCATCATAGCACAGTATTTGATTAGCCTGTTTTCCAATTACTGGGTATTAATTCATCATTTGACAAAAACTCTTGTGAAAACTGGTAAGCAATATAAAAAATATTTGGTTTAGACCAGCATCTCACACCATATACCACAATAAGCCCTAAGTGGATATAAGGAAAGAAAGAAGAAGGAAGGAAATAGTTTTAACAATTTAAACAATAAATTTAACAATTTATTAACAAAATAAAATTATGGATAAGTGAAGAGTTCTTAGTCAACTAAAGGACAGAGATGATCACAAGAGATAAAATCCTTAATCTGGATCATATAAAATTGAAAAGTTTTTTCACAAACAATATCAGTGAAGTTAGAATAGAAACAGTTAACTAATGAAACATCTTTGTAGCAAATTTCTTTCATAAAGGACTGATATCTACTATATGGAGGGGATTGATGCAAATATATAAGAATAAGTGCTATTTCCCACTAGGTAAATGGTTAAAGAATATGAACAAGCAATTATCAAAAGAAATGCAAATTAAATAACCATGTGAAAAAAATGCTTCAAACCAATTGTAATAAAAGAAATACAAATTAAAACAGTTCTGAGGTCTTACCTTTGTGATATTGAAATCACTTTAAAAGACTGATATATATTAATTTAAGGTCGCCAAGGAATTCACTTATGTAATTCCTAAATGAAACACTCAAGTCAGCTGCCAAATTTTTATGGTGTTTTAATTACAACAGGAGGAAGAAAGTATTAGAGGAGAGAGAGAGAGAGAGAGAGAGAGAGAGAGAGAGAGAGAGAGAGAGAGAGAGAGAGAGAGAGAGAGAGAAGGAAAAGGGAGAGAAGGAAAAGGGAGAGAAGGAAAGAAGTTTAACTCAGAACCACTCTGGCTCAGGCTGAGCCAAAGTGGGTGTTAAGGCCTTGGATAGCCAAGGAAGGGAAAGGGATCAGTCCTTATCACTTATCATGACCAATCTAAAGGAAAGCAGTCCGCAGGGCTCCTCCAACTCCAAGCACCAGCCTCCAATTGAACTCTAGCCCTCCTCACCGGAAGTCCTGAGAACTCCAGAGGCTGTTCTCCAACTCACTTCCTACATCTCACATGTGCCAATGGTGACTCTAGTTTAACCTAGGACCACCCAGAGGTCTGTCCTTTTTTTGCACATGTCTGTTGAAGGCCATATTCTTAAATAATTAAATCTTGAGTTTGATGTAGCCCTTCCTAATCTTGTTACACTGAGTAGGGTGGAGAATGTAGTTTTCAAGACCTGATTCTGTTATTCCAAGTATCTCTATTGTTATTGATCAGGAAATAGCTAAATCCAATCTTCTAAAGAATGGTCTGAATAGGGTGGAATAGTTTTGAAATTCACACCTTATAGCCTTTAAATTGGTCAAGTTGACAAAAAAAGAAAAACAGTTGTCAAAGAAGTTGTCAGAGTTTGTTTGAAAAAAAAAACAGTGACATCACAAGATTGGAGTCAGAGTCTGATGTGTTAGCCTGTACAAGTTTGGAAAGAAGGCATCACCACAGATTGGGCATTAGTCATCCATTAGAACATATAGGGTGGAGGGAAGCTGGGTAGCTCAGTGGATTGAGAGCCAGGCCTACAGACAGGAGGTCCCAGGTTCAAATATGGCCTCAGGCACATCCCAGCTGTGTGACCCTGGGCAAGTCACTTCACCCCAGTTGCCTAGCCCTCACTGCTCTTCTGCCTTGGATTCAATACATAGTATTAATTCCAAGATGGAAGGTAAGGGTTTAAAAAAAAAAACATATGGGGGGAAGTGGCTCTGGACTTGGGTAGCTCACATTTCACTTGTGATTCTACTTTGCTCATGGAGCCCAGTGCTTTCTTTGATGCAGGCATGCCATACTGGGCAAACCTGTGCCAGTATATTCTATATCTCACAGTCAATACTAAAATTAAAATTCTTCAGTTTTTTTTATACTGCTTCTTCTGACCATCATGTGAATGCTTACATTGTGCAAGTTCTCTGTAAAATATTCTTTTAGGTAAATGTGCATTTGAAATTTGGGTTACTTGGTCAGCCCATCAGAAATGTACTCTGCAATAGAGTTTAAATGAAATTTAGCTCTAAAAAAGGACCCAAAGGTGATACCTTATCTTTCCAGTTAATCTTCATAATCTTCCTGAGATCATTCAAATGGAAGTGGTTCCGTTTTCTAGTATGGTGCTGATAAACTGTTCAGGGTTCACAGGAATACAGCAGTGAAGTCAGCAACCTTTGGTTTGGTATAAAGCCTGGTGTTTCTTCTTTCTCACACTTTCTTTTGAAGCCTCCTAAATACTGAGCTAGCTCTGGCAATATGTGCATTAACCCAATCATCTATATGGACAGCCATGGAAACTGTAATGCCAAGGTAAGAGAACTTCTCCATAGCATTCAAATTCTCTCCATTTAGTGTGACCAATGGTTCTACATATGGCTGATGCCTAGTGGAGAACCTCTGTTTTCTTGGTGTTGATTTTCAGGCGAAATTTAGTACAGGTGGCAGAGAATCAATCCATATGCTATTTCATCTTGGCTGAGAGGGTGAATTAAATGCAAAATCATCTGCAAACGAAAATTGACCCCTTTGGTCTGGGCTTATAGTCTTTTCAAGTCAGAGGATGGGTACACTAAAGTACTGTCAGTACAGCTTTTAGCTATTTTATCCACTTTGTACAGTAATTTAGAATTATCCCCCAAAACTATCTAAACCATGCATACGCTTTGGTCTAGCAATATCTAAATTAGGCACATGCCTAGTATGTACCAAAAGAGAAAAAGAAGGGAGGAAACGGAGGGAAAAATACCTATATGTATAGATATTTATATTAGCTCTTTTTTTAAAAGGAAAGATCTGGAATCATTTTCAACTGGAGAATGGCTGAATAAATTATGGAATAGGAATGTAATTCCATATTGTTTTGTATCAGAAGTAATGGAAAAAGAGGTTCAGAGAAATCTGGGAGAATTTCTGTGAATTGATGAAGAGTAAGTAAATAGAACCAGGAGAACAATGTATCCTATAACTGTAGAAAGACTTAAGAATCCTAATTAGTGCAATGACCAATTATGGCTCCAGAAAAGCATGCTTCCCACTTCCTAACAGAGAAGTGATGTACTGAAGATACAAAATTTCCATCATAATACACATATATATACACATAGACACTCATAGGTACATACATGTATCTATTCTATCCATGGTGCCACCTAGATATATTTATATACACATATGTGCATATATGTATATATGTACACACATCACATAAAGTCACATATCCTTTCTGGGGTTAATTCTCCACCTCATATTATTGACTACTTTTTCCTCAAAGTTCTAGGGGGGTAATTTAATAAAAGAACAGAACAATAATAGACTTTCTAGGACTGTTGTTCATAAGTCCCCATCCAATGTGTTCCATATTAGTAATCAGTCAATGTGACATAATTAGCTTTTGGAAAGGATATTTATTATTGTGATATAGTAATTCACCACCACCACCCTCCGTCTCCACAATAAGATGGCATTCCCATTTTCCTACACAAGGGCACATATCTAAAGGGTAAACTCATAGTTACAGGTTACTGGAATTCCTATTCTTTCTTTAGAGTCCCCATTAGAGTTCTCATTAGGTTCTGTTCCCTGCCAGACTCAGTCTGTACTCTTGAAGAATCCTTACGCTATCTTTTCTCAGTGTCTAGTTTATGTTTATTTTTCTTTCTGGTTTGTCACTTATCGAGTCTCTGATAAAATGGGCAAATGGAAAGATGGTATAAAACTCCATTTTGACACATTTCCTTCACAATAACACCCTCAGATCCAACATCCATTACTTTGGACAAGTCTCAACCTCCTGTGCCTGATCCTTCATTTATAAAATTCATTTTATTCATTTGAAACCATCTTTTATATAACTATATTATGATAAATAATTATTATTTATTATTTGCAATTCTCTTTAAAGCTTCATATATAAAAGTCTCTGAAGTTCTTTCCTATTCTTCATCTGTTAGTCAACAACAAACACCTATTAAGTATGTGCCAGGCACTGTGCTAAATGCTGGGGATACAAAGAGAGGCAAAACCAGTTTCTGATGTCAAGGAATGAATGTTTTAATGAAGACTGTGCATTTTAATCTCTAATCCTGTAATTCAGCAATTAAAAATGGATAACCTTGGGGTATATACCCATGACTGGCATTATTGAGTGAAAAATTATGAATTATGCAGTAACTTTTCTCACACAATTAAAAATTGTTTTCTAAAATTGTTGGACCAATTCACAGATTCATGGGTGTTCTTCTGAGCTGCAGAGTTTGGGGGCTAATCCCAGCCTGCTCTTTTGAATAAGTTTCACCTGTGTGCAACACTTCAGCTACTGACAATATTTCCTAGAAATGAAAACAATTGTGTGTGCTGGAGTCACAGTTTTGGCCTAATCATCAAAACTTTTTTTTTTAAATGAAAAGATATAGTGGAGTTGTGAATTGATCCAACCTTTCTGGAAGGCAATTTGGAATTATGCCCAAAAGGCTTTAAAAGACTGCCTGCCCTTTTGATCTAGCCATAGCACTTCTAGGTTTGTACCCCAAAAAGATAACAAGGAAAAAGACTTGTACAAGAATATTTATAGCCACACTCTTTGTGGTGGCAAAAAATTGGAAAATGAGGGGATCCTCTTTATATGTTGGTGATGGAATACTATTGTGCCCAAAGGAATAATGAACTGGAGAAATTCCATGGGAACTTGAATGACCTCCAGGAAGTGATGCAGAGTGAAAGGAGCAGGACCAGGAGAACATTGTACACAGAGATGGATACATTGAGATGGATACATTATAGTGCAATGAAATATAATGGACTTCTCTACTAGCAGCAATTCAATGACCCAGGACAATTGTGAGGTACTTATGAGAAAGAATGCTATCCACATCCAGAGAAAGAACTGTGGGAATAGAAACACAAGAAAAACATCTACATGGGTCGATGGGGATATGGTTGGGGATGTAGACTCTAAATGAACATCCTACTGCAAACATCAATAACATGGAAATAGGTTTTGATCAAGGACACATGTAAAACCCTGTGGAATTGCACATTGGCTATGGGAGGGGGAAGGGGAGAGGCGAGGGAAAGAACATGAATCATGTAACTATGGGAAAATATTCTAAATTAATTAATTAAATAAATTTAAAAAGAAAAGAAGAGTAAAGAAAAAAAGAAAAGCTATAGTAGTAGCTTAATTACTAGTATAGAAACAAAGATATTTGGGTGCAATAGAAATAGATGAAAACTTGTGGGAAAGTACTTGGCATAAAAAGCTTAAAGTACCTTAGTAAAATTATATTTTGAGATACTCCATAGCTCTTAATCTACCACATTTTTTATTGTTATGTTATGGAATGTGCTTGAGCAGTACTGTAGTATAGGGAAGGGAATAAGCATTTAGATAGTGCCAGGCACTATGCTAAGCAATTTTTACAAATATCTCATTTGATTTTCACAACATTCCTAGGAGGTAGGTGCTTTTATGATCTCCATTTTACAGTTGAGAAAACTAAGGAAAGCAGAGATTAAATGAATTTCTCTGGGTCATACAGCCAGTGAGTATTTGAGGCCTGATTTGAACTCGTCTTCTTGACTCCAGGGCCAGTGCTTTATGAGTCAGGATTACCTAAAATGTAAGTTATTTAGCCACTTTAGGCTATAAAATGGGGATAATGTACAGAGCTGTTATGAGATACTAATAGAACAATTTATGTAAATCACATTGCAAACCTTAAAGCATTATATAAATGCCAATTATCATTATTACTATTTGAAGGAAAGGATTTCTATAGAACATTGCTCATTTGTTCTAGGTAGCAAGACTTGTATAGTTGCATATGGTCTTGGATGTACCACACTCATGGTGTGAAAGGCCCTGCCAACAGCAAACATGACTTACATTTTAGTAGGTTTTTGTTTTACAAACAACCAAAATAATTGCCTTGGTTGAACCATCTGCTGACCCAGTACTGCTTGTTGGAACAGCTGAAGTGCCACTGAGATTTAAGAAATTACTCCACTCAATGGTTTCCAAGGAAACATTTATAATTTAAAAATAGAAAAATGAGAGGACAGAGGAAATCAACAAGTAGGAAAAAAATCTTGATTATATTTTTACAATTGCATGAACAAAATCAATGTGATTAGAATAAGGAGAGAAATTCTTGAGGACAGAAAAATTCTCTTCTCAAAAATCTTTAATAAAGGTCTATACCCAGAACATTATATAAAGAATTGGCACAAACATATAAAACTAAGATGTCTCTTCTCTAATGTGTGTGTGTGTGTGTGTGTGTGTGTATGACTAGCATCAATTCTTGAATAAATGATCAAAGGATATGAAGATTTTTTTCAAAATAATTTAAAAAATAATATAACAGCCATATGAAATGTTGCTGCAAGTAACTAATAAGAGAATTGAAAATTAAAATAATTCCAGATTTTCATCCAGGAAATGAGAGATAACAAAGATGAAAATTGGCAAAGATGACAAAAGATGGAAATGGTAAATTTTAGAAGGCCTCCAAGAAGATAGGAATACAAATATATTGTTGATGAAATTGTGAATAGGTACAACCATTATGGAAAGTAGTTTGGAATTATGTGGGAACCTCAAGAATATCAAAGACAGCAAACAAAATTCAATATATGCCAAAATACTTAGAGCAATACTTTTTATAATGAAAAAAAGGAAGCAAAGTGAGTTACCAGCAATTGGAAAATGACCAAGTAAAATGTCAACAATTTGTTATTTCCTTTGTTCTTTCATTCATTCAACAAGAATTAAGTGCCTATTCCATGCCAGGAACTATATAAAGGAATAAGATAATAGTGAAAGCTTCATCTTCAGTGGGCTTATGTTTGGATAGAATGAGATCTGAACAAAGATGGATAAATAATTTAGAGAAAAAGAACCAATGATAAAAAGACAGATGATCTTTGATTATATCACCTAAAAAGTCTACTGACTCAGATTAGAGAACTAAGATGGTAGAATAAGGAAAGAGTACTCTAGGCTGATTGAAACCCATCTCCAATCAATCACAAAAAAAAAATTCTAAATGAATTCTGGAGTGGCGGAAACAGTGTTCCACTCAAGACAACATAGAAGGACAGCAGGAAAAACTGTCTCAATGGGGTAAAAGGGAAGAGCAATCCAGTGCACAAGTCACCAAGGGGAAATAGATGCAGGATGAATGAAATCCAGTTTAATTCAGCACAGGTGGCATCTGGAAAAAAATAGCTCCAAGCTTCCCCACAGCAAGCTAGCCAGATTAAACCTTTAAAGTGCACATTGAAGGACCTGAGGGCAAGATCACCCCCAGTCACTAGAGTAGACCACAACTTAAGCTCAGGACAGTACTCCCTCCACCTCAGGAACAGAGATTAACATTAATATATAGGTAAGGTCATGAGAAGAGGCTAGAAAAATGAACAAAAGACAAAGGAAAAAATCCTGACCTTAGAAGATTACTTTATTGACAGAGAAGACCACTTTCCCCTATACCATGATGCCTCATATAATTTATATGGACTTGACAATGAACCAATGCTTAAGGCTTGTTGGAATGAAATCTTTCCATTGGCGGAAATAAGTCAAAAGTCTTCTTGTTTGGAACACCTAACTACATGTCTTAGCTGAGTAGTGTCGCCATTCTCTGTATGGTGTAAAGGTGTAATAAATGTATGAAGTGTTGAGGAAGAAAAAGGACTTCTGGTGTGAGGGCTGTCTAAGCCCTTTCCAGGATTGTTCATTCCCTTTTTCACCCACCTCTCACTGGTGGCTTCAAGAAGCTGTAGCATGTGCAGTGGCCACACCTTGGTAAAACTATCTCCATAGATGGGTTAAATCAGGTTAAGGAGAATGAATGGTCCTGAAATTTATTAGTTAGTGTATGAGAGGAGGAAACTCAGAGACTTTTTTGGACGTGGGAGAAGCCTGGAGTGGTTCCAAAGATTCCAGCAGCAGCAGTGGGGGATGGGCAGAGAAGATTTGGGAATCCTGGGGAAAGGAACTCAGAGAGAGAGCAGTAGTTGGGGGTCTGACTCTGACTTTGAGACAGCAGAGGTAAAGGTCCAGTTTGGCTGGATCTGGATCCCCAAGAAACCTTTCTTTCCTTGAAATCCTGATCACCATCCCCTCAAAACCGTAACAAGTGGACAAAGACCAAAAAGAAGAGAGTCCACCAGAAGAATCACCACAGTCTCCTCACCTGAACTGAGGAACCTGCTGGGCAAGGCTAAAAGTCAGGATTCATCGCCTTGAACCCCTCAGGGGCTTGGGGTCATTAAGCCCAAGTCCCCTCAACTTTGAGGGGGAGAATTTAGACAGCTCAGGACTCTGCCTCCCTCTTTCCCTTTTTACCTCAAGTTACCAGCCCTTCCCAACTTCATCCTGTTTCCTTATTGTATTAGAATAAACTTGTCATTTACTACAACTGGTTAAAACTGAGTAAAGGGCAGTTTACAACTGAGAGGAGAGTGAAGGGATCTCTTTCCCCCTAAGATGAAGAATTTGCTGGATAGAAACAAAGTAATATTGGGGAGTAACTTGACAGGTTTAGTGAGGGGCCATATCTAGTGAGAACTGAAGGGGAAAACACAGACTCATCCTTCTTCTCCCTCCTAGTCAAACTTAAGAGCAAATAACCCTTCTTTGCCTTGCCTTGAGGGGGAGAATACTCCATTCTCTCTCTTTTACCATCAAATACATCCTCTATAACAAGTGGCACCCCAGGATTCCAAATCTTCTCTGCCCATTCACTGCTGCTGCTGGAATCTTTGGAATCACTCCAGGCTTTTCCCATGTCCAAAAAAGTCTCTGGGTTTCCTCCTTTCACACATTAGTTAGGGGGATATCTACCCAAAATATGTGAAAACTTTCCCTGGCAGAATGGGTCAGATGAAAACAATTGATTCCAATGCCCAGGAAGGCAGCTGAAGTAGATTCTGTGGAGCAATTTGAACTTAGTCAGACTTCAGAGATGCCAAGGTCATCCATTTAATTCTAGGTCATCACTAGTCATCTTGACTTTTCTTTTGTCAATGGACTTTGATGACTCTGGAAGAGAGAGTGCGGTTGACAACTTTGTGTAATTCTGACTCACTTAAATCCATTACCCCTTGATGTCATTGGTCTTCTTTGGAAATAAAAGATGAACAATAATAACAACAATAGCAAGGAATAAGTATAGATATGTAATGGAACATTATTTTGCCATATGAAATGAGTAGGAGGACTTCAGAAACACTTAGGAAGATTTAAATGAAGTATTACAGGACAAAAAAAGGAATAATCTGGAGAATTCTACATATACAATGGCTACAATAATGTGAGTGAAAACAATAATATAAACAATAGAACATAGATTAAATTATAACACAGATTAAAGGTATCAACCAATATTGGTTCCAAAGGACAGATGATAAAACATACTTTCTTCCTCTTGATAAGAGATAGGGAACTAGAAATATCATGTTGCACATCCGGGGGGAGTGGGGGGGACCCGTACACTATTGTTGCCCAACCAAACAGAATGGACATTAAAAAAAATCCACATATAGTGTCATGGATAGTGCAGAATTTCATTTTGAGTTGCAGAACAAAAAAATTCAAACCTGAAGCCTAGTGTTTTCACACTGTGATGCCCACACTACTTAATTATTACTGACGATCCCCATTGTGAAATGTGATATTAGAAAATGTCGTAAAAGAATTCTTCTAAATTATCTCATTATCTTTCTTCATCTTCTGCAGTTTCTATTTCAAGGATATATTTTCTGGAATTGTCTGTTTGTCTACATACTTGCCTGCCTATTTGTCTGTCTGTCTGTCTGCCTCTGTCTCTCTGGCAATGAGAGCTTGAATTCACCAGGTGTGCTGACTTCTTCCCTTTATTGACACTTCTTTGGCAGAAAGCACAGGTAACTCAGCAGGTATTATCAGGGTCAAGTTAAAAAATAACAAAACCTGCCAACACACATTTCCTTCTTATGGTGCTTGGCATCAATGGGTTCTCAAAAAGACTGCTGTGGTTTGAATATATCCCTTTTTGCAGTTGGCAGTAAATTGACAGTTCATCTGCAGCTCACCTTGGTTCTCCTTACTTTAATTTTGTAGGGTCAGTCCAGATGACACCCAGCATTTTACTTGGTCATCAAAGCAGGAAAAGCATTAAGTTTCAGTAAAGATTGGTGATTGTCTTTCGTTAGATGCGAAAAAATAAATTGTAAAAGACAGTTAGGCCCTAATTTGGGCTCCAAAGATTATTGTTCTTTTCTATAAGCAAAAGTGATCCAAAGGGAAATATCTTAGTGAAATAAAAGTAGGTTCAGACTAAATAAAATTATATCTAGAGTTCTAGCTCTACTATTTATTCCTATATTCTTTTCCAAACCTTAAAGGGCTACATAAAGTTAGTTATTGTTATTATTAGCTGTATGAATATCTACAGTTATAAGTATGTTCAGGGATGTACTGGATGTATTGGTAGATGTTTAACAACCAGGTTTCCAAAAGTATGCAGAATACAATTTTAAGTTCAATCTGCTTTATTAATATTTTACTTGTTGCTTTCTTCAGTCTACAATGCTAACAAAAACAACAAATCAGGCTTAGATTTGTAGAATTTGCTGATTTCTGATGTGCAAATATTCACTTGGAAAATTTAACAATCTACTCTTGAATGCTGATTATTTAACTTGACCCTGATAATATCTGCTCTTTCTGTCAAAATTGCCTCTGCTTTCTGCCAAGGAAGTGTCAATAAAGAGAAGAAAGCCTACCTGGTGAATTCAAGCTCTCAACGCCAGAGGGACAGAGACAGACAAAGAGATAGAGTCAGAGAAACAGACAGGAAGCAGGCAGTCAGGTAGGCATACAGGAATGAACTGGCTCCAGCACCCCACTGACACATATATGCATATTAATAGTCACTTAAGAAGAAATAATTGTAGAAAAAGAAGGCCACATGACAGTATAAGAAGAAGGTCAAATGACAGTTTTAAGTGCTAAAGTTATCATTGAGTAGTGGATAAGATTTGCAGTCAATTTAATTGTGAAAAAATAATTTTAAGCATTTTCTTTAATCTTTTTAGATTTGATAGTGATCACTGTCATCTCTCACCTCTCCAGGAAGATCCAATGACTGACAGCCAGCCAGAAGTGGTACCAGTTTGGGACACCACCAGCTACAAAAGTATCTGTTTAAAAACTGTAACCAGGCATGTAAAACCCAGTGGAATTGCTCATTGGCTGTAGGAGGGGGGAGAGAAAGAATATGAATCATGTAACCATGTAAAAATAGTCTAAATTAATTAAAATTAAAAAAAAAAACTGTAACCAGAGGGGCAAACTAGAGTCTAGGGTTTATTTATGGAAGGGATACTATAATTTAAATCCAGGTTCTACCACTAATCAAATCAACAGGTTATTATTCTGGAATAATAAGGGACTTTCTGGTTTGGAACCATGCAAGGACTTTCACATATCCTGGAAGCCTGAGGAAAGTCTGTCCAAAGGACTTATGTGTTTGTAAGTTAAAGGAATAAAGCTGAGTTTGATCAGAGTTTCTAGTGGAATGGCAGAAGAGAGCAATTTATTCCAATGACCATGAAGGTGCCTGAAGTAGACATTGTGGAGCACTTAGAGCTTGGCCAGATATCAAAGAAGCCAAGGTCATCTGATGCATCCTGGACCATCTTCAGTCATCTTGACTTTTGTCTTGCCACTGGACTTTAATGACTCTGTAAGAGAGAGTGAGACTGATAACTTAGTGCAATTCTGCCTCACTTAAATCCATTTCACCAGCAAGTCATCACATCATTCCATGATGTCATTGGTTCTCTTCAAGGATGTAGAATGAAGAACAACATCTATATCAGATACCTCCTTCTACACTATTTTTGATTTTCTATTTTCTTCTCCTGAAATAAGCCCCAAAAGGCAAACTGAGCCATTGTGGTATGTGGACAGAGGGGAAGGGATTGGATACTGGGATCATGGTCAATACTACAACCAGAGAAGATGAATAAGGATATAGTAAATTGTGATGGGAAGATAGGTGGCAGTTCTCTGAACCCAGGGAAGGTAGGAACCAAGTGATATAATAAAGTATAGGACTTAATATTCAAATTCAAAAATTCAAATTTCAAATATTTCAGAGATTATGAAGGGGATAGAGTAGAGTAAAAATGAATTTCTAGTCTGAGGAAAGGTTACCCTTGGGCCTATTCTCAATATTAACTGGTCCATTGGGATACTTAAGTTCTTAACAAGAGTTGGCCTAGGGATGTCCCTTGAACATCTCTACTTTCACACTGTGGTGACTGATGACTCCCTGATGAGATATATGTTAGTCTGACATGGCTAATTGAAATATGTGTTGTTTTTCTTGAACTTATATACAAGTGACAGAGAGCCTGTCAAAACTCATGAAAGCCACAGACCCCTACTCGTTTGTGCTGATTCCTATGGGAACAAATGATATAGTCAGGAGAAATCTGGACATCTCCAATGACTTTGAAGTCTTAGGTATAAAATGGTATCTGGTATAGGTGGCATTTTCAGCTTCAGATGAAGATTTTGATAAGATTTTTTCTATTTTTATCATGAATCTACCAATCATTAACCAACACAAACATTTCAATATGCAAAAAGGAAAGTTAAGGAGGGTTGAATAAGAATGTATAAACTTCTTTTAATAATTATACTAATAGGGGGCAGCTAGATGGCTCAGATATTACTGTTTTGCCTTGGAACCAATATAAAGTATTGATTCTAAGATGAAAGGTAAGCATTTTAAAATAATAATAATAATAACTGACATGTTTATGGCACTTAACTATGTGCCAGACATTGTACTAAATGCTTTATAATTACCATCTCATTTGATCCTCACAACAACTTCAGAGGTAGGTACTATTAATATCCCCTTATTACAGAGGCAGCTGGGTAGCTCAGTGGATTGAGAGCCAGGCCCAGAGACAGGAGGTCCTGGGTTCAAATCTGGCCTCAGACACTTCCCAGCTGTGTGACCCTGGGCAAGTCACTTAACCCCCATTGCCTAGCCCTTACCACTCTTAGAAAACTGACAATATATTCCTTGTTCTTTACTTGTAGCCTAACATCTCAGTACTCACTCTGTTGTCCATCCATATTAGCCTATTTACTGTTCCATGTACATGATACTTCATCTCTCATTTCTATTCCTTTGTGTTCTGTTCCCTAAGCTCCACCCCTAGTGTTCCTCTGAGACTCAACTGCTATCTTCTATGGAAAGCTTTTCCTAATCCCCTCATCTACCAGTACATTTAACATAGCCAATGGGGGTTGGTAGGTAAAAGAGAATTCCTTCCTGCTCTCAACAGTTATTCTCTCTTTAAGGCATGGCTCTTTCTCCACTTCTAGCCTCTGATTTAGAAATCTCTAGAATATCCCAGGGCTTAACTATTTAAAACCCCCAGGAGACTAGCAAGTTTGCTTAGCCAATCACATTATTCCCTTCTTAACTCAATTAGAAAAATGTGTATACCTTAGAAAGCCATCAGAATAATTAGTTTAATACTTCATTAGCACCTTATGATTATATTTTGGATTGGGGAGGGTACTTCCTCTATGCTTATATATATGTGCATTTTGTGGTTCAATCTTCTATGACTCTTCATGACTTCATCTGGGGTTTTCTTGGCAAAGATACTAGATTAGTTTGCCATTTCCTTCTCCAATTCATTTTGAAGATGATGAAACTGTGGCAAATAGAGTTAAGTGACTTGCCCAGGATCACATAGCTAGTAAGTGTCTGAAGCCAGATTTGAACTCAGGAAGATGAATCTCCCTATCCACTACTACCTAGCTGCCCCTTTGAGCAAATTCTCTTTCCACTAAAAACAACAACAAAACTTCTTGAGAGCAAAGGCTCTTACATTTGCCTCTATATCTCTTGTACAGAGATTCTAACACACAGGAAGTACTTCGTGATTGATGGTAGATTGATTTATATGATATGTGCTCAGTTTGAAATTGGTGAGTTAAAATCCCAGATATTTATCTTGGATAATTTTGAATTATTTTCCAGAATGGTTGTTCCAATTCACTGTTTCATCAATAGTGTATTAGTATGTCTGTTTTCCCACGGACTCTTCAATACTCATTCCATTATTCACCTTTGAAAATGTGATGAATATATGGTACGATCTCAGAATTGTTTTAGCTTGTGTTTTTCTTATTGGTAATTTATAACATTTTATATAGTTGTAGATAGCTTGAATTTCTTCTTTTGAAAATTGATCTTATCATCATATGTAAAATGGGAATAATAATATTTGTAGTTCTTGCTTTCAGGGTTGTGAGAGTCAAATGAGACAATGCATTTAAAGTATTTTGGAAACATTAAAGAGCTATACGAATGTGAATTATTACCTAGAAATATCTGTGACAAATATTTTTTCAGCTAGCAGTTTCAAAGGTGAAATCAATAGGTAGTGAGGAACTGAAGATGATGTCAAGATTTTGAATTTGAAGGACTGGAACATAGTAATATCCTCAAAACTAATAGGGAAGTTTTGGGAGAAAGAGGGTTTGGGGAAAAGATCATGATTTCAGTTTTTGATATGTTAAATTTAATATATCTACTAAATATTCAGTTCAAGATGTTGTGGAAGAGAGAGAGATTGGAAAAGCATGCAACAAGACAAGAAACAGCTGAGTGAAGACCTATCAGTCAAATGAGAAATATTCTGATTTGGAATGTTACCGGGAGGAGCAGTTGGAAAGAAAGGAACAGATCAACTGAAGGGTTATGTCTTTTAACCTTGAAGACAGAAAGGAGGTGGTCTGGTGACTTTGAAGGCAGAAAAAAGAAGGACAAAAGTCCAGATATCTTTCTCTTTTGCTCTGTTGATGATAGTGACTGAACTTCCAGACCTATCAACCATTTCTCTCAATTGGACTATATTCCAACATCCTCCAAACTAAGACTCATTATAGTATTAGGGAAATCCCCAACACTCTTACTTCCATTCCTTATCCCTTCCTGTCTTTCCTAATAAACCCTTTATTTAAGATAGAGAAGAGAAAGGTATTTTCATTTGACACATCACAAACTCACCTGAGTTGATTTAGAAGAAAAAGAGAGAAGAAGAAAAGGAAGGGGGAGGGGAGTCTGAAGGGAAGAAGAGGGAGGAAGAGGGAGGAAGAGGGAGGAAGGGAAGAAGAGAAGGAGGAGGGAATGCAGAAGAAAGAAAATGAGCCTGATCTGTTAGTTATCACATAACAATCAAATATAGTCTATTATTATTACTTATTACAGTGTCTGAAAGACAGTTCGATATGTTAGACTGTAGGTCAGCAGAGAAGGTAAGGCAAGCTAGGTAGATTTGAGAATCATCAGTGTAGAAATGATAATTAAATCCATGTGAGCTGATGCGATCACCAAGTGAAGTAATAGGTCTGGGTGCTTGACAAAGCAACTACCCATCCTTACCCAACTTGCAGAACCAGATCTAAGGAGTTCTGCCACCTCATAGCCACAAAGGAAAAGAAAACATTAAGCACTCTTTTGTATACACACTCAGTTCTGGGTCAGCAACTTCTAAACCATCAGTTCTCCATCCAAATAGAAGACTTTTCTTCATCACACAGTACCACCCTCTGAGTCATCCATATGGTCACTTGGATTGAAGGTATCAAGGAATGCTAATATATGCTTCAAGAACTAGCCCCCTTCAGTTAGCCCAATACCACACTAAAAAGTTATACAACTATACACAAATATGAACTATGTAGTAGAAGTATATTGGAGAGCACTCAAGTGAGTATAAAAGAAAAAAACTAGAGAAGTATATATCAGGATACCTGATCCAATTGTGGCTATACTTTCCTAAAAAAGAATGAGAATGGCAAAGAGACAAGTTATAAGGTGTGAGGTGTGCTATAGAATATAGAGGGAGAAAAGAAGACTCAAATTCACTTGTCAGGCAAAATTCTCTTCTTGTCTGAAAGGACTGGCAACAGTCTAGTGTCTCCATTTCTCCCTGGGAGATTTAGGAAAGTTATCACAGAGATTGTGTCTAACAGTTGATTGTTTGGGGACTAGTTTGGGAGAAGTGAGTGCAGCAAGAACAACACAGAGACTTGTTGAAGCCAACTCAAACTGGCCCACAGATGATAATTGTTAAATGTTAAATTATTAAATGAGCCTTTATATCTCAGAAATCTGTAGCCTTTATAGATTAGGACTTGGTTGATTGTTTTGTTGATTTCTGGTTTTAAGAAAATGATAGACATCATTTGGGGAGGCGGAGTCAAGATGGTGGCATAGAAGCAGCAAAAGTTCAGACCTCTGAATACCCTTCCTTATCAATTACAAACTAAATGCTCCTAGGGGACTGAAAATCAAACCTAACAACAAGCTAGAACCCTCCTTCTGGACTCAATTCAAAAGGTACAAACCCCAAAAGCCAGAATTTGAGAACACTCGGGTTTAAGGGGAAGGCAGAAGGAAGGTCCCAGGACCCTTCCCCACCCCCACCTAGAGCTCTAAGCCTCCAATGGCAACAGGAACCTCTAGGCAGGCAAAGGCGCTGGTCTGGAGGGTGTACCTTGCGAGCAGGGCTGTGCCAGGCTCAGAGTGTCAAACACAGGTGATGGGGAAGAAGCTGGAAAGGGAGCCCAGAGTGGGAAGCCTGGTCACAGTGGCAGAGACCTTCCATATTGCTCTAGCCTTCCAGGAGGTTTTGGCCTCAGTATATCCAGCCCAACCCAGCTGAACTTAATCCCATCAAAAGTCATCAGAAGTTAGGGAATCCCAAGCTCCATTACTCCTCTCTCACAGACTGCTGGACTTTAATCCAATCAAAAGCCTCCAGAGGACAGGGAAGCTCAAGCTCCAACACCCCTCCACCACAGACTGCATGGAGAGATCTCCTGACAAAGCTCCAAAAGGGGAGACAGTCAGAAAACCCCCAAACCAAAAAAATGAGAGGAGCAAAAGCACAGACAACTGCGGGATGTAAAGAAGGGGGTAAATATCAGCAAACAACATTATTATCTATTATCTAACATTGAACTAGAAACACTGGCAGTAGCAATTAGAGAAGAAAAAGAAATTGAAGGTATTGAAATTGGCAATGAGAAGACCAAGCTATCACTCTTTGTGGATGATATGATGGTCTACTTAAAGAATCCTAGAGAATCAATCAAAAAGCTAGTCAAAATAATCAACAACTTTAGTAAAGTTGTAGGATACAAAATAAACCCACATAAGTTATCTGCATTTCTATATGTCTCCAACCCATTTCAGCAGCAAGAATTAGAAAGAGAAATTCCATTTAAAATCACCCTAGACAATATAAAATACTTAGGAATCTATCTGCCAAGGCAAACACAGGAATTATATGAACATAACTACAAAACACTCTCCACACAATTAAAACTAGATCTAAACAATTGGAAAAACATTGATTGCTCATTGGTGGGATGAGCTAACATAATAAAAATGACAATCCTACCCAAATTAATTTACTTATTTAGTGCCATGCCCATTGAACTACCAAAAAACTTTTTTACTGAATTAGAAAAAAAAAACATAACAAAGTTCATTTGGAAGAACAAAAGATCAAGGATATTCAGGGAAATCATGAAAAAAAAATGCAAAGGAAGGAGGACTTGCAGTCCCAGATCTCAAACTATACTATAAAGCAGTAGTTATCAAAACAATTTGGTACTGGCTAAGAGTCAGAAAGGAGGATCAGTGGAATAGACTTGGGGTGAATGACCTCAGCAAGACAGTCTATGATAAGCCCAAAGATTCCAGTTTTGGGGACCAAAACCCACTATTTGATAAAAAAAAAAACTTTTGGGAAAATTGGAAGACAGTATGGGAGAGATTAGGTTTGGATCAATATCTCACACCCTACACGAAGATAAACTCAGAATGGGTGAATGACCTGAATATAAAGAAGGAAACTATAAGAAAATTAGGTGAACACAAAATAGTATACTTGTCAGATCTATGAGAAAGAAAGGACTTTAAAAACCAAGCAAGATCTAGAAAAAATTACAAAATGTAAAATCAATAATTTTGATTACATCAAATTAAAAAGTTTTTGTACAAACAAAACGAATGCATCCAAAATTAGAAGGGAAGCAACAAATTGGGAAACAATCTTTATTACAAAAACCTCTGACAAAGGTCTAATTACTCAAATTTATAAAGAGCTAAACCAATTGTACAAAAAATCAAGCCATTCTCCAATTGATAAATGGGCAAGGGACATGAATAGGCAATTTTTAGATAAAGAAATTAAAATTATTAAAAAGCACATGAAAAAGTTTTCTAAATCTCTTTTAATCAGAGAAAAACAAATCAAAACAACTCTGAGGTATCACCGCACACCTAGCAGATTGGCTAACATGACAGCAAAGGAAAGTAATGAGTGCTGGAGGGGATGTGGCAATTTTGGGACATTAATTCATTGCTTTTGGAGTTGTGAATTGATCAGCCATTCTGGAAGACAATTTGGAACTATGCCCAAAAGGTGCTAAAAGACTGTCTGCCCTTTGATCCAGCTATAGCACTGCTGGGTTTGTACCCCAAAGAGACAATTAAAAAAAGACATAAAAAATATTCATAGCTACGCTCTTTGTGGTGGCAAAAAATTGGAAAATGGGGAATGGCTTCAATTGGGGAATGGCTGAAGGAATTGTGGTATATGTTGGTGATGGAATGCTATTGCGATCAAAGGAATAATAAAATGTAGGAATTCCATGGGAACTGGAACAACCTCCAGGAATTGATGCAGAGTGAGAGAAGCAAAACTAGGATAACATTGTACACAGAGACTGATACACTATGGTACAATCGAATGTAATGGACTTCTCCATTAATGGCAATGCAGTGATCCTGAACATCTTGGAGGAATCTATGAGAAAACCCACTATCCACATTCAGAGGAAACACTATGGGAGTGAAAACACAGAAGAAAAACAAACTGCTTGAATACATGGGTCAAAGGGATATGGTTGGGGATGTAAACTCTAAATGAACATCCTAGTGCAAACACCAACAACATGGAAATTGGTTCTGATCAAGGACACAAGTAATACCCAATGAAATTGTGAGTTGACTGCAGGAAGGGTGGGCTGAGGGGAGGGAGGGAAATAATGTGATTATTGTAACCAAGGAATAATGTTCTAAATTGACTAAATAAACTAATTCAAATGGGAAAAAAATTAAAAATATTAAAAAAAAGAAAATGATAGAGAAAGTGTTTAAAAATACAGACTAAACTTGAAAGTGTACTGATTTACATTTTCCCCACCCTTCTAATCCTTTTTAGATCTGCTTATTAAACACTGAGCAGCACACCACTGAGGAAACATTTTGTTGTCTTTAGAAGCATATTCTGTGTCTTTGGGTGAGAATAAGGAGTGACAGCAAGTGGAAATAAAGAGTAAGAATCCATAGCAATGTATTGGGGTATGTAAAAATAGACTTGAATCCAGGACTTCAATCCCCAGAAGTCCTTGCTCCACTTCCCCAAAATGCTTTGTAATCTCACTGAATTCTCACCTGGGCCGAGAGCAAATCATTATTTAAAGGGTCTCTGCCCATGGCAGGGTCTCTTCTTTTTCCTGTTGCAGCTTTGTCTCTTTTTGTAATGTAGATGAAGTTGTCTAGGCCCCTGGTCCTAGACCAGTGCTTTCTTATCCTGTATTTTCTTTAATGGGGTGTATGGGGTGCTCAGGGAGGGATAATATCTCTGGTATGGAGGGCTTGTCATGCCCTTCTAGGGCAGCTCTCCAGCCACTGACCCTGACCTGACACCCAGCTCTCACTTGTGGCTCCTAGTAGCTGCTAGCATGTGGCAGCGGCCACACCCCGGGCAACGGCTTCGACAGGCCAGCTAAACCTTGTGAGGGTAGCCATCGGGTCATCGACCCCTGGTGAACCAGGGCTTTGCTCACCCAGCATGTGAAGACTGCTTCGGCGGAACAGGCGGAAGAAACCAACAAGAAGGTTCAACGGCTGAGATGGTGATGCAGCAAGGCACTGTGGAGTGCTTAGGGCGTGATGGAGCACAAAAGACAACGCGGCCATCCAATGCAGCTGAGGAAGTCTCCAGGTGTAACGACTTTTCGTGCCACTGGATCCAGGCTTCCAACACGAGAGAGTGGGACTGTCTCTGTGCATCGACTTTTCCACTTAAATCTTCATGCACAGGTGTCTTTGTGCACAAAAACGCACAAAGTCAATCGTCATCCTCGGTTGGAGAGACAACCAACAACAATTTTCTTTAATCCATAATCTTCAATAAACCTCTAAAAATATAATACTCTTTGCAGAGAGAAACTAATTTCTACCTGCCTTCAGTCTCTCCCCAAATTTTAATCTTCACAGGTATTGGTCCAAGAGTGAAGGGAATGACTTTAAAAGTGAATGTGGGGACAACTAAATGGCTCAGTGGATTGAAAGCTGAACCTAGAAATGGGAGGTTCTAGGTTCAAATCTGACCTTAGACACTTCCTAACTTTGTGACCTGGAGCAAGTCACCTAACCCTAATTAATTAGTCCTTACTGTTCTTCTGTCTTAGAATTGATACTAAGAAAGAAGGTAAAGGGTTTTCTTTTTTAAGAATATAGCAGTGATTAGATTTTTAGGTATATGGATCATTTATTCAAGTCTTATTCTGCTGAAACTAGAGTATATGATAAATTCTTGATTTGGTCTTATTGACAACTTTATCACTCACAAAGTAAAAAAGAAACAATGAGAACTGATATACTGGTCATCATTTTGACAAGAAAGAGGACTATATGGTGATGTGGAAGCAATAGATAAAGAGAAAATTATTTTGTCATCTCATAGTTCATAATAATAAAAAGGAAATACTGGACATAATTATACATGCAAGCTAGGCTTTAGGAAAGCAAATTTATTATTTTATTTTAAATAATATTTTATTTTCCCTTAATTATATGGAAAGGCAATTTTAAAAATATCACCTTTTTTTTAAGTTTGAAACAAATTCCCCTCCTTTCTTCCCTCCTTTCTCCCCTCCCTGAGATGACCAATAATCTGATTATATATATATAGGTATATATATATATATATATGTATATATAAGTATATATATATATACCTATATATATATATACTTATATATACATATATATTTACATGTGTAATAGTGCAAAACATCTAGGAAAGCAAATGAAAAAAATTTTTTCAGAAAAAAATAGATAGTATTCTATGAGAAGCACAGTGATATAATGGTTAGAGAACTGTACTGAAACCCAGGAAGGCTTGGGTTCAAATCCTGTCACTGACACTTTGTTTTTTGTTGTTTTTTTTTGTAGTTTTTAAAACATTATTTTATTTGGTCATTTTCATACATTATTCATTGGAAACACATCATTTTCTTTTCCTCCCCCCTCCCCCCACCACCCCTTCCCTAGCCGATACGCGATTCCTCAGGGTATCACATGTGTCCTTGCTCTGAACCCATTTCCTTGTTGGTATTTGCATTAGGGCACTCATTTAGCATCTCTCCTCCATCATGTCCCCTCAACCTCTGTAGTCAGGCAGTTGCTTTTTCTTGGTGTTTTTACTCCCTCAGTTTGTCCTCTGCTTGAGGATAGTTTTTTTTTTTTCTCGTAGATTGCTGCAGATTGTTCAGGGACATTGTAAAGCCATTACTGGAGAAGTCCATCACCTTCCATTGTACCACAATGTGTCACTGACACTTTGTGAACCTGGGCAAGTCACTAAGTGGTTAACTTTTAGTGTCCTAGACAATTCTCTAAGACTATAAGTGTGGAGAAAATGCTGACCTAAATTAGTAGAGATAATTTCTCAAATGACTGTTTCTCATACCAATGAAATCACAAGTCTAGACCCTATCCTTAGCCCTGAATTCCATAAAGACTCTCCTTAAGAGCATGGTATTTACACTGAAAGCAGTTCTTGTAAAATAGACCTGGAGGAAATGGGTATATGCTTTAGACATGAAGGATAATATCATAAAGAAATTAGAAAAGTAAGGAGAAAATGATACCTTTCAGATGTATGAATAAGAGAAGAGTTCATGATCAAACAAAAGATAGAGAGAATTAGGCAAAATAAAATGGCAAAAAAAATTTGAATTATATCAAACTTAAAAATTTGGGACACAAAAAATCCCTAATAGAGCTAAAATTATAAGGGAAGCAGGTAAAAGGGGAGGGGGAGAAATCATATAGTTAGTTTCCAGATAATGGTTTCTTTGATATACCTCTTTATCTATATCTGATATATGTATATATAATATAAATGTTTGTATGTATAGATAGATAGATATATAATTCAAATGTGCAAGAGCAATTCCTCAAATAATAAATCCTCAAAGGATGCAAATAGGCAATTTTCAGATGAAGAAATCCAAGATTTTAATAACCATGTGAAAAAAATATTCCAAATCACTAATAACTAGAGCAACAAAAAATAAACCAATTCTGAGGTTCTATCTCACTTGTCTTTTGACAAGTTTGACAAAAATGGAAAATGACAAATGCTGGAGGGACACATTAATGACCTATTGATGGAACTGTAAATCAGTCTAGCCATTCTGGAAAGCAATTTGGAACTAACTCAAAAAGTTACTATCCTTCATATCCTTCAATCCAGCCATACTACCAGTAGGTCTAAATCCCAAAAAGATCAAAGAAAGAGAAAAAGGACCCAAGGTACAAAAATATTTAAACCAGCATTTTTTGTAGTGGCAAAGAACTAGAAACTAAAGGGATGCTCATCAATTGGGAACATTTGGGGGTATATAAACATAATGAAGTTCTATTATGACTAAAAAAATTACAAAGGAGATGATTTCAAAGAGACGTGGGAAAAATCTGAATGAACTGATGCTGATCAAAGTGATCAGAATCAAAAGAACAACTAATGTACTAACAATGCAGGAAAGAAAGAAAAGCTCTCTGAAATTTGTAAAGATCTGGTCATCAGAATGACCAACTATACTACCCACCTCCTGTCAGAGAAGTGATTGACTCAGAGTGCAGAATTTTATATTTATTATGAATATAAAATTCTGCACTCTGAGCCAATATATATGCCTATATCTATCCATCCATCCATCCATCCATCCATCTATCTATTTATCTATCTATCTATCTATCTATCTATCTATCTATCTATCTATCTATCTATCTATCTATCCATCCATCCATCTATCATCTATAAGCTCTCCTCTATCTCTTTATTCATCTCTCTCATACACATATGTCTATGTTTACATCCAGACATGCTCACGTGTACATATACACATACATACATGTGAACAAACATATAGCATGTGTTTACAAAGAAGTACACATAATGTGTATACACACATGTTGTGAATCTTAAAATTTCTCAGACTTGTGAATGTTAAAAATTCTCAGACTCTACCTTAGAACATTTGGTTAAGACCATTCCCCATTTTAAACAATGAAGGTACTTGATCAGGAATGTGAGAACTCTAACATTACTCCACTCATACTTAAGCATACTTTAGAGGAAGATAAAGTTGTGAACTCCTTACTGAACAGTGAAAAGTACTTAACCCATACTTAAAGTGAAGCTAAAACCCTTAAGCTAGGTCTATATTTAGATCTAATACAAAAGGGTACTAAGTACCTATGAAGGTCAAATTAATCACTCAAAGGTCAGACAACTTGCAAACTTGCAAGGGGCAAAGAGGTGTGAACTTACTCAGAAGGTTTAGTCTAACCAGAGAAGTTGAGAACTAAAGAATATGTGAATTAAGAATGGTCAGTCCTGTGAAAATGTCTACTGTGATTTGTAGATGTGAGAACTTAGGGGAGGTGACATAGGAGAAAATTCTCTTTAAAAGGAGGTCAGAAGGCCTCTGAGGGGGAGCTTGCCAAAGCTGAATTGAAGAGCTCTGTGGCTGAACTTAGTTGAGCTGAGGAGCTGAACTGTTGGGTCTCTCTGAACACTAGAATCTTGCTTGGGACAAATCTTGTGGTGAGTGGATTAAAGACTGACTGATCTCTCTCTTAAGGCTTAAGCCTAGGCTGGCCTAGGCTGGCCTAGCCCTTTTCTTATTATTTCCTCTTACTCTCTCTCCCTTTCATTGATTCCTTAATTTGTATTAATTAAAATCTCCATAAAAACCCAGCTGACTTGGGTATTTCATATTTGGGAATTTTTCCCATGGCGACAACTTTATTTTTAATATAAAATCAAGACACTGTCTTGAAACCATATTTTTGCAGTCACAGTTTAAGGCAACCACTCTTTTGTCTGTAACAATGTACATATGCACATGTATGTTGCATATGTGTATAAATGCATATTTATAGATATATACCTATGTGTGTATATATGATATTCACATTTATGTCTATAAATAAGTAGTATACCTATACATATAGATGTAAGCATGCATATGGTTAAATATATACCTATATACATATATATAGGTATATATTTTGTATAGATCCCATATTTAAGTATACATCTATAATATATTACATGTTGTATATATGTATACAGATACAAATGAGTGTATATATATGTATTATAATCATATATATTTCTACACATACAAATAAGTATATGTGTATAATTTATCAGATACATACATGTGCCTCTATATACACATATGTATATCTAGCACATCTTATGCATGTATATGCATAAAAACACATATACATATAAATATGTATATAAATATATACAAATTTATATGTGTGTGTGTATAGGAATGTTTTTTGCTTAACTATGTGTATTTCTTAAAAAGGTTCTGGATCTCTTTTTTTCCCCACTGTAGGACTGCGAGGGAAAGAAAATAGACTCTAATTGGAAAAAAAAGTTAAATTACATTTTTAGAAGAATGTATACAAGGAGCAGCTAGGTGGCTCAGTGAATAGAAAGCTAGGCTTAGAGACAGGAGGTCTTGGGTTCAAATATGACCTCAGATACTTCCTAGCTGTGTGACCTTAGGGAAGTCACTTAACCCCTATTGCCTAGCCCTTACTGCTTTTCTGCCTTGGAACTGATAATATTGATTCCAAGATAAAAGGTAAGGATTAAAAACAAAAACCCCAAACCCCATTATATATTCCTTGGAAGCAGAGGCTTTGTTTTTGTGTTCTGTATGTATATATACCTTCAAATCAACCCCCCCCCCCCCACTCAATAAGTCAACTTTTTCTTAAATCCTTACTTTTCTGTCATAGTAAAGACTTTAAGATAGAAGAGCAAGGGCAAGGCAATAAGTGACTTGCCCAAGTCACGTAGCTAGGAAGGATCTCCCAACTCCATGCTGACTTTTTATCCCCTGAGCTACCTAGCTGCCCCAAAGACAACAATTTTTTAAAAGAAACTTAAATAATGTGATCCCAGAATGTGGCATTCCATCCACAGAAGAAAGCTACATTGGGAAGCACCAAGTTTAGGAACTGCCTTGTGAGTAATTGCTTTTCAAGAGTTGCATAGTTCAAAGCCACATAGTTCCTACCCAGTATCCCAATTGGAAAATTGTCAGTGAAGCTTCAGTGGAAGCAAGATTACTTGTTCAGTAGTCCTCAAACTAACTTTACCTTCTGGGGGAAGTTTAAACCATAGGAAAGCACTAAAAGTTTTAGGGAAAATATGTAGGATTTTGTGAAAGTTGCTCTGATAGCAACCTCAAATTCGTTTCTTTCCAGAGAGAGCTGATGGACTTTCTGAATATTTTATGTTTTTTTTCTATAACTGTTTATGGTTTATTTATTGTTTTTAATTCTATAGTTTAACCCATTAATTATTGAGCTACAGGTATCTGGTAAGAAGAAGGTTTTATGGGTCTTTCAGTTCCTTCAGTCTTCTGATGGCAGATTTGACCATGACTATAGAAGTGGCACCATAGATCCATGTACCACCAACTACTATTGTCATACAGGAGTCACAATGCCAGATACCCATGGCTTGTCTCTTCCTTTAGGCCTTCCTGCATAAGGAATAGGTATACTTGATATTCTAGCTAATTACAATTTTTTCACCATTTAAAAACATTTTATTTTATTTTCCTCCAATTACATGTAAAAACAGCTCCTAACATTTTAAAAAGAATTTTGAGTCTCAATTCTTTTACTTCCTTCTTTCCCCCTGACCCCTAGCCCATGCTGAGATATGTAAAGATAATTTTAGGGTTGTGACTTAAAATCTAGATTTAATTGGTCACCAAGGGAAATCTCAAATAAAATACCCAAGTCAGTCTGGAAATTTATGGTAATTTAATTAATATAGTGGGGAGGAATTTAAGGAGAAGGAGGGAAGAGGATATAGGATTTCTCCTTCCTGGCCTGTGCCAGGGGGAGTTTAAAATCCCCACCTCTAGGTCTCTGAAGAAGATTAGAGGCTTCTAAGAGGATAAAGTTGGAAAGTAAAGGAGGAAAACTCAGCCAGAAACTCAACACCGAATCAGACAATAGCTTGTAGCCACACTAAGATGCTAAAGGGCCCAGCATGCTGCCACCAGCTAACTCTCTGCCACCAGAAAGGTACAGGAGAGAGAAAGTGAGCCAATAGATAGACCTTTCTTGTGTCTCCTTCTCTAAATGCCCATTCTTTTTAGTTCTCATCTTCTTTGATTAGATTATATCTTTTGAGTTACTTAGCACTTCTTTGTTAAGTTCACCTTTTGTGAGTTACTTAACCTTTTTGTGATTAATTTAACCTTTATAATTACTTAACACCTTTTTGTATTAAGATCTTAAAATATACTTAACTTAAAGTTCTAGCTTCACTATAAGGTAAGGGTTAAGTACCTTCATTGTTCAATTAGGAGATTACAACTTTATCTTCCCCTAAAGTACGGTCTAGGTAGGGTGGAGTAATTTAAAGTTCCCAAGACATTCATGATTTTGTTAAACTAAGAATCTTCATTGTTACAATCAGGAAATAGCTAAATCCAATCTTCCCAGAGAGTAACCAATCTGATAGAGATTTTGCGTTTGCAATCATATAAAACATTTATCCAAATTAATCCCTTTATTTCCACCATTTTTCTTATGGATGCTCCATAACATGTTCCATATTTACCAACAATTCCAAACTCCTTAGTATTTTTATCTGTTACCAATTGCAAGATCAGCTTAGAGCATTTCTTATATATCTTATGCATTTTTCTATGCTTGATATAGATTTGCTACTTTGAGTATTTATGTGGGGAATGGAGATTGCATTATTTATACATTTAAGGAGTTCTAGACACAAACTATTTCTGAATATACTAGATTTTTCTGTATCAAATGCAGGTGGGAAGGACAAATCCCTTTGGGGAGGGGTGGGTTAGCCTCCAGGATCAGGTCTAGTGTGAGCTCAGAGCTTGGGTTTGGGGTTATAAATACAAAGGAGAGGTTCAGGCTAAGTACTTTCAAGCATTAGGGATATTTGAACTGGAGAATATTAAAAAAAAATAAGGTTAGCAATAGCTGTCTAAATATTTGAAAAGCTGTAAGGTAGACTTATTCTGTTGCTCTAGAGAATTTAGAACCAATGAATAAAATTACACAGATGTATATTTTGGTCTAATATAAAGAATAAGTTTGTGAGGAAGCCTATTTGGCTGTTGAACAGCTCTAATTTTAGAAATAATGCAACATGGAAATGCTTAAGCAATTCCAGGATATCATATGATAGGGAAGAATTCCTAATTTGGGAGAAGGGTTAGACTAGGTGACACATAAGGTTTCCTTCAGTATTGCTGGTGATGTGAAGGAACTCAAGTACCATCTCTAGGAGGTCTGGGTAATTGGAAATCAGTGTCAACAAAGAGAGGCCTGTAGACTTCTACTAGTTGCTTTCAAAGTGCCAAGAAGAAAGCTGTCACCCTTTATGATAATAAATGGGAATTTTATTTTTGAGGGCTACTTTAATATTTGGGCACTTAGGTGGCACAGTGCATAGAGTGCCAGATCTTGAATCAGACTAAGTTCAAATTTGGCTCTCATACATTTATGATCATAGACAAGTCACTTAACTCAGTTTTCTCATCTGCAACTGGAGAAGGAAATGGGAAACCACTCAAAAATCTGCCAAGAAAAATTCCAAATGGGGTTATGAAAAATTGAAGTTAGAAGTTGAGGAAATACTAATTCTTTGGGGAATAGGTGAACAAATCAAGATATATGATTGATTGAATCCTATTGTGCTTCAAGAAATGATGAAAGGGTGGTTTCAGAAAAAAAAACCTAAGAATACATGTGAACCCATGTAGCATATAATAAAGAGAATCAGGAGAATATTGTATGTACGTGGTAACAGTTATGATGTAACAACGATCAAGTGTGAAAGACTTAACTACTTTGATCAGTCCAGTGATCCAATGTAATTCCAAATGACTCATAATGAAAAACTGACAAACTGAGTTCAAATGGAAGCATTTTGTTTTTCCCTTTTTTTGCCTTTTTTTGTAACACATCTAATATAGAAATATGTTATGCATGACTTCACATGTATAATAGGTATTATATTGCTTTCTTGATGGGTTGGGAAGCTGTCAGAAGGGGAGAGGGGATTTGGAACTCAAAATTTTAAAAATGAATAAAAGTAAAGAAAAGATAACATGTAAAAGTTTTTAAAACAGGGTTCACATAGCAAATATCATTGAGAAGTCAAATTACACAACTTTTGATCAGGTAAGCTTTATGTGATAATAGGCTGAGCATGCCTTTGCACCCCAGAATGCCTCAAGAAAGGAGTTTTATTCTATTTAAATTTCTTATTTTTAAAGAAAAATTAAGTTGTTAATTAAAAAGAAAAAGTGTAGTGAAGTTTTAGTTTCTTTGCTGATTAAAAATAATCTAATTTCCAATTGAGTATTTTTTTAAATGACTTGAAAAAGTAGTCACTGAGGTACAAACACTAATGGATTATGTGGTTCATGCCTATGCCTGAGACCACACCTACATTCTTAAGATTCACCTGACATTGCAGGTGGCTTTCCTAATAGATCCAATTTCTTACCTGTACTCTGGAAAGTATTTGCAAACTAAGTTTAATACCAATAGTTGTCAGGGTAGGTTAACATTTACAGATGATTAAGTTGACTTGGAGCTCTAATGTATAGTTCTCTGGTAAACAGTGGGGATAGTGTGCCTACAACAGCAAAGGTTAAAGAAACTTAGTTTGAATTAAAACATTTTTTCTCACCTGACTTGCTTTCAAAGGCATGATTTAGAATGATATTTAATGCAGATTAGAGACCAGGTCTTCTATGCAGCTACTCGCTCTCCAGATATAGAATATAATGCCAAATTTTGCATCTTAACATACTCAGGAATCAATGGGGAGGTTTTATGTTTGGTTTTGATTTTTGTTTTTTAAAAGATAATAGGAAATAAACCCAAGTCATTATTGGAAAAGGACAGTTTCTCCCTGAAGAGTGAGAAATAGACACTTGTCATATCTTAGCTAGTTCTGTTGCTAGCATATTACTAATTAATGAATGTTATCTTGAAGATCACATTTTTCAACAAAAATTATTATATTAGATGAGATGGTTATGACTATACTAGAAATGATTATATAGAAAATGAATTAGGAGCCTACTCTAAATATGTAGGTTTTCCTTTCTTCCAGTCTTCCTTCCTTCCTTCCTTCCTTCCTTCCTTCCTTCCTTCCTTCCTTCCTTCCTTCCTTCCTTCCTTCCTTCTTTCCTTCCTTCCTTCCTTCCTTCCTTCCTTCCTTCCTTCCTTCCTTCCTTCCTTCCTTCCTTCCTTCCTTCCTTCCTTCCTTCCTTCCTTCCTTCCTTCCTTCCTTCCTTCCTTCCTTCCTTCCTTCCTTCCTTCCTTCCTTCCTTTCTCACTATTAAACATTTACTACCACATCATTGAGACTCTCACAAGAAAAATTGAAGAAAGTGTTTTGTAATGCTCTGGTGTGTCTATGTGTGTTTAGAGGTTTATTAAAAGAATGAAGAGTGATCTCAGTTTTGTGTCACAGTATGCTGAAGGCAGGTAACCAGAAAGTAATGAATATCATAGCAGGAATTTAATTCTATTAGCATACTTTTATTTCTAGGTAGCAGCCCAAATAAAAACATATAGTGACACAGTTTTATGAAAATTCCTCCCTCTGCATATCATGGTCCCATTCCTGTGCCTTTTTATTCTCTTCTTCCTTTTTGAAAGAAAATATATTTAGAGGGGAAAAGAAAAATAGTTCTATTTGCTACTTGTGTGACCTGTGGAATGAGTATTATTCTGGATTCAGGGGGCTGAGGTATAAATTCTGCCTCTGATGCTTAGAACCACTGTGTTCTCTAGAAAGTCACAAAACACTTCCCTGTCCTTCAGTTTTCTCAACTCTAAAATGACAGAGGCGAAACTGATGACCTTTAAAGTTCTTTGCAGTTCTAAAAAATTATGATCTATGGATCACCTTTCTGGCACTGGCTATCTATTTCTTTTCATTACACATCTTCATTTTCTTTATGTAGGATGTAGATATAGGAGGAAAGTATTTTTCTGTCAGTCATTCAGGTTGGAATGAATCAATGCTTGAATGAAGAGATAGATTGAAAAGGGATTAATTATAGAACTAGAAAGACATAGATACAATAAATTATTTAACTTATTTTCTTTGCTAAATTTAATTTTATCAAATAGCATGTATATTTGCAATGTAATGATTTAAAGATGCAAATGGTATTCACTTTAAATTCCATATACTTCATGCATTTTTTCAATAAATATTCCTCATTCATTCCCAATAACAGTAATATCAATAATCAGTTCTACCCAATTAAGGCAGTTTGCTGAAATGCTTTTTGTTAGTAGCAAGATAATACAGTGGATTTTCACTATTGCTTGTTGGAGATTCTGAGTTTTAATTCAGAGGAATAGCACAACAATAAGTTATATTGAAATAAATGTCATAGCATAGCATAAATATTTCATTTTAGGTTTTTCCTTTACCCTTTAACTCATTCTCAGATAAAATTCATGTCCTTTCATATCAATTTCTGATTAATTTTTCTTCACTTTGGTCTTAAGCAAGGATGCCAGAATTGAGGTTCAATAACTAGACACAGATCCTGCCAGGGCTTACACACATTGTTCATGAGAGCCTAGCAACAAGTTGATGCTCTTAAAGAGAGGTGTCCAGGATCAATATGAGGACAGCATCGTGACTATTAAGGGTATCTCTTAAAAAGTGAAGTAGAGAGGGAAAGGCAAAAAAAAAAAGCAAAACACATGTGTAGGTCATTTTCCATTAGGATGATCACTTTGGGATTCCCTAGCTCAAGTGACCAAGTCAAACTTTTAAGAAAAAGATTTTGCTTTCTGGAAAAAAAGTGGGCTAGCGACAGCTTTAAACCCTTCCCAGTTTTTCAAGCAGCAGTGGTAGAATTCTGCAGAGAGCAGAGAGGATTGCTGCCTTAGCAAGGCCCCACAGAGATGCTTCATTAACCCAATTAAGCAGGTGGATGGAGAGGGTCTCTCTGATAATTTACACCTTGCTAATGAAGTGTGTGACTCTTAATCTCCTCCAAACAAGATACACTTATGAAACTCTGGTGCAAGGAAAGGGAAAATTAATTAGGTGAAAAAACTATGAGATTATAGGAGAGGGATTCCAGCAAGGCAACTGTAACCTGGGTGGTTATTCATTTTAACCTTTCTTAAATTAATGGCTGAGCTGTCAAGTAAACAAGTTTGGATACCAATTCACTTTACAAGAAATTTCTGTTGCTTTAAAGCCAGGCATCATGACTTATCTGATTTTATATTTTCTTTGATATGTTATAAAAATCACTCAGACGGAGCCCTACACATGGACTTCTGGAGGCTGATTTTAATCTTTGACAACTGCAGGGCTGTTTATAAATTAGAATGAAGAGTAGACAGAAACTTCATTAATCTGTCTATCCATCTCAGCATTTTTACAGACCCTTTTTCTCCAACACTTTCCTATTTTGCATGATAGAATTGTAGAGATTTGGTAGAGATATCTAAAGAGAAAGTAAAAATACATTTATAGATCATGTTGTGTATGTTAAAGGATTACCAAGTTTTGAATCAAAAAATTGTCTGTTTGAGGGCCTAGAGATCTTTGACCATTTCTTTTCTTTATCTACTCTTCATTCATCTCTCCTATTTTTTCACTGTCTTCACTATTCTTTGCCTCAGCTAAAAAGTTATGTGAATCAAAACAACAAAAATCTCACCAAATAGGAAAACTTATTACATCTACAATGCTGGTGATTGTGATTTTGGCACAATTAACAGGTCTAACTTCATGTTTGCAACATTTTAGAGCTTTGGCATCAGGAAAAGTATCTTGTTTATGAAATATTATTGGTCATTTCTAGAGTCTACTTGTCTGTCTTAGGCTTGAGGATCATAATGAATTATAATGAATGTCATCCCAATATATTGGGTATCTTTCCCATGTTTGTGATATCTAGAAATCTAATAAAACCTTTGAAATTTTGCTCAGGTGTTTCCCAACTCTAGGAATATCTCTGCCCCCCCTTCACCTATTAAATTTCTATTCACCCAATAGCATTCAACTCAAATGTCTTTTTCTCTAGAAAGTTGTCCTTTTCTCTCAGTTGGTAATGGACTTCTTAATCAGACCTCTCATAATATTCAGGTTTGTAATCATCTGACGTACTTCAGTAATATTCTATATTATTTTTATACTATAAGGTACTTGATGGCAGGGACTAAGTTTTATCTATATTTCTCTTCTTCTCCTACTTTATTTATTTGAAACCCTTACCTTCTGTCTTAAAATCAATACTGTGTATTGGTTCCAAGGCAGAGGAGCAGGAAGGGCTAGGCAATGGGGGTTAAGTGACTTGCCCAAGGTCACACAGCTGGGAAGTGTCTGAGGTCACATTTGAACCCAGGACCTGGCTCTCAGTCCACTGAGCTACCCAGCTGTTCTTCCTCTCCTGCTTTAGTAGAGGATTCAGCATAAGATAGCTACTTAGTAAAAATTTATTTTATTTGTTATTGTCGTAAAGGGGAGGATTGGATCTACATTTAATGAACCTTCGATATAATATAATGTCAAAGTTGTAAGGAACCTAAAAATCATTTGGCCAAGTTTTTCTTTTTTCTTTTCTTTTCTTTTCTTTTCTCTTCTTTTTAAATCTAGTCTTGAATGATATCATTTCATGTCCTATCACCCTCCTAATTGCCCTCTCTTGGATATGTTCCAGCTTTACAATGTCATTCCTAGAATGTAAGTTCCAGACCTGAACACAATATTCCAAACGTAATATGCCAAGAACAGAGTACAACAGAACTACCACCTCACTTATTTTTGACAATATGCTTCTATATATGCATTTGATTTTTGATATATTGCATTTTTATGTCATGTCATGCTGTTGACTTACTCAGGCTTGTAGACCACTTAAACCTTCAAATCCTTTTCAAACAATCTCTTATATAGTTACATCCTCCTATCCTATATTTGTGTGGTTGATTTTTTTTTAAACCTCAAGTGTAGGATTTTATATTTGCCTCTAGAAAATAGGGTTCTTAACCTGGGCTCTACCAACTGTTAATTGTAGTAATAATATTAGTTAATATTTACATACTTACTTTGTTCAGATCTTGTGCTAAACACTTTACAATGATTATCTGATTTGATCTTCTGAACAACCCTTGGAGGTAAATATTATTATCCCCCTTTTGCAGATGAAGAAACTGAGACAAGTGGTTAAATGATTCATGTAGAGTCACACAGCTAATAAGTGTCTAAGGCTAGATTTGAATTCAGGTTTTCCTAACTCCAGATCCAGTGTTCTATCAACTATGCCACTTAAGTTCCCCCAAATAAAGTTTAAGGAGGCTGTGAACTTGAATGGGAAGAAAGTATATCTTTATTTTTCCTGACCTCTCACTGAAATTTAGCATTTCCTTTGATAATATAGAAAATTATTCTAAGGAGTCTATAGATTTTACCAAATTTCCAAAGCATCCATCACAAAACAGGTCAAGAACCCCTAGTGTAAAGTATTATCTTTTGTCCATCATTCTAGCCTTTTGGGATCTTTTAGGATCTCTGTTTTTTATATCAGTATATTAGGTATCCTTCTCAGGTTTGTGACGTGATTATCTGTAAATCTGATAATCATGCTATGTCAGCCTTTATCCAAGACACTGACAAAAATGTTAAACATAATAGATCAACAAAAAAATTCCCCGGAACACTCATTTGTATACCTTTTCCCAGTTTTGTATTGTTTCATTAATGACAACTTTTAAAGTCCAGTCACTCAGTTAGCTTGAATCTACCTAACTATATCATCATCAAGCTCACGTCACTCTAGCCTGCCTACCAGAATATTTCAAAAGACTTTGTCAAGTGCCTACTTAACATTTGGATATACTATGTTTAGAGCCTTCCTTGACCTACTAAATCTGCTAAGCCTTATTCAAAAAGAGAAATGAGTTTAGTTTTGACCTCCTTTAGATAAATTCATCCTGACTTTTAGATGTCAGTTCTTTAAATGCTCATAAGCCATTCTTTGGATAATTGGTCCTAGAATTCAGTAGACACATACTAGCCATGTGACTCTAAGCAAGTCACTTAACCCTATTTGCTTCAGTTTTCTCACCTCTAAAATGAACTAGAGAAGGAAATGCCCAACTGCTCTAATACCTTTGTCAAGAAAACCCCAAATGAAGTACAATTGAACAACAAAAATAAGAATTTTGCAAGGAATCAGATCAAGCTCAATAATCTGAAGTGTTTCTTATAGGTTTATAAAAACCACTGACATCATCTCTCCAATCAAAACTCCGTATTCTTTCAGTTCTCAATTCAGTTCAATTTACAAGTGGTTATTGAAGGTTTACTGTGTTCTTCCATCCCCACTGTGCTAGAGATACAAAGACAAAATGAAAAATGTCCCTTCCCTCAAAGATCTTACATTCTACTTGGGGAGAAGAAGGGAATGAGAAAGGAAGGAATGCACCATGTATGTAGAAAAGTAATAAATAAATCTATACTTTAAAGTGAGATGACTTTGTATGTACTTTATCCAATAACCATAAAAATGTTGAGCTAAAAGCTGCTTCCCTCCAATTTCCACTACCTGGTCCCAGTTCTGCTCTCTCAGCTCAAGCAGACCAAGTCTAATTCTTCTTGCATGTGACAACCTTTCAAATATTTGAAGACAGCTATAATGTTCCCCTGAGTCTTTTCTCTGGGCTAAATGATGCAACTTCCTTTGAATAATTGTCATTTGGCATGCTTTCATTTCCTTCACTGTCTAATTTGTCCTATGGATATAATGAAGCTGGTGATTATCTTTCCAAAGCTATAGTCCCAGAACTGGATCCAGTATTCTAGATACAATCTGGCTGAGGCAGAAGACAGTTAGCCCATCACTTTTTTGTGCTGGATATTTTATTGGTGGTAGACACTGTGTAGTCTAAACTTTGTCCCTTCATAAGCTAGCATCAAACAGTCTTTCCAATTTTATCTACCAGAACTATACTATATGTACCCTGAATTCTGCTTCTGCTCCAATCATCACCCCCACCTGTACCACACAAGGATTTTGCACTATACCCCTGGAACCACCTGGAGCTTTTACTTTATCTTGCCTGGCACTAGGTATCCTTGATACTTTTGGCCATCATTTACAAATCATGCCACTGCTCTCTTTCTAGCTTCCTTTTATATGTCATATTCTCATGTTAGAAAATAAACTCTTTGAGGGTGGCGAGGTGGTACAGTAAATAGAGTGCCACGTTTAGAGTTAAGAAGACCTGAGTTTAAATACAGCCTCCAACATTTGCTAGCTGTGTGACCCTGGACAAGTCACTTAACCCTGTTTGTCTCTGTTTCCTCATTTATGAAATGACCTGAAGAAGAAAATGGCAAATCACTCCGGTATCTCTGCCAATAAAATCCCCAAAGGGATCACAGAGAGCCACACAAAACTAAAAATAATAACCACAAAATGCAAAACAAGTTTGATATCCAGTTCAAAATATAAGGAAATTTCACATGCAAAGATAATAATTTTTTTCAAGGTCAGTTAAAACCATCATATGAAATACTAACAAACTGAGCAAAAGTGTATTTTGCAGACATGTGTTTATGGTGTATAAAAATAATGGTAGTTTTGGACATAGGAGACGCACACTTGAAACCCAGTTCTAACATTTCATAGAAGCATTTATTTAGAGATGGAAGGGATATTGGAAATCATTTAGCCTAACTCCTGACCCCACCTCCATCATTTATTTTGATGAGGAGGAAATTGGGAGTCAGAGAAATTAAGTGACCTGCTGTAACCGTGAAAATGTGGTTTGCCAAGACTGTAAAGGTTTTGGCCAAACTGCAAAGATAATTTTTAGTGTCTTGATTTAAAATCTAAAATTAAGTGGTCGCCATGGGAAAATTCCCAAATATGAAAATACCCAAGTCAGCTGGGTTTTATGGAGATTTTAATTAATACAAATGAAGGAATTAAGGAAAGGAGAGAGAGAGAGAGAGAGAGAGAGAGAGAGAGAGAGAAAGAGAAAATAGTAGAAAAGGCCTAGGCCAAGAGCCTAAGGGAGAGCAAGTCAGTCTTTACCACTCACCACAAGATCATCTTCAAGCAAGCTCCAAATCTCCGAACTCCAACTCCAACTAACTTCCAATCCAAAAACTACAACAAAAACTACAAAGTCCCTTCTTTTAAAGAAATTTTCTCGTATGTCACCTCCTCTAAATTTTCATGTCTACCAATCACAGTAGACATGTTTTTCCAGGACGGCCCATTCTTCGTTCTCATCTTCTTTTCTTCTCACCTTCTCTGGTGAGATTAAATATACTGAGTACTTCACACCTCTTTTGTTAAGCTTGTCTTTTATAAGTTACTTGACCTTTTAGTGATTAATTTAAGCTTTATAGGTATTTAGCACCCTTTTGTATTAGACCTAAAAATAGACCTAGCTTAAGGTTCTAGCTTTACTATAAGGTATGAGTTGGGACTTTCATTGTTCAATCAGGAGTTTACAACTTTATCTTCCCCTAAGGCATTGTCTGAGTAGGGTGGAGTAATTTTAAAAGTTCTCAATACATTCCTGACCAAGTACCTCCATTGTTAAAAATGGAGAGTAGCTTAATCAAATCTTCTGAAGTAGAGTCTGAGAAGGTTTTTTTTTAAACCCTTACCTTCCATCTTGGAGTCAATATTGTGTATTGGTTCCAAGGAAGAAGAGTGGTAAGGGCTAGGCAATGAGGGTCAAGTGACTTGCCCAGGGTCACACAGCTGGGAAGTGTCTGAGGCCAGATTTGAACCTAGGACCTCCCGTCTCTAGGCCTGGCTCTCAATCCACTGAGCTACCCAGCTGCCCCCATCTGAGCAGTTTTAAGATTCACACTGTGTAAATTCATCCAGGTAGTAAATGGCAGGCCCAGAATTTAAACCCACATCTCCTTTAAAACTCTTCTTGTGAAACCTTTGCTCTTTTCACTGAAGCTTTAACCAGGTTATCATCTGTGTGACCCTTAGGATGTAACAAAATAAGAGTTGGAAGGGGCTTCTGAGGTTACTGAGTCTAAGCACCAATTTAAATTAGAATCTCTCTACAATATATCCAACAATAGATACTGTGTGTGTGTGTGTATAACATATATATGTCTATAATATATATAATTTTCAAATCCATAGGTTTGTTACAAATAGGAATTTGGCCCAAATATGAAAAGACCCCTTTATAGAACACACAGAGACAACAAGTTACAAAATATAACACTGGAAAAATGTAACCAGTAAATTTTGTAACTGGGACAAAGAGCAGAAAATGTATCTTCACTCTATCCCCGGGGAGAAGAATGAAACCCAGACTGTGAGACACTAGTCTATGGAGTAACATGCACTTTAATACATTTGCACCTGTGGGTTAACATCTGGCCACTATGATACCTACTTTTGAAGAAGTTTACATGGGAATGGAAGGCCTAAATTAATTTATTTTTTTGCTAATCAGTCACTAAGTTCTATTGTTTCTACTGAAGGATTGCAAGTGCTTTCAGTGCCCCTAAATTCAGCACCCTGGAGCAGTGTTTAGACTTCTACCTTAGTTGTAGTTCTATTTCCAATTATACTTGCAAACCCCAAAGAACCTGATATAGACCAGAGTAGCCCACTATACTTTTGAATAGCTCAAATTATTATGAAATATATGCTTCTATAACCCATGATTTAGAGTCTGGCTTCTATATAAGCACTCAACAATGCATATAAGGCATTTTTTATGTTACATCTAAATAATGCATTACATTCAATGTAGCCCATAAAACAAGTCCTTGAATAATTGATTGATTCCTTCTGGAAGGGAACGAAATATGAGGTTACCACCGTGGGACAAAACTTCGGCATTCTGATGGATCGCAACCCCCCCATAAAATCTCCTTCTACCTTGGACAGGCATACAATTATAGTACCACTTGAAATGTTTATCAGTAATTTCTATAATTACATAATCATCCTTTTAAAAAAATTATACATTTCTGTGATGACATCTTTTACTCAACTCAAGGGGAGGTGATGTTGGGGTAATGGTGGCGGTTTGACCCTATTGGCACATTCTATCTCCATTCTCTCTCTCCCTAAGTGTCTTGAATTTAGCATGTTATAACTTTTGTTGTTATTCAGTCCTTTAGTCAGGTCTGACTCTTTGTGATCCCATGGTTCATAACCCTCCAGACCCTTCTCTCCTCTAATATCTCTTGAAGTCTGTCCAAGTTCATGTTCATTGTTTCTATGACATTATCTCATTGTCTACCATTCCCTTCTCTTTTTGCCTTCAATATCTCCCAACATTAAAGTTTTCCCAATGACTCTTGCCTTCTCATTGTGCCCAAAATTTTAAACTATAATTTCAGTGTTTGACTTTTCTTTGAATTAATTTCTTTTAGTAGTGACTGATTTGATCTCCCTGCTGTAAAAGGAACTTTCAAAAGTCTTCATTATCAACACAGCTCAAAAGTGTTGATTCTGCAGCACTCAGCTTTCCTTATAGTCCAATTCTCACAACCATACATTGCTACTGAAAAGACCACAGCTTTGACTAAATAGACCTTCATCAGCAAGGTGATGTTTCTTCTTTTAAGTATGCTCCAGTTTTTCCATAGCTCTCCTTCCAAGGAACAAGTATCTTTTAATTTCCTGGCTATAGTCACCATCTACAGTGATCCTTGAGCCCAAGAATATAAAATCTGACTCTGCTTCCATTTCATCTCCTACTAACTAGCCCATAATATAGTCCTTTAAGAAAAGCCTTGCAAAGTTTCTTGGTTGCAATGTGCTGTAAGTACTCATGAATACCATGTGCTTCTTATGCATTGCCCTTTAGATGATATTCAATTTCTATTCTTCAACAACCAACATTCTATGACTTTCCTAGCCAAATTCCTTACTCTCCAAACTTTTTCTACCTATTCATTAAGATCCTGTCTAACACTGGAAATGCCTCTTTCTACATCTCTGTCTCCTGATAGGTGAGTCCTTAACCTGAACTACTGGTACCCTGGCCAAGCTCACTTTATTCCTGCTTCTACTCCTCACTCTCCATATTGTACCTGCTCACTAGCAAACTTGTACCCTTACTTTTCCATGTCTCTTTTGCTTCTAATTCCCCTTTAGTGGGTTCAATATTATTCCATTAGAATGTAGGCTCCTTGAGGGTGTCTGTCTTTCTTTTATTTCCCTCTTCTATCTAACTATTGTAATTTCCTCTTAGAAGTTGAAATTATGTATGCTCCTGCATACATATGCAGTTAGAAAATTTGAAGGTGCAGGATGATTATGTTTAGTGATCAATTGGGGAGACTAGTCTCCCAATCATCATCAGGGGGAATTGTGAATGTTAGATTACTCCACCCTACTTAGTCTAACAAAATCAGGAATGTCTACACCCATACTTAAGGATTAAGTATCTAGGAGGATGGCCTATGATAGACATGTGCTAGCAAATGACAAATCAGATATAGCTGACAGACCCCTGGGCTGTCCTAAGTCAAGCTTAAGCTATCATTGGTACAGGTGAGATGCAGGAAAGTGATGTAAAAAGGTCTATATATTTCGTGTCACTTCCTCTCTCAGGCTTCTTTTGTGGCAGAGAGGTGGCTGATGGCAGCTTGCTGAGCATCTTGGCATCTTGGTGTGGTGACAGCTATTGTCTGGTTTAGTGGTGTTTCCCTTGATACCATACTGGAGGAAGTCTAGTAACCTAGTTCAAGTAAGGTGTCTTCTCTGAGCTCTCTTGAAGTTTAGACTGATTTTTCCTCCTTTGCCTTCCAAACACTATCCACTTAGAAGCCTCTAATCTTTTTCAAAAACCTTGTGATGGAGCACTTTGAACTCCCCCTGGCCCAGGCCAGGCAGGTGAAATCCTATACCCTTTCCCTCGCTCTTCTCCTTGATCTCTTCCCTCTATATTGATTAAACCACCATAGATTTACAAACTGACTTGGGTATTTTATTTGGGATATCCCCTGGTGACCAAGAATCAAACTTAGATTAGGTCACTACCCTAAATCATCCTTATAGCCTAGAGACTGTCTTTTTTGCTTATGCTACATATTTGCATCTCTTATCCTTAGCACAATATCTGGCAATGACTATAAGACTTTAACAAATGCCATATGTATTTATCTCTAGACACAAAAAATAAATGTAAGGAAAGAATTGTTAAAAAAAAATATGGGTCCTGGGGCAGTTGGAAAGCTCAGTAGATTGAGTGCCAACCCTAGAGATAGGAGGTCCTAGGTTCAAATCTGGCCTCAGATGCTTCCTAGCTGTATGACCCTGGGCAAGTCATTTAACCCCCATTGCCTAGCTCTTACTACTCATCTGCCTTAGAACCAAAACACAGTATTGATTCTAAGATGGAAGGCAACGGTTTTTAAAAAAATGTATATGAATCTATTTTAGGGAGAAGCATGGTGCCATGAAAATATCTTTTAATAAGCATTTGGTAAAAATATGACATATTGAATTGGAATTTATATAAGAAATGCAATCCTTAAGGTAAGGTATAGTTTCACAAATATAGTTTCTATTCCATTCTTTGAGATACTTAAGGATTTTCTCAAACCAATAATTCATGTTTTGGGGGGGCAATTGGGTAGCTCAGTGGATTGAGAGCCAGGCCTAGAGATGGGAGGTCCTGGATTCAAATCTGGATTCAGACACTCCCCAGCTGTGTGACCCTGGACAAGTCACTTGACCCCCATTGCCTAGCCCTTACCATTCTTCTGCCTTGGAGCCAATACACAGTATTGACTCCAAGATGGAAGGTAAGGGTTTTAAAAATAATAATAATAATTCATGTTTATCTATGGTACCAAAGTGAAAAGGAGCAAGGCTCTTCCAGGATACATTGGTTTGCAATATGAATTAAGATTAGAGTCTACACATTCTAATTGAGAAGCATCATGGCTAATGGATGAGTGCTGACTGTATTGTATAGCCATTTGCCCTTGACTGCTTTCATATTTTTCTATTTCTTTACTATTTAAATGAAGCTCTCTTTCCCTTTTATGTGAATGTTAAAGGCTCATGAGATTGCTTTAGGATACTTTGAGGTGCTTGGCAGAGAAGTTCTGGATGATATATTTATTTGCTTAATTACTCTCTCCTCTCCCCAAATGCCTTTTTTCAGCCTGCACTTCCAAACCATGGCCAGCAGTCATTCTAGTTCAGAAGAAATTGTTGCAAGAGCTAGCAGCAGATTGGCTGCCGTGGGTGCCAGCAGCAGTGACAGCCAATCTCTCAGGTTTTTTGCAGCTGGCCAGTTTCATGGTTTTCTCTGGCTACTGACAGCAACCTCAGGGCCACCCTTAGAGTTTCCATGTTACCCAAGAATCTGAAATTGTTGCTTTTGAGGCTTGTGGCCATAAAGTCACATCACCTCCCAACTTTCCATAAATCCTTCCATTTTACAATAGTTCTAAATGTCCTCACCACTTTCAAAGGAAAATATTGACCTATGAAATCAAAGGATTTATATCTGGAAGGAACATTAGAGATTATCTAGCTGAACTCCCTCATTTGGTAGATGTTAAAACTGAAGTGAAATGACTTGCCAAAGATCATACAGGTTTTAGGCAAGAAAGGCAACATTAGAAATCAGGACTCCTGACCCATGATCAACCGTTTTTTCAACCAGACCATCCTACTACTTTGGAATAATTCATATCAATTCAATAGTAGAAAAATATTATGTACATATCAAGTAAGAAAGGATACAGTTCTACGCAATATTTTAAAAGCACCTACTAAATGCATAGCATTAGGATTACAAAACCAGAAAATAACATGAAAAAACCCCATGGGAGATAGGAAGCAGCATGTGGTAGTGAGGCAAGTCAAATCATCCCTACTACTTTCCTGTGGGCTCCATTGTAAACCAATTAGACCCTGCCATCCTCATTCAGGAAATGAGTCCTTGTGGAGATAATACCTGGCAATTACTTCTACAGGTGCTGCAGCCTCCACCTCCTCAGCAGCCAGTTACTGAAGATCTGAGGCAACGTGGTTGCCCAGTGGACAGAGCAATGGACCTGGAGTCAGGAAGACCTGAGTTCAAATCTAGTCTCAGACATTTACTTAATTGATGACTCTGAGTAAGTCATTTAAACCCTGTCTGCCTCAGTTCCCTCAACTGTAAAATGGGAATAACAAGAGTACCTACCTCAGGGTTGAGAGGCTCAAATGATAATATTTATAAAAAGTTTAGCCTGGCACAGAATTCCCTCAGCAACTGCTAAAATGTTGAATAAATCTGAGCAATGGCAAAAGAGCCATAGAGGTTCTTGGAAGTCCATAGTAGACTTTTACCATAGCCACAGCAGCTAAGTCCAATGAGTCAAAGAAGCTGTGAGGAGCAACCAGATTGATACCCAGCAGAGGATCAACTTAGCAACTGAGACACTATGTCCAGCAATAAGGGAGCAACTCATGCATCATATATTCTACCCCCAGAAGTATACTTGTCTTTATTCTGTATTATTTTTATTTAAAGCACAAACGTCAAGACAATGACATATACATTTGTACATAGAGAAGAAAAAATATATCTCAGAAAGGGGGAGGAGGGAGTTCCTAAAATCTCAGTCATCGCCACTATCTCTAGGTAGACTCGGGCTGCAAACAGCACTGGGGAGGGTCCTGTTCCCAAAGTCTTCTAGCTTCATGGTAACTTTATAGTAACCAGATTTTTTCTTAAACAACAGAATCAGCCCATTGTTGGAATCTGACTAGCGCCTTTTTTTTTTAATGTCCCATGCCACTTTTATTTAGAGCCTTTTTAGCATGGTAGCAATTGCCAGAAATTCAGATCTATTGGCATAGCCTTCAAGAACCCAGGACCATTTTCATGCCATGATTAGATATAGTAGTAGGCCTTCTAGGGTGTCAATAGAACTATTACTAGATAAGCAAATAGTTTTATTTGGGGAGAAGCTGATGAAATCATGAAGGGATCTGAGAGGCCAATAGGCTTCAGCCATTTATAATAACAGAAAAGAAGAATGGCAAGAGTTTTAAAGGGAAAAGATGCAAACAATGGGGGGGGGGCTTTAAAAACTAAAAGCAGTTTCTTTAGTAAGAACAAAACACTTATTCTCTTTGAAAGATGTTTTAGAGCAGTGAAAAGAAAAGAAGTAAAAAAAAACAATAGGAGAAACCAAGGCTAGGAAAGCAATCAATCAGAAATCTAATCCCAACCTAGAAAATCGGCCATTACCAAAATATACTAGAATTTCAGCAGTAACTGAGAGAAATTTTGATAGAAAATTGCTAGATGATAGATAGATACAAGTCTATTTATCTTTGGACAATTAAGAATGATCATTTCCTTAGGAAAGAGAGTGAGTAGGCTCCTAATAGGTCATGTGATTGATAAGCCATAGAATTTCCCTCATGACTAGTCCTGATTCTTCACAATCCACTAGAGATGGGATGTATAAGATCCTTCATCTTGAAGAATAGATGAATTAAGTACAAAAGCTGCAAGGAATTCAGACACAGTGGGAATCGGATCAGGTCCGTCAGGAAGCAAGGGTAGCAGATGGAGCAGGGAAGCCAACTGGTTGTGTTTAAAGATGGGGGGAGGTGGCAGAAAGAATAAGGAAGTCATCTGAGAATCTATGGAGGGGAAGGAAGCATTCACAGGGGCAGTGAACAAGACAGAACAAGGAAGAGGCTGACGAAAGCCATGAAGAATCTTCAAAATATGAAACGAGTAGATTGGAGAAAGCCATTTATGAGATAATAAATGTGGCAAAATTTATGGTCAGATGCTGCCTAATATAATTCACATCTCCATATTTCATTAATTTAAGAAAAATATATTTTCCTTAATTTATGCTTATCGATATATTAAAACTTTATTGTTCATAATGTACCCTTCTAGTTATTTTTTCAATTGTGAAGACATTCATCAAATGGTTAATACATCTACAGCTATTTTAGTCAGTTTGACTTGACTGGTCAGTTAATCTCAGTACTGGTCCAAATAATACTTACTCTGCACCCTCCTTCCCTAAATAAAACAATTTTGAGAGAGAATAAGTCTAACAAAAATATCTGAATCAAATGTATGTGGAGAAGGCACGAAAAGATTCTCTGAGGACAGTTAAAGAAACTGAATTGCAAGAAAGCAAAAAAGCCTTAGTCAATGTCCTTTTCAAGCAAGATAATGGCGGAAATGAAGTGTTTTTGACTTCTTTATCTCTATACATGTAGTACTCCAAATATTTTTTCAGGTGCTAGGAACTGTTCAGGATCACAATCTATTCATTATTTATGAACCCCCATTTCCTCTCTAAACTTCTCACATATTAGACAGAATTAATTGTATGGATTCATGGCACTATAAAAGGGCATTTACTTTGAATACAAGGTATATTGTGTGATACATATGTCACTACATAGAAATTACAGAAAAATGTGCCAATCTGAGGTTTTTCCAAAAATCATATATTTGTCTTAATTTATTCTCATCTAAAAGTTTCTGTGAGAATTTGACTTGTTCTCCACTAATCAACACGTTCTCTTGAAGATTCAGAATTTGTCTCATGTTTAGGTCTCTAGAGATATGGACAAAAGAACTTTCAGTTCTCAGACAAAAACCCAACTAACAAAATCTTTCATATACAAGAGAGACTTTATCTCATCCCTATAGAAAGAATGAAAACAACACAAAAGACTCTCAGTAGATCTTTAACAATCAAAAGCAATTTTTTTCTCACCCTCTAATCGCCTTCCAATCCAAGGACTCCAATCTTACAGCTCTACTCTAAGTTTTTGGATTCCCAATGAAAGAGGAACAAACTTAACCTTTACTTCTTGTAAGACCTATGAAATTAAGAGAACTCAAGATAATAGTATTGTTCAGAATAGTAGAGGACCACTTTTCACTCCCACATTTTGGCTAACTAAAAGCTTCTCCAGATCCAAGATCACATATTTGCTCACATTTTCTCCTTTTGATTGGATGCCAGTTCTCTTGCTGCTCCACCATTGATTGTTTTTAGATGATGTCATCTCTTGGTCATATGGTTGAGAGACTTTGCCATTGCCTCTTTATAACTGCCACTAGTGACTCTCTAGGAAGAATGTTTCCACTAAAGACATATGTTTACTCTTACCTTTGCTCTGGTTATCAGACTCACTGCTTGGATTTTGGTAGGTATGTCTGCTTGAACCATTCAAATCACCTCCAATGCTCAGATAACTAATCCATGAGATCACCTATCAAGAAAGGAATAGGAGCATCTTGGTGGCTCAGTGGATTGAGATATTTAGAGGTTATCGGTTCAAATCTGGCCTCAGATACTTCTAATTGGGTAGTCCCTAGCAGGTCATTTAACCTCCATTATCCACCCCTAACTGCTCTTCTACCCTAGAACCAATACAAAGTATTGATTCCAGGACAGAAAGTAAAGGCTATTTTTTTTTTAAGGAATTATTTAAGTCCTTTGTACGTGATCAAAGTGGTATGTGAAGTATTCAGGGAAAACTAGCACTGCTGGTATAAGAGTTTGCTGAGTCCTTTTCAGGGATGCTCTTCCATCTTTGCTTTATACTTGTCTCTCAACTCTTAACTTGGGGTCCAAGAAGCTGTAGCATGCACAGTGGCCACAGCCCAGTGAAAACATCTTAGCAGACCAAGTTGAGGGTAACTGGCAAGCTTCAAATCTATTTGTGACTTAAGGGAATGTCTATCCCAAACATGTGAAGACTTCACTGGGCAGAATAGGCAAATATATTTGTTCATGTTTGGAGGTATATGAAGCAGGCTCTGTGGAGTTCCTAGAGCTTGGTCAAACATCAAAGATGCCAAGGTCATCCACTGTATCCTAGGCCATCCCCAGTCATCCTGACTTTTGTCTTGTCACTGAACTTCAAAGACTGTGGGAGAGGAGAGTGAAACTGATGACTATATGCAACTCTGCCTCACCTAAATCCAGTTCACACTACAGTCAAGACATCACCAGTGATGTCTTCTTAGGAACCATCTAATCTAAGCCCCAAACTGTGTTCTGAGCCTTTTTATGTCATCAAGTTGACTGGGCTTTGGTGAACAGAATTCCATGCAAATTAAGTGTCTTTTTAAAATGCCAGTTTTAGCCTCAATTTAATGTTGATCTTAGTTGCCTGAATAAATCTACTGGTGAAGAAAAATGGAAGACAGCTTTGTCTTAACAGAACTTATCAACTAATATTAATCTTGAAGTATTTGAAGGATGATTAAGAATTTTAAAGCTTCAAAAATTGTTGTGGAGATTTGTGCTTCCTATGCAGTATATGTGAAATGGACCCAATGCTATGCTAGAGCTAGTTTGAGTCACTTCAAAATATATAGTTTTATATATATGTATATATAGAGAGAGTTAAATTTTCCATTTCAGAAATCAGCCAGTGCTATAAATAAGGGCATAATCTATTGTGTTTTGAAGGTTTAGACGTTTTTTTTAATTGCCTAGACTTAAAAAAATAGGCAGTTGGGTAGCTTAATGGACCTGGAGTCAGGAAGATCTGAGTTAAAATCCAGCCTCAGCCACTTGCTAGCTATCTTGATTATGGGCAAATCACTTAACCTCTATTTGCCTTAAACCTCTGGAGAAGGAAATGGTAAACTAAAACAAGGAAATCCCATTTTATGGGGTCAGGAAGAGTCAGACATGATTGAATGATAAAATAACAACAAAGACTTAGGAAAATGATAGATAAAATGTTAATAATCTAGATTAAATTTTAAAATGTGCATGCTTTTCTTTTTTCTTATAACCCCTACCTTCCACCTATATTGGTTCTAAGGCAGATAAGTGGTAAGGGCTAGGCAATGGGGGCTAAGTGACCTGCCCAGGTCACATTATCTGAGGTCAGATTTGAACCTAGTCTCTAGTCTCCTCTCTCTAGGCCTGGTTCTCAATCCCCTGAGCTACCGAGCTGCCCCCTTTTTTCTTTTTTTTTTTTCTGAGAGTCAGTTAAGTATTTACCAGTATAGCTCTGAATTAGCATCGTTAAGATGTTATATAAAAAGGGGGCAGCTGGGTAGCTCAGGGGATTGAGAACCAGGCCTAGAGACTGGAGGTCCTAGGTTCAAATTTGGCCTCAGACACTTCCCAGCTGTGTGACCCTGGGCAAGTCACTTGACCCCCATTGCCTAGCCCTTACCGCTCTTCTGCCTTGGAGCCAATATGTATTGACTCCAAGACAGAAGGTAAGGGTTTAAAAAAAAAAAAGATGTTATATAAAAGTTGTAATCTGTATTCATACAGGGAGTACTCATGTGCATGAGATCACAGATCCATTTAGTGCAGTTATAAGAACATTTTACGTATATTTCTATACTTCATAGATGACTAAGTGAAATCTTAGACTTATTGATGGAAAAATTTGGTGAACCTTCACAAAATGGTATCTATTTAATTTAGACCTACATCCAGGAACCAGGAAACTGTGGGTACTTCTGGGTGGATCTTTCAGTGAAAATTATCATTGGTGTGATCTCTATCATGCTTTCCAGTTATTTAGTTTCATTTGTTTGTTACTGAAAAAAATTCACAGGTATACAGGAATCAACTAAAAAGGGGGATTCTTAAACAGTTTTATAGAAGTGTCTTTATGGAGTTCCATTGGATTATTCTTAAATTCCCTCAACCTCACTCCACCCAGCAAGTCTACCCCACCCATGTTCCACTTTAACTCTATCTATTCTTTACTGGAATTCCTGTTACATAATAAAGAAGCATTTGCTCTGAACTTCTCATATTCCTCTCCTCTATTTGCTCTCACTTGAGATATGAGCTTCTCCTAGATAACACCACTTCCCTCATCTTCTCTAGGACTATCTGTACCTACTCTCATAACTCCCAATATATAGATTTTATAGGAGGAATGGGGATATTTCTTTTTTTATGGTACTTTTAAATTTTTATTTAGAATATTTTTCCATGGTTACATAATTCATGAATTTCCCTCTCCTTTTCCCTTCTCCTTCCCAGAGCTGACAATCATATTCTTTCAGTAGAACCAGAACAATTCAAACCAGAATAATGAGAACACAATTATAGAGAAAAATAATTTTGAAGGACTTTAGAAAGCTGATTAATGAAATGATGTCCAAATGACTTGAAGATGAAGCACACTGCCCACCTCCTGCCAGAGAGGGGATGAACTTAAAATCTAGGATAAAATATGGATTTTTGGACATGGCCAATGTAGACATTTTCTTTGTTGGACTATTGTGACTTTATTGTGAGACTTTTTAAAAAGTTGTTCAATGGGATGAATAATGGAAAGGATAAAAATAATTGCTTGTAAAAATAAGTAATTTTTTAAAAGAAAGCATTGCTTATACTCATTGTCTCCACTATCTCTCTCCTCATTCACTTATTAACCCTTTGCAATCTAGCCTCAACTTATCTTTCCAGTGTCATTATACATTGCTTTCCTTCTCAAACTCTATGGTCAAACCAAACTGTCCTCCTTACTATTTTTGATATGATACTCTGTCTTCCATCTTCGTGCCTTTGCATCCATTTTTTTTTATTACACTCTCTCCTTATCTCTGTCTCATTGAATTCTTTTCTTACTTCAAACTTCAGCTTAGTTACCACCTTCTACAGAAATTCCTTTCTGATCTTTTCAATTGCTGGTACTCTCCTTCCATAACTACTTACATCTAAGTGGACCAAGGGATAGAGCTTGACTTGGAATAAAAAAGACTTGAGTTCAAATCTAGTCACAGACACTTCCTAACTGCGATATTGAGGAAGTCACTTAACCTGTTTATACCTCAGTTTTCTCATATGTAAAAAGTGAATAATAATAGCACCCAGGGCTATTGTGAGTTAATATTTACAAAGAGCTTAGTATAGTGCCTGAAACATAAGTACTAATTAAATAATTATTAACTATCTATATTTAGCTACCTGGTATTTATTCTGCATGTACTTACATGTGTGCATGCAATCTCCCTCAATAGAATGTAAGCTCCTTGAAAAAAAATATTATTCCAAGCCCAAGCTTGAAGTAATGACCATAATCCCAGCACAAGGCATACTGCACTATAGACTTGATCTGTGTAAGCCCAGAGCAAGGCCAGGAGCCCCAGTCCAAACTTGTAGTGAGCACTTGAACCCCAGTGCAAAGGAGTCCACAGCACTCTGGTCTATGTAAGCCCAAACCTAGGCCCAAATCCAGCTCCCTGCCCTCCATGCTCAAGGTGAACCTACAAGTCCACAAAGCAAGGCAGTCCTTAATGTGCCTGACCTGATCAAATTCAAAGTAGCAACCCTCCCATCCCCACCCCAAACCTGAAGCTCATCCTTGAGCCCCAAGGAAGGGTAGCTCATGGTGCTCTGAGCTCTTCAAGCCATCAGCAGGCTCAGGGGGTGATTGAATCAGCAGTGGGAGGTTTCAGCTTTCAAGGCTGCCAGCCTACAGGCCATCATACCACATTGGAAGAACTGAAACTTGCAGAAACCCATACAAAGAGCTAAAGGTAGTATCAAAGATGAACTTAAGTGTAAGAGAGTCCACTCTCTTCCCTAAGAACAGATTTTAATCACCTTGAAGATAAAAGTGGAAGTTGAGAAAAAGGCTGGGAAAATGAGCAAACATCAAAAAAACAAACAAACAAACCCTAATCTTAGAAAAATTTTATGGAGACAAAGAAGAGCAAGGCACAGACACAGAAGTGGACAGTGAAAGTAAAGAAAACACATGCAAAACTTCAAAGAAAAATATTAATTGGTCTCAGATTCTAGAAGAGCTCAAAAAGGATTTTAAAAAATCAATTAAGAGAGGCAGAGGGGAAATGGGGAAGAGAAATTAAAGCAAAACAAGTAGAAAAGAATAACAGAATTGACCAAATGAAAATGGAGGTGCAAAAGTTCCTGGAAGAAAATCATTCCTTGAAAATTAGAATTGGACAACTAGAAGCTAATGATTTCACAAGACATCAAGAAACAATAAAATGATATCAAAAGAAAATATCTCATTAAAAAAAAAACTGTCCTGGAAAATACATCTAGGAAAGACAATTTAAGAATTAAAGGACTATCTGAAAGCCATGATAAAAATAAGATGAAGTAATAAAATAATAATAAAAATGGGTAATAAAAGAGAGGGGGAAATGAGGGTGGTTATTAAAAGCAAAACACCTGTGAGGAAGGACAGAATGAAATGAGAAAGTGAAATAAAAAAGGGAAAATAAGATGGAAGGGAATTCACAGTTGGTAATCATAACTGTGAATGTGAATGGGATGAACTCACCCATAAGATGGAAGTGCATAGCAGAGTGCATTAAAAACCAGAATCCTACAATATGTTGTTTATAAGAAACACATTTGAGACAGGAAGACACACACAGTAAGTAAAGGTAAGAGGCTGGAGCAGAATTTATTCTACATCATTTGAAGTAAAAAAATAAGAGCGGAAATCATGATCTCAGACAAAGCTGAAATAAAAAATAGATCTGATTAAAAGAGATAAGGAAGAAAATTACATCTTGTTAAAAGGTACCATACACAATGAAGTAATATCAATACTAAACATATGTGCACCAAATGGTATAATCTCCATATTTTAAAAGGAGAAATGAACTTCAGGAGGCAATAGTCAGTAAAACTATACTAGTTGGGGGCCTCAGTTTCTCCCTTTCAGATCTAGATAAATCAAACCAAAAAAATAAACAAGAAAGAAGTAAAGAAATTGAATGAAATTTTAGAAACATCAGGACAAATAGATCTCTGAAAAATATTGAAGGGAATAGAAAGGAATATACCTTTTTTTTTAGCAGTATAGGCTTCTGCATAAAAACTGACCATGTATTCGGCCATTAAAAATTACACAACCAAAGGTGGAAAAACATAAATAATAAACACTTCCTTTTCAGATCATAATGCAATAGAAATTAAAATCAATAAGGGTCCATGGAAAGACAGATAAAAAATTTATTGGAAACTAAATAATCTAATCCTAAAAAGGGGGTAGATTGAAGAACTTATTATAGAAACAATCAATTTTGTTAATAAGAATGACAATGAGTAAACAACATATCAAAACTTATGGGTTACAGGTAAAGCAGTACTTAGGGGAAATTTTATACCTCTAATTGCTTCTATCAATAAGATAGAAAAAAGAGCATATCAATGAATTGGGCATGCAACCAAAAAAAAAAAAAACTAGAAAAAGAACATATTGAAAATTGCCAATTAAAGACAAAATCAGAAATTCTAAAAATTAAAGGGAAATTAATATAATTGAAAGTAAGGGAACCATTGATCTAATGAATAAGACTAGGTTGGTCTTATTAAAAAAATAAAATAGACAAAAACATTGGTTAATTTTATTTTAAAAATGGAAAGAAGAAAAATCAAATAATTAGTATAAAAAATGAAAAGATTTTACCCAATTATATGCCAATAAATCTGACAATCTAAGGGAAATGAAAAAGAGTAAATAGAATACTTAAATGATCCCATCTCAGAAAAATAAACTGAATAAACCATCAATGAACTCCCTAAGAAAAAATCCACAGGACCAGATGAATCCACTAGTGAATTCTATCAAACATTTAAAGAACAATTAATCCCAGTACTATGTAAACTATTTGGGAAAATAAGCAGAGAAGGAATGTACAAGATTCTTTTTATGACACAAATATGGTACTACTAAGTCAGAAAGAGCAAAAACAGAGAAAAAACATTACAGGCCAATTTAATTAATGAATACAGATGCAAAAATGTTAATACTTGCAAGGAGACTAAAGCAATATATCACAAGGATCATGCACTATGACCAGGTGGGATTTATAGCAAGAATATAGGGCTGGATTAATATTAGGAAAACTACCAGCATAATTGACCATATTGATAACCAAACTAACAGAAATCACATGATTATTTCAATAGATGCAGAAAAAACCTTCAACAAAAGATAACACCCATTCCTATTAAAAACACTAGAAAGCATAGGAATAAATGGTTCATTCTTTAAAATAAGTAGTATCTACATAAAACCATCAGCAAGTATCATCTGTAGTTAGGATAAGTTAGAAGCCTTCCTAATAAGATCAGAAGTTCAGAAAGGATGACTATCACCACTATTATTTAATATTGTATTTAAAATGCTAGCTTTAGCAATAAGAGAATATAAAGAAATTGAAGGAATCAAAGTAGGCAATGAGGGAAATAAATTATCACTTGTTGTAGATGACATCATAGCATACTTAAAGAATCCTAGAGATTAACTAAAAAACTAGTTGAACTAACTTTAGTAAATTTTCAGGATATAAAATAAATCCACATAATTCATTAGCATTTCTATATGTTACCAACAAAGTTCAGCAGCAAGAAATAGAGAAATGCCATTTAAAATAATTCTAGACAGGGGCAGCTGGGTAGCTTAGTGGATTGAAAGTCAGGTCTAGAGATAGAAGTCCTAGGTTCAAATCTGGCCTCAGACACTTCCCAGCTATGTGACCCTGGGCAAGTCATTTAACCCTCATTGCCTAGCCCTTACCACTCTTCTGCCTTGGAACCAATACACAGAAGGTAAGGATTTAAAAAAAATTTTTTTAATTAAATTAAATTAAAAAAAAAAACTCTAGGCAATAAAAAATACCTGGGAATCTATTTGTCAAGACAAACCCAGGAAATACTTTTCACATAAAGAATGACAGATCTAAACAATTGGAAAAATATTAATGGCTCATGGAAAGGCCGAGCTAAAATAATAAGAATGACCATTCTACCTAAATTATTTTATTTCTTCAGTGCCACACCAAACTACCAAATAATGACTTTATAGAACTAGAAAAAATAATAACAAAATTCATCTGGAAGAACAAAAAGTCAAGAATATCAAGGGAATTTATGGAAAAAAAATGTGAAGGAAGGTGGCCTACCAGTATTAGATCTCAGACTGTAATAGAAAGCAATAATCATCAAAACAGTCTAGTAAATACTAAGAAATAAAATAGTAGATTAGATATATAATATATGGGGATAAATTACCTTAGCAACTTAGTGTTTGATAAATCCAAAGAAAATAGCTTTTGGAATAAAACTCACTGTTTAACAAAAACTGCCAGGAAAATTGGAAAATAGTATGGCAAAAAGTAGATATAGACCAATATCTTACACCCTATGCCAAGATAAAATCAAAATGGGTATATGATTTAGATATAAAGAATAATAAAATAACTTGATTTTGGGAAAATAGAATAATTTAGCTGGCAGATCTTTGGATGAGAAAAGAATATATGACCAAACAAGAGATAGAGAGCATTATAAGATATAAAAGGGATAATTTTGATAACATTAAATTTAAAAAGCTTTTGTACAAACAAAACTAATATAGCCAAGATTATAAGGGAAACAACAAACTGGGGGAAATTTTTTATAACAAATTTCTCTTATAATAAAGATCTCATTTCTCAAATTTTTTGAAAACTAAGTCAAATTTATAAGAATACAAGTCATTCCCCAATTGACAAATGGTCAAAGGATATGAATCAGCAATTTTCTGATGAAAAGATCAAAACTATCCATAATGAAATTAAAAATTGTTCTGAATAACTCTTGATTAGAGAAAGGCAAATTTTTAAAATGCCGTATTACAGTAAAAGAAAGTGATAAACATTGGAGGGGATGTAGTAAAATTAGGATGTGAATACATTGTTCGTGGCATTGTGAACTGATTCAACCATTCTGGATTTGGAACTATACCCAAAGGACTATAAAACTGTGCATACCCTTTGATCCAGTAATCACACTACTGGGTCTGTATCCCAAAAAAGATAAAAAAAGGGAAAGGACTGACTTGTCTGAAAATATTTTTAGCAGTTCTTTTTGTGGTGGCAAAGAATTGGAAATTGAGGGGATGTCCCTCAATTGGGGAATGGCCAAACAAATAGGAGTACATGTTGGCAATGGAATATTATTGTTCCACAAGAAATAATAAGCAAGATGATTTCAGAAAAAGCTGGAAAGATCTGCATGAACTGATGCAGATTGAAATAAGGAAAACTGAGGGAAAGTTGTACATAGTAACTGTAATGTCATATGCTGATCAACTGTATAAACTTGACTACTCTCAATAATGCAGTGATCTGGGACAATTCTGAAAGTCTTATGATGGGGAACATTACCTACCTCCAGAGAAAGAACTGTTGGAGTCAGATGGATGGGGATCAAAGCATACAATCTTTCACATTAGTGTATTTATGGTTTTATTTTGGGATTTTGGTTTTGCATGAGGGTGCTTTTATGACAATGACCAATAAAAGAGTGTGTTTTACATGATAATAAAAATACAATTAAAAAGAAAAGTAAAAAGAGAATAAAGGTTATTCATTTATTTTTCTGTATACATCTAGCACACCTTTGTGCCTAGCATAAAATGCTTTGCTGATTGATTTATTTGACCCATTTCCTTACATATAGAAGGTGATTTAAAAGTACCTAGAATTATATGCTATTATTTAAAATAAAGGGGCAACTAGATGATATAGGGGATAGAGTGCTGGACCTGGAGTCAAGAAGACTCATCTGAGTTCAAATCTAGCTCTTGATACTTATTAACTCTTTGACTCTGGGCAAGTCACTTTATTTACCCTGTTTGCCTTAGTTTCCTCATCTATAAAATGAGGCAGAGAAGGAAATGGCAAAACACGCCAGTGTCTTTACCAAGAAAACCTCAAACAGAATCACAAGAGTTGGAAATGACTGAAAAACCACTAAACATAAAACCATATTACATTTCTTAAACAATGATATGAATAGACTACAATATCTGTTTTAATCCTACAATGACTGATTATTTAAGAACCCAATATGTTTTAGGATCCAGTTTGCAATGGGACATATATGGGAGGGAATAGCAATAGCTTTATATTCATTCAGATCAATCATTTCTTGATGATATATATAAGGTAAGATTATGTTCTGAATACAAAATAGCTTCTAGAAAGGCTTATATCACCCATCTATTGATTTAGAGAAGATCCTTTGACCTCCATGATTCTTTGCAGAATGTTATTATTTATTCATTTTAAATATCTTTGTGTGAAAACCATGGTGGTAGTATGCTAACTCCATGAATTGCTTAATATGAAATGCAGTGTGATCCTGAGTACTCAGCTATTAGCATTTCCCTTGACCCCTGCAATTATTTTAAAACTTTGTATAAATTTGTATTCATTCATCCATGTATTTATTGTTTTTCTCCAATAGAAGGTAAGTTTCTTAAGGGTAGAGATTGTCTCCAACTTTTTATTTGACTTGAGTTTGTGATCCCTATCATTGATTGAATTAAAAATATATACAACTATTTATATATAACATTTTTTGTTTTTATAATTCTATGTGAAAGACTGGGTTAATAGTAGATCATTGAATTTCTGTTTCTAAATGGTTATCATGAAGATCATATACTGTCTGTAAATTAGAGTAACTGTCGGACCTTCAAAGGTCTCTTTTCACTTATATTCAAACCTGTTTCTTATCACCATCTAGTACCTATTATTGTTTTTGGAAACACTGAGAATTTAAGATCATCATGGCTTACTTCAAACTAAAAAGGCACCGATAGTATACAAAGGATGTACCATTTATTTTGGATGAATTGTTTGTTATGGATGTTATGCAGAGACTATCTAGATAATTTACATATAAGTAGAGTTTATATTTTTGTACATAATGCATCCATTTTAAAATCATTGTGACCACTTTCCCCCATGCTTTTACTTGTTCATTTACTTACTTAGTTCATGACTGAGGTTTTCTTTGTGCAAATTCCAAACTATTTCTTGTAAAAAAATGTCTTACTCTTCAATGTCAATATGGGATACAAAGAGAAACAGATACCAATTGAATTGGCTGATGGTCTAATCCTATTGCAAAGCTGAGTTTTCTTTCTTCTTCCTGCCATAAGTAACTTGTGTCTGCACAAAGTGTTTTCAAATGTCAGATCTATCAATCATAGAGATAAGACAAATAAAGAGATGAATAAGAATGCTAAAAAAACCATATCTTACAAGGAACTGAAAGAGATTAGAAGCAAATAATTCCCTGTATGTTTGTAATGGCAATACATAAGGTGAATGAGAATACTTTTCGTATTGAAGGAGGCACTATCTGTCCATTACTAATCCGAGAGAGTGTATCAAGTAATTAATTTCCTTGCCAGTCCCTTCTTTTACTAGCTAGATAACTGAAACCATGACACCTAGTTAGTTATCTAGCTAGGCAACCAGCTAGATAACTGAAACCATGACATCTTTCTGGATGCTGGTGTTTCAGAGATGGTTGAAATAAGTCTTATTAAAGGACAGATTCTACAAAGGTCATTATTTTTCATGACTGAAACTGTATTATGTGACTCTTTGTTGTCATCAGTTGAAGCCTGTTGTTTCTGCAAAAAAACAACAATGGCCTTGCAGATTAGGGCTGCATATTATGAACCTAGTAGCACAGCAGGGTAGCAGTATTTGTACCAATCCTATCAATTCCTGGCATCGGTCCTTCTTTACTCCTAGTAATTAATCTTTTCATGAATGCTGTCACATTTAGAAGCATTTTATTAAGTTTCTGGATTCCAAACAGTATTTAACTAACTCACTCACTGCTTCGCCTCATCCTTCTTGGGAGCTCAAAAATGAAACAAAAAATATCTCTGTCTTAGGTGATGTTTACTCCATTCTTGCCTTCATCTTCTCCCCTTATCCAAGACAGTCAAGGAACTTATATAAACATAAAGACACTAAATCCTGTCTCCTTCATGGCAGAGGCTGTAACTCCAGTTTGATGATCGGTGACGGGCTTTGGTTTGGCTACGTGCCTCAGGTTGGTTCTGTGGGTGCTCTCCAGATGTTAGCAAGCTTCTCAGGTTAGGAGTGGACTCCCTCTTTGCACTGTAGCCTTTGCACGCCAAAAAGGAGAACACTAGAGAAGAAAGAGGACCTGTTCTGAATGAATTCTGCTTGTCACCCTTGGACCCAAGACTCTGATTCTGCCCGACATAGCTGAATCCCATTCCTCTGCCGCCTTCCCAATTGCAATTGAATTGGAGTGTGGTGGTGTGAATGCTTTTTTCTTTGGCCCACTGACCTGATTGCAATAGGGGAGGTAAAATATTTTCATTACCTTCTCCCCCAGAATGTAGAAATCTTCAAAGGGAACCTGGGAGGGAGGTTAGCTTCTTAACCCTAATTTCCCTACCACTGCCTCTGCTTGGCTGTGCATCACAAAATTAGTCTTTAGCCGCTGTACATAGTGGCACCAGGATTGTTGTCGGTTTCACTTTTAAAAATCATTTCATATTGTAAACCCAGCGATTATTTCATGCTGTTTAAACTATATTTGTAGTCTTTGATCATGCATAAGTAGACTGAAGTTAACTGCTGATAGAATGAAGATATTGTTCTCAGTATTTCTTTCTCTCTCTTTAAGAACCCTGTGCCTAAAAGCTGGCATCCAGAAATTTCCACTACTACATTACAACATGCCTTTGTTTTTTAATTGGTTCAGGACTACCCATTTGCATGACAAGCAATATAATTCAGCCAGAAAAAAAATCTGTGTATGGTATGTGTAATATATATTTATTGTATTTTATAAATGACTGATTATTTAAATAATTTGAAAAATGCTGGATTGGCACTGAATGCCAAAGAGAAGGAGAAAGTGTTAGGCACTACTGATTATTGTTATTGTACCATGGGATGATTTCTCTCCTCCTTCTTCCCCCTTCCATTTTTCCTCAGGAGATCCTTTCCCACCAGCCATCCCTCTCCTCACCCTGTCTCCCAGCAGGGTGATACTATACAAGTAGGGGCAGAAAATGGTGGCTGCCCAGGTTTTGAATAGCACAGTCAACTAAATTCAAGTGCTTTTCTAAATATATTTCGAGATTGAGTAATTAAGGATTGTAAAGCACTTGGAAAATATAAAGTGTTATGTAAGTGCTAAGTAATAAAGAGTAATCATAACAATAATAAAAGGGTGAGCTGTTAAATCTTTCTCCTTTCTTCTCCTCTCAGGATTTCCATCATTTCAGATTTGGCTCCTGAGAGCAATTCTTTCTTTTTTAATGAGAGACTAGGAGTTGGGGGGAGAGGGGGAGAGGGCAGTGGGGAGGGAAAGCTTTCCTTGGTTAGTTTAGATAGCCCATCCTCTCTTTTTTCTTTTCCCCAAACTCTACCACACACAATACCACTGTTCCATTCCCTCCCCTCAAGTCCTCGAAAGCCTTACCCTAATCCATAGGTTGTAAAGAAACCTGATCCAGAATGGTACCTTCACCTTCAACCTACTTATGTTCAATAAATGCCCCCAAATAGGCAGTCTTATCATGCCAATAGTTGCTATAGCAGTGACTAGTACTTTTAAGTTATGTGTCAGAAGCTTGTAACCTTTTTTGTGTGTGCCCTGGACCCCTTTGGTGGTCTAAAGAAGCCCAAGGACCAACTCAGCCCCTTCTCAGGATATCTTTTTAAGTGCTAAAACAAAATACATAGGATCATAAAATATTTGAATTGTAATTCAAATAGATTTAAAGATATACCTTTTTCTAAAGTCCATAGTTCCCAAGTTAAGAACAATTGGAAAATATAATTTAAAAATAAGACTCTAGGTCCTTTTCAGGGATGACCCTTTTCCAGAATGTTGACTTACTCCTACCCTATCTCCTTTTAAGTGTTGTCTGGTTTTTCTGATGACCAACATGTTGAGGGAGAGATAGCATGGCAATGTTTATGATCAGAGTTGTAATTAACATAAAGAATAGAGTTTTGTCCCAAGATTCTAACAGGGCATTGAGGTGCACTTTCAGGAAGGCCATAGGTCCTTTCCATCACCTTCCCTTGGTGTGTTGTGGCAGGCATGCTATAATGCAGAATAGCATGTTCCTGGTTTGTAAAACCATTTCCTCAGGGGAACTGGTTTCTCTCTTTGACTTCTGTCAAAGCGTCCTATATGCCACCACCTTTTCAGTCCCTCTAAACAATGGCTGTGAATTCATTTCCAGGAACAGTGCTGTGTATGACCCTGGTTGTCTGAAATGTACCTGTTCTTCTGATTCACTCACCAAATAATTCACTCACTGAATAATTTTTGGCACCTTCCAAACTCAGGATGAACTAAGGGAACTGCATCCTGGTGTGTTCATAGATCTACTTGTGGGCACAACTAACTCTGAAGACCATAAAGCCCCAACTGCCACAAGTTGAGATTTCAGTCCTTGCAGCACTTAGAGCTTATTCACCAAGACACAGGCTGGAGAAGTGATTTGTTCAAGTAAGAAAAGTTGGAACCAGAAATAGAATTTGAATTCATGATGACCCTTCATTCCACCTTGGAGTTTATATGCCTGAAGGTTGTTATTTGATAGGTAAAATATGCTATAATAATGCAGATTTAGAAATGCCATTTGCCCTTTTTTCCCTTTCTTTTTTCATATTAAGAAAAAAAACATCCAAATTCTGTCTTATAGAATTTTTCTGACTTTCAGGTCCCATACCAACATTGAATATGTCATACTTTTTTTTAGATCAACATTACTGATAATGAGCATTGGATTGAACTTTTAGAACAGTATCAGAGAAACTGGGCTCAGAACCAAGCTCTGGCTTTTGATGAATCATTAGGTGCTGTTTTTAAAAAAAAATCACTAGTTTTGCATATATTTTACATATACATATTTAATAGTTATATACATATTTATTATACAATATATTACATGTATTATATATTATGTACAAAGAATCATTCTTTTAATTAAGGTATGCTATAATGATTTTTGCACTGTTCACTAGAATTTGACTTCTTTTGTAGTTGAAAAATCTAAGAAAGTTCTTAGATTTTGGTGAAAATATAACTAACTATGCTATATTTCAATAATAATGATAGCCAATGTTAGCTAATGATAGTTGACATTTTATATTTTGTAAGACACCACGTATATGTGATCATATTTGAGTCATATGGTAGATACTACAATGCAACCTCATTTTGCAGAAGAGGAAAATGAAATTTAACTAGATTAAGGGATCACAGGCAATCTATCAACAAATATTTATTAAGTGCTCATGATATGCCAGGCATGGGTATAAGTGCTGGGGACACAAAGAAAAAAAATAGTCTCTGCCTTCATCAAACTTATATTCTAATGGAGAGACAAAAAGGACTTAAATCACAACCTACAAGATAAATATAGAGTAAAAGGAAGGCAACCTTAGAAGGGATGGAATTAGGGACTGAAGGAGAGGGCAGATGACTTTCTGGAAGAAGTGATACTTTGAGCTATCTTAAAGGAAGTTAAGAATTTAGGGATGGTCATATAGCTCTTAAATTTTAGAAGAAAGATTCAAGTCCAGGGTTCCCTGATTCTCAGTCCAGCACTTTATTAAGCCCTCTGATTTCTCTTAAATTCCAAATGTCCCAAATTGCAGAGCTTTACTTCAAGCTCAAAGAAACTCAAAGTTTTCCCCTGCATAAGCAAGATATTAATATAAGACCAAAAAAATAAAGTTCTTGTTATGTTCTTTAGTGATATTTAAAGATATTGTCAAAGTATATTTCATTTACCTATTGATACTTATTTTTAAAGTTGTGATTTTTAAATTGTGTTAAATTCTCATTTATTATAATTCATTATATGTTAGTCTGTAAACTCTTGAGTGAAGGTTTTATTCTGAAGCTTCAATTCTTCAAAGATAAAACCCAGAATTTCTAACATATCTTATTTAGTAGCCAAGGATGAAAGACAAAGATATTTCTTTGTAATTAATTTTTATTTATATCTTTTGTTTTTATATCATCTATATTTCCCACTCTATTCCTCCCCAACTCTTCCTAGAGAGCCATCCCTTATAATAAAGCATAAAGAAAGGGGAAAAGGAGGGGATCTACAAATGTAAACAACAATAAAAATATCTTATATGTACTATTCCACATCCCTGGTCCCCACCCTTGTGGAAAACATATGTGGAAAGGTGTTATCTCACATCTCTTCTTTTGAGCCAAGTTTCATAATTATGATTTCAAAGTATTCATTTGTGATTATTATTGTTTTTTCCATTCAAAATGTTATAATCAGTATGTGTATTGTTTTGTTGATTCAGCTTACTGTACTTTGTATCAGCTCAGATGTCATTCCATGCTCCTTTGTTCATCATTCCTTATAATACAATAAGACTCCATTACAGTCATTTATCACATTTGATTTAACTACTCCCCAGTTGATGGGTATCAACTTCATTAAAAAAAAATAAAACCAAAGTGCTGCTCTATTTTGATATATTATAGGGTCTTTCTTTTGCTTCTGATCTTGTTGTGTAATATATCTATCATTGCTTAAGAAGCATTTATTCAAAAGCAATTGAGAAACAGGAACATTAATAAGGCAACAGGACTAGTTCTTTACTCCAAGTTTCCAAAATTTAGAAGATTTTGAGAGCAGACCTTCAACAAGTAGAAACAACATAACTTAGAATCTGGTTAGTAAGAATAACTAATTAAAATAGGGAATTCTAAGAAAAAAGTCATTATTGCCAAGGATATTTATAGTCTAAAGGGTATAAAAACAACAGTGTCAAACAATGGCCACTGAAGAGAGCAATACTTCTGAATGCAACCCAAAACAGATTAAAATGTAATTGGGAAATATTTAACAATATTTTTAAAAAATACAATGAAATGGGGGCAGCTGGATAGCTCAGTGAATTGAGAGCCATGCCTAGAGATGGGAGGTCCTAGGTTCAAATCTGACCTCAGACACTTCCCAGCTATGTGACCCTGGGCAAGTCTCTTAACCCCCATTGCCTAGCCCTTAGCACTTTTCTGCCTTGGAACCAATACATAGTATTGATTCCAAGATGGAAGGTAAGGGTTTAAAAAAAATACAATGAAACACAGATAATGTTAACATGTGTTTTTCTAAGTCAATGTGTGGTCTGCAGGGATTTATATGTTTGATTTATTTAATGGTTCCTGTTACTCTTCAGGATAGTATAGCTGATAGAGTCCTGGGCCTAGAATTGGGAAGCCTTATCTTTCTGAGTTCGGATCTAGCCTCAGATACTTATTAGCTATGTGGCCCCAGGAAAGTCATTTAATTCCTTTTGCCTCAGTTTTCTCATTTGTAAAATGAGCCAGAGAAGGAAATGGTAAATCATTCCAATATTTTTATAAATAAAATCTCGAGTAGGATTATGAAGAATCAGACACTGAGAAAACAAGAAGTCACTATGTTTGACATCATTGAAATTGACAAACATGGGAACAGCTAGGTACAAACTTCATACCTCAGTATAATTTGGAAATAACTCAGAGAGAAGTCACTAAGGTAAAAAAAAGTCAAGAAATAAAGAACTATCTCATGGTCTAAGACTAAAAAAAGAGAAACAATGAGTTTTTTTTTTTAAGCGATTAACTTCAGGCAGTTAGGTAGCACAGTGGATAGAAAACTAGGTCTGGAGTAGGAAGGACTTGAGTTCAAATTTGACCTCAGATAACTCCCTAACTATGTGATCCTAGGCAAAACCTTAGCCCTATTTGTCTGGTCTTTGTCCTTTTATCTTAGAGTTGTTACTAAGACAATAAAGGTTAAAAAAGAGAAAGAGGTTAACTTTACCACTGACAATTTGGTGATCATGTGACTTCATCCTTTGGCAATCTAATTTCTTCAATAATCAAATTGTTGTGAGCATTTTGAAGATGAATAACAAACCTAAAGCACTTGTATTTTGACAAACAAAAAATAAAAACAGCGGAGAGGGTCTATTTTTAATCCCTTTTCTGAGATAAAAAAATCCATGATGGAAACTGTGTAATCATTACCCTTTTGATCTGATTCCTGTTCATATATCTGAAGTACATGCATTCTCTCAGTCAGCTAGAAAACCAATGGTGACTGATCATTGATTTTGTGTGGTAGGGGTTGTAGGGGAACAAAGAATTAATTAATGAACAAGCATTTAAATGCCTATTAAGTGCCATCCACTATAGAAGAATGTAGAGGTGAACTATCCATTAAGTATAAGTTTAATCTGGAAGTTTAGAAGCATTTTATTATGCTTTTGACTTTCTAGGGAAAATTTTTTATTTTATCTTCTCTCCTTCAAGATCTACCCCTCCTATATGCTATGACAATATTTAAATGAATAAGCTTCTGTTTCTAAAATGTGCAGACTTTCCACCCCCTAAATATTTGTAGTTCTAGAAATTCTGCGGTGATCTTCCATTTGTGAACTTCATCCAGGTACGAATATAGGGCTGACATACCCAAAGGACTATTATTTTCCAAGGCAAATAAAACAAGAGCCAAATGTTTTGGACTTTGTTGTTATTATCAGGCCAACAGTCTAGTTGTAAGCATGTATCAAAAGACGTGGCTTTGAAACTATCTCATAGAGCCAGGCTTCTTGGGAAAGTATCTTTTTATAATGATGCCCAAAATGAAGGAAAACTTTCGGACAAGCACATGTGAAAAATTACAACTGAGAGTAAGAGACTTTTAAAATATGTTTTTTTAAACGATAGTTCTTTTTACTCAAAAGGTCAAAGTAAACCTCTTCCATAAAGGCTTTTATGTGTGCTTTTCTCCCTCCCCTCTACCCCAAAGTTTATGAAATATAGAAGTAACAAGATTATCGGATTAAAGATACAAGGAGCACACGGTATATTATCCTCTAGTTCCTAATACATTTTAGATCTTTATTTGTTCCTTTTTGGGTGCTTAAAAATAACTAATCGGGTCAAATAGAAACTCGGTACTGAAGTAGCATTTGGGTGCTTTGAGAGTGAGATCATTTTGTCATCGGTTGGGATTCTATTGAAGAAAAACCTGGCAACAAAAGGGAAGGTGTCCCAGGGCTGGTTCCTGGGCGCTTTTTGAAAGTTGCGGGCACTAGCGATTTCAGGAACAGCGACACCGGGTGCTGTGGACCCTGAACAGATTGCCTAACTGTTGCAACAACTAATGTGTACAAGTGTGTCACTAATTTAATTTTAATTTTACTGTATGAGTTTGTATAAGATCCTCCAGCTGTCATGTGCTCATCATCTGTCACCGAACTATCACTAAGCCATGCTGGGCTAAGACAGGATTATAAATGATGAACTACCATGTGCTCTAAATCTTCTTATTTGCCTAGCCTGAAAGGTATGCCCTGTAAAATTTGATTGGCAGCTTGTGCTATTCTGTCAATTGACTTTTGAAGACCCTTTCCATTGGTCCTTTGAGCAGATCTCAGTGGCTGTATTGACTGTCACCTGCTGATTCCAGCACGTGCCTGACCTTCCAACCCTCACTTCTCCTCTCTTTTCACACTTGTTTGGTTCCTATCTCAGAGGCTGCCGTGTAGGCTGGGTCACTCTGGTGGCACGTGCAGCATATAGGGCATATGGCTGACTAGTTGCATGCAGAATAAGATAACTGAAGCCAAGCAGGCCGGGTGCTGTTATTACAGCAGATGGGGGAAGCGTGGCATTCAATATTTAGACAGATGCCACCTCCTTATTCCACCTGCCTGAAAGTTGGACATTGTACAGAATGAACTGTCTGCCTAATAATTAAGGAAACAAAGAACACATTTATGAAAAGCATTAGAGCATCATATCTGCTAAGCAGGCAGGATAGGATTGTTGACCATAACAATAAATATAAACTGCTACTAGTCACACAGGCTGATTCATATGTACCCTTATAGCCAGAAAACAACTGTTACTTTCATCAGCTGCAATTGCTTTCTTTGATTTTGATGGCCAGGGTGGAAAACAGATCAGGAAGGACCTTGCTACTAGTGGAAAGAATCAAAAAGTTTTCAAGTTTTGTGAATGATAATGTTTCTTACATTAAGACCAATTACCTCTTAACTAGTTTGCATTTCCTTGAAAATCCATTTTTCTTTTTAGCTGGCAGCTGAAAGGGAAGTAGGAGAAGATATCTGTATAAATGCTACTATTTTGATGTGATTTGCTTCAACATGGATATTCGTGATATGATCATGCTAAACAATAGAGATGAATAGATTTAGTTAGAAATGAAAAAATTAATTGACTAAGATTTTGAGGATGACACTTTTTTCCTTGTTGGTATTCTTTTGTGTGTTTAAATCTTTCAAGTTATTTTTGTTCCTTGCACAGATTAATCTTCTGAATTTTATGTATTTCTTGTGTGTGTGTGTGGGGGTGTGTGTGTGTGTGGGGGGGGGTGTGTGGGTGGTGGGTGGGTGGCATGTCTATGTCTGTGTGAAAATTCTTTAAGTATCAGGAGTTGACAAGAGAGAATAAGTGTGCATATTTGAAAAAGGCTTATCAGTTTCTCATCTAGCACTAGAAAATATGTTAGCTGTTAGATAATACCATTGAAATGGAAAGGATTTGGACTTTGGCATCAGAAGACCAGTTTTAATTCAGGTACAAAATTTAATTCAGGTACAATCATTTAAGATTGTGTGACTTTGGGCAGGTTACTTAACTTCTCTGGGATTTAGTTTCCACATCTGTAAAATAAGAAGGTTGTACAAGAAAACTTCTAATATTCCTTCTAACTCTAAATCTATGACTCTATGAAATTTTGTCTGAAAAAATCTAGAAAAAAACTTATTTTGACTTTATATGGATTTATTGTAGGTACATAAATGCAATGAAAGTCCCTCTTTCTCACATCCCATAACTTGTTTAATGCATGGAATTTCCCCAAGCACAGTAATCAAGCCTTGAACTTGTTCAAGGGAATAAAGGGTAGTGGAAAGGTGCATTCCTTTGTGTAAAGATGCATATCCACTTGAAAAGATTGTCAGATATCTTTTACCAGGCATTTTGTTAGTCTTAAAAATCCCAATGGATTATTTTTATTTAACAACTCTAATTTCATCAATGACAGACATGTTTGAAGCCTGAAGTATTTTATAATTCTCATCCAAATTTACTTTTTAAAAGAAAGTTTCTACTTTTCATGGGTTCATTTTCTCGCAGTGATTACTTCACATAAAAAGCCCACCTGACAAAAGACATGTGGATGGAGAGGGGAGGTCACTCTTAATTCAGCAACCTAGGTCTTGTGAGGTTAATTACAGATATTAACACTGCTGTTTTTCAGCCTCTTGCCCTCAAGGAGCCTCTAGCTTCCAAATGACCTGGCTTCAACAATGAGACTCTCTTTAGCCCATTAACTAATTGATAAAAATGTGAGTGGTTAGAATGAGTCTAATTAAATCACTGAGTCTTACAATTACTGGTTCATTTGGGAGCTATTGGAAGATGGGCAGCCCTCAGCTGGTATTGTAGGGGAATAAAAGATTTTTTTTTAAAAGGACGTTTAATCAAGATCATTTTGAAAGCTGTTCATTTGAAGACAAAGTACACATTTTTCTGAAATGCCCACATTTGCTCCTTCAAATGCATTCCTTTCTTGAGTAGCACAATATCAGGAAAAGAAAATACTTTCTAATGATTATTTTTATCATCTTCTTTAGAGTGGAGAGCCATGCACTATTCTGCCTAATAAACTAAGAAGAGGTTGAAGTATTCTTTGTTGGAGAATTCAGATAAATTCCTTTAGCAGAGCAAAAAGCTGAGGTTAATCAGGTGACATGATTCATTACATAAATGCCAGTGGTGATGGAGCTTCATTTGTATCATCAGATGAACTATCATGAGAGATCACCCATCAAGCATATATTAAAAATCTAGTAAAGCAATCAAAGGATGATGGTTCCCAGGCCAATAAATGCAAGACTCTAGGAAGAAGACACAGTGCTTCCAATGTATCTTTTGGGTCTATTTCTTAATAAAAAAGGGCAGCAGGGTGGCACAGTGGATAAAGCACTGGGCTTGGAATCAGGAAGACTCAACTTCATGAGTTCAAATTTGGCCTCAGACTCTGGGCAACTCACTTAACTGTTTGCTTCAATTTCCTCATCTGTAAAATGAGCTGGAGAAGGAAATGGAAGACTACACCAATATCTTTGCCAAGAACTGCAATGGGATCATGAAGAGTCAGATATGACTAAAATGACTGAACAACAAATTAATAAGAGGACCAAGGAGCTTAATAAAGGGGGAAATACAGTTACTTGGGATTATTATCTCATTTACTATGAAAGACTAAATGATAATAATTTAATCTGATCTATCAACTGATCTAGTCATCAAAGGCTGAATTTCAGATCCTTTATTAGAGTCAGAGAAGGCATTGCAACAGAAAGAAATTTACAGGAGTGTCTCCCATTTCTTGTAGTTTCTTTGTGGAGTTTAGTTGTAATGAAGATATCTTCTAAGGTTCCTTGTAGCACTAAATCTATAATCTTATGAGGCTGTAGAGCAATGGTCTTGGAGTCCTGTTGAGAAGTGGTACACAAATCAGGATTTAGAGACTTTGCTGTGACCTCTGAGAAACTATTACCACTGGAAATACCTATATAATTGACAGCTGACAAACTATCATCCTTGAAGTGTTTGTGGCATCAAAAACACAAACGGTTCTACCAAGGCATGTATCAATTTCATCAAGAAAATTCAAAATATGCAACCATAAAACTATCAGGCCATTTAATTATTTGGGAGAAACTACTGATTAATAATGAAACAGTAGGTATGTACTAATATATAAGCTATTGTTGAGAATGTGAAAATTGCATTCAATTTCTTTGTCATTCACTTTCATTTTCAGGGAGGATGTATTTTCTAGCACATATATAACTTTAGTAGTTCTTTTGATTAGAGTCATATTAAGACCTGTGAAGATTTAACTACTTGCTAATACCTGGTGTCCAAGGAAACAATTTCATACCTGTAAATGCTATAATATTAACCCATCTAAAGGAATGTAATGTGGCTCTGTCATGGATCCAGAAAATTCTGGTATACAAGTATCAAGTCTTTTATCTAATTCACTAGGTAAAAGTATGATATGTACCATAACAAAAAAAATGACAAAAAGGAGAAATAGAAGAGAAAATAAAATCACAGAGTAAGGGAGAAAAAGCTGAGACTGGTGTTGACAGATGTTTTTGTTATCTGACTAGATATTTATAAATGAATAGCACCTGGAAGACTGGATGTGGAATCAGAATGCTTGTATTCAAATTCTGACCCTATAATCTATAAACTATTTGTGTAATCTTGGGCAAATCTTTTTACCTTTCTAGATCTCTGTTTCCATACCTACAGACTGGCTTCTGGTGTTATTATTCCACCCAAACCACCCTCTCCAAAGTTAACAACTCTCTTAGTTGTCAAATCTGATAGGATTTTCTCTCTCTTTCTCCTTGACCTCTCTGCAGCCTTTGACATAGTAGATTACTCTCTACTCCTTGATATGTGATCCTCTTCTTTACAGGTTTTCAGGATACCACTCTCTCCTGAATTTCTTCCTACCTATCTGACTGCTTGTTACCCTTTGCTAAATCCTTTTCTAGATCTAGATCATGCCCTCTAATCTCTGTCATGGGCCCCTCTTTTCTTCTCCTTTTAGACTACTTCATTTGATGATTTTATCAGCTCCTTTATATTTAATTACCATATCTATGTTGATTATTTTCAAATCTATCAATCCTGCCCCATAATCTTTGCTGACCTCCAGTCTTGCATCTCCAAATGACTTTCAGACATCTCAAACAGAATGCCCCAAACACATTTTAAACTCAACACTTCCAAAACTGAACCCATTATCTTTCCTTCTTTTATTCCCTTCCCTGCTACTTTTCCTATTATTGTAGAGGACACCATCCGTCTAGTCCCTCGGGTTCTGAACCTAGGTGTCATCCACAGCTCTTCAATGTCTTTCACCTCCACACTCCTCACTCCCTTCCCCCCAACCCCATCCCCACAATAAACAATCTTTTACCAAGACCTGTGGATTTCACCTTTGCAAGGTCTCTTGAATATGCCCCCTTCTCTTCTCTGATACCATTGTCATTCTAGTAGTCTCATCACCTCATGGCTAGACTGTTGTAATAATAGCTTGCTTCTTGGTCTACCAGTCTCAAATTTTTACCCACTCCAATCCATCCTCCCTTCAGCCACTGAAGTGATTTTTCTAATGTACAGGTTCAACCACTTCACCACCTCACCTACCCCTCCTCAGTAAATTCCATTGGCTCCCTATTGCCTCCAAGATCAAATATCTAATGTCATTCAAAGCTCTTCATAATCTAGTCCCCAATTACCTTTCCAGTGTTCTTACACTTTATTTCCCAATGAGTGTTTTGGGATGAAATGATATTCAAAGATATTCCTCCTGGTCATTCCACAAATACATTTGTCAGCTTTTTTCTCCCATGCCATCGCTGTTCTCGTCTCCAATTTCCTTCTCTAACTTCCTTTAAGTCCTACTATATAAATACAGAGTTTGGTGAAGAAATCATAAAACTCAGCAGGGATAAAAGAAGTAAGAAGGAAAGGAAAGTCAAAGAAAGAATTGTTGAAAGCAAAACATTACAACTTAAGAGAGTAGGTTATAAAAGGGGCGATTAAAGGACAAAAAGAAAAGTATAATAACATATTAGTGAGTCAGGAAAATCTAAAGAGAAGAGAGGGAGAGTAACAAAAAGTTTGTTTCAATTATAAATTGCTAATATTGATCACACTTTTTTTCTTTGAAAATTTCCTTCTTCATTGTAAAAAGAGGGAGAGTGAAAAAGGAGAATTTAGAAAGAGAAAATGGTAGACAGAAAAACAAATTTATCAATAATCATGAACATGAATAAGACTAATTCATCCATACAACAAGGAAGGGAGGGTAGTAGAACAAATTAGAAAATGGGATGAAACAACATATTATTTACAAGAAATGTTCTTGAAACATGAAGATTTGGGGCAACTAGGTACCACAGTGGTTAGGGCACCAGGCCGAGAGCTGGGAGGACCTGGATTCAAATATTTCTTCAGACACTTCCTAGCTCTGTGACCCTGAACAAGTCACTTAACCCTGGTTGCTTAGCCCTTGCCATTCTCTTCAGTTTTAGAATTGATACTAAGACAGAAGCTAAGCTTTTTTTTGTCTAAAAAGAGACAAAAAGATTCATACAGAATTAAGTTGCCAAAAAAGACTATATTGTGCCTTAGATAAGTATTCCAAAGCAGCTTAGAAAAAGAAATTGGATCAATAATTAACCTAGATAAACCCAATGGCATAATCTAACCACAGTGACATACGAATTTAATTTGTTCCATCATCAAGCTTGTAACTCAATTTGCTCTTGTGTCAGATCGAATTTCCCCATTTAAATTAATGGAAATGCAATTAATCATCTCTGGCCCCCCAAAAAACACATGAATTTTTTGTTTTATATGCTTTTCAATACAAAAATGTACTTTCTGAATAGCAAATAAATATATTTCTAGATAATAAGAAAGAATGTAAAGAAATAAACTTGCTTATGAAATGTTATTTACCTTTAAGGTCAGGCAAAGATGCTGATGGAGAAGGTTTTTATCTTGTGTGTTATTGATTAACATAAACTACTCTTTACACACATAAAGCTACATTTAAATGCAAAATTGACCTTATACATTACTTATGGTAACTTTATTGTTAAACTTAATTGCTTTTTTTTTCTTTACTTATTTTCTTCATTGAATTTTAACTGTTTTGCCACACTTTCCTCAATTTCATTTAGAGGCTGTTTCAACAAAAATCTTCCCACAATAATTTGTTTTTTTCCTCCCTTTCAGAATGTTTTGATAATGTGTGAAACAAGTGTCATCACACAGAGCCAACACACAACCTGCTACAAATTTTTCTGGGTGTGTCCTTTCAATAAATGGTTTAATTTTTTTTCACATATTCTCAACATTTCCTTAATCTTGCTCAAATTGATTACTTCATCCATCTTAGGCTCCTCCCACAAGCAAGTGATTCAAATATCTTCTCTGGACTTAAAGCAAAAAATTCCAATCATGATTGCTAGTATCTCAAATTGCTCATAACTTAAGGCACTCATGTATCAAGGTACCACTGTACATAAAAGAGCTAACTGATTTATAGGGAGAAATTGACAGTAAAACTACCATAAATGGGGACCTTAATGAATCCCTTTCAGAGCTAGATAAATTTAATAAAAATGTAATTTTTAAAGCCAAGAATGGTTAGATATTATAAAACTCTAGGAATCCCTGAATGGGATCAAGAGGAATGTGCATATGTCTTAGATATTATGGCATCTTTACAAAATTTGCTATGGGATAGGGCATTAAAATTTCATACATAAAAATAGAAAAACATAAGTGTTAAGCATATCCTTTATAAATTGCAATATATTAAAAATTAAAATAAATAAAGGGGAATTTGAATAAATTATTCAGTTATATGGGCATGGAATGATCAGATCTTAGAAAATATATATCAAATAAGAAAGAGGGATTGGGAAAAGCTACCAGAAGATGACAGGATTTTTGTTGAGATTTGAAAGAAGCCAAGGAAGATAGGTAGAGAGGAGGAGATCATTCCAGGAAAGGGAATAGCCAGAGAAAATTCCTAGACCTGTGAGATAGTGTGTCCTCATGGAACAAGAAGAAGACCAATGTCACTAGATTGAAGAAGTAAGGTGCAAAAAAATTGGAAAGGTAGGAGGGATTGGGTTATGAAAGGATTTGAACCCCAGTCAGAGGATTTTGTATTTGATAGTGAAGGAGATAAAGAGGCCCCAAAGTTTAACTGATTGTGGGGTTATTTGTCAAATTTGCATGCATACATATAAGCAGCAATGTCTTTTCTTTCTTTTTTAAAAAAAAAGTTTATTTATTTAATAAATTAATTTAGAATATTTTCCCATAGTTACATGAATCATGTTCTTTCCCTCCCTTCTTCCCACCCAACCCCCCATAGCCAATGAGCAATTCCACTGGATTTTACATGTGTCAAGCAATGTCTTTTCTGAATCTTCAGTAATTGTGGCTATTGAGGAGGAAAGGTTTCCACACCTGCAGAGGCAGGTGACAGTATGCATTTTCAGTGGTGGCATGGATAGTGGTTCATTTGATATCTTGGACAATGGCATCTGTGGCTAGGCTGGAAACAGATCTAGAGACCTGGGAAGAATGATATTCTTGGAGCTCTAGGGTTCAGAGCCCTGAGCCATCTGTAAGCAAGTAAGTCTGACAGTGTAACCCCCCTACTCAATAAACTTTGATCTCTTTGTCATCTTTGCAGTATGTTTCTCCAATAAAAAAGTGATATTTAAAGATATGGGAATTGGCATACACACGTTTGTGTAAGAATAAGAGACATTTTCCAACAGATAAATGATCAATATATATTAACAATTTTCAAAAGAAGACATTCAAGAGATCAATAAGCATATGAAAAGTCCTCTAAATCCTTACTAATAAAAGAAATGGAAATGAAAACAACTCTCAGGTTATATCATACATCTGCCAGATTAGCAAAAATGACAACAGGAAAAGGACAATTTTTTTTTAAAAGGCTCTGGGAAGACAAACAAACTAGAGTTGTGAATTGGTTTAGCCAAAAAATTTGGAGCTGTATTCAAAATATCATCAAATTGTTCAAATCATTTCATCTAGGAATACCACTACTAGGCTTATACTCCAAAGAAATCAAAGATAGAGGGAAAGAACCCATTTGTACCAAAATATTTATAACAACTCTTTCTGTGGTAATAAAAAAAACCAAAAGGCTACACATAAAGTAAGGGGAATAACTGAAAAACGTTGTGCTATGTGAATGTAATGAAATATTATTGCACCATGGGAAATCACAGGCAACTTAGCATAATGAAGAGAGTTGACTTCAGAGTCAAAAAGAACTGACTTTATCACTTACTGGATGTGTGACCTTAGGTGATTCACTTAACAGGTGAATCTAGGCAACAAAAACTATTAAAATTGCAGAGAAGTCTTCAACTTGCATTAATAGAGGATACTTCCTTACCTAGGTATTTCCTATGCCAATAAAGTCACAGATTCATTCCCTATCTTTGTCTCTAAGAAATGATGAAAAGGAAGGGCAGCTAGGCGGCTTAATGGATTGAGAGCCATGCCTAAAATGGGCAATCCTGGGTTCAATTTTGACCTAAAACACTTCCTAATTGTGTTATCCTGGGCAAGCCACTTAATCCCCATTTCCTAGCCTTATTGCTCTTCTGCCTTGGAACCAAGATGGAAGGTAAAGGTTTTAAAAAAATGAAATTAATGAAAAGGATGGATACAGAGGAAGTTGGGAAGACTTCTGAAAAGTGGTCAAAGCTAGAACAATTTATCAAATCACTACAATATTCTAAAGGGTAACAACTTTGAAAAGCTTAAGAATTCTGATCTTATAAGAGCCAACTATGACTCCAGGAGACTGATGATCAATCATGTTTCCCTCTATGTTAAATTTAATATAATATTCAAAAAAACAAGCTGTGAATTATAGATTCATGGTTTTTATATAATCCTCTTTTCTTTCTTTTCTCTGTATGTAAAATGTTCCTGTTTGTTGATGTTTCTCAAGTTCATACTTTTAAAAATGAAAAATACCCCCCAAAGATGGAATAACTTTTTTGAGAGGCACAATGTCAGGTAAATAGAGGGCATAGAGGAAAACAAAAAGACAGCATAAAAAGGATTGCCGTTCCCACTTGAGTCTTTCCAGCCATACCCACAAACAATAGGGAAGAGAGTCCTGCACTGAGGGAGGTCAGTAATACCCTCTCTGAAAATCAAAGACAATGACATATTTTGTCTGGAGGGATGAGCACATGGGAACCAGGGGGCTTAGATTTTTATAGTTATCTTCTGGCCTTAGCATTGAGTTGCTGTGTGACTTGCAAAACAATCGACTTCACTTTTTTCTTTGAAGAATGAACTAGATGACACTAGACACTTATTAAGTCTGTGCCTGATTTGCCTCATTGGTTTGAGTATAATATGAATGGGGCCGATGTCACCAGTTTGATGACCAGTCCGGCCAATTAATTTTGCCCTATTCTATAACCCTGGATGGCAAGCCTAACCTTCACCTTATCCTATTCAGCTTCATGCTGTTTTTCACAAGAGGGGCCCTGTGAGAAAATGAGGAGAGCTCAGTTCCACTTATCTCCTCTACTAGAAAAGCAACTCAAGGCACATGGAGGATTAATCATATCATTTTTTATTTGAGGGACAGCATCTCATCCTTATCATCCCCATCACACAGAGTGGGCTGGAGGCAAAATAGAAAAGTGAGCTGTCACACACACACACACACACACACACACACACACACACACACACACAGAGTCTTTCCCTTCCTTCCATTATCTCCTCTCCACTTAGGGGTTTTTATGCCACTCTTTTGTCTTGGAAAAGGATATAGGATCAGTCATATATACCTTTGTATAGGATGAACATCCAAGGATATTAGCATTTAAAGACTTAACCCTTGAATTGTGGAAGGAAAAGCTTTGTTCTTTACTAAAGGAATATAAATCATCAGGAGCAGATTAGGGTACAGGAGGGCTTTTCCAGTGTCACAGCAATCATATCATAAGTGCAACTTCTCACTCAGTTTACTTGTAGTATGAAATTAGTCATCATAACTTATAAGTTCTGTGCTTTGGGGTTATTATACCATAATAATGATCATCATCAAAATAATAATTAACATTTACATAGAGCTTTAAAGTTCATAAATCACTTCGCAAATATTGCCTCATAATATTATCTTCACAACGACCTGAGGATGGGCATAGGTATTATTTTCCTCATTTTACAGATGAAGAAACTGAGGTAGACAGAGGTGAAGTGACTTGCTCAGTCATGAAGCTAATATGTGTCTGAGGTTGTTGAACTCTTGTATTCCTGACTTACTTCAAGTCCAACTCTCTACTGTACCATTTAGCTATTTTATATACCCTCATTCTTGCTTAGATGATTTTATACACTGAGTCAGTTGCAAAGCTAGGAATAAAAAGAGATCCCAATTCCATATGTAATATTTTAGTCCCTTTACTACTTTTGTTAACTTACTTTCTATTTTAGAATCCATACTAAGTATTATTTCCAAGGCATAATAATGATAAAGTGTTAGGCAATTAGAGTCAAGAGAGTCACCAGATTTGAGCCCAGGACCTCCTATTTCCAGGTCTGGTGCTCTATCTACTGATCTACCTAGCTTCCCCTCTACACTACTATCTTGCTCTGGTACAAAGGAATAATAATAATAGCTCAGTATGAATATAAGCTAGCTATGATGTACTTAACAAATATTGCCATTTTTATCCTCATCACAACCCTGGGATATAGGTACTATTTATCCCCTTCTCACAGATAAGAAAACTGAGGCAAAGGTTAAGTGATTTATGCAGATTCATATAGCTATAGCTTTGAACTCAGGTTTTACTGATTCCAGACCCAGTACTCTATCCATTGTCACTTAGCTTTCTGAATTATTGGAGAAACTGGGAAAGCAGTCATCATGGATGGGAACATTTACTTCTTTCTTCCTTTCCCTCTATACTGAGGGCTGAATGCACTGATTATAAAAAAGATTATGTTTTCCAGAACACTGAGGACAGAAGGTATATGGGAAGATCTTTGAAGTACTAGAGCTAATTGTAAAAGTGCAAAGACTTCAAAGAGGAAAGGAATAAGATGTACAGGATAGCAAGGAATGGGAATCAGTCTGAATGGCAACAGAGACAGGAATCATTGTCACGCTAAGTTGGGTCCTCTGAGAATTGTGATTATGTAACTGGACTGAACTGAGCAGAATGGAAAGACCAACAGAAGGAGAATATAAATGGGGTAAACTTTAAGGGGAAACTAGCAAGAGGACCCAGTTTGAGAAGGAATGCCCACAGGGTTCCCTCAAAGAATTTGCAACTCTGATCTTGATTCAAGAGCCTCCCTATAGATGGTGAAATGAATTTGTTCCTCACTGCTAGACTAGAATACACGTCTTAGTTATGAATTTATATGTTTTGAAATAAGTATGTTTCTATTTATTGGGCAGTCAGTGGATAGAGCATCAGGCTTGGAATCAAGAAGACTCATCTTCATGAGTTCAAAACTAGCCTCAGACACTGGTCAAGACACATAACCTTTTAGCTTCAATTTCCTCATTTGTAAAATGAGTTGGAGGAGGAAATGGCAACTCACTCCATTATATTTGCCAAGAAAACCCCAAATGGGGTCACAAAGATTTGGACACAAATGAAACAAATGAACAATAATAATGTTTATGTTTAAAACACTTGGCATTGAAAATGATGAGAACTGTGATTTGACTATTCAGAGATCACTGATTTTCTATTGAGTAATAAGGCCAAAATCAAGACTGCAAAATTTTGATTAAAGGAGAGGAAGTGGACATAATGTGTATAGAAAGCTTTTTCTGAGAGCTGGGCTGGAAGAGGGTTTGGCGATGGTTTTAAGAATGAGGACATGACCACATTTGAAGGCAGAAAGAAAGGACCTAGTAGATGGAGAGAGATTGATGATTAGAGGGAGAAAGAGAAGTGGTCACATTTGATGGGACAACCTGCTGAAGAAGAAGATAGGGAATGGAATCTACAAGAGTTGACCTTAGTGAGGAGATGAGTCAACTTTTCTTTTTTTTTGTCCTTCCTTTTTTTTTTTTAATATATTTTATTTGGTCATTTCCAAGCATTATTCGTTAAAGACATAGATAATTTTCTTTTCCTCCCCCCCCTCCCACCCCCCATAGCCGACGCGTAAGTCCACTGGGCATTAGATGTTTTCTTGATTTGAACCCATTGCTTTGTTGATAGTATTTGCATTAGAGTGTTCATTTAGAGTCTATCCTCTGTCATGTCCCCTCAACCTCTGTATTCAGGCAGTTGCTTTTTCTCGGTGTTTCCACTCCCATAGTTTATCCTTTGCTTATGAATGGTGTTTTTTTCTCCTGGGTCCCTGCAAGTTGTTCAGGGACATTACACCACCACTAATGGAGAAGTCCATTACGTTCGATGATACCACAGTGTGTTTGTCTCTGTGTACAATGTTCTCCTGGTTCTGCTCCTCTCGCTCTGCATCACTTCCTGGAGGTTGTTCCAGTCTCCATGGAACTTCTCCACTTTATTATTCCTTTTAGCACAATAGTACTCCATCACCAACATATACCACAGTTTGTTCAGCCATTCCCCAATTGATGGGCATCCCCTCATTTTCCAGTTTTGGGCCACCACAAAGAGCACAGCTATGAATATTTTTGTACAAGTCTTTGTGTCCATTATCTCTTTGGGGTACAGACCCAGCAGTGCTATGGCTGGGTCAAAGGGTAGATATTCTTTTGTCGCCCTTTGGGCATAGTTCCAAATTGCCCTCCAGAATGGTTGGATCAGTTCACAGCTCCACCAGCAATGAATTAATGTCCCTACTTTGCCACATCCCCTCCAGCATTCATTACTTTCCTTTGCTGTTATGTTAGCCAATCTGCTAGGTGTGAGGTGATACCTCAGAGTTGTTTTGATTTGCATCTCTCTGATTATAAGAGATGTAGAACACTTCTTCATGTGCTTGTTAATAGTTTTGATTTCTTTATCTGAGAACTGCCTATCCATTTCCCTTGCCCATTTATCAATTGGAGAATGGCTTGATTTTGTGTACAATTGATTTAGCTCTTTATAAATATGAGTAATTAAACCTTTGTCAGAGGTTTCTATGAAGATTTTTTCCCAATTTGTTGTTTCCCTTCTGATTTTAGTTATATTGGTTTTGTTTGTACAAAAGCTTTTTAGTTTGATGTAGTCAAAATTATTTATTTTACATTTTGTGATTCTTTCTATATCTTGCTTGGTTTTAAAGCCTTTCCCCTCCCAAAGGTCTGATATGTATACTATTCTGTGTTTACCCAATTTACTTATGGTTTCCTTCTTTATGTTTAAGTCACTCACCCATTTTGAATTTATCTTGGTGTAGGGTGTGAGGTGTTGATCTATTCCTAGTCTCTCCCACACTGTCTTCCAATTTTCCCAGCAGTTTTTATCGAATAGTGGATTTTTGTCCCAAAAGCTGGGATCTTTGGGTTTATCGTATACTGTCTTGCTGAGGTCGCTTTCCCCCAGTCTATTCCACTGATCTTCCTTTCTGTTTCTTAGCCAGTACCAAATTGTTTTGATGACTGCTGCTTTGTAATATAGTTTGAGGTCTGGGACTGCAAGGCCCCCATCATATGTGTTTTTTTTCATTATTTCCCTGGATATCCTTGATCTTTTGTTCTTCCAAATGAACTTTGTTATGGTTTTTTCTAAATCAGTGAAGAAGTATTTTGGTAGTTCAATGGGTATGGCACTAAATAGATAAATAAGTTTGGGTAGGATGGTCATTTTTATTATATTGGCTCGTCCTATCCATGAGCAGTTAATGTTTTTCCATTTGTTCAAGTCTAGTTTTAGTTGTGTGGAGAGTGTTTTGTAGTTGTGTTCATATAGTTCCTGTGTTTGTCTTGGGAGGTAGATTCCTAGGTATTTTATTTTGTCTAAGGTGATTTTGAATGGGATTTCTCTTTCTAGTTCTTGCTGCTGAGCTGTGTTGGAGATATATAGAAAAGCTGATGATTTATGTGGGTTTATTTTGTATCCTGCAACTTTGCTAAAGTTGTTGATTATTTCAATTAGCTTTTTGGTTGAATCTCTAGGATTCTTTAAGTAGACCATCATGTCATCCGCAAAGAGTGATAACTTGGTCTCCTCCTTGCCTATTTTGATGCCTTCAATTCCTTTATCTTCTCTAATTGCTACTGCTAGTGTTTCTAGTACAATGTCAAATAGTAGAGGTGATAATGGGCATCCTTGTTTCACTCCTGATCTTATTGGGAATGCATCTAGTTTATCCCCATTGCAGATGATATTAGCTGTTGGTTTTAGATATATACTGTTTATTATTTTTAGGAATGACCCTTCTATTCCTATGCTTTCTAGTGTTTTTAATAGGAATGGGTGTTGTATTTTATCAAAGGCTTTTTCTGCATCTATTGAAATAATCATGTGATTCTTGCTAGTTTGCTTGTTGATGTGGTCAATTATGTGGATGGTTTTCCTAATGTTGAACCAGCCCTGCATCCCTGGTATGAATCCTACTTGATCATGGTGAATGATCCTTCTGATCACTTGCTGGAGTCTTTTTGCTAGTATCCTATTTAAGATTTTTGCATCTATATTCATTAGGGAGATTGGCCTATAGTTTTCTTTCTCTGTTTTTGACCTGCCTGGTTTTGGAATCAGTACCATGTTTGTGTCGTAAAAGGAGTTTGGTAGAACTCCCTCTTTGCTTATTATGTCAAATAGTTTGTATAGTATTGGGATTAACTGTTCTCTGAATGTTTGATAGAATTCACAGGTGAATCCATCAGGCCCTGGGGACTTTTTCTTAGGAAGTTCTTTGATGGCTTGTTGGATTTCAATTTCTGATATGGGATTATTTAGGAATTCTATTTCCTCTTCTGTTAGTCTAGGCAGTTTGTATTTTTGTATATATTCATCCATTTCTCCTAAATTGGTGTATTTATTGCCATATAATTGGGCAAAGTAATTTCTAATGATTGCCTTAATTTCCTCCTCATTGGAGGTGCTGTCCCCCTTTTCATCTTTAATGCTGTGAATTTGCTTTTCTTCCTTCCTTTTTTTAACTAGATTGACCAGTACCTTGTCTATTTTGTTTGTTTTTTCAAAGTACCAGCTTCTTGTCTCATTTATTAAATCAATAGTTCTATCACTTTCGATTTTATTAATTTCTCCCTTAATTTTTAGGATTTCTAATTTGGTTTTCTGCTGGGGGTTTTTAATTTGATCGCTTTCCAGTTTTTTCATTTGCATTTCCAATTGATTGATCTCTGCTCTCCCTTGTTTGTTAATATAAGCATTCAGGGATATGAATTTACCTCTGATTACCGCTTTGGCTGCATCCCAAAAGGTTTGGAAGGATGTTTCGCCATTGTCATTTTCCTCGATGAAATTATTAATTGTTTCTATGATTTCTTCTTTAACTAAACGGTTTTGGAGTATCATATTGTTTAATTTCCAATTGGTTTTAGATTTGGTTTTCCATGTACCATTACTAATCATTATTTTTATTGCCTTGTGATCTGAGAAGGCTGCATTCATTATTTCTGCTTTTCTGCATTTGTGTGCTATGTTTCTGTGACCTAATGTATGGTCAATTTTTGTGAATGTGCCATGTGGTGCTGAGAAGAAGGTGTATTCCTTTTTATCCCTATTTATTTTTCTCCATATGTCTATTAATTCTAATTTTTCTAAGATTTCATTCACTTCTTTTACCTCTTTCTTATTTATTTTTTGATTTGATTTATCTAAATTTGATAATGGTTGGTTTAAGTCTCCCACTAGTATGGTTTTATTGTCTATTTCTTCCTTCAATTCTCCTAGTTTCTCCATTAGAAATTTGGGTGCTATATTATTTGGTGCATACATATTGATTAATGATATTTCCTCATTGTCTATAGTCCCTTTTAACAAAATATAATTACCTTCCCTATCCCTTTTGATCAGGTCTATTTCTGCATTGGCTTTATCAGATATCATGATTACCACTCCTGCCTTCTTTCTATCAGTTGAAGCCCAGAAGGTCTTACTCCATCCTTTAATTCTGACCTTGTGGGTGTCAACCCGCCTCATGTGTGTTTCTTGAAGACAACATATGGTAGGGTTTTGGATTCTAATCCATTCTGCTATTCGTCTACGTTTTATGGGTGAGTTCATCCCATTCACGTTCAAAGTTATGATTGTCATTTGTGGACTCCCTGGCATTTTGATTGCCTTCCCTAATTCTAACCTTTTCTTCTTCGGCTCTACCTTTTAGTCCAGTGATTTACTTTGAAACAGTCCCCCTTGTCCCCTCCCTTGATGTTTCCCTTTTTAGTCCCTCCCTTTTTGTTCCCTCCCCCTCCCCCCTCTCTTTCCCTCCCTTTTTGTTCTCCCTCTCCCCCTCCCCCCCTTGGTTTTCCCTTCTCCTTACCCTTGTTGGGTAAGATAGAATTCAAGATCCCAATGGATCTGGAGGTTTTTCCCTCTCAGAGCTGATTTCCCTGAGATTGAGGTTTAAGTAACCCCCCCCCCTCTCTTCCTCTCCTTCTTATAGGAGTTTTCTTCCCCTCCCCTTCCCATGTGAATCTTTGTGTGAGAATGATTATTCTATTTGGTCTTTCTTTACCCCCTATTTATACATTACATTTTCCCCACATGTTAGTATACATAGGTTGATATAAATGTAGTCCTTATAGAAGAGAGTTTGAGTAAAAGAAGAAGATAACATTTTCCCCTTTCCTTAATATTTACCTTTTCAGGTATTCCTTGCTCTTTGATTTTCGGTATCAAACTTTCCACAGAGCTCTGGTCTTTTCTTTGCAAAAAGTTGGAAGTCTTCTATTTTGTTGAATGCCCATACTTTCCCTTGGAAGTATATAGTCAGTTTTGCTGGGTAGCTGATTCTTGGTTGGAGACCCAGCTCTCTTGCCTTTCTGAAGATCATGTTCCATGCCTTACGATCATTCAGAGTAGAACTTGCAAGGTCTTGGGTGACCCTGATTGGCATTCCTTTATATCTAAATTGTCTTTTTCTGGCTTCCTGTAGGATTTTTTCTTTTATTTGATAGCTTTGGAATTTGGCAATTACATTCCTGGGAGTTGTCTTTTGGGGGTTTAGTGTAGAAGGTGTTCTGTGAGCTCTGTCAGTGGCTGTATTGCCCCCTTGTTCTAGAATCTCTGGGCAATTTTCTTTGATTATATCTTGTATCACCATGTCCAGTTTGGTGTTTATTTCTGGCTTATCTGGGAGTCCAATTATTCTTAAATTATCCCTTCTCCCCCTATTTTCCAGATCTATCACCTTGTCGGTGAGATATTTTATGTTCTCTTCTAATTTCTTGGTATTTTGGCTTTGCTTTATTGATTCTTGCTCTTTTACACGATCGTTGTCTTCCAGCTGCCTGATTCTGGCCTTTAAAGCCTGGTTTTCTTTTACAGTTTGGTCAAACTGGTTTTGTAGATGCGTGAATTTCTTTTGCATTATTTCCAACTTTTCCTCCCAGAAGGCTTCCATCTTTTTGGTCATTTCTGATTCAAATTCTTCATAGGTTTGTGGAGAGTTTCCATTTCCTTTGGAAGGTTTTGGAGCATTTTCTTTTATATTATCTTCTGTCTGCTCTGTATTTTGTATTTTGGCTCCATAGAATGTGTCCAAAGTCGCCCCTTTCTTCTTATTTTTCTTGGTATTTTGGGGCTTCTGTGGTTCTGTGGAGTTTGCCATTTCTGAATGTGGAGGATTAGTTTTTCTTGTCTCTTTCTGGTGTTCAGGGGCTTTAGTCCTGGGCAGATAGTTCTATGAGCTTTCCCTGGGTTAAACTGAATATGCCTCACTGGAACTGGAATGGAAGGGTCGGACCACGAGGCCACACTCTCCCCGGGCTCGCTTTCCGGAAGTTGCCTTCAGAATCGCTGGCCGTGAGGCTGTTTCGTTGGCCTGCGGGGGGATGGGCTGCAGCTTTCCCAAGCTCCGGGCAAGGACTTTCACTGAGACTTGGATAGCATGATCCAGCCCGTGAGGCTGTCTTGCCCGCCCTGAGGGTTGCTGTTGTTTCGACCAGCTCTCTGCAGCGGAAGCCCCAGGCAGTAACTTTCACCGGGACTGTAGAAGGCCCTGAGGGTTCTGCTCTCTGAGCCCGCCCGGGCTGCGGCTTCCGGGAGCCTTGGACTCTGCGCTCCTACCCCTGAGGTCCGAGTGATCTCGGGTTCTGGCTTTTAAGGGGAGCCGTACCTTTTGAACCGGGTCCAGGTCCAGGAGGAGGGTTCCCAGGGTCTGTGCTGTTGATCGTTTTGAATTTCGGCGCCTTAGGAGCTTATCCTTTGAGATCGGTCGGGAAGGGTTTTCAGGAGATCTGAGCTTTAGCTTTCTCTAAGCCGCCATCTTAACCGGAAGTCCCCTGAGAATCTTTCGATGAGTCAACTTTTCATCAGAGACAGGGGGGTATAAAAGAAAAGAATAAAGGATTTTGAGATATAGCAGAGTTTTTCTTTAAGGAAAATTTTTTGAAAATTAAAATTATCCCAAAGTAATAGTCGACCTCAAGAAGTGATAATATTCTATTCCTAGAGGTCTTCAAATGGACACTAGATGAGCCTTTGTTGCTAAGTTTGTAGAAGGGATTCTTGATTGGATTTGATTTGGGTTAGACATCTTGAGATGTCTCTTCCAACTCTGAGATTTTGTTGAGTTTTGGGGAGAAAGATATGATGCCTTCTACACTGAAGTATTCCTCTCATGTTTCAACACAGTTTGGAGGTGACCCTGTGTTCCAAAGCCTGTTTTATTATAAATCTTAATAATCTTAAATCTTAAATAACCCTGGGTTCCAAAGGCAGTTTTATTATAAGTCTTAATAAGGAAGAAAGGTCCTAAGTACAATCCTATCGATGGGCTTTCTATCTATTTTCTGAGGACAAGTCTACCTAAGACCAGAGAGGTCTAGTGACCACCAGATGGTGTTTTTTTTGGGGGAGGGGGAGAGGAAGGAGGGCACAATTCCTGAAGGACATATGGCACAGAGGGACTGTAATTTATATCAGTGGAAGTGAAAGCCTGTACTGATAAAATTGTGGCTATTTTGAAATATGGAAAAAATTCAAGGTCTAAGAATTTATGCTTAGGATAATAAGGGCATATTTTCTTAATTAAATTTAGGACTCAGTCTTCCTTAAGCAAATGCCATGGATTTGAGATCAATGAGGACCTTACTTCAACCTTAATTGATCTCTGTGTGCAAACAACTTAGTCTCTTGTTAGAAGGGTTTTCAAGCTTTTTGAAGCCATGGAAACTTTTATTTAAAAAACAAATTAATTTACTTGTTAAATTAATTTAAAAATGCTTAGTGGTTGCCTTGGTTGCTAGCAGGTGAAATGACTCAAATATGTCAAAAGGGAGCCAAATTCAGAGGTTTGCAAAGAGACAGAGAGAGGTACTTTAGGTGGGGACAAAAACATGGGCCACATGAGTATTAATTATTGATAAGCCCCTAAGATTGGACCTACATCTGTATAAACCCTTAGAATTGCTTCCTGTGGTTCTATGTCATGAATTACATGAGCCAAGCAGAGTTTCACCTTACACAGGTCTTTGACTCTTTTGATGATTTGGATATGGTAAGAGCACAGAGAACATTGTGTTGTCTTGTACTTGAGATTTTGGTGACTATGTCACAGCTAAGGCTAAGCTTCATATCTGTTCATTTCTTGAGGTGGTTCAACTTTTCTCAGTGTAGTCATCCTACCCCAAATCTAAAATACACCTCTTCTGATAAATGCCTTTTAGACCCAGGGGTTAACAGTGAGAATCTAAAGTTTGAAGTTTAAAATGAGGGAGCAAAAAATAGAGAATTTGAACCTTTGACAAAAGAGGCTATTTATCCTGCTGAGAACACTAATTTCGAAGGTTGGAAAATTCATGAAGATGTATGACTTTTCCTAGGGGTAAAATTAGTAAAATTTTGCCTTGGATAAATTTACAGTTGGTGAGTAAAAAAGAGGGAAGGGTAAGAAGGAGAGGTAGTTATAGACAGACAGACACTACTGTTATACAACTCTACTGCATCAAATCAGGTGTGCTAAAATTGTTGAATTCATTTTAACATCTGATTTAAATTTCAGGATTTGAATTCTATTCCCCAGAGGAGCAAATCCAGGGCATTAACTCACAACCCTTGCCAGTTCTCTGCTCAGTAAATGGAATATTAACAAGGAATTCACTTTGGTGGTCTGGGTTTCTCATCAAACTTTCTAGGAGAAGCTAGAGGGCTCAAATCCTTCTCAAAGGCAACAAGAGAGAATACAATGCTAGAAAAACAAAAAACAAAAGCCGGCAATTGGATTAGAATCTGAAAGTCTAAAAAATATACCAGGCTGGAATAAATCCCCACCAATAAAGGAAGACATCCTCTATCTCACCAAAGTTGAGAAACAATCTGGGACAAGAAAGGGAAGCATCAGGCAATGAGGGGAGGAGCTGAAGATAATGATCAGCTCCAGCCCCCAGTAATTATTTGTGGGCCAAGGAGCACCATATGCACTGTACATTGATTTTGATAGTAAAGGGATTACAAATAATCTCGTGCATTTTGTATATTATTCAAATCCAACAGATGGAAAATTGGCAGGCCCTGTCAAATACAAAATTCAACATTAACTCAAGTGGGTTGATAAAAATTATCATAAGCCATTTTTGAATATCCCTCAACCACGAAGCTTAATGATGAAATCACAGGCCACTCAATCCACCTTCCTTTTAAATGGTCAGTACAATATGTATTAAGCTTGAGGTTTCTTATGTGGGAAAAAGTTTGGAGAAGAGGAATTAAATTTGCTTGGAATGAGGACCACGTAAATTTTGAGATTCAAAGACAATTGTTGAAGTCGGGTCCTGGAGAAAATTTAGTCAAAGACTGTGTCATTTTCAATTAATCATTCAATGAGCATTTGTTACATGTTAGGCACTATTCTAGGTTCTGGGGACACAATGATAAAAATGAAATAATCCCTACCTTCAAGGAGTTTTCATTTTACTAGAGAAAAATAATATATATAGCATGTGTGAAAATATAAAACATTCATACACCATAAATCCAAGGTAATTTAGTTCAGAAAAGGCTTTATACAGAAGGAATTCTAAGGCATTCTAAGAGCCAGAGGTGAGAAAGGAATACGTTCTAGGTATGGGGAATTGCCCATGCAAAGGAAGTAGAATGAGAATGTCGTGAGTAAACAATAGCAAATAGGCAAGTTTGACTAGATCACAAAGTGGCAAAAGGGAATAATGTATAATGTGTAGTAAGATTGACTAAAACTAGGTTGTGAAGGGCTTTAAAAGACTAATAGAAGTGTTTAAGGATTTGGGGAGTTTTGTGTTTAACTCTAACAAATATTGTTGTCGTTGAGTTATTTCAGTTATATTCAACTTTTTGTAACCCCATTTTGGATTTCCTTGGCAAAGTAACTGGAGTGTTTTGTCATTCCTTTGTCCAGTACATTTTACAGACGAGGAAACAGAAAAGAACATGGGTAGGTGACTTGGGGTCACACAGCTAGTAAGTGTCTGAGGCCAGATTGAATTCATGAAGATGAGTCTTCCTTATTGGAAGCCCAATGCTCTATCTACTGTGCCATCTACTTGTCCAGAATCATAAATCACAGATGCTGAAGGAGACTTTTTTTTTCAGGTGTGTTTAGTCACATCCAACAATCCATGACCCCATTGGGGGTTTTCTTTTTTCTTAAATATTTTTTAAATTTTCTTAATTAATTTAGAATATTTTTCCCATGGTTCCATGATTTATATTCTTTCCCTCCCCCCTCCCAGAACTGATGATCAATTCCACTGGGTTTTACATGTATCATGTATCATTGTTCAAAACCCATTTCCACATTATTAATATTTGTAATAGAGTGATCTTTTAAAGTAAACGTTCCTAATCATATCCCCATCGAACCATGTGATCAATCATATGTTTTCCTTCTGTGTTTCTACTCCCACAGTTCTTTCTCTGGATGTGGATGTGGATAGCATTCTTTCTCACAAGTCCATTGGGGTTTTTCTTGGCAAAATTTCTAGAGTGGTTTGCCATCTCTTTCACTAGCTCATTTTACAGATAAGAAACTGAGGCAAACAGAGTTAAGTGACTTGCCTAGAGTCTGAGGCCAGACTTAAATGCATGAAAATGAGTACAGTATTCCTGATTCCAAGCCACTGTGTCACCTACCTGCAACAAGCAACAGTCATTCTGACCTATGGTTCAAGAACGTCCTTCTAATCATTGAAAGGCTATTTAGTACCTGTGATAAAACCAATATTTACTAAGGTTCTTCCCTCACTGCTCCACACTTAGGTTAGGAAAAGGTGACAAAACCAGGGCTTGATTGACCCAGAAGTAGGCAAAAGGTTCAAGGCGTGTCTACCTTACTTAACACAGTTTCCTGGTGGCCTCTGGCTGTAGCAAATTCGATTTCTTGGTCACTTAGGGTCATAATGGGTCTCACCCACAAGGGGTTGGATCCCTCCAACTTTGTTGTTATTTGGAGACCATATGAGTCATGACATCCTCCCCTACTGACCAAATATGCTTCTACATGGAAATAAGAGAAGGTCAAGTATCACTGTATCCCTGTCATGTGTCCCTGTTATTTCAGGGCTAAGTAAAACTCCTTTTGTTAACTATTCCTATAACCTATGAGCACCCAGCTTCATCCCCTCCATCAAACCCAAACTCACAGGATGCTGGTATCAGGTCTGCTCTCAAATGAAATTTTATATTAAAATCTATGATTTAATGATTTCTATATCAGAGGTTACATTTCAAAGGTGGCAATAAATAATAAATAAAAATTAAATACATAAAAAATAGCAAGATCCCAATGATTATTCTGTTGCTAGCTTGGGAGAAAGTTTTGTGAATGTACTGACTTTTCATGGAAGGGTCTGGAATGATGAATTGGGCAACAATTCCAGAAAACCAAGATAATCATCATGGCAGCCAGCCTATTATTTTCCTCATATGGGCTCATTTATAGGTTGTCAGCTCTTGTTGGCCCCTAAGCAGGTATCACAAAGTTAGCTTATTATTGGTTGTTTTTTTTTTAATCTCCCTTCAATTCCATTCTTTATCAGTAGCACCACTTTTCACTTAACATGTCAGTGTGGAAAAGCTGTACGCAGTAGTAGGGCGTGTTGGACTTGGAGTAAAGAGATATCTGGGTTCTATATCTATCTCTAACATTTACTACCTGTGTGACCCTGGGCAAGTCACTCTACCTCTTTTTGCCTCAGTTTGCTCATCTGTAAAATGGAGATAAAAATAACACCTACCTCCCAGGGTTCGTTTTTTTAAATAGTTCTTACTTTCTTCTGTTTTTGTTTTTGTTTTTAATCTTTACCTTCTGTCTTAGAATCCATACTAAGTATCAGTTCCAAGGTAGAAGAGTAGTAAGGGCTAGGGTTTAAGTGACTTGTCCAGGATCACACAGCTAGGAAGGGTCTGAAACTAAATTTGAACCCAGGATCTCCCGTCTCCAGACGTGGTACTCTATCTAGTAAGCACCTAGCTGCCCCTGCCCTTACTTTCAGTCTTAGTAATGATTCTGAGACAGAAGGGCAAGGGTAAGGCAAATAGAAGTTCCAGGATCCTGTAGCTAGGAAGTCTCAGTGGTCAAATTTGAACCCAGGTCCACCCAACTCCAGAACTGATGCTCTATCCACTGAGCCATTTAGCTATACCTCTCCCATGGTTGTGAGGCTGAAATGAGATCATTATTATTATTATTATTATTATGCACAGATCTAATTACATACTCCTCTACTCAAAATGCTTTAATGACTTTACTGAATGAAGGTTGTCATCTTTCTCTTTGCACAAAATGACCACCACAGAGTGCCACTCTGTTTTCAGCCTTATCACCTGCCATTCTCCTTCTCTTCAATCTAGCCAAACTATATTATTTCTAGTCCCCTCCATCTCCCTAACTATCCCTTGCCATTTTACTTTCCTGATCTTGCAATCATTGTTCCTTAGACTATAACCTCTTTTTCATTACTGTTGGAATCCTGCCTATCCATTGTGTAGCATTTGGGTCACACCCTTCTTATGAACAGAACTGCCAGAATTCTAAGCTATTTTGTGGATTCAAATCTATTCAAAACCACATCTTGAAAGCCCCCACCCATGTTTACGTTTTTCTCCAATCAACCAGAGTACATAGTTCAAAGCAAAAGCATCTTATGGAAAAGCAAAGTAAGGAAAGTCACAATAGGACATTTCTCCTATAAAAGTAGGGTACACTCTCCCACAAATATACCAAAAAAGCTTCAGTGGGAACAGTAGGCATAAATAGGAATAATGAATGAAGGGAGGAAAGGGGAATATATAAGGCTACCATATAGGACTGGGGAACTAATTCATGTCTTTGATGCTATAGGACCAACCATTAACATTTTTTGATCATGCCATTGTACCATTCTCATTGCATTTACTAACCCTACTGGGTCAGGCATTTCAGTAAGGCAAGTTGCTACACTTGTCCTGATGTTTTTGTGGTGATTGTTGGGAATGTAGTCTCAGTTACTCATTGCTCCCTATTACCAGTTTCTGAACTCATTTTTTCAGGACTTACCAGTCATTTCATCTCTCCAGTATACCATGCTACAGACACTAAAACTGCTCACTTAAAGGTAAGATGTCAGATCTTTAATTCTAACATCACACTCAGTCAACAAAACCAAGCCCTAACATAGCCCTAAAATTGTCTTTTCTTTTTCAGACCTATATATGGCATATTAGCTAGACCTAATTAATGCAAGTTCAGTGATTCATGATGGGGATTAGAATGTAATAAAATACCTGTAGTTAATAAAGGTACCAAAAAACCTACCTTATCCTAAGATAAAACTGGTGAATAAAATGCAACTAGTATCGACATCCATATTTACCATGGAAAGCAACCATGCAAGGTCAGAAATGCATTCTTGTAAAGCATTGGGAATTCTGAAAAAATCTCCTACATCAGTTTCCAAAAGGTTGATCTTTCTATGCTTCATGTCACAAGGAAACCAAAAATCCTCCCTACCCCTTTAGAGAGAAATAATCTTACTCTTTGTAAAACAGGCACCACTCTTACTACACCACACCTCTTGGTGATAAGAGGAAACATTTTGTAGGGGATTGGACTCTCCAACATTAAAATTATATTAAAACAATCCTAGCATATGGAGGAGGAGCTGAAAAAAAAAACATAAAGCAATACCAATGATGACCTTCTAAGAAATAATTCCTACACTACAGTGGGAGTAATGTAGGTTAATTTTTTTTTAAACTCTTACCTTCTGTCTTGTAATCAATACTATGTTTTGGTTCCAAGGCAAAAGAGTGGTAAGGGTTAGGTAATGGGGGTCAAGTGACTTGCCCAGGGTCACATAGCTAGGAAGCATCTGAATTAAGATTTGAATCCAGGACCTCCCATCTCTAGGCCTGGCTCTCAATCCACTGAGCCATCCAGCTGCCCCCTATAGGTTAATTTTTAAATGACTTGATATAAAATAATCAGAGGTGGTACCAGAAATACCAGATCCATAGAATAGCTGCTAATACCTCCAAAGCTATTAACAACCCATATGAGAGGTCTAATTCATTTATGAAAAGATAGCTAAAACATTAAAGGTTCTTTTATGCAACTTGTCCCATGGTCTGAGTTGATACCAAGATTTATGCCATAAAATTATCTACTTGGTGTTGCCCATCCCACTAGCCAAAACTTCCTCTTCCCTGAAAATGTTATCAAAGGGATGACGCATAATTATGGCCATTTTGGAGGCTTCTACTAAGGTACTGCTCTATTATTTTGTGGGGATTGGATGAAAACTCCCATCAGTAAATAAGATAATATGTATAATATTATTTTTCCACCTTAAAGCACTATATAAATGTCAGTATAGAAAACAGGCTCTTGACCTCTTTTGAAGAACCAGGCAGACTACAGCTTTTAGGTGATTAAGCCTGAAGAGTTTGAGTAGTGTCTCCTCTACTCCCATCAGCTTGAGCCCCTTCCAGTGTATTTCTCCAATTTAAGGGCCTGTGACTAGCATCCCAATTCTATTTAACTACTTAGCATCAATTAGTTTTTACAAAGGAATATTTACTTCAAAGATATAGCCAGAGTAAGTGTACAAATATTTCCTCCACCCCCAACACCTTATTTCTACATGACCTTGAGTTTTGGGAGGAATAGACTCAACTTAACTCAGTTTCTACACAGCATTTGTCCCACCAAGTTCATTTTTGGATGCAGCATGGCTTTTGCATAGGCCCTTTTACTGATTTGTAGTCACTAAGGTCACTCCCAAAGTTCTTTAAACTTGGGTGTCAGTGCTGCACTGACTGCTTCAAAGCTGACCTAAATTAAGAATGCTAGATTCCTTGGGTTTTCTCTCTGAACCTCTGAAACTCCCTTCATCTAGAATAGAAAAGAACAAATACAAGGAGCAAAAACTGAGGGGGCCATATAGCCTAAAAAAGAAGAAGGTCCTAAGGTTTTCCCCCTTATCACATGTTTTTGTCACCAGAGCTATGGATAAGAGTCATTAAGATCCTTCAAGAGTAACTGAGACAATGGAGGGAGTAGCTAATGCATACATGCCTTATTGAAGATACTAACAGTTCCAATTAGGCAGCCAATTAAAAGTGCCTCCTTCCAGTGATGTGTTTAGCCAGCCAAAACCAGTCATAGAATGCCTACAAGGATCTGCAAGGTACTTCTCTTCCATGCCATCATGATTCTCCTGGAAGCAAGCTCCCTAGCATCCTCCATGTGGAGATCTTTCATCAGCCAATAAAGCTGAAAAGGCCCATTCTGGCACTAGATCCCCATTACATTAGCTATTGTTGTTAATTAGTTTCATCCAGAGACTCAATAATATCAAAGCAACTAAAGGATTGCAATTTTTTCCAAGTTTCTATCTTTCACCATAATTATGAAAAGATAACTTCATTTCACCCATAACCATTAAAAAGCAAAACACCTCCCAATAAGCCCACCCATTGATCTCCCAAACCCTGAACCACTCCAGGGAGAAAGAAACTGGAGAGTTAAGGGAGACCTGAACCACTTCCCTAGGATATATAAAACCTTCTGAGTTGATAGAAACTTCAAGGTTCCCAGTGACTGCAAATAAGGAATGTAATTGGAATTATGTTTAAAAACAACCTATACTTATTAGGTGAGGCTTCCTGAAGGATGAATACTTATATGGCTCAAAACTTTGAATTGTTAAGTGCCTTAACAGCCTCTGACTTGGGTCCTTTTCTCTTCTGCCTTTATACTATTTCCCTTGGTGGTCTCATCAGCTTTCATGAGATTATTTATCATCTCGATGCTGATGATTATTCAGTCTATTTATCCAGTCTTAATTTCTCTGGACTTTCAATGTAATAATTCCAACAGTCTATTAGATATCTCAAATTAGATGTCCTGTAGACATGTCCACATGTCAACATGTACAAAACTGAACACATTAACTCTCTTCCTCCACCCACACTCTCCTTTTATTTAAATTCCCCATGACTCTTCTCCCAGGCACCAAGCCTTATGACTATGCCATCATCCTTGACTCTTCATTGTCTTACACTCTCCATATCAAATCTGTTGTCAAGGACTATTGATTTTACCTTCACATTTTTCACATTATGCTTTCTTCTCTCTTTTGATATTGCTGCCATGCTAGTAGATCACACCTGGATGAATACAATAGCCTGGTTGTCAATCCATCCTTCACTCACCTGTCAAAGTGATCTTCCTATTGTCCAAGCCTGGCCATGTTGCCTCCTTACTAATAAACTTTAGTGGTTCCCTGTCACCCCCAGGATAATATAAACTTACTGTTTGGCATTATAGAGTTTAATGCTACCTTTTGCCTGAGATTGGTGTAAAAAATGTAAAAGCTAGTGAATCTGATTGAAATGGTCCATTCTTGGAATTTTTTTATAGTAAAATAGGCACCCTGATTAAAAACAATAGTGTAGGACTGTGCTGGGGTAGGGGTATTGGAATGGGAAAAGGAGAGAGATAGGATAAGATTTAAGAGAAATGGAAGGCTGTCCTTAAGGTCCATACTAGGAACTTAAGGGAAAGGATTGTAGCAGGCAAAAGGCAGAGGAGGAACAGTCTGGAAGTGACAACTACTAGAGAAAGTAGTGACTTCCTATTGGAGGTTGGGAGCTTCCTATCCAGGAATATGTAGGAAAGGCAGTCTTATTAGAGCTCATCTTCCTCAACCTGACTGTGGAGGAGTACACACGTAACTCATCTTTGGAGTTACTCTATTTAAGTGGAAAAGATCTAGAAAAGAATCTGACTATACCTGCTGTGCTTTTCAGAAGGTCTTATCTAAAAAATCCTGTCAGATCAACTTTGATGTTTTACCTCAGGGGTCAGACCCCCTGGAGTGAACTTAGCCATTAGAGTTCATTCATAACGGTTTTTGGAGACAGCTATTGGGGAATAAATCTAACCAACTAGTGAGGGTCATAGATAGTTAGCTTAGTCAGTTTTAGGGATACCTAGGTAGAAACAGGGAGCTGTTAAGTTAGCCGAAAGACCAGAAGACTCCCTCTTGTGAGGGATGTAGAGGATTGTGGGAAATTAGCTCTTAAAATAAAAGAGATACTGTTTTTTATATCAACTGGCCCAGTGAGAGAAAGTGATTCAGTTTTACTCTCACTAATTGGAGGTTAGAACACCTGGCTGGGTATTTAGGGGAATTCCCGAGTAGATCTACAACTATCTGCATCTGGTGGGTCTCCTCCCTTTATATTCTTTTTTTAGTATCCATAAGGAATATATTCTGTATAGGCTTTGATGTTGGCTAGCTGGTCATAGAATTAACTGGTATTACATAATAACCTGACTAAATAGCAAATGTAATAAGCAAAAACCTCTTACCCTAAAGAGGAGAAAGGGAGTCAACATAAATAATTTACCAGTCAGTGGCAGGTTGAAAACCACATGGCATGATGCCTACTGATTGGCCCAAAGAATACCACTGAGCAGAAATAACAAGTGGTCTCATATATATATATGCCTTACTTCTATTGTCTTGTAAGTTTGTGCCTCTTCTATCTTTATCCCTAGGACTTTGTGTGTATTTGTGAGAGGATGTGCTCTAGGTTTAGCAGTGGTTCTCAACCTTTCTAATGCCATGACCCCGCAATACAGTTCCTCATGTTGCAGTGACCCTAAACCAAAAAATTATTTTGGTGGCTACTTCAACACTGTAATTTTGCTACAGTTATGATTCGGAATGTAAATACCTGATATGCATTATGTATTCTCATTGCTACAAATTGAGAGGTTGAGAACCGCTGGTTTAGAGGGAAATGCTTTGTACCTACTATTTTCATCATGTTTGAATCTACTGGCTGATTGTAAATGAGAACACATCAGTGGGAACCTGTGACTGTGAGTTGCAGTGTTATGAAGATAGCCAATCACAGGTTTACCCTAAAGCCTGAAGTGACAACTGCTCTTCTAGGGGTACTCATTTATATGTGAGCACAAGAAGTGTGAGGCCAAGTGAGTTCATGAGTGCAAAAATACTAACCCTGGCAGCCAGGTTAGCATATATATATATATATATATATATATATGTATGTATGTATACACACACACACACACACACACACACACACACACACACACACACCTGTGGAGATGTAGCAAGAGAGGTCTATATTTAAAGTCCAATGTTACTAGGTCATAGTAGACCATGGAGGTTAGAAGTGGGGAGTAGTAGTGCAAACATCAACAATATGGAAATAGGTTTTAATCAAGGGCACATGTAAAACCCAGTGGAATTGCCAGTCGGCTATGGGAGGGACTGGAGGAAGTGAAGGGAAAGAACATGACTCTTTTAACCAAGGAAAAATATTCTAAATTGACTAATTAAATACATTTTTTTTTAAAATGGAGACTCACAGATGTTTGTTGATTAAATGAGTTTGGAACCTCAAAAAAAAAAAAGAAATGGGGAGTAGCATAGGCATGGATCCACCCATCTTAGAGAAAGACAGAGATAAATAGAGAAACAGAGACACACACACAGAGATAAAGACACAGAGAGAGAACATTTACTAAGTGATTTATAGATTCCAGAAGCTATACTAAATACTTGAGATATTAATACAAACAAGGAAGACGTCCCTGTCTTCACAGAATCTATATTCTAATGGAGTAAGACAACATATAAAAGAAACCTGAAAAATAAGGGAATGGGAATTATAACAATTTCATCCCTCCCTTGTATACCAATATCAGAGAAGTGGCTGCAAAGGGAATTCATCATTTTATGGAGACAAGGTTGCACAAATCCTCATCTTAGTAACTTATAAGAAGAAAGGTCATCATTTGGAATCTCTAATTGATTTAAATGGCTTGCAAAAATAATTCTTCCTGAAGTATTCTACTAGGGAGAGGATCTTTGAATTAGCTCCATTGTACCATTATTTATGCAACCTTTGTTTTAATGACTTATGTAATGATCAAAAGATGAAATTATTAAGGAAACAAAGTTTTGATCTTCTGAGCATATTGATTGCCTACAAATTGAGACCAGGACCCTTTCTTAGTTCAGAGCTGAACCTTGAATTCAGGGGGAGATAGACTTTTATACATTAAAACAATTAATCAAAAAATCCAATGAATTAAAAGGAAACAATACATTAGATAATCTGATTTCCAACTGGAGGAAAGATTAGAGTCTTTCCAAGTTGGGAGAGGGGAGAGAGTGAACAAAAGTATTTCTATGAATTCAGGAAAAGAAGGTATCCCACTCCCCCAAGTGTCTGTAAATAATACAAGGAACATGCAAACAATAACTGTTTGATCAGTATGGGGTCAGTTTTCAGATAAGATGATCCATAGGTGGCTTGATATGACCAACATAAGAAAAGCACTAGCATTAAGGGGGACCAGGAAAGACTTCATTGTAGAAGTTGGTTAGATTTTACCTGGGACATGAAGGAAACTAGGGAAATCAGGAGGAAGAGATGAGGAGGAAGAGAATTCCAAGCATAGTCAGTGGAAATGTCCAGAGTTGGAAGATAGAGTGAGAAGAACAGAAAGGAGGAGGACAGTGTCATTGGATTGCAGAGTATTTTAGAGTGGGGGAGAGTAAAATGTAAACAGATTGAAAAGGTAAAAGAGGCCCAGGTTATGAAGGATTCTGAATGCCAAACAGAGGATTTTATATCTAATCTTAGAGGTATCAACCCCTCCTAATGAGTATCTTCCAAGGGTCCATAAACCAAATGCCTATGCTTTGCCACCATATTCCTTTGGCTCTTCCTTACTAACCAAATTTCCTATGGTCAAGGGGAAAGATTAGACTAGAAGCACCTTTACCCTGAAGCCAAAGTCTTCCCAGGAAGAGATGGATGCTAGTCTCCTTTTCAGTCTCAGCACCAGGAATTCAATCTATCAAAGGATAAAGATTGCCCTACCAAAAAAAAAAAGGGAGCCTCAGGGAATTGGAATAGGACAAAGGACAGATAACTTACTGCTATTTGTAGGGGACCAAAATGAGTTGAGACAAAGGTCTCTGTAGGTACCATACCTCAGTAAGATCCTGGTAGGTATGAGGACCTTCAACTTTCTGATCTCACCACTGCCACCCATTACTCTTAGCCCTTAAAAACTAGAGAGAAACAGTACAACCATTCCCCTGAAAACCAGAGAGCTATAGCATTATACATGGAGGTCCTAAAACTAAAGAACTACTATTATTTACTTTGAGAGAGAAAAAACAAGATACACTCCTGGGGCTTGGAATAGAACCTACCCCAGGGATGAGGAGAAGGTTATAGGTTTTATAGTGTTCTAACAAAGATGGTGGGGATCTCTAGGATTGGGCAACAAGGGAGAAGCTTTTGTCTAGCAACAAGAGATATTTATCAGCAGCTTGTATTGTAGACTAGGATGTAACTTTTATATCAATGGAAGAAGAAATCTTTCAAGTTATCTACAGGGATTGCTCACAACTGATCCAAACTGTTCTTGTGCAGAAATGTCTACAGATTTACTTCCAGAGTATGTGTCATTTTTAAAAATCAAGTTATTCCTGTTCCTCATGAAGACTTAGAAATTGAGGCAATTCTAATAATACGAAGCCATTAGAGTCAGGATTATACAGAAACCCATCAGAATCATATTGACTCATATTCACAGAAGTAATAGGGAATCAATGGAGTTTATTGAGTAAGTAAGCAACATGGTCAGACTTGAACTTTATTTTATTTTTTAAAAAACCTTTACCTTCTATCTTAGAATCAACACATTGTATTGGTTCCTTAGAGGTAGAGGTAAGAGCTAGACAATGGGAGTTAAATGACTTGCACAGGGTCCCACAACCATGAAGTGTCTGAGACTGTAGATCTTCACTGTAAGAGAATCATTTCTATGTTGTAGGTGATGTGGCAAAATCGGAATATTAAGACATTGCTGGTGGAGACGAGAATTGGTCCAACCATTCTGGAGGGCAATTTGGAACTATGTGCAAAGGACTTTAAATGAATGCATGCCCTTTGACTCAGCAATACCACTTCTGGGTTTGTACCCCAAAGAGATAATAAGGAAAAAGACTTGTATAAGAATATTCATAGCTGCGCTCTTTGTGGTGGCAAAAAATTGGAAAATGAGGGGATGCCCATCAATTGGGGAATGGCTGAACAAATTGTGGTACATGTTGGTGATGGAATATTATTGTGCTGAAAGGAATAAAGAAATGGAGGAATTCCATGTGAACTAGAATGACCTCCAGGAATTGATGCAGAGGGAAAGGAGCAGAACCAGGAGAACATTATACACAGAGATTGATACACTATGGTACAATTGAACATAATGGACTTCTCTATGAGTAGTTTTGAACAACTTCATTATCTAGTTTATTAGATATGATATTTAGATTTTCTTTCTCATTGTGTCTTTCTAGAAGATTTTATAAAATCCTTAAAATCATCTCTTTGAATTCTGTCTCCAAGACCATATTCTTAGCAGCAAGAGCAGTAGCAGTAGTAGCAGTAATTGGCATTGATAATGCTTGTTATAATAATAAGTAGCATAGAACTTAACAGATTACAAAACACTTTACACATATCATCTCACTTTACCCTCACAATAACTCTGTGAGACAAGAAGAGAGGAGAAAGTATAGGTATGGGGGAAATTGTCACTTAAAGTCAGGCTGTCTGACTGTCCCAAAGTCAGATCAAAATTTACTGGGGAGGGTAAAGGCATAGAGCAGATTTCTGATATCTTTAGTGTTTTGATCTCCATGATAACACTTGAAGTAGCCACCACCAAGATAGTACTACATGTACTGCTACATTCAAAACCTCCAAGAAAAATATAAATTGTTCTCAATCCCAAAAAAGAGTTAATGGAGGAGCTCAAAAAGGATTTTAAAAAATCAAATGGGAGAGGTAGAAGAAAATTTGGAAAAGAATTGAGTGATACAAGAAAATCATGGGGAAAAAAAGTTAATTGCTTGGTAAAGGAGGCAAAAAAAAATACTGAAAAAACTAATATCTTTAAAAAAAAAGAATAGACCAATTGGTAAAAGAGGCACAAAAATCCAAAGAGGAAGAGAACTTCTTAATAAAAAGAAGAATTGGCCAAATGGAAAAGGATATACACAGATTCACTAAAAAGAAAAATTTCTTAAAAGACAGAATTTGTCCTTTGGAAAAAAAAGAGGTACAAAAATTCACTGAATAAAAGATTTCTTTCCAAAGTAGAAACTGGCCAAATGGAAAAGGAGGTTCACAAGCTCACTCAAGAAGATCATGCCTTAAAAATTTGAATTGGGCAAGTAGAAGCTAATGACTCCATGAGACATCAAGAAACTATTAAACAAAGTCAAATTTAAAAAAATAGAAGAAAATGTGAAATATCTCATGAGAAAAACAACTGACCAGGGAAATTAATCCAGGAGAAATAATCTAAGAATTATTGGACTACCTAGAGGCCATGATCAAAAAGAGATCTTAAGTATTATCTTTCAAGAAGTTATCAAGAAAAACTGCCCTGATATTCTATAACCAGAGGACAAAATAGAAATTGAAAGAATCCACTGATCACCTTCTGACAAAGATACCAAAAGAATAACTCCCAGGAATATTATAACCACATTCCAAAACTCTCAGGTAAAGGAGAAAATATTTCAAGTGGCCAAAAAGAAACAAATCAAATATCATGGAGCCACAGTCAGATTAATACAAGATTTAGCAGTTTCTATATTAAAGGATTGCTGGGCCTAGAATATGATATTCAAGAGGGCAAAGCAGCTAGAACTTCAACCAAGAATTACTTACCTAGCAAAAATGAACATAATACTTAAGGGGAGAAAATGGGTATTCAAGGAAATAGAGGACTTTCAAATATTCCTGATGAAAAGACCAGAGATGAAAGGAAATTTGACACTTAAATACAAGATTCAGGAGAATCATAAAAAGGTAAACAAGAAAGAGAAATCAAAAGACATTCAATAAGGTTAAACTATATACATCCCTATATAGGCAGATGATTCTTGTAACTCCAAAGAACTCCGTCATTATTAGGGCAGTTAGAAATAGTATACATAATCAGAGGGCAAGGGTGTAAGTTGAATATAATGGCATAATATTAAAAAAATCAAATTAAGGCATGAGAAAGAGGAATGTATTGGGAGAAGAAGGAAGGGGGGAAAAATAGAAAAGAGGCATGAAAGAGCCTTTTCAGTAGAGAAGATGAGGGAGGTGGGGGAGAGCATCAGAATTGGCACAATGAGGGAAGAACATATACAATCAATTGGGTATACAAATCTATCTTACCCTACAGGAAAGTAGGAAGAGAAGGGAAGTGGAGCTGATAGGAAAGAGGAAAAGTTAGGGGAGGTGGAGGTCAGAAAACAAGCAGGGGCAAATAGGAGGGAAAGTAATACAAAATAATCATAATGGCAAAAAAAGTTTTTTACAAGTCTCTCCTATAAGACCTCTTTTCTCAAATACATAAATACATCAGTAGAGTATATTAGAATATGCCATTTCCAAAATTGATAAATAATCAGAGGAAAGGATATGCAGTAGTTCTCAGACAAAGTAATTAAAGCTCTCTATAGTCATGCATATAAATCAATATTATTTAAAGAAATGCAAATTAAAACAACTTTGAGGTACACCTATCACACTATTATGATAGAAACAAAATGACAAAACTTGGAGGTTTGACAAATGACAAAACTTGGGAAAGTTGAGACATAACTGCACTGTTGGGTGAGTTGTGAACTGATTCAAACATTCTGGAAAACAATTTGGATCTTTTCCCAAAGGGTTATAAAACAATAAAAACCCTTTGACCTAGCAATACCATTACCAAGTTTGTATTCCAAAGAGATTAAAAAAGAGAGAGAGAAATAACTATATGTACAAAAATGCTTAAAGCTGCTCTTTTGGGGGAGGGGAGAAGAATTAGAAAATGAGGGAAATACTCATCAATTGAGGAATGACTGAGCAAGTTATAGTATATGAATGTAATGGAATACTATTGTACTGTAAGAAATGATAAGCAGAAGGAGCTCAGAAAAACCTGGAAAGACTTACACAAACTGAAGCAGAATGAAATAGGCAAAACCAGGATTACATTGTACACAGGGACAAGAATACTGTACAATAACAGCTATGAATAACTTAGTTTTTCTTAACAATAGAATGATATAAAACTATCCCAAAGGACTCATAATTTTTAAAATGTCATCAGTTTCCAGAGAAAAAGAACCAAGAGTCTCAATCCATACCAAAGCAAACATTTTTTTTTACTTTCCTTCTTAATTTTTTCCTATTTGAGTTTTTTTCACTAAAGAATTATTATGGGAAAATGTTTTATATGACCACACATGTAAAATATATTTGAGATTGCTTACCATTTCAATGGAGATGAGTGGGAATGAGGGAGGGAGAGAATTCAAGACTCATTATTATTTGGAAAATATTGGAAATTGTTTTTACATGTAATTAGAAAAAATTAAATTAAATTTTTTAAAAAATATAACTGAGGAGGAGAAATGAGCAAGAAAGACCCATCTGTTCCTAAAAAAAAATGTGAGTCCAAATTTGAGTCTAAATCTCTTGGGGCTAATGAAGATAACACAACAAAAACTGTTAGGCTCCTTGGAATGATGATGGAGAAATTTCACAAGCCTACAGAATTATTTCAAAGAACAACCAAAAAAAAAAAAGGAAGACATTTTTTAAAGAACAGAAATTGGTGCTATTAAATAAGAAATCAGCAAGCCTAACCAGAGACTAGAGAAAGTAGAACAAAAAACAGATACATACTTCATATCAGTTGATTCAGTGATATAGAATTGATAGATGTAGAATGCAAAACACATAGACAAAAGGAAAAATCAGAGATTAAACAAAAAAAATTTAATGGAAACATATGAGAGATTCTTAGTACAACTAGGTTATCCAAAGGATAGAGTGCTAAACTAGAAGTAAGGAAGTTCTGAATTCAAATTCAGTCTCTAGTCACTCAACCTCTTTCTGCTTCATTTTTCCCATCTGTGAAAAGGAGATAGCAATACACCTACCTCATAGAATTGTTGTGAAGGTAAAATGAGATGAAATGTATATTTTGCAAGCCTTAATGTGCTGTTATTTATTATTAGAACCATTATTGGGAACAGCATTATCAATGCCAATTACTACTACTAACTACTGCTGTTGCTGCTACTGCTGCTACTATTGCTGCTACTACTACTGCTACTGCAATTACTATTACTACCAAGAATATGGGTCTTAAAGATAGAATTCAAAGAGATAGTCTAAGGATTCTAGAAAACCTAGAAAGACACTGAGAAAGAAAATCTAAATATAATTTTCTAATAAATTGGACAATGAAATTGTTCAAAACTACTAGAAATAACCAGCAAAGGTCAATTTGGGAGAATCCACATAACACAAACAAAAAGAAATTCCAGGGTTAGGTTACTCAAAAACATTGTAAACAAATTTAAGAACCATAAAATCAAAGGAAAAAATTTCTAGGTAATGGGAAAAAATCCTTCAAATTTCAAGAAAAATCAGAGAAACACAGTATTTATTACTAAAGAAGGGATAGATATAGAGACTGTATTCATGATTCTTTAGTACAGGGAATATTCAGATGAGAAAACTTCCTCTTATCAATATAATTTGGTATCTAGAACATGAAGAGGTTAATTGACTTGCTGAGAGTCCAATAGACAATATCAGCTGACAGAAGTGGGACTTGGTTTTCTTGCCTACACTACAACTACCACTAAGATACAAAAAATCAAAATGAGTATTATATTCCAAAGAGCAAAGGACATTGACAGGAAGATCAGAATTGCTTATCCTATAAAGCTGAACTCAACATAGAAAAATAAATCTATTGGATATTCAACAAAGGGAACATTTTTAATCATTTCTTTAAGGAACCCAGAGATGAGTTGGGTATTCAACTTGCAAACTAAACTAAACCAGAGAAAATTAAATCATTTCAAACAGTACTGAAAGAGTAATAAAATTAATGTTTATTTTCATGACTCTAAAGACAGAAACATGAATATAGTGGCATTTGAGAAGTAGGGAGTTGCTGATTCTTTTTCAGTTGTGTCCAACTCTTCCTGATCTCATTTGGAGTTTTCTTGGCAAAGCGACTGGAGTGATTTGATGTTTCCTTCTCCAGTTCATTTTACAGATAAGGAAATTCACTTTATCCACTTTATTCACTTTGCCCAAGGAGGAAATATTTCTATTTATTGACTTATTTTCCTTTAAGAAAAGAAACAAAACTTATTTTTATTGCTTTTTTTTTTTTGCCAATAGGTATAGAAACACAGGCAAATGGAATTCAGGAAGGAGAGGGATTTTCAGCAAATACTTTTTGCAATCTGGACTTTAAATTCATTTATAAAATGAGAGAACTAGACTAGAAGACTTCTGAGATCTTTCTAGCTCTAAATATCTGATCCCATTCTTTTTCATTCTAGTGTCTGGTCCCCACAATTTTTAGGAGAGAGTAGCCAAATTTCTGACTTCATATGTATGGTGAACTAGTTTGGAAACTCACTCCACTGAGGTATGTTGGCCAATAAATTATGGTCCAAAAGTCTGCAAACTAGAGCACAGAACTGATGCAGGAGGACACTGACATATTAAGTGATTTGCCCATGGCTGAATATGGGTTAAATGTAGAGGTTGAAACTATGTTTTTCTGATTCTAAATCTTAGAGATATATCTAGAGCACTGATTCAAGTGACTTGCCTAGGATTAATATGGCAGAGGCAGCAGTTGAACTGATAATAATCATTTTTGCTATTTTTATTTAGTTGTTTTTGACTCTTCAGGACTCCATTTAGGGTTTTCTCGTCAAAGAAGCTGGTGTGGTTTGCCATTATCTTTGGCTCATTTTACAGATGAGGAAACTGAAGCAAATAGAGTTAAGCAAATTGCCCAAGATCACATAGCTAGTGTCTAAGGCCAGATCTGAACTCCAGTCTTCTAGGCTACAGGCCTGGTGTTCTAACCACTGTGTCAACCTCATCATCATCATCATCATCATCATCATAATTAATAATAATAAACATTTATATAGTTCTTTAAGATTTTCAAAGCACTTAATGAACATTATCTTATTTGATCCCCATACCAACTCTTTGAGGTAGGTGCTATTATTTTCTCCATTTTATAGATGAGGAAACTGAGTTTTAGAGAGGTTGGTTGTGTCTTGCTCAAGATCACAGCTAGTAAGTGTCTGTGGCAGGATTTGAACTCCAATCTTCCTGGCTCCAAAGTCAGCTCTCTGCCTATGATACCACATCACCTCTTAAAAGGCAAAAATAAATGTGTTAAATGCTTTTATGATATTGAATGAAAGACCAATATATTTTACTTGTGATACAAAATACTGCCTTATGCTTGAGGGAAATAATCTGAGACTATAAGAACCTTCCTTTAAAAAATAGGGAACGAAGGGAGAGAAAAAGAATTCCTATCATTTCTCTTCTAGGACAGTTCCCCATTACACTATTATGTGCCAGGTACTGTGCTAAGGGCTTTAAAATATAATTAGAGGGGACTGTGCTTTTTGGATGTCTCAAAGCTTCCTATCTTGACTGACTTACTACTGGAAAAGGAAGAAATACTTTTAGAGTTGTGATTTGATCTCCATTAAGTGAACAAGTGTCAAGCCTTTAGAAGGCATGGCTGAACTGATGATAGTGTGGGGAAAAAAAACCAAACCAAAACATGGGAACCATATTCATCATACTGACACTTCACTATCCAAACTAGCCCCATTATATGATACATCACTTGTTGTTTACCAATGACTTTGGAGAGATCACTTTTATAGGTGAGTGGATTTTTTGTACCCTGAAGGATCAGTACCTCATTACCAGTGCTGAGAAGTCTGAGATGCTTCAGAAACAAAGCGGGGAAAGAAAACATTGTAACATAATTGGTCACTGCCACAAAGCTTTACTCAAGAGACAGAGAGCACAACCAGAGGTAACAGCTTACACACATATCCGTGAGCTGTGCAATAGATGGAAAAGGGTCCCAGATGGATTGGGCAGGGGCTTAGTTCCAGGATTATGATGAGACAGTGGGTAATTATTGAGTGGCAGTGTCTCAGCCCTGATTAGTATCTGCAAGCTTGTTCCTTTCCTTCAGAGTAAAACATTGATAAAGATAAACCATGCTGCTCCAAGTCCTTCATGCCGTACAAAACAATACATTTCAATCTAACAGGATCAGGTCCCCCTTTTGATCACAATCTGTTACCTAGATGCCTTTGAAAATTAATCAGCCCTGCTTGTTTAGCTCTAGTCAGTTTGTACTGTTAAATTAATAAGTGTTCTAGGGGCCACAAAATATGTAATTAAATTCTGTGGTTTAATCTCCACATAATAATTTTGACCTTCATCTGGGCTTTTGGTTCTAGCCAGCCATAGAGAGAGCAGGCACAAACTTCTCAGGGAAGCATCAAGTAAAAATCTACCCTCACTGATGCCTCACGGGCCTCAGAAACAGTAGCTCCTAAAAAGTAGAAGAATCCTAACAACTCCAGGAGGAAAATTAAGTTGTCCCCAGACTTCAAGGCAGAGGAAACCGATCAATTAAGACATATGATTTCTTGGGAAAACAGAGATTTGAGAAAGTATGGCTTCTGTAAAGTTCTTTGCTGAAAACCTGATTGCTAAGTGCTGCATGGATGCCAGCAGCAAAGGGAATAATAGTCCTTAATGAACCTACATGAATCTTCTCTTGATAGGAGATAGGAAACACTGACTTGGGTTAGCTCAGGTGGTTTGATTAGTTAAGTACTTTGTGAACCTTAAAAGTACTATATAAGTGCTATCATTATTGTTGTTGCTATTAGTAGTTGTAGAAGTATAAAAGTCGGTCAGGAATTGATACTGTTCCCTGTATGATTCAAGATATAGAATTACACTTCTTTCAGTAATCTGAATATTTTAGTAATGTTTTTAAAATATTTTGTTTTATCTTTTACTTTTGGGGGGGGTCACTTATTTTAAAAAATACCTACTAGAAAAGGGGAACCTGAGGTTATCTTTCCGTGTTAAGGCCTTTTACTCTGGGATCAGATGCCAGATTCAGTCATGGGCGGGGAGTATGACCTCAAAAGATAAAATCAGGATTTTATATCATTATCTATTATTCTTTACCCTCCCCCAAAGGAATTTTCAAGATCTCATCTAGAAAGGCACAAAATAGAATAGATATAAGATAATGATTTATTTCTATGAAAGAAATGCTTAAAATATATTTTCATAAGTATACATTGACAAAGACTTAAAATATTAAATGTAACACCTAACTCCCATAGAAGGGACTGTTCTATAAATTGCTCAGGTGGAATCTGTCTCTGTCTCTGTCTCTCCCTCCTTCCCTTCCTCCCTCTCCCTTTCCTCTCCCCCTTCACTACTCATTTATTTTATTCATTCCCATTTCAGGTTTTGAGGTAATCAAGATATTTTCATATTAATTAAAATTTCAACATTGTTCTCAGCAATTAAATGATTAATTCTGAGCCCTTAATCTAGTTTATTTAAAAAAAACCCTCTTCATAGAAACTTTTGCTTCTCTCTCTCTCTCCCATCCTCCACATACATTACAAGCATATGTATATGTAAATATTTATTTGTGCGTGTATATCCCTCAATTTATTAGACTTCAGTAAACATCAAAGTTACTGTCTATGCTATTTCTTAAAGGCATAATTAATGTAAGTATAATATAAATAATACATGTAAAGAGAAAAATAATTATTTATAATATATCAGCTGTGAGAAAGATCACGGACAAAGTTATTTTAATAATCAGTACAACTAATGTCTTCTCCTTAATTCTGGAAACATTGTCTCTGAAGATACCAAGTGAAGTTTTTTTCCAAGAATTTTTCACTTTTCTTCACAAAATAAAGGTTAAATACAATTCTCATGAGAAATAAGTTTTCTTAATCTTTTTTCTTTGTCCCCTCTTCAGTCACCACAGTTAATCATCTCTCTAAAACGAAATTTAAACTTCTCATGGCTTCTCATAGAAACATGGCGCTCTCAGATTCCATTGCCTCTTAAAGAAACAGTAACAGTAGCTATAGCCATTGTTGAAGATGCTATTGAGGGTGATATTCTCTGACAACATGAAACATTTTATGGGACTGATGAATAGACATTTCACCACCACTGCAGTTCTCCACTCTCCAAACAACTCTCCCAAGATTCATATCTTTTAAGAAATCAGATCATGGCTTGTGTACATCTTCCACTTGATTATCATCTCCTTTAAAAAACATTTCGTTAGCTTCAGGGAGTATCTTTTACTATTAGTCACCCAGATCTCTCAAGTCTATGAGGTATTCACAAAATGTGGGACTGTCCATTTTTTGATTATTGTTCAGGCTCTTGAGCTTAGAGAAAGCAGAACAGGCAAATAAAGCCTTGAGATTCAGACTCAGATTTTTCTAGATGAGAACCTGTGCATGAACAGTCATCATTACCTGGAACCTTTCCCTTCCTTTTCCCCAGGAAAAATCCACAGAATATCTGAGCCCTAATGATATTCTTTTTAAAAAATTAAAGTATTTTCCCATGGTTACATGATTCATATTCCTTCCCTTCCTTTTTGCTTCCCCCCTCCCAGAGCTAATGAGCAATTCCACTGGGTTTTACATGTATCATTGTTCAAAACCTATTTCCATATTATTACTATTTGCAATAGAGAGATCTAAATAAAACATTCTTTTAAAAAAAAAAAAAACCCTTACCTTCCATCTTGGAATCAATACTGCATATTGGTTCCAAGGCAGAAGAGTGGTAAGGTCTAGTCAATGGGGGTTAAGTAACCTGCCCAGGGTCACATAGCTAGGAAGTGTCTGAGGTCACATTTGAACCCAGGACTTCCCATCTCTAGGCCTGGCTCTCAATCCACTGTGCTACCCAGCTGCCCCCAAAATGAAATATTCTTTAAAAAGGAACAAGAGAGCTACATTTTTTTTCCTTCTAAAACCCTTACTTTCTGTCTTAGAATCAATGTAAAGCATTAGTTCTACCTCAGCAGAGTGGTAAGGGACAGGCAAGGGTGATTAAATGACTTGCCCAGGGTCACATAGCCAAGAAGTGTCTGAGGTTAAATTTGAACTTAGGACCTCCCATCTCTAGACCTGACTCTCAATCCACTGAGTTACCCAGCTGCCCCCCCCCTCCAGCTCTCCTTTTAAAATACATTGATTTGGAGTGTCTTAATGCTCAGTGGTCTCTCTTTTATAATGTGGGGGAGGAGAGAGAAGAACATGGGGTAAAATCAGAAGTCTCCGATTATAGATGGCATTTTCAAAGGAACCACCAGAAAGAATTGGGGCAAATGTGTTACTGGATAGAACTCAGCATGATACCCAGAATAGGGATGTGTTTAAGCCAGAGCAGATCAGGATATACTCCCTGATTATTCCCCTCACTCCCACCTGTTACATTTATATGGCTAATTACCTAACTTCTCTAATTTTCCTTCTCTACTCCATTTTCCATGTTTCCTTTGGGTGATAAATGATTTATTTAGACAATGAAATTAATTTACAAAATTCCCACATGAGAACGTTTAAATATAAAAATGATAGTGGGGAAAACAACCTGTTTCTGAAAAGTATGAAGTCTTTCTGAAGACTGAAGCTGAAAACTGAAAAGCAATGAAAACATTTTAAATGTAAGTTAGTTACACCATACAAGATACAGCAACTGCTAACAACATAGGAAAAGTAACATTCTAATAAGATGTTTAAGTATAGATACTTTCTGAAAAAGAAGACACTAAAAATGTTCTCATCTGAAACTATAACACTATTTACTGAAATTTTATTAAATATATTTCACAAATTGTGAATGGACATATGAATATGTATTAAATGCGTGTGTATATCTATTTGTGCTGTAAGTGTCCAATTAGAAATCTCTGGCCTAGAAAAACATTTTGTTAAACCTTTGACTTTTTGTTGCAGAAAAGCTTAAATGTTTGAGGCAATAAAAATTAGCTTATTGTTTCATTTGAAATGAATCATGACTAATCATGAAAAATACACGCCAGAACTCTGTGGGTTTTTTTTTTTTTTTGCTAGAACCTTTACCAAGAGGCATCTTCAATACCAGTTTGTATTTGGAATTCCCCAGGGAAATTATATTAAAGTGTCTGCATGTCACTTAAGTGAAAACCAAATGAATTAATTATAACCAGTGCAATTACGAGGAATATCTAATGAAGCCATAATGACCAGACTCTTGTGGTTAATTTCAAAGCACAGTAAGAGGTAAATGTGGTGCAAGACCCCCAAAGGAAATAGTAAGCTTTGTGTACTCACCTTGGAGACTGTGTTTTTAAAATATGGGCTGTGAAATAAAGCATTTAGAAACTATAAACTATACTAAGGGATAGATAGCCATGGTGGTTCTTGAGTGTTTTTTTTCTCTCAAGACACAGTAGCCTTTTCTGTAAGGAATCATGGCACATTGAATGTTTAAGTTGGCAACAAAGAAGGATCTTGGGCCAGCTGGGCTTCCGGGAGACATTATCTGAGCCTTAAGATTCCTCCACCTCTACTTCCCCTTTTCCAGCCCTGCACCATCATATCTTCTTACTTTTACAGGATTGGCAAGAGAGGGGGTGGCTTTGTGCCTCCACAGATAAAGAGTGCTATTGTGACCTTCCTGATGCCAGGATAAGAAGGGCAAACAACAAACTGCAGCGAGGGTGGCAGGCTGGTTATTCTGTGATCTAGCTAATGGAATACTTTGCATGTGACACATGGTACACTTTTCGAGAACCAAACCTAGCATTAGATTGGAAATTACTGGGAAGAGCAGTGGACCCACATAGCCACGCAGGTGGCCACAATCATTTGATTTCATTTGGTCAGTTCCTTAGAGTAAGGACAGAGACAAATGGAAAAGTCTTGAGACTAAAAGCTTTGGCAACCAAAAGCCAGTTCACTATTTCTATTGCTAGTTTATCTCATTCTCTTTATAAAATTAATATTAGATGAACAAAGAAATATGTTTTCAGGAATTTATATACTTAAAATGGAAACCTGATTGGTATTTGCAAATAAACTGGTCCCAGCAAAGTAGTCCATCCATCAGATTTCAGGTAAATGCTGGATAAGATCCTTCTTTAAACAAATTAAACAGTGTGGATATCAATGCCTTCCTCACTGAGGTAACACACTTTCTGATAGGAGGAGATTAGAAGAAGGTCAAGGAGTAATGAATAGGTAATAATAGTGGGTCTGTCACATGGAAATCCTAGAGGATCAAGTTCTAATCCCACCACCACCTTTTTCCTCTATGAATGTATTTATTCATATTTGTGGATGTGAATTATCTAATACCTGTCAAAATAATACTGCATTGGGATCCAAAATATACAGAGAACTAAGAATTCACTACCTAGAGTATTTTGATATTTGTTTATCTCTAATACCTCCATCTAACTTTTTTTTCAGGTTTTTAGAGTTTTCCATTTTTCACTTTACAGAGTGAATGTAAGATTTTGCTCCAGCTGTCCCTCTCTGATTGGCTCACTTAAAAAAAAATGGTAAAAAAGCATTCAAAAAGGAAGCATTCTCCAAAGGTCATAGTATAATCTGATTTCAGTGTACTCTCTAAGTTCATTTTAAAATTCATTAGATCTAGAGCAGGACTAGCAAATCCTAGTTAGATCTCAGTAATGCTTCAAATTTAGTTATCTGTTAGGTAGTTTTATTTCATAACTCTAGAAAACAAACAGTATTGATTTTAGAGATATATTTTAATAACAGCTAGCATTTATATGGTGATTTAAGGCTTGAAAAATACAACTACTATCTTATTTGATTGTCACAACAACTTTGGAATCAAGGCACTTTTATTATTTCTATTTTACAGATGGGAAAACAGAGGCAAGCAAGCATTAAATGATTTGCCATTGTCTGAATGGCAAGATTCAAACTTAGATCTTCCTGGATTCAAATCTGGTACTCTATCCATTGTACCAATAACTACTCAGTGAATTTTAAAGATTATGCAAAAATATTCATATTTTACCTTGTTTTTCCTTAACAATTAAAAATTAGACAAAACTCTGAGTTACAAGTTGCTTTATTAAAAAACAGAATTTGATCATGGTTTAAAATCCCACATTTAATTATTCTTCTGAAATCAACCAAGAAAGTTAATCCAGTTACTATTTATATTATCAACACTACAAATATGGGACATCCCATCAGTGAAAATGAGAAAATCCTGATGGACAAGATTATAAGTTCCTTCAGCATGAAACCACCAGGCTGTAAACCCTATGTGCTTTATACAAACCTCTAAGCCTTTTGTTGTTTTCATTGTTCAATTGTTTTCATTCATGTCCAGCCCTTTGGGGCTCTATTTGATATTATCTTGGCAAATGTACTAGAATGGTTTGCCATTCCTTGTCCAGCTCATTTTACAGATGAGGAAACTGAGGCAAACAGGGCTAAGTAAGTTGCTTTGGGTCACATACCTAGTCAGTATCTGAGGGCAGTTTTGAATTCAGGAAGACTCACCTTTCTGACTCCTTGTCTGGCACTCTGTCCACTGAGTTACCTAGCTGCCTCTGTGAGCACCTCTGATCCTAATAGGTTGTTAATAAATGTTTGATGAATAAATGAATGTCTTATACTTCTTCTTTATGTATTTTTACTGACTTCTTTAGCACTATGCACACAGTATGCCCACTTTTGATAAATATATGTTAAATTAAAGAATGACAAGAGGTACAATCAAGATCATATGCTGAACCCTAGAAACTAAATTTGTTCAGTCGTGTTGTTCAGCCATGACCTCATTTGGGGTTTTCTTGACAGAGATACAGGAGTGGTTTGTCATTTTCTTTTCCAATCCATTTTACATATGAAGAAACCAAGGTAAACTGGGTTAAATGACTTGCCCAAGGTGACATAACTAGTATCTGAGATCAGATCAAGATTTTCTTGATTCCAGGCCTGGAATTCAATCCACTGCACCATCTAGTTGGCTCTAGTGACTAAATAGGTAAAATGAAAAACCAAGCCCAAACAAATGTTGTGTGTAACAGCAAAGAACCTGAAGATTTATAGATATACTATTGATTGAAAAAAAAAGAAATAAGCATTTACTTAGCACCTACAATGTGCCAAGTATTGTGTTGAACACTTAACAAATATTTTTTCATCTGATCCTCACAACAACCCTGAAGGTAAGTCCTATTATTATTCCCATCTTGCAGTTGAGAAAACTGAGGCAAAAATTTGTTAAGTAATTAGCCTAGGGTTACATAGCTAGTAGGAGGTGAGGGCTGGATTTGGACTCATCTTCCTGACTCCAGGTTTTAGCCCTCTCTCCACCAGAATAAATTTTAAAAGGTTAAATCTTAACTTAACATTTTCTTTATTTTTCTGCCAATGGTTTTAGAGGAAAAAAAATCCTTCAAAGGAACTGGCATTGGGGTTTCCTGTACAGATTCAATGGGAGGAGAATGTGTAATGAGCTCTTGGGTGAGCATCATAAGGTGATTGGGAAAGGGCCCTCACTTCGTTTCACAATGTCCCACCATCACTATAAAGTAAGTAATAAATTATAATTGTTCATAATTAGGTCTTTTGTTTTGTTCATTGTTCTGGGAACTCCCTTGGGGAGGATTGAAATATGTAGAATATGTAGAACTCCTGCTCTTTGCTTTTCAGTATGCAGAGGCAAGATACACCTAAAACACACTAAATAGGGATTTCTTTAAAGTGGGTTACTCTATGACCTATGGGGCACCTAAATGGCATAGTGGAAAGAGAACCCAGTCCTGGAGTCAGGAAGACCTGAGTTCAAATGTGGTCCCAGACACTTAGTAGCTGTGTGACTCTGGGCAAGTCACTTACCACTCTTTGCCTCAGTTTCCTCATCTGTAAAATGAGCTGCAGAAGGAACCCACAAACCGCTCTCATATTTCTGCCAAGAAAATCCCCAATGGGGTCATAAATGAAACTACTGAGCAACAACAATGTTGCCTGTGGGATAGCAAGCAAGGCAGTGTCAGCATATACAAGAAATCCACTGTCTCCTTGTAGACTTATTTAATTTTGACAAATGTTGCAAATAAATGTAAAATATGGTCAATGTACATACTGCATTTTCTTTCATAATTTTAACATACCTGACCTTTAAAATATTATCAGAAAATAAGCATCACCTCATCTATGTGAGAATGAATGTGCCTTAGTTTAATTTAAATTTGTATATGCATATCAGCACATAGGCAGGGGTCAGAGAATATGGGTCCTTCCATTGATTGTGTTACCATGGAAAAAGTCACTTCATCTTCTTTTAGTCTCAGTTTTCCCAGTCTATTAAGGGGGATTATCAATAACCTGCCACCTCTAGAGCATGCGAGAATTCACTGACTGCCTCTTCTTTTATATAGTAACAACACATATGCTTAATCCACAAAATCTGAATGTCTTGTCATAGCCACCCTGAGTTCTCTAAAAGCATCTAGACCACGACAGCCCAAATGCAAAGGCTGAACAGTATTTTTACAGCTAAGAAGGTTATCCCTCAAAGTGACATGTAAATGAAACTCTGACCCTGAGATATCCAGAGGAACCAGACAAATACTCTTAGAGGGAACTACATTGTCAGCTTGTTAAGTTGGGAGTTTGGCTGACCCAGACTTCCCCCAGGGTCCTATTTTCCCAATGGGTGAATTTTTTTTTCCACCGTTGTTGTGAGGTGATAATGTGTTAGAAATATGAAATTCAGATCATTTGTGTTTGGCCTCCTATTGCCATTCTGAGGGTTGTGAGGGGCATCATTTTAAATTTAATTTACAGGGTGTACTGTCTATCTGTTAGGAGCAGGAGGAAGCAGGCCTTGTCCGAGTATTTATCAGACACATGCCACCCATCTGCTAGAGCTAGGTTGAGGAGGATTTGCCGTTAATCCTTCAGACCCATCTGCAGGGGGTTCAAAATGCTGACCAGGAAGCTAGACAAGATGAGGTTTATTTAATTAAAAAAAAAAAAACTGCTGCAGAGGTTACTGGAAATCATTCTGAAGAAGGAAGAGTTTTTGATCATGTCACTGCTTGTGGGGGAGGAATGAGGTAAAGAGAAACGGGGCATCTAGATCTGAGTAAATATTATATATTTAGATACATATATATGCTAGATATATGTAAATATATATATTTAGTGGATCTTGTCACGAAGGATCTAACTATGTGGCTGGGGTTTGTCACCAGCTTTGGCTTGAATATTCAACATTAAGTTGATAGAGTACATGAAAAGGTCACAAGGCAGAACTCTTTCCTGAGGTCACTGTCCTCTTTGCAAATCTGAATTCCAGGTTCAAAATAAGTAAGACATGACGCTTTATCATTTCAGAATGATAATAGGTGGGCTGTTAAATGACTGGTATTTACACTCATCTGTATTTGGGGAAGGGGCAGAAGAACTTCTGGGAAAGTATGGTCCCGATGCTTTAGTCCACCAAATTTACTGGAAGAGATCTGTAAATGGAACTTCTTGCCATTTGAGATCCATTTTGGGGAAGGGGAAATAAAAGAATGGAATGTCTTTTCCTTGTTGAAAAATTATATCTGTTCAGTTCAATTCAATAATTTAATAAACTTTTGAGTAAGCACCTACTATGTGCCAGTTACTATGCAAGTGCTATTCAAAACAATATAATAATGGTATATTTCCCTCTTATTATGAAAAGATGGTTAGCTTAGTTGTTTTCTGTGTGGCTGCCATTTGGGAGATCTAAGCAAAGGAAATTTTGCTTCTTCTCCAGCATCTGGTTATTTCATTGCAATACAAAACATAACAATTTTCATAGAACTGCATAGAGATAAATGATCCCCTGTTCATCTGGAGATTTTTGAAATGGTATCCCAGTTGCTAAGCAAATTCTGGAATTTTAGGCTGTCATGATTACATTTTTTTCCCTAGCATAAACAATTTTTAGGATTGTCAAAGATTCATAGAGTTTGAGAGGAAGAAAGGACCTCAGCTGCCATCTAGCCTAACCCATGGAATTCCCACTATAATGTATCCAATATATGGTCATTCAGTCTTGTCTGAAGACCTTGATGGAGGAAGGAACCCACCGCTCCTCAAGGAAAAGTATTCCACTTTTGGACAACTTTTAATGAAGATTTCTCCTGTCTCAGCCCAAATTTGACTGTTTGCAATCTTCCACACATTGCTCCAAGTTCTTTCCTCTGGGGCCAGACAGAACAAGTTTTATCCCCTCTTCACATGACAGCCCTTCAAATATTTGTAGACAGCTGTCATGTCCCCTCTCAGTCCTCGCTTTTCTAGGCTAAACATTCTCTCTTCCTTCAACTGTTCCTTATGTGACATGAGCTCACATGTCACTTACTACCTTGGCTGCTCACCTTTGGACATTCTCCAATTTTGCAATCTCTATTTTATGGTTCTTGGAACTAAACACAGTAGTCCAGATGAAGTATGAAAAGGGTAGAATATAGCAACACTTCTGCTGCCCTGTTTCCAGAAGCTATAGATCTCTTAATAGAACGCAAGAATATATCAACTTTGCTGTCAGCTATATCACACTACTGACTAGACTCATCATTGAATTTGTGGTCCACTAAAAATGTCAGATTTTTTCAGACAAAAATCTATTTAACCATGACTCCTATATTTGTATTTATAAAATACATTTACTTGGGGCATCTAAGTATCAGAGCAGATAGAATTCTAGCCCTGGAGCAAGTTCTGAGTTCACTCTATCAAATCTACACTTACTAACTATTTGATCTTGGACAAGTCACTTAATTTCCATTGGGTTCTATTTTTTTATCTGTAAAATAGGGACAATAATAGCACCTACCTTAAGACTTCTTATGAGGATCAAATTAGATATTTTTTAAAAATTTATTAATCAAGTTAGATACGTATAAAGCAGTTTCACAATATCTGGCCCTTAGTAGGTTCTTCATAAATGCTAGTTACTACTACTACTGCTACTACTACAATTATTATTATTATTATTATGTTGCTGTTGTTTTGTACCTAAGTATAAGACTTAGATTGATTCTAATGCCCTACCTTAACAAGAATTTAGAAAAAAAAATTCTAATTTTCCAACATACTATCTATCCCTCTAGCTTTGTGCCATCTGAAAATTTAATGAATACACTATCAATGCCTTCAACCAGGCCACTGATAAAAATGGGGGTCATGGGGTCAGGATCTGTCCCTGAAGTACTACACTGGAGGTCTCTTGGCATGTGATCATTTCAGTATTAACAACTTCTTTTTTTAGTCCAATTAAAGGGTATAGTTCCTCTGGATCAATAACTTGAATCTAACAAGGACAATTAGGTACTTTCTTACTTTTCTTCGCATCAACTCCCTGTTTTATTTTTTTTTTCCACTTTCCAGTTGAACTATAATATTCCTTGGCAGAAAAAAAAACAGAATCAAAGTAAAGATTGAATGGTTGTATTCCCTTAGTCATCATCATCCAATACTTTCAGAATATCACTTCTTTGATCTCCCAAATCGCTTTTAAAATTCATTTTACTTTCTTTAGCTTTCCTCCCTACTAGTTTCGGCTCATTCTAACCTTTTATACCCCTAAAAGCAATTTTATAGGACTAACTACACTCATATTCATCACCTGTGATATGGTCTTGCTTCTCTGTTTTGTGTTCTGTATTTAACTACCAAATGTCACTGTTGAGGGCAGTTTTCTGGCTCTCACTTCCTCCTTTTTGCTTAATCCTCCTTTCTAGAAAGAGGAATAGCTGTATCTTCCCAGGCCACACCTATTTCTTCCCATGAGGCCCCCTTTTTTTCATCATTCTCTCCTTTCTGCTGCCTCCTTTTCCTTGAGAGGCTGGAGATTTAATTAGCCATAGCTTGTTACAATGATTAGCTTGCATTTGATCTAGGGGGTAATCTAATAGCCCTCAGGTCCACATGGCTTCTTTTCTTCTATTATCTTATTGAGTTTATAATAGACAAAAAATTATTAATGAAATCATAACTGCTAAGAGCCTCTAGTTAGAAAAATTCCTAACATTTGGACAGGAGTTTAGATATCAGTTCTATTTATAGCATGCATATTTCCAGCTAACCTCTGTTTTCCTCCATCCTTCTTTGTTTGGCATGAAGTATCTAGACATGCAGAAAAAGACTTCATGATTAATCACAGATTTTATATAAATCAAAATCAAGAAAAAAGAAATATCCTGGATAAAAAGAAATAGAAAACTAATATATAACTATGTTTCTTATTGGTGGGGAGAGAAAAGACTTTTCAGTGCCTCCTCTAGTCCTTGACAAGATGTTTACTAGTAGAAACTTCAGACTGAAATCTTTGTTCCAACACAGCTCTGGGGACCCTATGTCCCACTTTGATCTCCCTGCTCTTCCTTCTATTTTTCCCTCCCTTCCTCTTTCACTCTCTCAATCCCTTCCTCAACATTTTGGTGAATAAAATTTCTATTTGTTTAGCTTCAGTTCCCTGTTTATTACATTTATTTATTACATTACATCTATTTATTACAAAATGATTAATATGGAAAAATGTTTTAGATGACTGAATACAGTATATCTATATTGAATTTGCTTACTGTCTCAGGAAGGGAAGAAGGGTGGGAAGGAGGGAGAGCATTTGGAACTCAAGATTTTTAAATGAATGTTAAAAATTATTAAATACTTTTAAAAAACTATTTACTTTTTTCCCTTCTAAGGAAAAAAGTCAAAGACAATTTGAATATTCACAATTGTGAAAAATTTGTTATTAGATCCTAGTCACTCATGCTTTCTCTTTAGATATTATTTTACATTAATATCTATCTATCTTTATTTCTCTATAAATAGACATTTATGGATAGAAAGATAGAGATATAAAATTTGTATTTGGAGAGTCAATGTATTACAGAGAGCTAGCCTTGGAATGAATAAAACCTGGGTTTTTAAGTCCTACCTCTGTATACTAAGTGTGTGACTCTGGGCAAGTCACTTAATTTCTTGGTGCCCCAAGGAAAGCTTATGATTCATCTGTATTGGCATAGATAGTTCTTCTAGTAGGAATTTCCTATGTTAATAAAATCAAAAGTCTGGATGAAAAAGAAAATTTTCTGCATGCATGTTGTTTTACCCCCCCAGTAGAATGCAAATTCCTTGAGGGCAAGATCTGTTTAAAAAATTTTTGTCTTCATAACAGAAAACTCATATAGTACTTTAGAATAGTAAATGTTTGTTGAATTTAGTTAAATAGAGTTTATATACCTTTTCTTGGGGGGGGGGGAAGGACTAATAGCTTATTATTCTCAGCTTAAAATATTTATCTTATTTATGTGCAATTCAACTCCCAAAGGCCAAATGATATAAGGTTACATATTCCAAATAAATAACAGAAGAAAAACAACATGAGTTTCAATGAACTTTTTTTTAACAAAAATTGGTCACGATGAAAGGTATTGTGAAGTGACAGAATTATTTCTGGATATAAAGAGACACCTGATGGGTTATGGTCCTCCCATGCAGGATATTATCCATTCCAGCTCTCAATAACTATACCTTCTGTACTAGTTTTTATTGGAAACTGGATAGCTATGATATGCTTTCTCATCTATTCATTGTTTTTTTTGGGCTGTTTAAAAATACCTTATGAAATGTTATCATGTTTAAATTTTCCGGATATAAATCCAAGTTAATAAAATATAAACTCATATGTGATGCTTTGTTTAATTTAAAGACCAATATGATGGGGGCAGCTAAGTGGATAGAGAGTCAGGTCTGGAGATGAGAGGAACTGGGTTCAAATCTGACATGAGATAAATGCAAATTGTGTGAACCTAGGCAAGTCATTTAACCCAGTTGCTTAGCCCTTTCCACTCTTCTGCCTTGGAAATGATACTTAGTACGAATTCTAAGACTGAAAGCAAAGGGTTAAAAAAAAAAAGAACAATAGGATACATGTCCTGTTACTTGTCTAATTGAATATAAATATCACAAACTCTTAAAATCTTTGCTATCTTTCCACCAAGATCAGAAACCCCAAATTTGTCATTCTCTGTCGTCAGAGTTTTACGAGTCACTTTTAAACTCCTTTAAATGGAGACTTATGATTTCATTCACTGTCATGCTATCCTGGTAGAGCAAATCTCATCAACCTGTAGAACAGCAATATGTTAATTTATTCTTAGAGAATTATGTGAGACATGGGAAGTTAAATGAATTGCCCTTGGTTATACAACTAATATGTATCAGATTTAAGACTGGATCCCAAATCTTCTTGACCCCAAGAACTAACCATCTATCAATAATGTCAATTTGGAACTATACCCAAAGGGCTTTAAAAGACTGTCTGCCCTTTGATCCAGCCATAGCACTGCTGGGTTTGTACCCCAAAGAGATAATAAGGAAAAAGACATGTACAAAAATATTCATAGCTGCACTCTTTGTGGTGGCATTGGAAAATGAGGGGATGCCCTTCATTGGGGAATGGCTGAACAAATTGTGGCATATGTTGGTGATGGAATACTATTGTGCTCAAAGGAATAATGAACTGGAGGAATTCCTTGTGAACTGAAAAGACCTCCAGGAATTGATGCAGAGTGAAAGGAGGACAACCAGGAGCACATTATACATTGAAACTGATACACTGTGGTGTAGAAAAATGATTTATTGAAAGTGAACTAGGAAAAGGTCACATTGCCCCATGCTTACTGAGCATTTTCCACTTAGAAAATATTTAATTTTTGGTGAAAGGGTTGTAGATAGACTTTGGTATCTTTCAGTTATTATTTAGAATCCTAAATTATCTAAAATCCTAAATAAAATCCTAAGCAGAAACTTGAAAGTTTTTATTCATTATAATATAGACCAATTGGTCATTCTTTGAACTGATACAACTGAAAAAAATGGCCTATGATCCAATCTAATTACTATCTACCCTCAATATAACACAGGTAGGGTCTATGAATAAGACCCCAAATGTAACAAGGCAATTGGGATAATTTCATCCAATGGAACTACCACCTAACATGTAGGTGTGTTAGACACTAAACTTCTCTCTGGATTTGACGTGCTTCTCCAAGTTGCTTTCTCAAAGCAAGTCTAAATTCCCAGAGACAGATCATCACCACAGAATTTACATTTGAACTTCCTCACAGCCCCAGGGAGGGGAACTATTGAGGAAAAATATGCTGCCACTACTTACCATTCTAACTCATGAACCACCATCCCACAAGTCTGCTTTCTACACAGCCCAGTCACTCAAAATAATTCCACTTAGTTGCTAAATATAATTTTTATAACAAGAAGGCAAAAGAAGTAATTCTACAAATACCAGCAAATTAAAGTAAATATATAAATGACCAAATTAATTTTGGTAGAATATAAACCTGGATCACACTCTCCCACCAAATGCATTCAATAGCTATGGGGAAGAATAGAAACAAACTTTAAGCAGCCTGGTATGGAAACACATGAGAGTGGAAAATTCATGTCTGTAGGGTAACTTACAACTTTAGACTACAAGCTTTAATGTTACTGGTTCATTCAGCATTATTTGTACCACATTAAACCACTTTTCTGTTCACTGCTTGAGTGTTGATCCTCACCAGTCTACTGGGGGAATTCTTTTCTCTACTTGAACCCTGCCTTTATATTACATTATCTTTTCTTCCTTCCTTCCTTCTTCCACCCTTCTCTCTTTCCTAAAACTCTTTCCTTCTGTCTTAGAATCAATACTAAGTATAGGTTCCCAGGCAACTCTTAGGTGACTTGCTCAGGGTCACATAGCTGGGAAGCGTCTGAGGTCAGATTTGAACTCTGGACCTCCCATTTCTAGCCTGTTTCTTTATCCACTGAGCCACCCACCTACCCATTATATACACTTTCAATTAAGCACCCCTTTTACTAGGGCCCTTAGAAAATGTTAGCTCTTAATATAAATAGCAATTCTCTTTAAGCTAAACAACTTTCAAGTTCATCAACCTGATTATTGCTAGGCTAAAAGGACCAAGTCACCTGCCTATTTACTCATCCATATGATGTACTAACTAATTAGAATGGAGGTCTCAGCAACAGAAGGCCATCTTCACTCTTTAATCCAGTTCCCCTGGCTATTATGACAGTTCCAAAACTTCTGTTTTTCTTTCTCAAAGCAAAGGTGGCAGCAGAAATACTAGTATTGATTCTAAGACAGAATGTAAAATTAAAAAAAAAATTCTTACCTTTTGTCTTAGAGGTAATACTGTGTTTTGGTTCTAAGACAGAAGAGTGAAAAGAGTAGGTCTTTAGCATTAAGTGACTTGCCCATAATCACACAGCTAGGAAGGGTCTGAGACTAGATTTGAACCCAAGACTTCCCATCTTTAGGCCTGGCTTTCAATCTACTGAGCCACCCAGCTGCCCCCGTTTGGTGTTTCCTTGACAAAGATACTGAAGTAGTTTGCCATTTCCTTTTCCAGCTCATTTTACAGATGAGGGAATAAAGATGAACAGGGTTAAGTGACTTATTCCAGGTCACATAGCTAGGAAGTATCTGAAGCCAGATTTGAACTCAGAAAGATAAGACTTCCTGACTTCAGACCCACCACTCTATCCACTGCACCACTTAGATCCCCTTCTCTAACTCTAGGTAGTGATAAAGGGTAAGAGCTACCACTGGAGCTCTGGGCCAATGACATCCATGCTCTCCGACCAAGCAGAAATCACTCAGCCAGAGACTTCTTCACATCAATGACAGTGATGCCTGAGAAACTTTTTTATATTTCTGCTGGGTCTTCAACTCTTTTTAGGTCCCTGCTTCTATTGTGTGTGATGCCTCTTACCCCTCTCCTACAAAAATGTCTTTGGGGCTTAAATAAGAGCCTCCTGATTTCAGTGGTTCACCTTTTGCTTAAAAAGTCACAACTGCCTAATTTTCTCCAATGAAATTGAAGACCTTTTTCAATCATATCTCAGTTCCCCAATGTTCATGTGAGTTCTTGTCTTCTTAGTTCTACTTTCTTTAGTGATAAAACATGTATATAGTTTACATGCATAAACATGCAAATTAGAGGACATAGGCATCATACCTTGAGTCCAAAGGCTTTAATATCTCCTTGGTGCTCTTGAAAACTGTGTTTCTTCACATATTTCTCTAGATTTTAACAAATAAAAGATTTTTTTCTCCTTCTTCATAGTCTTAAATTATTTCTAAACAAGTGAGGCATCACTCCATCTATTCCAGTCTTGCACAAATTTCAAGTCATATACTAATTCACACAGATAATTTTCTCTGACAAATTGTCCAAAATTTCTTTAGAAAACTAATTTTTCCTGCACATATTTTAGATTTATTGAAACGCAGTTCTTTTTTTGATATGCATTAGGTATCAAATGTTTTTCTAAAGAAGCTGCAATAAATCTTCCTTTGACAAGAGATGCTACATAGGTAACAGGACTTAACATCAGATTAAAAGGGGATGGTGGTAAAAGAGAATGGGAAATCAAAGGTAACAGTTTGCAAGCCTGGATGACTAGGTGGCTGTCCTCCCTCAGTAATAGGAAAGGCAGGAAAAGGGGGAGGATTTTAGGGGGTGAAGATAAAGAGTTCAGTTTTGGACAGCTGGACCTTAGTGTTCAATGGAACACCCAATTCAAGGTGCCCATAATGGTAAGAAAGCTGGATGTAGAGCCAGAAGGTCTGGGTTCAAGTCCCAGCTTTGCCATTTACTAGCCATTTGACTTTGGGCATCTGTCGCCATCTTCACTGGGATTTATAGATTATCAAGTTGAATTGGGAGATTTAGCTAGCACATGAACTTGGGAGTTCATCAGGGAAACTTAAATGGCTCAGAGATGAGTAAAGTATGATGTTCAAAGATCAAATTTAGTAAGACCAGCCTTTTCATCTTGTTCTAAATATTTTCTTATTATTACATTATATCTGGACCCAGATTTAACTAAACCCTTCTCTAGAATGGTTTTTTATTATTGTTGTTCAGTCATTTCAGTAATGTCTGACTCTTCATGACTCCATCTGGAGTTTTCTTGGCAGAAGTAGGAGACTGGTTTCCCATTTCCTTCTCCAGTTCATTTTACAGATGAGGAAATGAGGCAAGCAGGATTAAGTGACTTTCCTAGGGTCACATGGTTGGAAAGTGCCTGAATCTAGATTTGAACTCAGATCTTTTTAACTCCAGGCCTGGTATTCTATCCACCCAGCCACTTACTTCCTGTAAAATAGCTATTGTTTTGCAAATAGATTCTGCTGGCCAAATGCACTGGCCTTTTCCACATTCCTAAGAACTTTGGTTCCTGTTAGGCAGTTTTGATTCCTAGCTCAGTACTGATCAGTTTCCTATAGCAGTTTCTATCCTTCACTGAACACGTACCTGGAATGAACCTACCATCAAGAGGATCAGAGCATACATTGTGTGAATTAAGCTGCCTGAGACTCAGTTTCATCCATTCCCATACCCCCTGGATGCTATGAGGAAACCATAAAACACTATAAAAATATAAGCTGTTAATTCTGGTTTCAGGAATAAGCCTGCCATTGCTTTTATTTATTCATTTGTTCATTCATTCAACTAACCTTTATTAGATGACTATGTTTCATGTTTTTGTACTTAGCATTGGGAAAGAAAACAATGTCTCTGCTTTCAAAGAACTCAGAAATTATTGGGGTGAGTGAGAGAGATAGAGACAGATAGGAAGTGCCAACATGGAATCTAGAAACCCCAAACTTGTAGTCTAGTAGAATCTGATGAACCCCAAATTTAGGAATAGCTAATAAGTTGAAGACCCAAAGTTTGTACTTGTTTCCTCTTCCTGTGAGAATCCACCCTGAAGGTAATCTCAAGCTAGCAGTTTCAGATTGAATAATGGACCCCAAGGTAAAGAAAATCCTCATCAGATGGAGCCAAGCCCAAGCCAAGTGACTCTTTAGTGCAGTAGGCAGTGAGTCAGTCTCATAAACTGAAGGTCCTGAGTTCCATCCTCAAAAGAAGGGTGTGATACAGTGGGAGAGGCTTCTGGAGATAAGAAGAATCACTTGGTTTGGGCTTGGCCCCACCTGATAGGGATTGTCTTTATCTCAGGAGTCTATTATTCAGTCTGAAGCTGCTAGCCTCATTACCTTCAGGGTGGATTCTCAAGGGAACAGGGAATAAGTATAAACTTTGGGTCTCCAATTTACAAGCTAGTCCTAAAACTTGGGGTTCATCAGATTCTACTAGGCTACAAGTTTGGGGTTTCTAGATTCCCCATTGACATAGGGGAGTGTAAATACTAAAATGGTGCCATACTATGAGGATTTGTCTGGTATTTATTAAAATGATCTTGCATTGTTGGAAATCCATTGAAAAGATTCTTCATCTAGGTTGTATTATTTACTCCAATGTTACAAGAATCTAACTAGAGGAAGGGGAAAGGAATTTTTAATATAGTTTTTCAGTGGAGGATATACTGGAGTGGGGAGAGGCTTAAGGCAAACAGACCAACTTTTATGTTATTGCAGTAATGAGATATAAAGTTATCAGATCTTGTATTAGAATGGCAGTAGTGTCAGAGGAGAGAAGGGGACCCATGTAGGAGATCTAATAAAGGGGAAATTGGTAAGCCTCAGCAACAAATTGGATATTAGGGAAAGGGAGAAGGGAGAGGGAGGAGTTGAGGATGACATATGAGAGGATTTGGGTACAGGAGATAGAGCTAAGATCCAAAATGTCACCAGTATTTTGCCAACCCTCTACAATGACCTAAATTAATTTTTACCAAACCAACCGCTGGGCAGGAAAACCAATGAAAAGTTATAGTGAGTCCTTTTTCCAGCACAAGGAAGCTTAGGAAAACAAAAAATTAGCCCTATGGGCAATGAGGTAGAGACTAACCAAGAGTGAGGTATGGGAAAAGTGGCACCAATGATAAAGGCAGCTAATTGGTTGTGGCAGTGGCAACAGTGGGAGACAATAGTGCAGCACTGAAAGGAACTGAGATTCCAGGGGCCCGTGTATTAGCACTGAGAGCATTAATGGGTGTAGTCTGTCAGCTCTTTTGATCATCACCCAGTTCTGGGGAATATTTCCTGGGTGGAGAAGAGCAGTCATGGTCATGAGGGAGTGGGAACCTGACCTATGTAAGAACCAGAGTGCTCAGAGAGAGAGAAGTGACTAGACTTCTCAGATCATAGCAGGTTGGAAGCACCATTTATGCAAGTCCCCAGACTGAGCTATTTTAGGGGAAGAAGAACATAAAAGACAAAAATTTAGGCCAGTTATTCCCTCCCCCAGAGATGAGTGGAACCAACACAACATAAAATCCAGAGTCAAGGATAGGATTAGAAAAAGTGAGCAAATAAACAAACAAAAAGAACTTGAACATAAAAATATTGGTATAATGTAGTCTTTACCACATGTTGTTTATATATACATATGCAGTTATGTAAATTAGTGCTAATAGAGCTGATAAACTGTAAATGAATAAATAGGGACCATTAGAAAATTTTATAAGGATTTTCAGGCAGAACTGACAGAAAGGTAGGTTTTTTTATTTCCATATAAAGAAGAGATGTCAGTTAACATAGGAGGTCCCATGAGAAGCATTAAAAGATTAGGAATGTTGGGGGCAGCTGGTAGCTCAGTGGACTAAGAGCCAGGCCTAGTGATGGGAGGTCCTAAATACAAATCTGGCTTCAGACACTTCCTGGCTGTGTGACCCTAGGGAAGTCACTTGTTCTACCCCCCTACCCCCCATTGCCTACCCCTTACCACTCTTCTGCCTTGGAACAAATACACAGTATTGATTCCAAGATGAAAGGTAAGGGTTTAAACAAAAAAAAAGATTAGGAATGTGAAGACCAGTGGAAGAAGTAGGAGAGGTAGCTGAGTGTAGAAGGAGTCAAAAGAAGCTGAGGATAGGAGACACAGAAGATGACAAGAGGAGCTCCCTGTAGAAGGTAGAATATAGACACAAGAGCTAAGCAAAGCTGATAAACTGACTTTAATGTTGGAGTAGGGAGCTATTTGATTGGATGAGAGTTGCTAGAATCCGATTGGAACAAAGCAAAAATGTCTGATATTTGAAGAAGTGCCTAGGTTTATTGCCCTCTAATGCCAGCTACCACCTAAGAGGAGAGAAAGCTCTCAAAGGTTCCTTTGTTGTCTTAAGCTGCCCTCTGTAGCTTAAGAGTAACAGAGAGAAAGAAAGTGAGAAGACAAGTTGTGCATCTGTTTTACTATGAGTTATTCAGATCTATTTTGCTAAAAGAACAGAGCATTTTCCCAGCACCCTTCCAAGAGTGGCTGTGTGCTAAAAGGAGCTTGATACTATTTTAGTGATCTAAAAGTAGAAGAGAAATGGTTTTACTCAGAATCAGAGCTATGAGGACATATATATCCCATTCCTGTTTCTGTAGTATTCTGCCTAAACTTCTGACTTTTATCCCAATTCTCCACTTATTTTTATCCCCTCCTCTATTTTCCTTATCCTATCTGCTGTAAACCTTAAAATTTCTTAGACTTATGAATGTTGGAAATTTCCCCATTGGAAAATTTCATACTTGAAAAAAATTTCCTACTGATAGTAAGAACTCTGTTGGAATGTGAAACTCCTTGGCATGGGAGGATCCTTCTCCTCTCTACTTAAGACTACTTTAGGACAGAAACCTTTTGCTAAACAATGGAAAGGGCTTTGACCTATGCTTAAGCATAGAACAGGAAGTTCTTTGAGTCATGATTGATTTTAGAATTGATACAATAGAGATACTTGGAATGACAGAACCAGGTCTTGGAACTTACAATCTCTACCCTACTCAGAGTAACAGGATTTAGGAAGGGCTGCAGCAAAGATCAAGATTTAATTATTTGAGAATATGAGCTTCAACAGACATGTGCAAAGGAAACAGACCTCTGGGCGGTCCTGGGTTAAGCTAGAGCCACCATTGGCACAGGGGAGACATCGACAGTGATTGGTAGATATGAGAACTGAGGGGAGGGGACTTAGATGGTTTCCTTAAAGATAGCGGGGTCTGAGGACAGAAGGAGGAGGTTTTGCTCTGAGAGGTTTTGCTCTGAAGGAGGTCTGAGAGGAGAGGTCCTGGAGGGAGAGTTCCTGAGAAGGAGGTCTTGCTCTGAAGGAGGTCTGAGAGGAGGAGGAGGTTTTGCTCAGAGGAGGATGCTCTGAAGGAGTCTGAGAGGAGAGAGGTCCTGGAGGGAGAGCTGCTGAAGAGGTCTTGAAGGAGGCTGTGGAAGGAGAACTCAGGAGGAGTCAGGAGGAGAATTCTCTGGAAACATTTCTTGAAAGGAGGCTCTCTTGAAGGTGGAGCCTGAGGTTGGCATGAGAAGCCTTACTTAGAGAGATCTTGGGTGAGTGATAAAACCAACTGACTGATTTATTAATTCTTATTCCTTTCTTACTTTCTCTCTTTTTCTATTGATTAATCAGTATTATAAATTAAATTTCTCTATAAAACCCAGTTGGCTTGGGCATATTCATAAATTGGGAATATATTCCCTGGCAACCATCTTATATTTATATAAAACCAAGACACAGTAGAAAACATTTCAGTGGTCATAATTGTTATATATTTCCCTTGCTCCCAAAACATTTTAATTATCACAGTTTATGGCTCCCACTCTCTTATCTACAACTATTTAACACTCAAAACTATTTTAAATCTAACACTGTTACATATCGGCATGGATCATGTCATCTGAACTTTTCCATCCCTTCTTCACTCCCAACAGAGACTTTTCATAGGAAACATTGGGAGGCTCGGGACCTGAGTCTGAATCTCCATTCTGTTGTTTATTAGCTGGGCAATACCAGACACTTCACTTTATTCAAAGCCAGTCAGTCAGCTTTGCTCAGCTCCTATTAGTGTCTATATTCTGTCTCCTATAGGGAACTCCTCTTGCCACCTTCTCTGTCTCCTATGCTCAGTTTCTTCTGACTCCTACATATAGGTTCCTCTTCCACTTCTTCTACTGGTCTTTATGTTTTTAAGCTTCTAATGTTTCTCATCGGGGAAATGTTTAGCAACATCTCTATGATGTATTCAATTGCTTCATTCAATAAATGTAAATTCTATAAAAATAATTCTAAGGTCCTCACAGTTCTAATTCTTTTACCTCATGATAAATAAGTCACTTTATTTATTTTATTTATTATTGTATTTAGTCAATTTAGAACATTATTCCTTGGTTACAAGAATCATATTATTTCCCTCTGTGAAGATTGGATTTAGCTATCTCCTTATTGTAACAATGAAGACACTTAGCTCTTTATTGTGAAGATAAAATTGTAATCTCCTGATTGTAACAACGAAGGTACTTAGCTCTTCCTTTATAGTGAAGCTAGAATTGTAAGCTACAATCTATTTTTAGATTTTAACTACAAAAAGGTGTTAAGTAACTACAAAAGGTGAACTTAACAAAAGAGGATTTAAGTAAACCAAAAAGATAAAATTTAACCAAAGAAGGTGAGAACTAAAGAATGGGCATTCCTGGAGAAAAGCATCTGCTGTGATTGGTAGAGGTGAAAATTTAGAGGAAGTGACACAAGAGAAAAAGGTCTTTAAAGAGAGGAAAAAAAGACTGAAGAGGACAGTCAGGCACCTGGGGTTGGAGTGAAGGATCAGTTACTGATTGAAGCTGAAGGGAAGATAGACATTTGGACATTCGGAAATTCAGGCATGCAGATATTCGGACACTGACTCGGAGGAGCAATTGGAAGGGAGACCCTTGGGAAGACTGGAAGACAGACACCCAGACTTCTTTTTAGACTGTCACCATTGGTGAGTGAAAGGCTGACTTAGTGGGCTTGCTTTTCTCTTCCCCTGGCTGGGGCTTAGAAATTCTAACTGACTTAGTGACCCCACCTTTCTGGAGGTGTGAAGCCTACAGGTAAGGCCCATCTTCTTGAGACTCTCTTCTCCTGGCTGGGGCATAGAAATTCTAACTGGTATAAGAAGAAGCCAGAGTTCTCTCCCTCCCGCTCTCTCTCTCTGTCTCCCTCTCTTTCCTTAATATCTTCTTTCTATTGTAAATATTATAAATAAACTACCATAAATTCCATTTACTTTAGTAATTCATTTTGGGATTTAGAAATTAAATCCCTGGTGACCACCTATATAAATAATATTCAGAGTCTTAACCACAAATAAATTAACACCTCCATCCCCTATCCCCACCCTTCCCATAGCTGACAAGCAATTTCACTGAGTATATACCTGTGTCCTTGAACAAAACCTATTTCCATGTTGTTGGTGTTTGCATTAGGATGTTCATTTAGATTCTACATCCCCAACCATATCCCTTGACCCATGTATTCAAGCAGTTGTTTTTCATCTGTGTTTCTACTCCCACAGTTTTTCCTCTGAATGTGGATAGTGTTCTGTCTCGTAGATCCCTCCAAGTTGTTCAGGATCACTGCATTGCCACTAATGGAGAAGTCCATTACATTTGATTGTACCACAGTGGATTGGTCTCTGTGTACAATGTTCTCCTGGTTCTGCTCCTTTCGCTCTGCATCAATTCCTGGAGGTCATTCCAGTTCACATGGAATTCCTCTAGTTTATTATTCCCTTGAGCACAATGGTATCCCATCACCAACATATACCAGAATTTGTTCAGCCATTCCCCAATTGAAGGGCATCCCCTCATTTTCCAATTTTTGGCTACCACAAAGAGCACAGCTATGAACATTCTTGTACAAGTCTTTTTCCTTATTATCTCTTTGGGGTACAAACCCAACAGTGCTGTGGTTGGATCAAAGGGCAGACAGTCTTTTAGTGCCCTTTGGGCATAGTTCCAAATTGCCCTCCAGAATGGTTGGATCAATTCACAACTCCACCAGCAATGCATTAATGTTCTGACTTTGCCACATCCCCTCCAGCATTCATTACTTTCCATTACTGTCATGTTAGCAAATAAGTCACTTTAAATAGGAAGAGGGAGGCAAAGAAAATTTAAATTAGATGGGGACAACAGAGCAGGGCAACTCAATTTATAGAAAGAGTCAAACCAAGAGATTATAAGTCATAATAAGGGGAGGCAGTGCAGATTCTTTCAATAATAGCAAATACTTCCAGTGTCTCTGAAGGTTTTATATAACAAAACCTAATAGCACCTCTGTGGAGTGGGGCATTAATCCACTACACAGTTATGAGTTTTGAGTTCCAGGAGGAAATGACTGACCAAGAAACACAGACTGAACCAGGAGAAGATCTGAGACCAAATCCTCCACAAGCCTTCTCCTAGCTCAGTGCTCTCACTAGTCAAAGCTTTGGATACTAGATGCTTAATAAACACAGATTAACTAATTGGCTACCTTGGAGCTAATTATACCTGAATCCTGAATAGAGGTTGTGAGAAGAATATTTTCAAAAATGTATATCACAATTGTTACTACAAAATCATAATCCTTAAGGTTGCAATTCTCCTGAAAGATTCAAAGGCAAGCTCATTGATATAAGAAATATAAATGACCAAAAATTATCTTAAGATTCATCCCAAAGGTAAAAAAGAGGTTGCTTTGGTTGCTAGGAAGGGAATGATTATTTTTTCCTTGGTCAAGGTTTGTTGTAATTGGGTGTCCTTGCAAATCTGTCCATGCAGTTGGTGGTAGTATATTCCTGTAAATGAGGAGACAGGGGATGCATGGTGGGGGCCATCAAAGATGTCTTCAGTGACTGACTGAGACCTTGGTACACACTCTCATTTCTTCTGTCTTATCTCTGCTGACAATCATCTTTCATTGCTATCTCTTTATGCTTCCACCATCTTGTCTTTCTGCAGTGAATGGTACAGTTTCATAGGGATTCTTCCTTCTCTCTTTCCCTCCCTTCCACAAACCCAAAGGAATGACTGACAGAGAGCGAATGAGCTTCATGGGCTGGCTTTTCAAATCCCATCTATACCCTTCCTATCTACACCATTACCATCTACACTGTGAATTTCAAAACTACTCCACCCTATTCAGACCATTCTTTAGAAGATCTGATTTAGCTATTTCCTGATCAATAACAATAGAGATACTTGGAATAACAGAATCAGGTCTTGGAAACTACATTCTCCACCCTACTCAGTGTTACAAGATTAGGAAGGGCTGCAGCAAACTCAAGATTTAATTATTTGAGAATATGGCCTTCTACAGACATGTGCAAAAAAAAGGATAGACCTCTGGGTGGTCCTAGGTCAAGCTAGAGCCACCATTGGCACATGTGAGACTCAGGAAGTGAGGTAGAGAACAGCCTCTGGAGTTCTCGGGACTTTCTGTGAAGAGGGCTAGAGGCAGTTGGAGGCCGGTGCTTGTAGTTGGAGGAGCCCCATGGACTGCTTTCCTTCAGATTGGTCACATGAGTGATAAGGACTGATCCCTTTCCTTGCCTTGGCTATCCAAGGCCTTAAAGCCCGATTTGGCTCAGCCTGAGTCAGAGTAGGTATTTAAACTTCTTTCCTTCTCTCCCTTATCTCTCTCTCTCTCTCCCTCCCTCCCTCCCTCTCTATCTCTCTCCCTCTGATACTTTCTTCCTCCTGTTTGTAATTAAAACACCATAAAAAAAAATTTGACAGCTAACTTGAGTGTTTCATTTAGGAATTACATAAGTGAATTCCTTGGCAACCTTAAATTAATATATATCAATCTTTTTAAAGTGATTTCAATATCACAACACCCTTCCCCTGGATCCTTCAAGTGGCCCATGGCCTCAGTCCCCATATTTCATATCTCTTGGCCTCCAAGACATTTGCCTGTCAGGAACCTAGCCTGCCATGCTGGCAGACCCAAACATGTGATTCTGTGACTCCCTTGGCCATTTATTGTGTTGAGTCTTCCAGGATTGGACTGGGTTGGAGGTCCCCAAGATATTTAATTCACACACCTGATAAGAGAAAGTAAGGGGTATTGGTACCATACTTGGTCTATATACCTACATAAATAACCACAATGATAATATATACATACATTCACACACACATACTTCTGAACCCTTATATTCACTGATTCAGTATCAACTAATTCAGCTAAAATGGGAAAAAATGGAAAAATTGGAATATTTGGAAAATTCTAAAAAATAAATAGTTCATAAGTTTCAAATTGCTCATCAAGTGAATACATGGTGAAGTCTATCAGCCTGGTATATGATTCATCTTCCTCTGAAATCACTATCAAAAGAAAGAAAAAGATAGTTGTTAGAGTTTGTCCTTTGTTTTCACAGAGTACCAATGATGTCACAGGGTAATTTCTTGACTTGTGCATGAATTGGATATAACTGAAGTCATTAGCTGACTCTCTTCCAGAGTCACTGAAGTATAGTAGCAAAAAAAAAGTAAAGATAACTAGTGATGACCTGAGATGTAGTAAGTTACCTTGGTATCTTTGATGTCTGACCAAACTCTGTCTTTCATAGGATCTGCTTCAGTTGGCTTCCTGGCCATTGGAACAAATTGTTCTCTTCTGCCCATTCCTCTAGAGCAATGAGGGTGAACCTATGGCCCATATGCCAAAGATGGCATACAGAGCACTTTTTGAGGGCTTATGCCCTTCTCCCCCCAGAGTTCATTACTAGAAAGGCAGAGGGATTTAGGTAGACCTGTTCCCTTTCCTCTCTCCAACAGGTCTGATGACATTTTTTTCACATCCCCTGCCCCACTGCCCAGAAGCCCAATGGTAGTGCAGAGGGACTGAGGTGAGCTCACAGGCTGCAGAGCTGGAGAATAGTGGAGTGCTTGGGCCACTTACTTCTCCCTCTTAACCTGCACTGAAGACATTCTTTCACTTCACCCACTCTTTGCCCAGGAGCCCAATGGCAGCACTTTCTCCCTCCCTTGTGTGGGGTAAGGCTAAGGGCAGGGTATGCTCAGCACTTAGTGGTGGTGGGGGTACAGCACACAGTCTCTGGGGGGCAGGGGCATGGCACAGCATGACACACAGTCTCTAAAAGGTTTGCCATCACTGCTCTAGAGGAAATTTTTACATGCTTTCTCCTAACTCACTAACTCACTAGTGGTTTTGAGGCCTGTTTAAACTGTTAGGCTGTTTTAACCCATTTGCCAAGATGGTTTTTCCAAGCTGTGGTTGCTGCATATGCTATAGCTTCTTGGAGTCACAAGTGAGAGTTGGGCAAATGGGAGATACCAAAAGGTGATTGAACACTCTTGGAAAGGGTTCAACAAACTATTAAACCAGAGGTGCTAGTCTTCTTTGAATACCCATACATCCTAAGAGAGGGAGTATGATACTGTATAGTAATGGACAATGTACTTTGTTATTACTGTACTTAAGCTGGTAATGTTTTACTCTGTCTTTATCAATTAAATTTATATATATATGTATATATATGTATATATATATATATATATGTCAAGAAAATCACATTATATGTGGGGTCAGCTATTGTTAGCTTATATCCATGGTTTTAGCTATTCTTGGTAGGTCTTAAAATGTATTTACTGTGGATACAGTGACCCTACTACATTTATGTGTATGTGTAATAATCACACTTTTAATAGGAAAAATAAAGAATAATTAAAACATCAACCTACCTATAACTCTGGGTCCTACTTTCCTGTGCAAACACAGAATCTCTGGGGAAATCATTCTCATAGAAATCATGTATGAGAGTTGCATTAATAGGGAAACCTATGTATCCAGGGCAAACCATCACTCTGGATGACTAACCCTTCTTTCTTTGCTCTCTTTAGCAAATAGTATGTACCATAAATTATCTGAATGTGCACATACACACAAATGTAAATATGAGGGAAATCGTTATAATTAAGATAGGCTAGGAAAGGTTTCCTGAAGGAGATGGATATTAGTTGGAATTCAAAAGAAGTCATGGAAACCTTGGAAAAATATTCTAAATCAAATAATTAAATAAAAATTAAAAAAAAAAGAAATAAAACAAAAGAAGTCATGGAAGCCAATAGGCAGAGAAAGATAAGGAGAGCATTTTAGACATCAGGGATAGTCAGAGAAAATGCCTAGTGATGAAAAGTGGCATTTCTTATTTGTAGAAGATCAAGGAGGTCAGTAACACTGGATCAGAATATGTAGTGGGGAGTAAAGTGTAAAAAAATTGGAAACCTGGGGGGGGGGGAGCTATGTTATGAAGAGTCTGAACAACAGAGGATTTTGTATTTGATCCTAGAAGTGATTAGGAACCAATGAAGTTTATTGAATGGAGAGAAATGGATAATGATGTGGTTGTACTTGCACTTTAGGAACAACTTTTCAATGGCTAAATGGAGTCTGTATTGGAGTGGGAAGAGACTTGAGGGCAGGCAGACCAACTAATAGACTATTACAATACAAGGCCTGCACCAGTGGAGGCCATGTCAGAATAGAGATTAAGGTGTATTCAAGAGATATTGCAAAAATGAAATCAATGGGCCTTGAAAAACGATCAAATACGGGGGGAGGGAGGGGTGAAAGATAGTGAGGAGTTGTAAGTAGTGAACCTAGCAACTAAGAGATTTTCAATAACATTGGAGAGAGTAGCTTTAGTGGAATGATGTTGTGGGAACTAGATTGTAAAGGGCTAAGAAGAGAATGAGAGAAGAGAAATTAAAGCACTTATTCTAATTAGAACTAGCCAATGAAACTCTTAAAAGTTTACTTAGGTAATCCATTTCTAATTGAAATTTCCTCATTTTAAATAAACTTTCTGGGTTAAGTTTTAGTCTTCTGCTTTGCTAGTGGTTCAACTTTCCAAAGCCCCAAAGCCCCACTAGAAATGTGACAGAGGTGACATTAGATCTTTTGTCTCAAAATCCTTTGTAAACTTTGGTGTGTAAAGATAATTTTAGCATTGTGACTTAAAATCTAAATTTAATTGGTCACCAGGGAAAATCTAAAATGATAAAATACCCAAGTCAGCTGGAAATTTATGGTGATTTAATTGATATAGTGGAAAGAAACTAAGGAGAAGGGAGAAGGAAAGGCTGAAGGATTTCTCCTGCCTGGCTTGTATCAAGCAGGTAGATTAGGGGATCTAGAAAGTAAGGTTTTGGAGTGTGAAGGAGGAAGGAATCAGCCTGAACTCCAAAAGGGCTCAGCCAAGATGCCTGAGCCTGAATCAGCTCAAGGGCAAACTCACCACCAAACCCAGACAATAGCTGCCACCATGCCAAGATGTCGGAACACTTAGCACACTGCCAGCCAGAGTCGCCTCTCTGGGGAAAGAGGGAGAGAGAGGAAGTGATATGCCTTATATGGACAGTTTTACAACACTTTTCTGCATCTCAGCTGTACCAATGATAGCTTAGCTTGATTTAGGACAGCCCAGGGGTCTGTCCACTGTTTCTGATTTGTCATTTGCTAGCACATGTTCGTGTAATGTGGGTGTGCACATTCCTGGGTGCTAGACCAAGCAATATGGAGAGAATCTAAAAATCATAGATGCCCAGCATCTCTATGACTTTGGCCTAAGGGTACATCCCACTCCAAATCCAGGGCACTGTGAGACAATGAAATCTCAGGTAGCTCTACCTTTGAATAAAAGACTTCTTTCTAAATTTGCACAATACCTTCCCTCTTCTCACCCCTATTAGAAAAGAAAAAAGAAAAAGAAAAAGAAAACCCTTTTGATAAATATGCATAGTCAAGCAAAACAAATTCTTGCATTGGCCACATCCAAAAATATATACCTCATCCTATACCCTAAACTCATCACCTCTGTCAAAAAATGGGCACAGTATTTCATCATGAGTTCTCTGAAATCATAGTAGGTCATTGTATTTATTAGTTTTTAAATCTTTCAAAGTTGTTTATCTTGATAATGCCATCAGTTTTGAATAAATTGTTCTCCTGGTTCTGTTCAATTTGTATCATTTCATACAAGTCTTCCCAATTTTCTCTGAGATCATCCCTTTTGTCATTTCTAACAGAATTTATTATAGTACATTTATGTATGTATGTTTAATAATTGCCCAGTTGATGGGCACCCTCTTATTTTCTAATTCTTTGCCATTATAAATTGAGTGGTTATAAATATTTTTGCATATATGGATCTTTCTCTTTTTTTTTTTTGATGTCTTTGGGATCTAACCCAGTAAGGGCATTGGTGGGTTTGTATGAATATGTATCATTTTGAGATAACATTCCAAGTTCCTTTCCAACATGACTGGACCAATTCACAACTTCATCAACAGAAAATTAATGTGCTTGTTTTCTCACAGGCCCTCTAGTATTTCAGATTTTCCTTTTTGTCAACTTTGTCAATTTGGTGTATGTGAGGTAAAACCTCAAAGTGGCTTTAATTGGCATTTAATTTAGAGCTTTTTTTCCATGTGGCTTCTAATAGCTTGGATTTCTTTTTTAGAATATTGCATAGATATTTTTGATTACATTACTCAATTGGGGAATGTCTCTGATTCTTAACAAATTTAAATCAATTCCTTATAGTTTTTTGAAAATGTGACCCTTTTACAAGACATTTGAAGTAAAGATTTTTTTTTTTATTTAGTAAGTTTTTCAACTATTCAATGAAATTGTACATTTTTATCTTCCATGACGCCCTCCATCCCTTGATATAAATTTTTTTTTTAAACCCTTACCTTCTGTCTTGGAGTCAATACTGTGTATTGGCTCCAAGGCAGAAGAGTGGTAAGGGTTAGGCAATGGGGGTCAAGTGACTTGCCCAGGGTCACACGGCTAGGAAGTGGCTGAGGCCAGATTTGAACCTAGGACCTCCCATCTCTAGGCCTGGCTCTCAATCCACTGAGCTACCCAGCTGCCCCCCCTTGATATAAATTTTAAAGGGCACTTTAGGGCTAGATTATGGAGTAGCTTGAATATCATGAAAAGGACTTCAGATTTGATTTTTGGAGCTATTGAAGGTCACTATTTTTAGGGCTACTATTTACCAACCTACTTACCTACCAACCTACCTAGCATTTATTTATATAATGCTTTTAAGTTTTCAAAGCACTTTACATATGCTAATTAATTTGATCCCACAATAATACTATAAGTCAAGTGTTAATATCATCCCTATTTTACAAGAGGAGAAACCAAGGCTAAGAAAAGTTAAGTAATTTGCCCAGAAAACACAGAGCTAGTGAGGATCTGAGTTTTTGATTTGAAGTCAGATCTTTCTGACTCCCGCTCTATGTGATGGAGGCAGAGAGCAGCCAGGTTGAGGTAGTAATAGGAACAAGAACCTCATATCTAAAATCTTGCATAACTCACCAGGTAGCACTTTAGCTTTGGTGAAGGTTTTCAAGTTTGAGTGCCCAAACTGCAACTTCAAGCTGCCTGTGAGCACTCTGCATTACCTCAGAGAGAGGAGGGAAGAAGTGCTTACTTTAGGTGACTGGACATGCAAAGGGGGCAGGGTATGCAAAAAATGTCCTCAGGCACTGGGAAGAGAGGGATAGGAGCAGCTCCCTCCACCCTTCCCTGCCAGTTGGGCATGCATGCCAATACTTCACCAATGCTGCACACATCAACTGCAAAACCTGTAGTTTTGGCATTAGCCAAGTATGAATTGCAGATTGACTACTTACCCATTCTGTGTAATGGATCTATAAACCAACTTTGTGCCTAATCTGTTTTATTAATTGTTCATATTGTTCTTTATTTGATTTAGTTTAGAACTGTAAGATATAATTACCTATAGTGGTCCTCCAAAGTACCACATTCCACTAACACTCCACCCCTCCCCCAGTATTCTCATTCCAGAGGGGCAGCAAGACCTCTCCCACATTGACAAATGTTGACAAGAAAGACAATGGGGGAACAAGGAAACTGCATGCTGGGGCCTCTAGCATTCCAGAAGAATTCCCCAAATCTGTGCATACTCCTTATTCTCTATGACAGAAGACACATCAAACCCCAAAACACACCTCCACCTGAATTTTTCCATGCCCATTTTCCAGGATTTTTTTTGGAAAATGTGAACATTTCTCTTGAATGGGCAATGACTAGCCCCCAGACCCTAATAAATATGCCAACCCTGATTGCAGAGAAGCCACTCTATAGCTGGAGTTGCTATTCCACACATGGAGCTGCTTCTCTGAACCTGAAGAGCTGCTATTCTATCAGCTTCAGTGAGGCTACTCTAGCAGCCCCTGGGCTTATCCATCAGTCCTAAAGTTACTTGATTAGCTCCCACACTATTTCACCAGTGAATAGTATATTATACCACCACAAATGTCTTCAAATAAGTTTTCCCTTCTGAATTGAATGGAGTTTGAGTCTTCCATTCTTGGAGAGTCCCTGATGCAAACTTAAGGGTGTTTCTCTCATGACATATCCACCGTACCACCTAGTTACCTGTTGGTAGTTGGTACTTGAAGAGTGAAGACTGCTTCATTTGAACTTACCCTGTAATATGTAGATTGAAGAAAGTTGGGGCTGGAGAAAGGGACATCATTAAGGAGGCTATTGTAATAGGCTAGATGAAAAGTACTAGTAGTACCCGCTAGCATGGTGGTGGTGGATTAACTTTCTGTGATTCTTTTTGTCAGATTGAATAAAGTTGCTTCTTTCTCCCAATCCCCCATCTGCTGAGAAGCTCAGACACAATGTGGCCAAATGCCCACACTTTTTTTCCTTGAAAATTTCCTGATGTTTTTATATTGTTGTATAGGCTACCTTCTGTACATTCTCAGTTCTCTTAGCTATCGACCTGTCTTTTTATCTACTGGAGAGAATTGCTTCATATGAAGCCTTCCATCCCTACCCTCCAGTGATTAAGTCATTGGCTATATTCCTCACTGAGTTTTGATTTGGATCAGGTAGTCCTAATATCATTTTTCAGTAAAATATTAGCCAAACACACAGAGAAGCAGCTCATGTGGCTCTATCCTCTCCTTCAATAAAATTAATCGAGTTAGCTATTTACTTTTGCCATGACTATAGTGTTTTCCTACCTTACACTCCAAACAAGGAAATGGCACTAAATTCATTTAAGACAAATTTATATTATTGTCTGAAGCATTTTAAACAATACTTAATTTAATTTCCTTGTTTGGAATGGGGTGCTGGAGAATGGGACTACTGTGTAATGTAAAAATATGATTCATGTATAAACCAGGAGCATACACTCTATTCTCATGTGACTTACAAGTCTTCTGTTTACATTAAATTGCAATTCAGAACTGCCAACACAGCTAGATGAGCTTTCTGCTATCTTACAAATGGAAAATCAGGCCTTTTCTAGTCTGATACAACAAGTTCTAGTTAAGTCCTACCTCCCATCAGACATCTGCTTCATTAACAAATCATTGGCTGGATAGGTTTAATTTCCATGTTCATTGTGCCTAAGAATCAGAAAGCTGAATCCTATTCCTTCCTATCTGCACATTCACAGTGTCTTGCTGATTTGAGATGAGTTTTTTTACACTATCCCAGAGTTCCCAAGGGCATTTTGTGTGTCCTATTATATGAGTGTAGGGCACCTCTCAACTTGCACTTCTCACTTACCACTTGAACTCAGCTCAGTGCTTAGAGTGAAAGGGACCTGGATATGTAGATGAGGCAGTAGATAGGAGTGGGATGGTAGTACTCATGTGAGCCCATTAACCATAGATCTCCTATAGGGTTCTGTCCTGGACTCTCTTCTCTTCTCCCTCTGCACTACTTCACTTGGTGATCTCATCAGCTCCTGTAGATTCAATGATCCTCTCTATGCTGGTGATGCTCAAATTTGCTTACCCAGCTTTAAATTCTCTGCTGACTTTCAGTCTCCCATCTCCAACTGCTGGGGCAGAGCCAAGATGGTGTCTTAGTAGCAGCAAAAGCTAGAGCTCTGAGAATTCTCCTATCTCCAATTGCCTTTCGGACATCTCAAAGTGGATGTCCTGTAGACATCTTAAATTTAACACGTTCAAAATGAAACTCATTATCTTTCTCCCCACTTTCCCCACAAATCCTCCCCTCTTCCATACTTCCTTATTATTGTTGAGGGCATCAAAGTCCTCCCAACCAGGGCTCAAAATCCAGCTGTCCTCAACTCCTCACTATCTCTCACTACCCCATATTCGACCTAGTGCAAAGACCTATTGATTTTACCTTTGTAGCATCTCTTGAATATATACCCTTATTCTTCTCTGACACTGTCATCATCCTAGCAACAGACCTTCAGTGCTTCACATTTGGACTACTAGAATAGCCCGTTGATTGGTCTGCTTGTTACAAGTCTCTCTCCACTCCAGTTCATCCTTTTATTCAGCTGTCAAATTCATTTTCCTAAATCATAGGTCACCTATGTCACCTCTTTACTCAATAAATTCCAGTGACTCCCTAATCACCTTCAGGATTAAGTAAAAAATGTGTTTGACATTCAAAGTCCTTTATAACCAACCTCCTGTACCTGTGTGATCTTCTTACACCTTACACTCCCTCTCCCTCAATTATTCTTTGATCCAACCACACTACCCTCCTCCTCACACAAGATATTCCATTTCTTGACTCTGAGGATTTTCACTGGCTTTCTCTCATGTCTAGAATGCTTTCCTTCTTTATATGTGCCTCTTAGTTTCTCTGATTTCCCTCAATTCCCATCAAAATCTCACCTTCTATGGGAAGCCTTTCACAGTCCTTAATTCTAGTGCTTTCCCTGTTTGATTATTTTCTATTCATCATGCATGTAACTTGTTTCTACATAGTTGTTTGCATATTGTCTCTCCCATTAGACTGTGAATTCTTTAAAGGAAGGGACTGTCTTTTGCCTTTCTTTGTATCTCCAGGGCTTAGCACAGTGTCTGGTGCATAGTACATGTTTAATAAAGGTTTATTGACTTATTGGCTTAAGTGTCTAAGGCAAGATTCATACTCAAGTCTTCTTGATTCTGTGGCCAACACACTATTCCCTGGAGTGCATAGATAGCATGCTTATTCAATTAGTCACCAGGCATTTATTAAATGCTTATTATGAATTGGGCACCATTTACTAAAACTGTAAATGAAATGAATTGGAAGTAAGGGACGTTTAGTATATAATATTACTCTGTCAGGATCCAAAAATAATTTGACAGGCTATGAAATTAGGTCATATCTAAGGATGGAATTTAATAAGAGACAAAGGGAAAATCCTATACATAGGTTTACAAAATCAATTTTATAAGTATAAATAAAGTGGATGGGGGAATGGTTAGACAGCAGGTTGTCTCTAAAATAGCTGGAGATTTTGTTAGATTATGAGGTCAGTCATTATGATTCTATATGAGTCAAAAGGATGATATGGCAACCAGAAAAAAAAAGTAATCTTAGACTTTATTATGAGAAGTATGATGCCTAGAAGTAGGAAGATAATAAATTTGTCATGCTCTGTCTCAGTTAGATCATACCTAGGATATTGGGTTTGAATTTAGGTGTCATATTTGGGAAGGATATTGATTAGTCAGATACCATCCAGAGGAAGGCAAATAGAAATTTGTAGGGAGTTGAGAACTTGACATATTAAGATTAGTTGAATGACCTGGAGAAGAAAAGACTCAATTTACCTGACCTCAGTAAGAAAAACCAAGAGCAACAGGTACAAGTTGTCAGATTATTAAGATTATTATAAGGAAAAATCTCTCAATAGCCTGACCCATATAAAAAGGCTTCCTTGGACTTTTCCCTCACTGGAGGTATTCAACGGAAGTCTACATGGCCAATAGTGGTCTATGTTTTGGGAAAACTAGGTGGTACAGGGGATATAGTACTTGGCCTGGAATCAGGAAGATTCTTCTTTCTGAGTTAAAATCTGGCCTCAGACACTAGCTATATGACCATGGGCAAGTTACTTGACCCTGTTTGCCTCAATTTCTTCATCTGTCAAATGAGCTAAAGAAGGAAATGGCAAACCACTCCAGTATCTTTGCTAAGAAAATCCCATATGGGGTCATGAAGACACAATTGAAAATGACTGAACAAAATGTCTATGTTGTAGATAATAAATCTCTTCTCTTGATCTCAGCTGTCTCCATCTGGAAAAGGAATAAGAAGATTGTTTAGAAAAATAACAATGCATAAAGTCCTAGATCTGGAGTTAGAAAGACCAGAGTTCAAATTCCCCCTCAGATAAATACTAGCTTTGTGATTCATAGCAAATCATTTAATCATTATCAGACTAATTTTCCTCATCTGTAAAGTAGGGATAATAATAGTGCCTACATTTAGGGTTGTGAGTCTCAAATGAGATCACATATAAAGTTCTTTGCCAATCTTGAAGTGTTATAATGCAAGCTAGGGAGAAGGGAGGAAGAGAAGAAGGAAGGAAGGAAGGAAGGAAGGAAGGAAGGAAGGAAGGAAGGAAGGAAGGAAGGAAGGAAGGAAGGAAGGAAGGGTGGGAGAGAGGGAGGAAGGAAGGAAGGAAGGAAGGAAGGAAGGAAGGAAGGAAGGAAGGAAGGAAGGAAGGAAGGAAGGAAGGAAGGAAGAGTGGGAGGGAGGGAGGGAGGGAGAGAAAGAAGGAAGGAATGAAGGAAAGAAATTGTGGAGCAAACATAAGTTAAGTCATATATACAAATCGAAGTTAAGAGTTGATCTTGCACCACTAATTGTTCATGTATTTTGTAGATGAGTAGCAGGCTAATCCACCAGCATGCCCTAGACCATCTGCTTTCCACTCACCATGGACACCAGCCATCCCTCTAAGTTTCTGATTATATTCCTTTGATGACAATCACACACTTGATTTTTTTTTTTAAACCAATGACACAAATATAGGATAAAAGAGTCCTGGGTAGACAGCAGTTAGTGTGAAAAAGACCTTAGGCTATTTAGCATGTTAATTGTGAGTCAATTATATACCATGGCAACAGTTTTTGTTATTATTCAGATGTTTTCAGATATATCTTACTCTTTGTGACCCCATTTGGGCTTTTTTGGCAGAGATATCAGAGTGATTTTCCATTTCTTCAGTTCATTTTACAGATGAGGAAATTGAGGCAAACAAGGTTAAGTGATTTCCCCGGGGCTCACAATATACTGTTAAATCTTTAAAAACCCACTCTTTTAAAAATGTACACAGGACACACTTTTGGCTTAATCTACATTATTATCCTTTTCTCCATCACCTTCTTGGATCTAGGCAATAAACTAATGGTTTGTATGGTGTGCCTTTGAAACAGTCTCTGGCTGGAAGGCTCTTTGAGGAGGACTCTGGCTGGAACTCTCTCTGAGGAGACTCTGTCACTAGAATCCTTGCTTAGACAGACCTTGTGGTGAGTGATAAAAGACTGACTGACTGATCTCTCTCTCTTAAGACTCAAGTCTAGGCCACGTTGGCTTAAGGCCCTTCATACTTATTTCCTTTTTCTCTCTTTCTCTCTTTCTTTAATTCCTCATTGTATTATTAATTAAATTCTCTATAAAACCCAGTTGACTTGGGTATATTCATAATTGGGAATATTTCCCTGGTGACCACCTTATATTTGATTTAAAACCAAGACACTGTAGTGAAACATATTTTCTGAGGTCACAATTTACTCACCCTCTCTTATAACTCTTACAATTCATATTTTCAACCATTTTAACTCTTACAGTTTATGTCTCCAACTCTTTTAAATGCCACAAAATAAAACTATTGAAAGTCATTTTAACTTGGACTGTATTAATTTTAAAATTGTGACCATAGTATTATCTTAGAATTCTCATATATTGATTCCAACCATAAAATTTAATTCCTTATAATATACACAATATTTATTAAGTTGAGAATCTTATATGGATATGGCCTATGATGCCCCCCCAAATAATTACAATAGTGACATCAAAGATCATTGATCATCTATCACCATAATAGACATAATATTAATGAAAAGTTTTTGTGAGAATTACCAAAATGTGGTGGAACTACAATGTGAGCAGTTCCGGTTGTAAAAACAATGCCAATAGATTTGTTCAACACAGAGTTGCCATAAACAATTTATAAAGAACACAATATCAGTGACTACAAAAAAGGGAAATAAGGTAAAACAAGGTATGCCTTATATAGGAATGAGTCAAGTAAAAGGTTGAGAGATGGCCTATAAATGAATGTAAGAGATCCCTAGAATCTTGTAACCCTGTTACAAGTAAGTTAGCCTGTAATTCTTACTACATTTTATAGTTTCTCTAGATTTTAGCAAAGCTTTTGACAAAATATCTCCTTTTTTTACTTTCTAAAAATTTTAAATTTAACTCCTCAAAATGAGGATTTCCATACACACAGCAGAACAAAATATATATATATATATTGTGGCTCTCTATTTTATATCATTTGCTTATATACATATATATATAAAACCTGTTTATATATAGATATACATTTATATGTATGCATATATGTATATAATACACAATCAATAATCATTTTTTTTAATTTACAAATTATTTTTTCTTTTGACAAGTTCAACTTAGTAACCCATTTTCTCCTAGTGTCATTTCCCCAACCATTGAAAAAAAGTTTACAACAATTTACATAGAAATATGTGCCTATGTGCTTAAAAATAGAGATTGTTCTTTGGGATATTTACAGATGGTCTATACAAGTTATGTACAGGTGGTATACTATATATCACAAGTTTCTTTGCTGGAATATGGCTTTCTGTAACATTTAAAATGAGTATATGTCATAAACTGTGGCAGTTAAAAGAGTTAAGGGTATAAACTGTAAGAGTTAAAATGGTTGAAGGCCTTAAACTATAATAGTTAAAATGGTTGAGGTTGTAAACTGTAGTGAGTAAAATAGTGGAAGATATAAATTGTGATAGATATAAGAGTGGGTGAGTAAATTGTGACCGGAGAAAATATGTTTTCACTACAGTGTCTTGTTTTAAATCAAATATAAGGTGGTCGCCAGGGAAATATTCCCAATTATGAATATACCCAAGTCAACTGGGTTTTATAGCGAATTTAATTAATAATACAATGAGGAATTAAAGAAAGAGAGAAAGAAAAAAAGGAAATAATGAGAAAAGGATAGACCGGCCCAGGGTATCCCTGGCCAACCCAGGCCTAAGTCCTAAAAGAAAAGATCAGTCAGTCAGTTATCACTCACCATAAGATCTGTTCAATTGAGGATTCAAGGGGACAGAGTTTCCCCAGAGGGAGTTACAGTCAGAGTCAGTCCCAAGGGACTTCTTCTCAAGAGATCATCTTCAAGAGGTTGACCTCAAGAGCTCTCTCCAAGAGATTGTCCTCAAAAGAGATTCTTTCTCAAGAGACCCTCCTTAGAGCCTGTCTCTCAAGAGCTCCTTCTCAAGAGATCCCTTTTTCTTATATAGGGGGTTTTCTCCTATGTCACCTCCCCTAAGTTCTTCCATCTACCAATCACAGTAGACGTTTTCCAAAGGACAGCCCATTCTGAATTCACAGCTGAGTCGACTAATCCTTTTAGTAAGTTTGAACCAGAAAAAACTTCTGAATAAATTTTCACCTCTTTGCTCCTTATAAATTCACATGTTGCCTGACCTTTATAGGTACTTAGCACCCTATTGTATTAATTCTAAAAATAGGCATGGCTTAAGTATGGGTGTAAGCATTTCTCATTGTTCAGCAAGGAGTTTTCTCCCCTAAAGCAGTCCTAAGTATGGGTGGAGTAGAGGTCCTCCCATTTCTGATCCAAGTAGAGTTCTCACATTTTAGATCTAAGCAGCTTCACTGTTTAAAATGGGGAATGGTCTTAACCAAATGTTCTAAGGTAGAGTCTGAGAAATTTCAAGATTCACATTTCTCTGGAAAGTACATATTTGGCCATCACCATATCATTTATATATGGTAAAGGCAATTAAGTGATTTGTTGGATAGAGAGCCAGGCCTGGGTTCAAATTACTTCCTAACTGTTTTGCCCCTGGACAAGTCACTTAACTTCCATTGCCCAGCCCTTACTTCTCTCTCTCACACACACACACACACACACACACACACACACACACACACACACACACACACACATATATATAGAAATGCAATAATGCTAGTTTCAAAACTCTCCTCCTCTGAATTTCTTTCTGAGCTTACTTTTTTTCTCTTCTATGCACTTAAAAAAATGTTTCAGTTGTCTTTATTTTTGAATCACTTGCTAACTCCTTTGTCCCACATCCAACTGCTCCATCCTCAATTAAAAAGACAGGGGGCAGGAGGAGGAAACTTGTAACAAATAAGCATAGTCAAGAATCACGATTCTACACAGAGGCCACATTCAAAATTTTACACCTCTTTCTACACATTGAATTCATCACCTCTTCCTTTGCTGAAATGGGTAATGTATTTGATCATAAGACTTTGGAAACATGGTTAGTGACTGTTTTGATCAGAGTTGTTATCTCCCAGAGTTGTTGTTTTTTTACAATGCTGCTTCACTTGTATAAATTGTTCATACTACTTTCATTCATACTTCCCAGAATTCTCTGAAACAATTTAATTCATGCTATCTTATGGCATAATAATATTCCATTATATTCATAAATCATAATTTGTTTCCCTTATTGATGGGGGTATCCCTTCAAAATTTCCTGGGGGTTGTTTTGCTTTTTTTTCCCTCCTTTTAATTGGTCCTACCATTCATATGGGGAAATGGAGAGATGTGAACTAGAAAATGATAGTTGTATGGGCTTAGAAAATGATAGTTGAATGGCTGGATTCAAAGAGTATTTATTAATGGTTCAATGTTAACTTAATAGGAGGTCTGCTGTGATATACCCCAAGGATCTTTGCTTGTTTCTGTGATGCTCTTGTTATTCTTGGCCTAGAAGAAGGCAGAAATGGCATGTTCATCAGATTAGCAAATGACCCAAAGTTAGGAGGGGAAGCTAACACAGTGGATAATAATCATATGAAAAAAAGTTCTTATAAGCAAGAGCACTGGGCTAAATCTAATGATATGAAATTCAACAGAGAAAATTTTATATCTATATTTTTAAAAATTCCCTTTACCAAGTTCAAGGGAGAAGTGACAAGGTTAAACAATAGTTTGTCTTTAAACATCTGGGAGTTCTAGAGCTCAATATGAATCAGTGAAGTGAAGTGAAGTAGCAACTAAGAGTAGTAATGCTACTTAGATTTAATTTATAAGAGGCATAGCTTTCAAGACTAAAGAATTTTGGGGGCAGCTGGGTAGTTCAGAGGATTGAGAGCCAGGCCTAGAGACAGGAGGTCCTGGGTTCAAATTTAGCCTCAGACACTTCCCAGCTGTGTGACCGTGGGCAAGTCACTTAACCCCCATTGCCCAGCCCTTACCACTCTTCTGCCTTGGAACCAATACACAGTATTGATTCCAAGATGGAAGGTAGGATTTTAAACAAACAAACAAACAAAAAAGACTAAAGAATTTCCTTTATGCTCTGCAATGGTCACATGACACCTGCAGTATTTTGCTCAGTTGTGGAATCCACAATTTAAGGAGAACACTGATAAGTTGGAGAGAATACAGACTTGTAACTAGGAAAATAAAGGGCATGATTCCATGTCAAATGAGAGGCTGAAAGACCTGGGGCTATTTAGCTTGGATAAAAGAAGCCTTAAGGAGGATGTGATAACTGGGTTCAAGTATTTGAAGGGTTGTCATATAAAGGAGGAATTAGAATTGTTTTGTTTGCTTCCAGTAGACAGAACCAGCAACAATGGGTGCAAGTTGCAAAGGAACAAATTAAGAATTAGTGTAAGGAAAAACTTCCTAATAATTAGAGTAGTCTGAGAATGAGATAGGCTGCCTCAGGTGGCAGAGACATCTCCCTCCATGGAAGTCTTAAAGCGAAGGTTAGATGACATTTGTTCAACATGTTATAGTTTTCAAGGCTGCTCCTCCACCTTCAGGGTCCGCCCATCCCCAATTCTCACCGAGTCTTTAAGAAGCTGCAATATGCATGATGACCACACTCTGGGAAAGTCTTTTTGGACTGAGGGAAAATGACAGTTGGGGAGTGAGGATGTCTACCCCTCCATCACGTGAAGACTTCCTACTGTGGAAAGGGCAGCTAAGAACAATTTGTTCCAGAAGCCTTGAAGACAACTAAAGCAGGTGCTGTGGAGTGCTTAGAGCGTGGTCAGGCATGAAAGATGCCAAAGTCATCCACTGCATCCTGTGTCATTTCCAGTCTTCCTGACTTTTGTCTTGCCACTGCACTTGGATGGCTGTGGAAGAGAGTGAGGCTGATGACTGTGCAACTGTATCTTGCTTAAATCTAATTCATGCTCAAGTTGAGACATCATCCCCCTGATGTCATTGGTCCTCCTTGAAAAATGAAGGACAAACAACTATTCAGTATGCTATGTTTCATTTTAGGGATGGTTGGATTTGATGGTTACTGAGCCCTCTTTCAGTTCTGAAGTTCAATATTCTATGAATTCCTGTTGTCCAAAAAGAGAACCGGCTTCCTTGTAAAGTATTTAATTCCTCGCCATTGTAACTTTTCAGTCCAAGGCTATGTGAACGATTATCAGAAATGTTGTTTAACATTCGTGTTTTAGATGGGCGTTTGGACTAGATGACTTTTGAAATCCTTCCCAACTCTACAATTCTCTGATTCTCTGATTTTCAGGCAAGAGGTTGTTAACAGGCAGGTTTATGACTGATGGCAGCTCTGATTCAGAATGCAAAGGTAGCTTGGTAGCTGGTGGCTAATTATATGTTTGATAAATTTGTTGTTAAGACAATGCAGCATGTGTCCTCCCCCCATCTGCAAATTGCCAGGTTACTGGAGAGTTTCCTATGTGAACAGCAATTATGCTTAATTTGGTCCTGAGATTTCCCCATTTGTCATTATGTCACAAAGTTTACTATTAAGACCTGCTCATGTTGCTTGTGAATGAGGCTAAATTTCTGATGGTTCACACATGTAATAAAGCCATTCATAAAACCAGCAGTGTTTAGACTTCCTTACAAACCACAGAACTTTGTTGGCTATTTACATCCCTAAGAAAAGTTTACTTTCTCTAGGTATTTGTTTGCCCAATGTGTTAATTGCCTAGAAAACAATAAATACCAACAAATGTTATGGTTTCATAAAACAAGAAGGGACTTTTGAGATTCTCTAGTCCAATTCTACTGTATTTACAGATGAGGAAACTGAGAAAATAGAGAACAGAATTAGCTTTCCAAACTGATTGATGACAGAGCTCCGGCAAGTCTTCTGACAGCTCAGCATTCTTTTCAACTTAGCCCCAAAGCTTCCAGACATCACACAAAGGACAGATTAAAAACTGCTCAAGAAGGAATAGCAGCTGAGGACCACCTTTAGTAAAGTACAGTTTTTTTATTCTAAGAGATATCATTTGACATCTCTCCAGCAAAAATAATAATACAGTGACAGCTAAGTAGCACAGTGGATAGAGTTCCAGACCTGGAGTCGACAGGACCTGGATTCAAATATGACCTTAGACACTTCCTAGCTGTGTGACCCTGGGCAAGTCACTTAACCCCAATTGCTTAGTCCTTGTTAATCTTCTGTCTTAGACCTGATACTAAAACAGAAGACTTAAAAAATAATAATGCATAATATAATATTATATTATTTGGCAATATGTTATTATCATATGAAAGACTTCCATGTTTCTTTTGAGGAGAAGAAAGCAACAGAGGCAGCTAAATAGTGCAGTGAATATAGACCTGGATGATCTGAGTTCAAATGTGACCTCATACACTGCGTGACCTTGGACAGGTCCTTTTGCCTTAAATTCTTTAATTGTAAAATGGGGATACTAAAAGCACCTACCTCCCAGTGTTATTGTGAAATTCAAATAAGATAATATTTGTAAAAAGAAAAAGGTGTTTAGCACACATAGTTGTTATTCATCCTTCATTTTCAAAGAGAACCAGTGACATCACAGGCTGATGCCTTGACTTGTGTGTGAATTTAAATGAAACAGTTACAAAGTCCTCAGCTTCACTGTCTTCCGGAATTATCAAAGTCCAGTAGCAAGATGTCGATGACCCAGAATGCAGTGGATGACTCTAGCATCTTCAATGTCTGACCAAGCTCTAAGTACTCCACAATACTTACTTCAGCCCCATTCATAGCCATTGGAATGAATTGTTCTCCTCCATTCATTCTGCTGGGGTTGGGGGTGGGGGAAGTCTTCACATCCTTGAGGCAGACATCCTTCTAACTCCCAGATAATAAAAACCAAATAGGTTTGAGAACTACAACCAGGTGGTACAATGGATGGAACACCAGAATTTAAGTCAGAAAAACTCATCATCCTGAGTCCAAATCTAGCTTCAGACCCTTATAACTGGGTGACACAGCACAAGGCACTTAGCCCTTTTGCCTCAGTTTCTTCATCTGTAAAGAATGAGCTAGAGAGGAAATGGCAAACCACTCTAGTGTCTTTGCCATGAAAACCCCTAAGAAAGTGGTTACAAAGAGTTGGACACAACCAAAATGACTAAAAAATGTACTAGCACATAGTACGTATATAAATGTTTATTTTCTCCCTGCCCTTCCTCCCTCCAATATAAGAAGGATTTTAACTGGGCCAATAGAGAAATCAGATGGCGATTTTCAGTTTGGTTCTGAGGACTGGGGAAGGGAGGTGAGGGAGGTGGAGGAGAAGTGAGGGCACAAGAAGAAGAGAGTGATAACAGGAGTGCCTTTCTTTTAGTACAGTGCCTGTGGTGCATAGTAGGCACTTAATAAATGCTAGATGATTGAATGATTGGCTTAATAAACAATATAGGGGGCTCAGGGGCAATCTGCAAAATGTTGACTTTGTTGCAGAGAATACAAGGTGCAACTAAGCAAATAATCTCAATGTGTGCCATTATTGTCTCCTTGAGAAATGACCTAGTGAACAGAATACTAGATTATGAAGATCAGTGACCAGGTCTATAGTCTGAGAGCTGCCACAAGAAACTGAATTCATTGCCAATTGTTCCTCATCTATCAGTATTGGAAAGATTGTGAAATGAATGTGTAAACGTCGGAGCTCTGTGAACTGGAGAACTTCTGGGGGAAAAAAGCTTGGAAAAAAATTCCTAAAGAGATATTGGGTCATGTCTTGTCACTCCTCGGACATTTGCATTGGGATAGTAGCCCATGGGTACAGGACTCTGAAGGGTGGTACAGAACTGGTGAGGGGCAAGAATTTAAATTCCCAAACAGTCCCCACTTTGGAGGTTCTTCAAGTGGGAGCCCCCTTTTGGGACTCTCAAAGAAGGAAGCTGACTAGACTCTCACACAGGCATCAGTTAGTAAATTGCTCTTCCAGGTCAATCCCAGTGCATGCCCAGTTTGAAAAAATTCTATTTCCTTTTTTAGATCTAAGGAACAACTTGCAGACTCTAGCAAAAATCTTCCAGCTGATTATGCTTTCCAAAGGAAAAGGGTATTGTGAGTCCTGTGGGCAAACCAAAAAGAAACTAGATAGACCTCAGCATTGTAAGCATTGATCAAATTAAAGGCAATCCTTCTACTATCTATGCTTCTGACCTAATACTCTAGTCACTAACCAGATTAATAAACACACACACACACACACACACACCACAGAAATAGTGCACAGGAGGTGGAAGATCATGGGGAAATTAATTTCAGATAACTGAAGTCACTATTCTCTGACTATGAAGATTAAATATCCCCTGGGGCTTTGGCAACATCTTTATAAAAATGCTCTGGGTATAGTAAACAGGAACTTTTGGAGTTCGAATGCCACTCTTCCCTCTACTCCACCCAATCCAATAATAATTATGATTATGAAAGAACTTTAAGGTTTGGAATGCAGAGTCTCTATCAGGGTGGGATTCAGGGAGGACTAGCACTTGTGGTATGAGGGTTTGCTAAGCTCTTTTCAGGGATGCCCATCCACACCTCACCTGTGGCTCCAAAAATCTGTAGCGTGTGCAGCTGTCATAACCCAGAAAAACCTCAGCAGACAGGCTAAGTCAGGCTAAAGGTAACTGATAGCCTGTAATTCATCACAGAGTTAGGAGGAGGTTCTTGAGACTCTTTCAGATAATCTACATGATTAGCATTATTTTCAGAATATGAAGACACTATTTACCTATTAAAATACTCCTTTTTCCATCTATTTATGTAAGGCAAAATAACATCCTTTGACAAAACAACATAACACAGCAAATTAGATGCAGAAAAATATATGAGAATCTAGCTGTCTCTATGAAGTCAGATTAAAGAGGTTTGTGAAAATGCATAAAGTAATATTATTTTTGCTTTAGGAACTATAGTTATTTTTCATAAAAATATGCTATTTGTGTCAGAACATAATAGAATTATCATTGTTTTAAGTAAGTTAATAAATATCTAAAATTTTTGTTAGCTTGAAATACAATAAATATTAACATATATAACCCACATGACTGGAAGCTTCTGTGGGGTGCTCAATAATTGTTAAGAAGTCCATTGAGGATAAAGTTTGAAAAGTACTATTATAGAGGACATTGGGTTTATGAGTTTACAGGACAGCAAGATGGTGCAGTGAATAGAGTGCTAAAACTGTATTCAGGAAGACTTGAAGTTAAAATCTGTCTCAAATACTAAGTGTGTGATCCTGAGCATCAGTTTCCTCATCTGTAAATTGAGGGGCTGAACTTGATCACCTCTAAGGTCCCTTCCAGCTCTAAACCTATAGTCCTATGAGCTCTTTTGAAAGATTTTCAGAAAATATTAGAAAATATCTATGATATGAAAGGGTTAATGCACTCTGATTCATTCCTACCTTGATTAAAAGGAGGTTGTAATTAAGGCCAGAGCTTTGACTAAGAATAGCTGACTTGTTTACAGAAGATGCTAAGGCTAGCAAAACATTTTGCATACATCTTCTTGGAACCTCAAACAACCCTTGAGGTGTAATAATAGCACAGCATCATCCCCATTTAACAGAGTGAGAAGCTGAGGTTCACAGAAGTTAACTGACTGGCCCATGGTCATAAGGCTAGTAAAAGAATTGAGAATTGATCCTTCTGGCTCTAAATGTGGGTAAATGTTTTCTATATCTTCTTACCTCTAGCCAGTTCTAAACTTGTGGCAAGCCTGTGATTTTTGACTCATCATCCTCCTCTCTTCACCACTTCAATCAGTCAAACAATCAATAAACATTTATTAAGCACCTATTTTGTGTCAGATACAGTGAGGAGAGGAAGAAGCTTTAGGGCAAAAAGTGTCCAAAAAATGGTCCCTGCCCTCAAGGAACTTACAATAATGGGAGAGACAACATGCAAACAAATATAGAGAAAACAAGATATATGTAGGATAAATGGGAAATAATTAATACAAATAAGGAAAGGTTGTATAGCTAGGTGGTAAAGTGGGTAGAGCACTGGGCTGGGTGTCAGAAAGACCTGAGTTCGAATTTTGGCCTCAGATACTTACTAGCTGTGTGACCCTGGGCAAATCACTTAACCTCTGTTTGGTTTAATTCACTGGAGAAGGAAACGGCAGAAAGAAATGGCAAACAACTCCAGTATCTTTGCCAGAAAACCTCATGGTCAGTATTGGTGTGTTATGATCCACAGAGTCACAAATAGTTGGACTTGACTGAATGACTGACCAACAATAAGGAAAGGAATTAATAATGATAATCACTAACATTTATATAGTGCTTAGCTGGCTTTGTGCCAGGCACTATTATTATCCCTTCTTTACAGATTAGGAAATTATGGCAAACAGGGGTTAAGTTGTTAAGCAAATAAATATCTGAGGTAAAAATTGAACTCAGATCTTCTTGACTCTAGCTTCAACTCTAGAATTGGGAAGGGTTGAGGTGACTTCCCATAGAAGGTGAGATTTTAGTTGGGACTTAAGCCAGAGCAGAGCAATCCAGGCATGGGGAATAGTCAAAGGGAATGCCAGAGCCAAGGGATGGACTGTGGTTCATGGAAAACACAGGAGGCCAATGCCACTGGATCAAAGAAAACTATCTGAGAGTAAGATGTCAGAAGACCAGAAAGGCAGTTAGGAGCTAAAAGAGCTTGAATGTAAAATAGAACATTTTCTATTTTGATCCTAGAGGTAATAAGGAGCCACTGGAAATTTATTTAATAGAGGGAATAGAGGGTGACATGGTTAAATCTTTACATTAGGAAAATCACTTTAGTGGCTGAATGGAGGATGTAGTCGGGAGAGACAAAGGCAGATCCACATACAGACCATTGCAGTAATCAAGGCTGGAGGTCGAGAGGGCCAGCACTAGAATGGTAGCAGTATCAGGAGAAAAAAAAAAGAGACTATTCAAAAGATGTTGCAAAGGTGAATTTTTAAAAAATTTAAAATTTATTTACTTATTTGTTTCTTACATTAAAAATCCCAGTTAACTCCCTCTCTCCCTCACTCCCCTCCCCCCATTAAAGAAGGCATAATTTGACCAAAAAGATATATATATATAAAACTATCTCTTGCTTATTTCTATTTATTGATACTTTGTCTAGAGGTGGACATACACAAGTCATTCTTCAAACAATATTTCTGTTGCCATATATAATGTTTTTTGCTTCTTCTTATTTCACTCCTTATAATTTCATATAGGTCTTTCTTTTTAAAAAATTAACCTGCTCACCATTTCTTATGGCATAGTAGTAATCTATCACAATTATATGGTACAACTTGTTCAGCCATTTCCCCACTTGATGGGCATCTCAATTTCCAGTTCTTTGCCACCACAAAGAAAGCTGCTATAAATATTGTAGAACAAATAGGTTCTTTTCCTTTTCTCCTGATCACCTTAAGAAATAAACCTAATAGTGGTATTTCTGGGTACTCTCTGGGCATAATTTCAAATTGCTCTCCAAAATGGTTAGATCAATTCGCAATTCCACCAACAGTGTATTAGTGTCTTCATTTCCCCATATCCCCTCCAACATTTGTCATTTTGCCCTTTTACCATATTAGCCAATCTAATAGGTATAAGAAGATATCTCATGGCTGTTTTTATTTGCATGAATGATTTAGAGAATTTTTTTCATATAGGTATATATGTCTGTTATTACTTTAATCAAAAATTATCTGTTCATATCTTTCACCATTTTATTTGATAAAATTATATAGATATAAGACCTCTATCCAAGAAACCATCTATAAAATTTCCCCACTCCCCAATTTACTGCTTTCTGTCTAATCTTGGCTACATTGATTTAATTTGTATAAGCCCTTTAAAAATTAATATATTCAAAACTATCCATTAGAAACTAGATATAGACTACTATCTTACACAATTTACCAAGATAAGATCAAAATAGATGCATGACCTGACCTAAGTATAAAGGGAGATATCATAAGCAAATTGGGAGAAGGAACATATCACCTATTCAATTTATGAGAAGAATTTATAAATCAACAAGTTATAGAAAACATTGTGAGATATAAAATGGATACATTAAATTTAAGAAGGCTTGTGCAAAACTGACAATAACAGGCTTTTACAATAGATTGGATATGAAAGGAGGGGGTGAGATAAGGATAATACCTAGATTTTGAACCTGAGGACCTGGGAGGATGATGTTACCTTTTACAGTAATAAGAAAAATAAGAGGGGGAATAATTGAGGGGGAAAGAAAATGAGTTCTGTTTCAGACATATTAATTTTAAGATGTCTAAGGGACATCCAAATTGAGATGTTTAAAAAGTGTTTGGAGATGTAATATTGAGATCGGAAGTGAGATAGAGACAGAATACATAAATTTGAGAATTATCAGCATAGAGATAGTAATTAAATCCATGGGAGCTAATCAGATCACCAAGAGACTATATAGAGAAAAGAGAAAAGAGTCATGATAAAACGATGAGCGACATCTATGGTAAGAAGTTATTCTCTGGAGGAAGATCCAGTAAAGGAGACAGAGAAGGAGTGGTTTGATATATAGAAGAACCAGTGGTATAGAGAAAATGGTATCAAGGAGGAGAGAGTGATCAACAATATCAAAGATTGCTGAGAGGCCAAGCAAAAGGAAGATTGAACAAGGACATCAGATCTGGCAACTAAGAAATTTTCAGTAACAGCAGTTTCAGTGAAATGATGAGGTGTTATTGAAAGTCATATTGTTAAGAAGAGAGGGAGGAAAGAAAGTGGAGTCAACTATTCTAGATGGCTTTTTAGAGACGTTTAGCTACAAAGAGCACAGGAGTTATAGATGATAGAGTGGATGGAAGGATCAAACAAGAGTTTTTATTTTTTAGGACAGAGGAGACATAGGCAGTGGGAAATGAGCCCACCGATACAGAAAGATTGAAAGTTAAGTGAAAGAATAAGGATAACAGAGGAGGCAATCTTTGGGAGGAGAGGGAGTGGAATGGAGTCATTTGAACAAGTAGAGGGGTTGTTAACTCTGGCAAGCAGTAAGGCGAAGCCACTTCACATGAGACAGGAGTAAAGAAAGAGAGAATGGCAGAAGGAATCTGAATGATGACATATGAGGAAGAAGGGAAAAGAGGGCGTTCACAGCAAATGGTCTCATTTTTTTTTCTATAAAATTATGTCAAAGTTCCTTGCTGAGAGAAAAGGGGCAAAGGGGAGCCTTGGCAGGTTTGAAAGGGGATGAATAATTTGGAAAGAGTTACTGTGAAAAGTGGGATAGTGAATTGAGAGTTGATAAGGGGGGATTTTCTAGCAGCAGTGAAGACCCAGTGGAGGTTAAGAAACATAAATTTGTAGTGGACCCAATCAAAAGAGTTCTTTGATTTTCTCTATCTTTGTTCAGGAGGAACAAAACTGACAAATGGTGGGAATGATTCAAGGTTTGATGGCAATATATGACTCGAGGGCTAGGGATTTAAGAGAGGAGGACAGAATAGAATTGAAATGGTTCACCAAGATGAATAGAAGAGGAGAAAGTTACAAATACAGGAGAGATAACATGGATGAGAACTAGGAGGTCAAGAAATTAAATATGATGGAACAAAGAATAAGACTTTATAAATGAAGTCAGAGAGAGGTGAAAAGTCGATAGATTATAATAGGATAGAAGGATATCAGAATTCTTGGACATAGAAATGACACAATTGTGGATGATGGTAGTATCAAGGGGATGACCCTCTTTTGGGGTTGTTGAGCTGGAGTTAGTTTGGGGGAGATGAGCAGGTTGAGGAACTGAGTTGGTTAGGTATTCCCTGAGGAGGCTGGCTAAAAAGTTGCAATGAGAAGTAGATTTAATCCAGATGGAAGACTTGGAGCCTGAACTGTGTTACAATTGTATCTTATTCTGGTCCCCCTACCTACTTTCCTGCTCTTTCTAGTCAGTATAGTAAGTTTATAAATAATTAGTATAAAGTGATAATTGCAGGAAGTAAGCTTGCAAAGGGGAATCTAGAAGTCTACAAATTGTCCCAAAGATTGAAGGAATATGATTTACAACTTGCATCATATATTAATCCCATATCACATACTGGTAATACATGCCAGATCAGCAGAAGCCACTAGGCTTTGCTGTCAGAACCTTTTGGTCCCATGCTATCCAAATTTCAGACAACTTCTAGACATCCTCAGGAAGATCAATGAAGCAACCAAATGGTTAGGATAATTTTGAGATTATGTGGACATGTTAACTTTAAAGTTCTACTGTCAACTTTGAAATTATTCAGATATGTTAATGAACTAAGCCCAAGGTGACACAGAATAAGAGCTAATTCATCCCTTTCAAAAAAATTATAAAAATGAGACCTGAAACTTTCCTCCTGATTATTCTTTCATCTTCATTTCGTTCTTGCTCCTGGGTGCTCCCAGCTCTGTTCCATGGTTACATAAGTGATACTCCCTGCCTCTCCCTTTCCCCATTCTCTTCCTCATTGCTGCCTGCCTTCCTTCACTACTCTATCTCCATCCCTTTGCTGTCTGATTCTGCACCCTTTTTAGGTACTTGTTTCTCTACTTTCTATGTTGTTTGCCCCATCACCCTCTGTGACTTATCAGAGTGTGATTGCTACCTCACATCCCATTGCCATTGTGCTCCTTCCCAATAAGCGCCCCCAAAATGGGGTGTGCCTGCCCCATTTCATAATTCCACCAATTAATGATCAATTCATGGCCCCTGGCAGCCTTTCTTCAGGTGTCATGCTGTTTGCAGCAGGAGATGGAAGGCTCCATTCCCATTTAAATTGGGATATTTCCTGAGTGGTAGAGCCTGGATAGAACATATTTTCAATGAGAGTTTATACTGCATTACTCATATTCCTTTGCACTATGGACGTGCCTTCATTTTTGACTTGTAGATTGCCAGGGAATCTTTTCTGCCTAGCTCTGACTTTAGTAAAGGGGAAGTGAAACAACTCATTTTCTATAATGCTCATAATGATGGAACTCAGTAATGATGATCATTCACTTATAGCCTCTATGGAGCATACCTACTTTTTATGGAAGTCTCTGTTTCAACACCATTTCATCATCCAAGTCAGATTCTCCAGTCTCAAACACTCTAGTAGCCCAGACAGGCTTTTATTTTTTGGTTTCTGTTTCATGGAGATACTGGCCCAGTGCAAGGCTGACATCTGGCTTTGAGCCCGGGAGGCCATTGGGGCAGGTGTTCTCCTGGATGGAGCCCATACCAGCACAGAGTAAGAACTACCCTTGTCTTCTACAGACTGCCATTTTCAATAGCATGGCCTTATGTTCACTGTCTTCTGCTTTTGCCTTGAAAATTTGCTTTAGGCAGAAATCTGGTTGAGGGCAACTGGAGCCAGAAAAAGAACTTTTATTCTTTTGATACAATTTGAACGAGTGCCATTTGGTCAATTTCAATTTAGAAAAAAATGCCCCCAACGAGAAATGATCAGAACCTTCCTGGTATCCCAATACCTCTCTTTCCTGATTTTTCTTTTAGAAGCATTGCCTTACATCTCCTCACTTGGACTCATCCCTAAGGAAGCATTCAAAGAGCCAAGGCATCTTCTTCTCTAGCTCCCATTATTTTTCTTCCGCTGGAGAAAAATGTGAAAGCCTTTTAATAATGTCAGCATTATCCTGGACGCAAGACTTCCCTAGCAATCGATAGGAATAATGTAGGTAGAACAAGTAGATGGGAGTAAGAGGAGTCTGTGGAGTTTGGAAACTTCATGATACAAATGATAAATCAATAGCTTACTGAGAAATATTAATAAAATAATTAAGCTTCAGAGATCAAATTTATTAATAAATTCTTCCAGTATAGACAAGTAATAATGGCTGACATTTATATGGCCCATTACAAAATGTACAGAATAGGTAAATTTTGTGGCATTTTGTCTTTCATTCAGAGACAAGGGGGAAAATCTTGGATTTAATCTATGTAGGGAACTCCTCATGTAGATCCCTTCTACCAATACACTAATAATATTAAAACTTAGAATCTTACAGAGGAGTGTGTGAACTAGAAAGGTTATATCACTCACTATGGTCATGCAGATAATATGTATCAGAGGCAGAATTTGAAACCAGGTCTTCCTAACCTCAAGGCAATAGCTCTATCCATCAGTATGTATCTGACATAATTCAGAGCATTATTGCATTAGGGCAAAGGAATGTCCTCTGATAAAAATGAGAGATTTTGAAAGATACAAATTCAAGGTATTAGAAATAGAATGAAATCTAGTGAATAATTAAAGGCTTACCTTTAGGGATAAATTTCCATTAATCTCATTGTACCTAATTGAATGTTTTTATTTAAGACTTAATTTCTGAGAGGCTCTCCTCTAAATATCATTATTATATATATTTTTAGATGTTTTCCAAAGGCCTTTTAGTCATCATCAAAACTCATTTTCAGTAACATGAAACCATTCCCAATGGAGGCCACTAATTTCTATCAGAAATCCTGGGAGATTTGCTTCCGATTACAAAACAATGGCAAAAAAAAAAAAGATGAGATTTCAGAGAGTTTGAATGCTACAATTTTATATTATAAACTTAAAACTATTTCAGGTCCTTACCATTAATGAAGTTTGGAGTGATTTTGTTTAGAGTGACAGAGGGACAAGTACTAGGGGAAGTGACATAGAGAGGGTTGTGGAGGGGGAGAAAGTGAAGACCAGTCCTTGTGGGTATTGTGAAATAGGAAAGTATATTTTTTAGCAGCCTTTTTTTTGTGATCCCTTTCTCCATTTAGGCTACAGTGAATGAATCAAGCATTTATTAAGTGCCTACTATGAGTAAGATACTATTCAGAACACTAGGTGTGGATACGACGAAAGACAAAAGAATGTCTTCCTTTAAGGAGCTCATATTAAGCTTCCCTGTATCTTAATTCTCCACTCATTTTTCATATGTTCTTTATCCTTGCTTTCAAAGAAGATCAATAACATTCATAAGGGGATGTCTTTACTCAATTGTGAATTGGATTTAAGTAAGGCAGAGTTGCACAAAGTCATCAGCCTCACTCTCTCTTCCAGAGTCATCAAGCCAGTGGCAGGACAAAAGTGATGGCTTGGGGTGCAGCAGATGATTGTGGCATATTCCATGTCTGACCAAGGTTTAAGGTCTCCATGGCACCTGCTTCAGCCACCTTCATGGACTTTGAAACAAATCATTCTCATCTGCCCATTCCACTAAAGGAAGTCATTCTTGGGTAGACACTGCACCTCTCCCCACTTCATCCCAATTCCCCAATGGATTTGAGGTCTGTTGGTCACCCTCAACTTGGTTTAGATTGTCTTCTGAGACCGTTTTCTCATGGTGTGGTAGCTACATATGTTACAGCTTCTGAGAGTCACAGGTGAGAGTTCAGTGATAGACACCAAAGGCTGCACGAACAGCCCTAAAAAGGGCTCAGGCAGCCCTCTTGACACAAGTGCTAATCCTTCTTGAACACCTCATACACAACTAAATAGAATAATGTTTTAGGCAGTATCTATACCTCTATTCTCTACTCCCTAGAATCAAAATATACTTGTACTGATATTTTATTAAGGCCTTGCTCACTGACTTGCTAATGAATCTTGTGAATAAATTAGTTTACTATTTATGGTGGGTGGATCAAAAGACTTCTAGAATCTTCCCAATCACTTGATGAAATTATTGGAAATGGGGACAAGTAAAGAAGAGAGTGAAGTATTATAATTTTGCCTCCTTCAGAATTTGATGGGCCAGGAGGTGTGAAGAACTTCCATAACCAACTTGATGCAATTATAGGACAGCTGGCCATTGTTTGGCTAAAGGATTAGCAAATGCTTGGTGACCTTATAAAGCTGGAGCAAGAAGCTTTTGGTTACTTTTGGTGGTGTGATGTCATGGATGATTATAGCTCTGCTATATATAGTCAAGTAAAGATCCCTCAAAAAACAGCAGATGGAACAATGATCAAGGAATTTAAAGACACAATATTAAACTCTTTCATTTATCTTACTCTTGCACAGATAGAAGCCTATAGGTACTAGGACAGGGGTCCTACCAGAGAAACCAACACTAATATAACCAACACTAATGTATCTTAAACAAGCCAGAAGTCAAACAGTCCTCTGAAAAATGGTGTTCCAGGTGAACCTGAGGCCTATAGCACTATGTTCCTAGGGGACAGGAAGACTGGAATGCATGAATGAAGAAGGTCCTAGGGAGTCAGAATGCCTTAATACTCTGATGAGGGAAAAAGGAATAAGAACATGATATCCCAGGGAGACCAGAAATCTAAATCACTCTTATTTAGATGCTCCAAAGTGCCCAGAAATGCATAAAGTATTGACCCAAGATAATATGAAGAGAAAGGAAGAGGAAATTTGCCAACATTGTGAGAACATATACAGTATGAGAGATGGAATTCCAGAATACAGAAAATCAAGATCAGAACTAAAGAATCCTTGACCATTTCATCTAAGAATATGGCAAGCGGCATAGCCCAGTCTTGGCACAAAGCTCCAGATCATGAATTGAGTCTGAAGATATGAGTAAACAGAAGAAGACAGTAAATACTATAAATAAATCTTCTGTGTTAATAGATACTCAAGAAGTAAACCCAGAAAAAGAGAATAACTCCATGACAATTATAAACAGGACATCAGAGAAAAAAGTGGCTTGATCACAAGAACTACAAAAGAACCTGAAAGAAAAATGGGGGAGAGGAGTGGGTGTTGGATGTATAAGCAAAATAAGAACTCTGAAGGAAAATTGAAGGAATTAGAAGCTTAGAATAGAACATATAAAGTTTATCCAAGCAATAATCTCCTTGAAGATTAGAATGGAGTAAACAAAATTAAATGACTGCAGAAGGCAAAAAGAAATACAGAAACTAATCAGAAGATTGAAAAATAGAAAAAATAATATAAAAAAATAAATTACCTGAAAAACAAGTCAAGGAGAGGTAATTTAAAAATCATTGTACTAGGGGGAAGTTGGGTAGCTCAATGGATTGAGAGCCAGGCCTAGAGACGGGAGATCCTAGGCTCAAATCTGGCCTCAGACACTTCCCAGCTGTGCGACTCTGGGCAAGTCACTTAACCCCCATTGCCTAGCCCTTACCACTCTTCTGCCAATACACAGTATTGATTCCAAGAAACCAAAACACAGTATTGATTCCAAGACAGAAGTTAAGGGTTTTAGTAAAAAAAAAAAATCATTGTACTCCCTGAAAACAATGACCAAACAAAAAACTTGACCAGTTCATGATATCATAACTGAAAGCTGATCAGACCTATTAGAATCAAATGATGAAATTGATCACTGATTGAAATAAACTCCAAATGAAAACATCCAGCAATGTCATAGCCAAAACCCTAGTGAAGGAAAAAATCATGTAAGAAACCACAATGAAAGACCAAGAAACAATAATCAGGATGAAAAAAAAAAGACTTAGCAGAAATTAAAATAAAGGAGGAAAAGTGTGGAATAATATATTCTAAAAGATAAAGTTTTACAATTAAGAATAACTCATCTCCCCAAATTATAAAGAACAAGCATGGTTTAAGAGAAGAGATATTAGAAGACTCTCCCATTTCACTTGTTTACAAAAATAGAAGATCCTTCTCCTTTATACTCTCTATGTCTCTCTAGGTTTTCCAGTCATAACTCCCTCCTGATTCTCCTTCTATCAGGCTACTCCTTTTCAATCTTTCTTGTGGATCCTCCTCCAGATCATGCCCTCTATCCAGAGGTGTCTCCCAGGGTCTAATCTCAGTTCTCTTCTCCTCTCCCTCTAGTCTACTTCATTCAGTGGTCTTACTAGATTCACTGGATTTAATTACCATCTCTATACTGACTCTCAAGTCCACCTGTCATACCTTAACCACTGTGCTCATGTCTAATCCTGGATTTCCAGCTGCCTTTCAAGCTTCTCCAACTGGCTGTCCAATTGACATCTTAAACTCAACATATGTAAAACTGAGCTCGTCTTTATTTCTAAATCCTATCTCCTAATTTCCTTCTCACTGTGAAGGGCAACACCAATCTCCTAGTTCCTCAGGATTGCAATCTGGATGTCATCCTCAACTCCTCACTATCCCTCACTTCTCATATCCAATCTATTGCCAAGGTCTATTGATTTCACCTTTGCAGCATCTCTTAAATATGCCTCTTTGTCTCCTATGATCCTGCCACCATTCTAGTATACACCCTCACACCTAGACTATTATAATAGCTTGATGGTAGGTCGGCCTGCTTGGAGTCTCTCTCCTTTCCAATTCCTCCTCCATTTGGCCACCAAAGTGATTTTCCTAAAACACAGGCCCAGTCATGTCACTGAACCACTCTAACTCCACTCAATCAATAACCTCCTTTGCCTCCCTATCTCCACCAGGATCAAACACAAAATCTTCTGTTTGACTTTAAAATTCTCTCATAATCTGCTACTGTCCCCCACCACACACACACACACACACACACCCCTTTCCAGTTTTCTTATATTTTCCTCCTCTATTTGTACCCTTTGATCCAGTGACACTGGCTCTCTTGCTATTCCTTGAACTAGCTTTGAGGAATGAGTTATTTTTAGTTGAAAAGCTTTATCTCTTGGACTATATTATTCCATATAATTTATTTTAGTTACTTTATTTTACTTCTACTTCTATTTCTCCTTGATATCTAAAATCTTTTATTATGACTCTTTATATGATTTTTTCCCCTTGACCTGGAAGCTTTAGGTTTTAGCTATGACATTCCTTTGTTATTCTTAGACTCCAAGCCTTTTCACTGGCTGTCCCCCAAGCAAATAATGATCTCTATCCTCATCTCCACCTACTGGCTTCCCGGGCTTCCTACAAATTGAATTAAAATCTCATCCTCTATCAGAAGCCTCTCCCAATCTCTTTTAATGCTAATGCATTCCCTCTTTTAATTATTTTCTATTTATCTTGCATTTAGTTTATCTGTTTGGATTTATTTATTCCTTGAGACACCCATTAGATTTTAAACTCCTTGAGGGTAAGAATTGTCTTTTGCTATTTTTTGTATCTCTTGCCCTTAGAACAGTGCTGGGTACATAATAGGTGTTAAATAAATGTTTACTAACTAAAGTGTTTGGATATAGTACATATTTTCAGATATTTTTGCTATATTAGTCAGTTAAATGGATTTTCTTCTTTTTTTCTATTTTTAAACAAAATTATTTATTATATAGATTGTTTCTCTGGGAGGGGAGAAGATACTAGGGAAAGTTATGGTGATATTAATTTAAAAAAGACACTAATAAAAATATTTTTAATTCCACAATCTTTGACACTATCAATCACCCTCTCCTGGATCCTCTGTTTTTTTTTTCCCCAGGTTTTCATGAAATTGCTCTCTTCCTAATTGGCCAACCACCCATTCTCAAGTTTCTTTGTTAGATTTTCATCCAGGTCATACTCACTAATTAGGGGTGATCCCTAGGGATCTTTCCTGGGCCCATTTCCCTTCTCTTTTTATAATACCTTGCTTACTGATTGATTGATTTCATAAGCTTCCATGGCTTCAACTATCATCTCTTTGCAAAAGATTACCAGATCTAGTCTTAATCTGTCTTCCTGAGCTACACTCCTATACCACCAAATGTCTTTTGGACATTTCACATTTGGATATACTGTGGGTATCTCAAACTCAAAATGTTCAAATTAGAACTTCATTATCTTTTTTTCCAAAAAACCTTTCCATCTTCCAACTTTCCTAATGCTATCAAGTTAATCACTATCCTTACAGGAACTTAGATTCAAATAGTCAGTGTCATCCTCAATTCTTCAATCACACTCAAACCACACATCTGGTCTATAGTCAAATCATTGCATTTCTACCTTTAAAATTCTCTCATGAGACAACCTTGTTTTAGGAAACCCTCAGGCATTCCTAGATCACCCTAGACAGAATCAATAGGTTTGTCCTGGACTGAACAAGAAAGTACCCAAAGAAGTCACCCTAGATAGGATTAGGAGAAATAATCTAAATTAAGTACTTTTATCTTAGAAATTTCTCTCATTGTATCTAGGCCTCTCCCAGGTAGTCTAGCCCTAGGCTGGACCAATCCTCCTTCCCTTGTCTCCATGTAAGCCTATCAGTTGTCCTTCCTTTCCTATATTCCCTAAAAAGTATATTAGACCCCACATTCTTCAGTTCAATGGAGATTCCCTTTCATAGAGCATTTTTCCTGGAGATAGTGTTCCCAGAGTCCAGGGCTTAGTTCTAACACAAGTTAGGTCTTGTGTATGTCTATGACTGTGTGGTGGCCATAAGAACATTGTCTCCCTTGTCCTGATTAAAAAGGTGTTCTTTGTAACTGCCTTAGTGGTTCTGTGTTTTTCCAGGTTAACACATGCATACCTTTCTCTCAATTTGCATAGCACCCATTGAACTATAGACCCTTTTCACTTGTCACCTAAATTCCCTGATTTCTATTTAACTTAAAACCACTGGATTCATTCTAGCCCCTAGATACAACCTCCTGGAAAATCCTAGGTTTTTATTTTTCATCCCTTCCCTCTAATCTGGGTATTCCCATGAATTTTCAGTGCCTAACACGATGCTATGACACCCCTAGAGTAAATGAGAAGCAACTTTAAAATTAGTCCAGTTCAGATTTGCCAAGGAATCTCCTTGTCAGATTAGGAGACATTTCCCTGTTTTAACCACAAAAACTCAAGACATGTTTTAGGTTTGTTTTAGAAGCTATATTAAGTGGGTCTTCTTTCTTTTCTTTCTCCCAGAGGAATTCAGAATCTGTTCCCATGCCCTTGTGAATAGGAAAAAACATTTGTTTTAAGTTATATTTAACTTAGCAGCTTTCTCAAACTTGCCCCCCTTTTGACTTTTTTTTTGAGAAAACTAAGTCTATTTTAATTTTATGAGGTTGAGAGACCTAGGACAATAGGACAATGTTTGTTCAGATCACATTTTTTTTGTGGATTTTTTGGCAGAATCAGTGTTTGCAAAAAGCAGATAAAACTTTACTGTTGGAGAGCCTCTCACAGTCACAAACAGCTGCCTGCCAGCAAATTTCCACTTAACAACAGAGCCCAAGTCATTGTTAGCCAGGTAGGAGAGATGGAGGAGAGAAAGCCAGGGAACTTCCTTGTTAGGCTATAAATGAAATTGTTGTTTAGTAATTACTGTAAGACAGCAAATCTGGGTATATGAGCCTTCTAAAGATAACATCTAAACTTGGTTTGCCCTCCTTAAACAACAGGGATGCATATGTATTAAGAAAGCCCCACAGCCCATTGATATTTTATTCACATCACATTCTGAGGAGCTCACTGACTGGAATTCAATAGAAACTGTTCTCTGTGTGAAAGTAATTTCAGAAACTAATCTAGTTTATGAAAATGAAAGGCATCAAAACACACACACACACACAAAAACACTGTTTCTGTACAAGTGCTTTGCTTCAAATATTTGACATGGAAATTTGTATAATCCCTCTGGGGGCACATGGGTTTCACCAGCCTTAACATCTCTTGAAATGAATTTCACAAATATTTATTTGTAATGCCAGGCCTACAAATAATTTAGGATATCAAGGCATCTTGTTGAATCATTCTTAATGATATGAATCTCAGATGGCTCTGAAGGTTAAAAGGTGTGAACTTTCATTTCTTATGTGTACATAGCACTTTTAAATGCTGTAGCCCAAAGCAGAGAACATCACTGTTCTGCTCTCCGTCCTCCCCCACCCCAAACTTTCTACATAATCCACCTTAAAAATTGAAAAGAGTTTGTTTATTAGATCATTTTTTTTAAGTCTCTCACATAGAAAAGCGTCACTGTATCTGCTGGGGAGGGGCCAGGGAGGTGATAATGCAGTTAGCAGGCTCACCTCTAAATGTAAGTCAAATGGAATGAGCCTAGCAGGCTTGGCAAGTGTGTGGCAAAGTCATAGTCATGAGCTAAAACTAGTGAATTTGAAAGATGAGGCCTCCTGATAGAGGAGAAGCCTAAGCCTGAAAGAGAGAGGAATGCAGTACTTTAACGTGAAGCTTATGTTTTGTTTCATCTACAGATATTGAGTTCATTGCAAACCACTTGTAATCATCCTTTGAATCTGTGCCAGCAACTAGGAACAATGCATAGAAGTTGTAGAGAGGAACATTTAAGCTACACAGAATTACACCTCAGAGTTGGGAGGAATTTAAGAAGCCATCTACTCCAACCCATAATGAATACTAATCTCCTCTATGCAAGCATGACAACTGGTCATCTAGTTAATGCTTGAAAGATTCCAGTGAAGGAGACCTTTAGCAGCCCATTCTACTTTTGATTCCTTTTAACTGCTAGTAAGTTTTTCCTTAAATCAAACCTAAATTTTCATACATGAAAAGTCCACTCATTGTTTGCTCACCATCTTAGGGATTAGGGAACAGAAGGAAGGTTGGAGGGAAGATGGGAATTTGGAACTTAAAATTTAAAAAAAAACCCAAATAGGAAAAATTGTTTTTACATGTATTTGGGGGATAAATATGGTTTAAAAAAAAAAGAAAAGAAAGAAAAATCCACCATTTGCTACTTCTACACATTGGGGCCAAACAAAATAAGTCTAATTTCTCTTTTAGGTGATATTTCTTCTTAGTATAGCTATCAAGTCACCATTAAGTCTTCTCCATATGAAACATCCCTAATTCATAGTAACAGAAGCAGAATATATAAAGATGATTAGAATAATCTCCTCATAGCCTGTTCATAGATACTGTTCTTGAGTTTTAGAGACTAGAGCAGCCTCCTGATCACAAATCAGATACCTCTCCCTATGGTCTATAAAAGTTCAATCCTAGAGGCTGACATAGTCATCCCTACCCCTTAACCCACAGGCCATTTTCTTTCTTTGGATTACTGTTGCCATCTGTAGTGGGTGTATGGGGTGTTCAGGGAAGACTAACTAGCACCTCTGGTGCTACCTTTTCAGGGCTACTCATCCACCTTTTGATATCCACCTGGCATTCAGCTCTCACCTATGACTCCAAAAAGCTTAACTTTGGGGAAACCCAGATATGAGCTATACCATGAATATTGTACACTAGGATATTTTCTGAAACAATTACGGATGGTGGTGGTTGTTGTTTGTCTTTCATTTTCAAAGAAGACCAATGATAATCAGGGAGTGATGTCTTGACTTGTAACTGAATTGGATTTAAGAGAGACAGAATTACTCAAAGTTGTCAACTTCACTCTCTCTTCCAAAGTCATCAAAGTCCAGAAGCAAGACAAAAGTCTAGACAACTGACAATGGCCTAGTATGCAATGGATGACTTTGGTGACTTCCATGTCTGACCAAGCTCTAAGTACTCCACAGCACCTGCTTTAGCCACCTTCATGACCATTAGAACAAATTGTTCTCATGTGCTCAGTTCTCTGGTGGAAGTCACTCACCAACAGGTTTGAGACCTGTCAATTACCATCAGCTTGGTTTAACCATCTATCCAGATAGTTAAACATCAGCCTACTAGAGCTTCTTGGAGCCACAGGTGAGAGCTGAATGCCAGGTGGATATCAAAGGCGAATGAGCAGCCCTGAAAAGATAGCACCAGAGGTGCTAGTTAGTCTTCCCTGAACTCATGCACCCACCACAGATGGCAACAATAATTCAAAGAAAGAAAATAACCAGGGGGTTGGAGGGTGGGGACAACTAGGTCAGCCTCCAGGATTGAAGTTGGACTGTGCAAGCTCAGAATCTGGGAGGCACCATACCATAAATTACAAGAATCACAGAATTTTGCAATTGAAAGAAGCACCTTAGCAGTCAGTTATTTATTATTGCTATTATTAACAATAATAATAACTAGCATTTGCATAGTTACTTAAGATTTACAAAATACTTTTACATATATTATCTCATTTAATCTCGACAACAATCCTGTAAAGTAGGTACTATTGTTATCCTTATTTCTAAATCAAAGAAACTGAGGATGAAAGAGTTGAAAAAATTTGCCAAACTCATACAGCTAAGAGTCTCAGGCAAGATTTGAATTCAGGTCTGAGTTCAGTACTTGATCTACTTTGCCACCTAGTTGCTAGTTCAAGCTAGTTTATTTAATCCATGGCTGAAAAAGGAATCCACCAAAAGAATTCAGATCATACCAAACAAGGGGTCATCTAGACATAGCTTGAAGATTTCTAATGAGGAAGAAACCACCAACTCTTGAGACAGGCCATTCCACTATTGAACAGCTGTAATAAAAGGATACTGGAGTTTCTATTGATTATTACTGATGGCTAATAGATCAAGATATTGCCTACCCTCTTCCCTGAAATGCCACCTGTTTTTCCTCCCTCTCCCTACTGCCTCCCCTTCCCTCCCCCCTCTTAGTCAGCCACCTTCTAAGTAACTCAAGGTGAACTATGAGGTTTAGAGAAGATACTCTTTTCTCAAGTAAGGGGCTTGTTGAGGAAGACAGGACAAGGATAGAGGATGGGGTAAGAGGGATGGGGGTTTCCCTAGTCTATACAGGAACCTTGGTTTTGAGGATATTAGGGAAATGCCAGTTCTGTCACCACTATGACACAAAGTCTATCAGGGAGATATGAGGACAATTATTTTCTTCTTTCTTCTTTTCCAAACAGCCAGATAATCTCAGCTTGATCAATTTAAGTCCAGAGACACAATTAGCTCTTCAGATTCAGCCACCACCCTCAGCCACACAAAAACTTCTTCTTCCCTCCTCTCTCAGAAGCCAAGAGAGTAGTTCAGTTTAGCTGTGGGGTTAGCTTCCAATTGTCTTTTCCCGGGAACATTCTGGAAGGTTCCCTTTTGATTGACAGATGATGTCCTTTGCATGCATTGCAGATTCTCTCTTTTACACAATTCAAATCATGAGGAAATCTTTCTTGACAATAAGCATAAATTTGTCTCTTTTCCCTTTTTACCCATCCTCCTGGTTCTAATCCTTCCTAAACACAAAAACTTGGTCTTCATGCCTCTTGAGGCCCCTCTTCTATACAATAAAATTAGCTTGTTTCTTCAGCTGATAATAATATGATATAGAATAGGAGATGGCAAACATAGCCTGTTGGCCAAATATATTTTGTATGACTGGTGACCTAAAAATGGTTTTATATTTAGGTTTTATGTTTATGTCATATTTTATATATACACAAATATTTAAAATATATTTTTATCAAATTATATATTAAATAATATATTTTAGATTTATATTTAAATATATTTTAGATTAAAAATACATTTAACATATTTAAAATATATTTTATTGGAATACATCCAGACTCATTTTTTATGCTGTTTATGAACTCAGTTAAATGAAATATCATCTTAAAAAAAAAAAAGGACAGGTACGTGGTGCAGTGGATAGAATTCTGGATGTGGAACCTGGAAGACTCATCCTCATGAGTTCAAATTTGGTCTCAGAGTTCCTTGAGGACAGGGATTGTTTCTTTTCTTTTCTTTGTCTTTGTATCCTCAGCACCCTGTCCAATGTTTTAATAGATGTTTTTGTGATAGATTGATTCAGAATGTCAGGAGTGATCCACCTCAGAATCAGTTGAGCCAAACAATACCACATGTTAAGTATTTATTCAGTTTGTGGAGCCATATTTAAAGGAAGATATTTTTAAGCTCAAGATCATCCATTAGAACTTTTAGTTCATACATTTGAGGGTAGGTTGAAAGACAGATTGGACTCAACCTTCAAAAACAGGAAGAGAACAGAATCAACAAACTATAAACCAATGAACTTGACTTTGATTTATCGACACATTCTCAAATGGATCACTAAATAAAAAGGTTAATGAACATCTATAAAGTGAAGAGCCAACGTGGCTCCAACACATTGTACCAACTTAATTTAATTTAATTTAATTTTTTGTTAAAGTTACTAAACTGGTAGATCAGGAGGATGGAATAAGTGCTATCATCTCATTTTATCCTCACAACCACCCTGGGAAATGGATGCTATTATTTTTTCTCTCAAGGACTTCCATATCATGTCCCTTCAAGATATGTGAACTGTTTCTCAAATTCTTCAGCTATTTCTTCCTTCTGTTCAAGTGGTCTTTGGTTTAGCTCTGTGATATTATTTCTGTTCCTGCCTACATTGATCTCTACCCAATTGTTCTCTATGACTCCCACTTTAGTTTAGGGCTTTAACACTTTCATGCATAATTAATTGGCCCTGAGATTTTATAGTTCTATCTCATGGGACTCTTAAAAATAATTTCTCTTTGACTTATTTTGACCACCCAGAGCTCTCTTCTGGTAACTTCAGCATATTCCGCAAATATAGTTCATGTTTAGGACTCCACAGATGATATTAAAGAGTCCCCAGTTCCCATGTAAACCCTCAAAGTAATGCACATTGAGTATAGTTTTTATTCCTTTTTACATGCAGGAAGTAGAAAACACAAAGGAATCATAGTAGCCCATAGTCAATTAATTCTCCTCTGTCACTGGTTAGTCTCACCTTCCTTCTATGGACCTACAGTATCTTCAGGATGCAGAGCACTTCCATTCCCTGGAAAGCAGTGGTTATTAGAGAGGCAACCACTAGAACACTGTGGTGAATTCTAACTTATTCCTGGGATCCCATGTGGTCCTTCAGACTTATGCACTTGAACTTCTCCAAGAAGGAATATGAAATTGAGGTTGCTTCTCCTTTTCCCACCACACTTTCACTATCCAGAGGATAAAGTCTAGGTTTTTGTTTCTACTATCTTAACTCAATCTTTTGGTACTTAGATTGGTGATCAGGGCCTCCTGTTATTTGACCATATAGCTTTCATTTCCATTGTTACTTTCTTGCACTAAGAGTTTACATTATCACCTCTCTAAAACTGCAGCCAGGAAGTCTCCACTCTTCTATCCAGGAGACTGGAGCATGTTGTTCCATTTTCTTATCTTGGGTCAAGTTGGTGATCACACATACAACTGCAATCTACTGAGTACATCATTCCTACTCACTACCACCACCCCTGTATTGAAGAATGGGGCTCCTTAAGTTCATAGACTTCCCTCTAGGCCCACTCTTACCTCTGCTGCTTTTCTCTGGTCTATGTTCTGATCTCTCAAGATCTTTCAAAAAGGTTCAGTTCTTAAATACCTATACTGATATGATACTCTAACTTTTAATTTTTATTAGATATAGCAAAAAGAGGTGATTCTGACCCCAACAAGCCCAAGACAATCATTTGACCTCTAGTCCATGAGACATATATACATGTCCTCATCCTCAAAATGTTGTTCCTGGGAATTCATTATAGCATCGTAGGCTTAGAATTAGAAGGGATTTCAAAGGCATCTAGGAGGCAAAGTGGATAGAGTGCTAGATTTGGAGTCAGGAAAACTTGACTTGAAATCTTGACTCAAATATTTGCTAAGCTATATGACCTTGAACAACATACTTCTCTCATTCTCATTTTCTTCATCTGTAAATGAGAATAATAAGAGCACCTGTCTTCTAGAGCTGTTGTGAGGAACAATGAATGAAAATCAAGGAAAGCCTTGGAAGGTAGTGGTAGTCTCTTGTGACCGAGAATGACTATTGTCTTTGTGCATTATCATCTATTGATGTACCCTCATAAAAGACCTTGAAAAAGGGCAACCTAAGAATGACATGTTGGAGGGTGGTCTGACGCTAATTCCTTTGCCTTGAAAAGATGGATCTCAATGTCTTTTTTTTAATCACCAGTTAACAGACACATACCTCCTCCAATGCTGTGCTCCAAGAAGCAGTATATTGGAGACAGCTTTGAAATAGCTCTCAAGAGCCAATTGTTAAATTTTCAGTGTGAGTATCTATACCTCAAGATCAACAATCACTACAAGTTAAGGCTTGATGTTCTGTTTTGTTGATTGTCCAGACTTAAAGTGATGGAGATATTAATAATGCAGATGAAAACTGTGTCATGTAAATTATTTTGAGAGTCTTTTAATAAATATTTGCTAGTACATCCTTTCTTCTACAACACATTAAAACAGCCCAGATATTATTAAAACCTACTGAAGCTTGGACCAACAAACCCCAAATATTACTCACATAGACAAATCTAAAATGTAAAATTTCTAATTTTTTCCACTTATAAAAATTTAGAACTTGACAAGCATCAATGAAAACAAGCACTTCCAAAAATAAAACAGAAAGAAATTTATGCATGAACCTACAAATATTTATTATTAACAATTTGCTTTTCTTTGTCACTATGTAAAAAAGTCATCATGTTATATTCAAAACTGTCTTGCCTACTTGTGATCCCTCTTGGTCTTCCTTTTATTTTCTTCTGTGCATTTCAAAAATGTTTCAATGATATGCATCCTTCCCTTTCTCCTTCCCTCCCTCCCTCCTTCCCTCCACATTTTTTTCTTCCTTCCTTCCTTCCTTCCTTCCTTCCTTCCTTCCTTCCTTCCTTCCTTCCTTCCTTCCTTCCTTCCTTCCTTCCTTTCTTCCTTCCTTCCTTCCTTCCTTTCTTTTTTTCTTTCTTTCTTTCTTTCTTTCTTTCTTTCTTTCTTTCTTTCTTTCTTTCTTTCTTTCTTTCTTTCTTTCTTTCTTTCTTTCTTTCTTTCTTTCTTTCTTTCTTTCTTTCTTTCTTTCTTTCTTTCTTTCTTTCTTTCTTTCTTTCCTTCCCCAGTTATTAAAATTCAGATTTGTAAGACAGAAAAATTATTGAGGAGGGAGGTAACAATTATTCAAGTTCATAAAAAGAATCTTAATTTTATAAAGGAATTCACATTACTATTCTTTTTTACATAGCTTACCTTTATAGAAATCTGGACTAATTTTCAAAAATTCAGTTTCATAATATTTAAGCCACACATCTATCTTCCAAAACAAAAATATACCTATATTTTAAGACTTCCCCCAAGTAGACGGTATAAGGAAGAACATGAACATAGACTTACTGTTCAGAAAGAGATTTGTACAGAGACACAAAGTCATAAGAATGCAAGAACAAAAGGTACAGTCAAATTTTAAGGTGGGATAGAATGAAGACAGCAGGTAGAGGGCACCAGGATATGGAGAAAACAATATATGCAGGTGCAGGTTGGTGGAGGGAAGGATGAGGGGGTTGTTGCTCATATTTTCCCCCTCTTTCTAAAGCAGAAAGTCCCATTGAATTTGAAGGAATTAATTGTTTCCACCTCATAACACAGTCTTCTGTTTTGTCTATTTCAACTTCATGTGAATTGGCAAGATATAACCAGCAAGAAAAGAAAGTTGACTAGAATCAAGGATTAATATTCTTGATGGAGGAAGATATTTGCCATTTGACCAAAGAGATGCTTATGTCCCTATTTCTAAAATGCCCCATCTTTCAGCCAGCTCTGTTGACATAGCAACAGTGAATTTTGAAAGGGTTGTCAAAATACTAATATGCACTTCTTGCTGGGTTTACCCTGTTTTGTTTCCTAACCTGGTGAACTGGATAGCTGAATATGTACTCTTGATTTACCACCACCGGAAATGAGAAATTGGACACCTTATTCAGTAGCATGCAAACAAGGATGCCTCTTTCAGGAATTAACAGAGGATTTCCAGTAACCATTGATTGCCTTAACTAGTGTATACCACAAGTCAGCCCTCCAAATCAGGCTTCTATGAGACATTAACTGCACGTGTTTAAAATGCAATAGAATGCACCTTGGGAAACATTTCAATTCTCCTTGCAACGGGGTGTTAAGCTGCAGCACCTGGGAGCTATTGTTGACAAAATCAATTATATCTTGTACCCAGTGATAGAAATTCATTCTCTGGAGCCTAATTTTATTTTATTTCATTTATTATTAGGAACTTAGGAACAAATGCAAACATTTCCTCATTTAAAAAATGGAAAATGAGAATGTAACTAAAATTATGAATCTCCATTACATAGCTTTAAAAATACTTATGTACATATTTAGCATGTGTCAGTAAATAAATATGAAGCATCTACTATGGATCAGGCACTGTGTTAAGGATTACCAAAAAAAGCAAAAGGCAGTCCTGCCCTCAAGGAGCTCATAATCTAATGAGGGAAGCAACAAGCAAACAAATATATATATGTGTATATATATATATATATATATATATATATACACATATATATATATATACATAGATATATATGTATATCAATCAAATTATATATGGAATAAATAGGAAATAATTAAAATAGGGAAGGCATTCGGTTTAAGATGGTTTAGGAAAGGCTTCCTATAGAAAGTGGGAGTTTAACTGGGACTTAAAGGAAGCCAGGAAGTTAGTCAGTAGACAGAGCAGTGGAGAGAGAATGTTCTAGCCATGGGGGATAGCCAGAGAGAAAGCCCAGGACCAAGAAATGGAGGATTGGGTTTGTAGGACAGCGCAGAGGCCAGTGTCATGGGGTTTTATAAATATATAAAATTGACTTTTTATTAAGATTATAAATGTTATTAAAATATTTTTTACTAATTACATGTAATAAATTTCCACATAAGTTTTTTTGAATTTATATGATCCAAATTGTTTCCCTCCCTTCCTTTCCCCCCCCTTCCCATAACCAACAAGCAATATAGTCTGGATTATATATGTACTATCATGCAAAGCAAATTTCTATTGTTCTTAAGATTATAAATTTAAACAAATGATCTAAACAATTTTACTTGGTGATATACAATTTCATATGCACAAAATATAAGAATGAAAACAAAGATGGCAAACCAGCAACTTTTGGGTGAAGACACACAATGTTGAGTGTTGCCTCTAAAACAGACTGCCCCCAAAACCACCTTTTTACAACAAAAGGTCTTTAAACTAAATAACCATCCCCCATATATATATATATATATATATATATATATATTTGATGACTCCAAGATAGTATTCCTCACAAGGCTGAAGGATGTTTTATGAAATCCAATGTAAAACTGAAACAGGAGTACTTAAACTTGAATAAACATACATACCACATATGACCAGAGATTTAATTAAAAGAAAAAATAGTTTTAAATTATCTACTTGGAGGGCATGGTGGGGGTTTTAGTTGTTGTTTACTTATTTTTTCAGTGACTTCTTTGTGACTTTTTTGGCAAAGATACTGGAGTAGTTTGCCATTTCATTTTACAGATGAGGAAACAGAGTCAAAGTTAAATGACTTGCCCAGGGTCACACAGCCAATAAGTATTTAAGGCCAGATTTGAAATTAGGACAATGAATCTTCCTGACTCCAGGCCTGGCATTCTATCCACTTTGCCACACAGCTATGGTGTAAAAAAGACTGGAAAGGTAAGAGAGAACTAGGTTATGAAGGGCTTTGAATTGAAAAAAAATTCATTTTGTATATGATTCTAGAGATAATAGAAGTCACTAAAGTTTATTGGGTAGCATGGTCAGACCCATAGTTTAGGAAAATCATTTTAGTGACTGAATGGAGGATGGAATGAAATAAGGAGAGACTTGAGGCAGTAAGAACCTTCCTGCAGGTTATTAAAGTAGTACTCATGGATACAGGATGATACAAGCATGAGAGGATGAGAAATTGAGTTAGGGTAATAGCAATGTCAAAACACAGAAGGGGGAGAATTCAGGAGATGTCAGAAAGGAGAAATAGGTAGGTCTTGACAACAAATTAGATATGATAGATGAGAGACAGTGCAAGTGCAAGATGATTCCAAGACTGTGAGTCTAAGAGACTGAGGATAGTAATAGGGAAAATGGGAATCAGGGAGCATGTAGGGGGAAAGATGGTGAGCTCAGTTTTGAACATGTTGAGTTTAGAATGTCTATCTGACATGTTTGAAATGTCAGAAAGGTAGTTAGAGATCTGAAATAAGAGTTAGCAAAGAGAGCAGGAAAGGTAGATTTCAGAGTTATCATCATAAAGATGGTAATTAAACCCACCGGAGCTGATGAAATAACCAAGTAAAGTAGTTTAGAAGAAGTTGAGAAGAACCAAAATAGACTCCTGTGGGACATCTACAGTTAGAAGATATGATCTGAGAGAGGACACAGCAAAGAAGAGCTAACAGTCAGACAGGTAGGAAGAAAACCAGGAGAGAGTGGTATCCTGAAAACCTAGTATCAAGGAAGAAAGAGTGATCAACAGTGTCCAAGACTGCATAGTGCTCAAGAATGAAGAAAGAGAAAAGGCCATTGTATTTGACAGCTAAAAGATCTTTTGCCTTTTTATATCCCAAGAAGTTAGCACAGTGCCGAGCATATAGCCAGTGCTGAACACATAGCCAGTACTTAATAAATGTCTATTGAATGAAATTAATGAATGACCCTTCCAAAATGAATATAACAGCAACAATAAAATCACATACAGACCTTGTTGTCTTGCTAAACTGTGACCCCAAGCCTATAGGATTCTAAAAGGAAATTTTTCTTTTTCCTCCTCTAGTAGAAGATAAACACTTAATCATTACTTAGTCAAGTAAATTTACCTTTCTGAGTTTCTGTTGAGTCCCGTGTTTACATTTAAAACTTTCTATTTAGATGTGGTCTTTTCATCAGAAATTCTTCAAAGCCATCTGTTCTAGTAAAGATTATTTTTCCTCATGTACTAACTTTTACGAGCTAAGTTCTCTTCATAAGTCTTAATTGTTTGCCTTTCAGAATATAACATTCCAATATTTCCTCATTTTTATATAATTATAGCAAAGTCTTATTTGATAATAACAGTCATTCCTAGTTACTTGAACTCTTTCTTTTTTGTCTCAATGTGATTTTTCTTTAACTTGGTAACTAAGGATTTTGGCTGTAACATTCCTAGGTATTTTAAGTCTACTGGAGTTTTTTTGCTTGATTGTTTGTTTTTTTCCCAGAAAATGATTGATTTATTCTTTTTATTTTTATTTTGTCTTGACCTCTGGTTCTAAGAGCTATGCGCAATTTTCTTTTATTATTTCTCAAAATATTTTTTATTTGTTGCTTTCAGGAAGTCCAATGATTTTTTTTTTTTAAAGACTAGGTCTCCCTATCTCTCATAGGCTAGAAGTGCAGAGACTACCTATAGGTCCATTTCAATTACTGATAAACACCAGGGCTTCGACCTGTTCTGTTTCTGACCTGGGCCAGTTCATCCCTCCTTATACAATTTAATGCTACTTCTTCATTTCTGTACTCTAGAGCTTGCCACATTGAGGTTGAATTTGGAGTAGTTATCCAATCAGAATAACTAATTACAACTCAGAATGTCTGAACTCAAGAGATCTGCTGGCTTTTGCCTCCCCAGAAACTTGAATTAGCACACTTCTCAAAATTCAATGATCCTGAAATTACTTCTCATTTTCTTATCTAGGTGAGCTGTTTTTGATAGAAGGTATCTTAAATTTTATTCTCCATTTTCAAACGTTTGATTTTACTCTAATATTTCTTATTTACTCCTGAAATAATTGAATTCTATTTGCTCTGCTCTATTTTTCAGATTATCCACTACTTCAGTCATACTTTCACTTTCTGCACTATTCGCCTGTTTTGTTTTGTTTTTTTCTCCTCTAGAATTCTAATTTCATTTTTGACCTCCTACTTAGTTTCTTCCAGTTACTCTTTGGGTCTTTATCGCCAAGCCATTTTCCCTCTGAACTTGAGAGTTAGTTTCTTCTTGTGTTTCTTTTACCCAAAGTTTTTCTTCTGTTTAGAAATATCCAGTATCCAATTTTTCAGCTGTGAATTTGTACAATAACAACAACAATTACTGTAGCATACCAGGTATATTAGCATTTTGAAAGTATGATTGATGTATTGATATTGTATCTTATGTGTTCATATACCACACTCATTGTCATGTTGCTTATTGATTATTGTATTTCCAAATCTTCAATACAAAGGACAGAGGAATTCCTGGGCAGGACAAATTTGCCAGAGGGTCCTAGTTCACACCTTGTTGGACCACATTCCTTGCCAAGTCACATGTTTGTTTAACCTCCTCCTCTTCAATTACGTGATTGTCAATTGAGCCAGTGTCAGGCATAAAGCCTATGCCATGTCACATGTTCATTGGCTACCTCCCATTCCACATTCCTAACTCTTCAATAAAAGTTTGAAGGCACATGTAGTGCCCTCTCTCAATACCATCAGAGGGGCATAACAAGATGTAGCCCATATTTTTTAACTCCTTGTCTCTGAGTCTTTATTCCTTTGTCTCTATCTTCTTCTCTATCCATTTTCCCTCAGTTTCCAATCTCCTTCTCAGGTGTCCACCCATGAGAATTTTAATATGTAACTACAGGAAGTTACAGTTACTATTATTGCACTGTGCTTAAGTGCTTTACAAATTATATCTCATTTTATCCTCACCACAATCTTGGAAGTAGGTGTGATTGTGATTCTAATTTTATAGTTGAGGAAATTGAGGCAAATAGAGGTTGAGTGAATTGCTCAAAATCATACAGCTAGCAAAGTTTCTGAGGCTGGATTTGAACATAGGTCTAAACTGAGTGTATTGGTTCCAAGGCAGAAGAATGGTAAGGGCTTGGCAATGGGGATCAAGTGACTTGCCCATGGTCACACAGCTAAGAAGTGTCTGAGGTTAGATTTGAATACAGGACCTCCTGTCTCTAGGCCTGGCTCTCCATCCACTGAGCCACCCAGCTGCCCCATGGCTTCTTTCTTAGTTTATTAGTGGTTCACTGAAGGTTCAACTGTCTTTGGTTGATTTCTCCACTTCTCTTTGCACAATCTCCCATTGGGAATTAGTTCCATCTTTTGCTATGGTTCTTATGAGCCTCATTCAGATAATAGAAATTATGCTGATTTCAGATCTCTTATAAAACTTATCATCTTACTATAGCTCCTAGTTCTCTGAAGAATGCAAATTTGGGCCCTTATCAGGAATAACTCTTTCCCTTGTTTCTAGTGTTATAAACGAGGATTAAGATCTGGTGTTAGAACCCTAATAATTGGAGGTCCCATTGGTTTGTGACCCCTTGTACCACCTAGCTTCAACATTTGTTATGTGAGCTTCCAGTGGCTTCCTTGACATGGTTCTTCTCTACACTTCTGTCAGTTGACTTACTTTCTGGAATTTGAGCTTCCTTCTAACCTTCATCAATTCTTTCCTTTTTGTACCAGCTTCCACTGCTTTTAGCCATTTTTTTTTTACTTCTAGACTGATGGTGGAGCTTTTACTTTGTTTTGCAATTTTTTTTAGTATGTCTCTATATAGGGCTGTTTTCAAATATTTCCTTGGTTTTGTGTGGAGGAGCTGAGTTTCTCTATGACTTTTTACCATCTTAAACCTGAATTCTGTTAGCTAGATTTTTGAAAGTCTTCAAAAGACCTCTAATCCCTCTCCATTTTCTGAATAAAAATCAAAACAAATTGTAATATTTACACACTTGAAATTATTTTCAAGAGAAAATCATTATGTCCACATTGAGCTTATAACAGGGAAAGAAAGAACATGAGTTTTGCTCAGAAACTGTAGGAAAAAATAAGATGGAACTTGAATTAGATTCAAGGGATTCGGGCAAGAGTTCATTGATATTTCTTTGGACATTTTGGGTTTAGATATCTACCATAATCATTTACCTCTTGTGGGTCATGACCAGTACTGAATGGTAGTGACATTCCTATTAAATAAAAGTAGAAGAGAGCCATTTTTATAAAGGTGAGCTTTATTAGATGAAGACCTAGTCTATAAAAAATTTAGGAATCAGAGAGAAGTTTGTGATTCATTTGGTTGTGACAAGTCTCTTCATTTTATAAATGACCAGAAATGTTGCTGGAGGTAGTTTGTTCTATGTGATTCTATGCAATGTTTCCTCTCATCTTCTTAGATTTCTGTCCATCAACTGTAAATTGACATATTTGTTAAAAGCTGAGGAATTGAGTATGATAATTATCACTCCTATCTATCACTCCTATCACTCCTATCTCCTGGAAGTGAATGTGCCTCTCAAGTTTTTATTGTTTTTCAGTCATTTCAGTCATGTCTGATTCTCATAACCCCATTTGAGTTTTTCTTTTCTTTTTTCTTTTTTTTTTGTTCTCACTTCTTGGTTTTATTTTTTTTTTTTGAGACTTTGAAAATTTTATTTAATTAATCAATTTAGAACATTTTCCCTTGGTTACAAGAATCTCATTCTTTCCCTTCCCTCCCCCTTCCCCTTCCCGTAGCTGACACGCATTTCCACTGGGTCTTACATGTGTCCTTGATCAAAACCCATTTCCATGTTGTTGATATTTGCATTAGGGTGATTGATCATTTAGGGTCTACATCCCCAATCATATCCCCATCGACCCATGTAATCAAGCAGTTATTTTTCTTCTGTGTTTCTACTCCCACAGTTTTTCCTCTGAATATGGAGAGTGTTCTTTCTTGTAAATCCCTCTGAGTTGTTCTGAATCACTGTGTTGCCACTAATGGAGAAATCTAATACATTCAATTGTACCACAGTGTGTCAGTCTCTGAATATAATGTTCTTACGGTTCTGCTCCTCTTACTCTGCATCAATTCCTGGAGGTCATTCCAGTTCACATGGAATTCCTCCAGTTGATTATTCCTTTGAGCACAATAGTATTCCATCACCAACATATACCACAATTTGTTCAGTCATTCCCCAATTGGAAGGCATCCCCTCATTTTCCAATTTTTTGTCAACACAAAGAGCATGGCTAGGAATATTTTTGTACAAGTCTTTTTCCTTATTATCTCTTTGGGGTACAAACCCAGCAGTGCTATGGCTGAATCAAAGGGCAGTCTTTTAGCACCCTTTGGGCATAGTTTCAAATTGCCCTCCAGAATGGTTGGATCAATTCACAACTCCACCAGCAATGCATTAATATCCCGATTTTGCCACATTCCCTCCAAAATTCATTACTTTCTTTTGCTGTCATGTTAGCCAATCTGCAAGGTGTGTATCTCAGAGTTGTTTTGATTTGCATCTCTCTGATTATAAAGAGATTTTAGAAGACTTTTTCATGTGCTTATTAATACTTTTGATTTCTTTAGCTGAAAATTGCCTATTCATATTCCTTGCTCATTTATCAATTGGAAAATGGCTTGATTTTTTGGACAATTGATTCAGCTCTTTATAAATTTGAGTAATTAGACCTTTGTCAGAGGTTTTTGATGGGAAGATTGTTTCCCAATTTGTTCCTTCCCTTCTAATTTTGGTTGCAATGGGTCTTTGTGTGTGTGTGTTTATGTGTAAAACCTTTTCAATTTAATGTAATCAGAATTATCTTTCTCACATTTTGTAATTTTTTCTAACTCTTGCTTGGTCTTAAACTCTTTCCCTTCCCAAAGATCTGACATGTATACTATTCTATATTCACCTAATTTACTTATAGTTTCCTTCTTTATATTCAAGTCATTCACCCATTCTGAGTTCATCTTGGTGTAGGGTGTGAGATGTTGATCTAAACCCAATCTCTCCCATACTGTCTTCTAATTTTCCCAGCAGTTTTTATCAAATAGTGGATTTTTGTCCCAAAATCTGGGATCTTTGGTTTATTCCACTGATCCTCCTTTCTGTCTCTTAGTCAGTACTATATTGTTTTGATGACCACTGCTTTATTGTATAGTTTGAGATCTGGGAGTCCAAGACCACCTTCCTTCACATTTTTTTCCATTATTTCCTTGGATATCCTTGATCTTTTTTTCTTCCTAATGAACTTTCTTATGGTTTTTTTTCTAATTCAGTAAAAAGGTTTTTTGGAGTTTGATGGGTATGGCACTAAATAAGCAAATTAGTTTGGGTAGGATTATCATTTTTATTATGTTAGCATCCTAGCCATGAGCAGTTAATGTTTTTCCAATTATTTAGATCTAGTTTTAATTGTATGGAGAGCTTTTTGTAATTGTATTCATATAGTTCCTATGTTTGTCTTAGCAGAGAGATTTCTATTAATTTTATATTGTTTAGGATAAATTTAAATGGAATTTCTCTTTCTGATTCTTGCTGATGAGATGTGTTGGAAATATATCGAAATGCTGATGATTTATGTGAATTTATTTTGCGTCCTGTAACTTTGCTAAAGTAGTTGATTATTTCTTCTAGCTTTTTAGTTGATTCTCTAGCATTCTTTAAGTAGACCATCATATCATCTGTAAAGAGTGATAGCTTGGTCTCCTCATTGTGTATTTTAATACCTTCAGTTTCTTTTTTCTTCTCTAATTGCTACTGCCAGTGTTTCTAGTACAATGTTAAATAATAGAGGTGATTATGGGCATCCTTGTTTTACTCCTGATCTTATTGGGAAGGCTTCCAGTTTATCCCCATTGTAGATGATGTTTGCTGATGGTTTTAGATGTTGTAAACAAGGAGAGGGTGCCAAGAACAAAGGAGACCTGCAAAGGTTGAAGAAATCTGTCTGGAAGGGCAATGGAACTCTCAAGAGCCGGTGGGGGAAGGGAATTCCATGGAAGATTCAAAAGAGAGAAACTATTTGCCAGAGAGAAAATTTCTGGTCATTCTCTTACCTAAGACTCTGGGAAGAGTTAGGGGGGGAGATTTTCTCTTCTAATACCCTTTTTGACTGACTGTGCTCAAGGAAAGTGTTTTTGCCCTATTACTGAATTTTACCCTAGATCATCATTTCCAGAGGGGAACTATATTCTCCTTGAAAGACAGTTTTGATCCCACCATCCAAAAAAGTAGCCATAGAGAATAGTTGACAAGGTCTCCTTTGTCCCTCTACTCTGTGTGTGTGTGTGTGTGTGTGTGTGTGTGTCTCCTTCCTTTTCAAGATATAAATTAGCTACTTCCATTTACAGAAGAACTGTCTCAAAGTTGTATATTAGGAAGGAGGGTTTCAAACTCAGAAGAAGAACGCTGGGAGGGCTTGACTAACCTTCTGCTCATATCAGGATTCATTAAAGTTGTCTAACCTTGGTGGAGGAAGGAGGAAGTTGCCACTCAGTAATCAGTCCCCAACAGTAGCTGGTTTTCTGGTCCTAGCATCTTTCAAGCAACTCCTCTGTCTCTCCCACTATTACAATATATACTGTTTATTATTTTTAGGAAAGGCCCTTCTATTCTTATACTTTCTGTTGTTTTCAATCAGAGTGTTGTATTTTGTCAAAGGCTTTTTCTGCATTTATTGACATAATCATGTGATTTTTGTTGGTTTGCTTGTTGATATGGTCAATTATGTGGATGGTTTCCTAATATTGAACCATCCTTGCATTCTTGGTATAAATCCCACCTGATCATAATGAATAATCCTCATGATAACTTGCTAGAGTCTTTTTTTTTAAAACCCTTACCTTCCAACTTGGAGTTAATACTGTGAATTGGCTCCAAAGCAGAACAGTGGTAAGGGCTAGGCAATGGGGGTCAAGTGACTTGCCCAGGGTCACACAGCTGGGAAGTGTCTGAGGCCAGATTTGAACCTAGGACCTCCCATCTCTGGGCTTGGTCTTCAATCCACTGAGCTACCCAGCTGCTCCTGGAGTCTTTTTGCTAGTATTTTATTTAAGATTTTTGCATATATGTTCATTAAGGAGATTGGTCTCTAGCTTTCTCTATTTTTTGCCTACCTGGCTTTGGAATCAGTACCATATTTGTATAAAATGAATTTGGTAGAAATTCTTCTTTGCTTATTTTGTCAAATAGTTTGTATAATATTGGGATTAGTTGTTTTTTGAATGTTTGATAGAATTCATTTGTGAATCCATCTGGTCCTGGGGATTTTTTCTTAGGAAGTTCTTTGATGGCTTATTCATTTTTTTTTCTGAAACAGGGTTATTTAGGTATTCTATTTCTTCTTCTGTTAATCTAGGCAATTTATATTTTTGTAAATAGTCATCCATATCACCTACATTGCCATATTTATTGCCATATAATCGAGCATGAGAGTTTTTAATGATTTCCTTAATTTCCTCTTCATTAGAGTGATATCTCCCTTTTCATCTTGGATACTGTTAATTTGGTTTTCTTCTTTCCTTTTTTTTTAATTAGATTGCCTAGTAATTTGTCTATATTATTTGTTTTTTTCAAAGTACCACCTTCTAGTCTTATTTATTGAATCAATAGTTCTTTGACTTTCAATTTTATTAATTTCTCCTTTAATTTTTAGGATGCCTAATTTAGTTTTCATCTGAGGATTTTTAATTTGTTCACTTTCTAGTTTTTCAATTTGTATGCCCAATTCATTGACCTCTGCCCTCCAGAATTTGTTAATATATGAACTCAAGGATATAGATTTCCCCCTAAGTACTGCTTTGTCTGCATCCCATAGATTTTGAAAAGATGTCTCATCATTGTCATTTTCTTTAATGAAATTATTAATGGTTTCTATGATTATTCTTTAACTAACCAATTTTGGAGACTTGTATTATTTAATTTCCACTTAATATTTACCTCACTATGTACCCTTACTAATTATTATTTTTATTGCATTGTGGTCTGAAAAGGTTGCACTTATCATTTCTGCTCTTTTGCACTTGTTCACAATGTTTTTATGCCCTAGTACATGGTTGATCTTTGTGAATTTACCATGTGCTGCTGAAAAGAAGGTGTATTCCTTTTTGTCCCTATTTATTTTTCTCTATATACCTACTAACTCTAATTTTGCTAAGATTTCATTCACTTCTCTTGCCTCTTTCTTATTTATTTTTTGGTTTGATTTATCTAGTTCTGATAGAGGAAGGTTCAGGTCTCCCACTAGTATAGTTTTTCTATCTATTTCATCCTTGAGCTCCACTAGTTTCTCCTTTAAAAATTTGGATGCTATGCCATTTGATGCATACATGTTGCATACTATTTCCTCATTGTGTATACTGCCTTTTGTCAGGATGTAATTACTTTCCCTATCTCTTTTAACTAGATCTATTTTTACTTTGACTTTGTCAGATATCATGATTTTGATTCCTGCCTTCTTTTTCTCAGTTGACGCTAAATAGGTTTTGCTCCATCCACTTACCTTTGCCTTATGTTTATCTACTTTCCTCATGTGTGTTTCTTGTAGACAATATATGGTAGGATTTTGGTTTCTAATCCACTCTGCTATTTGCTTCCGTTTTTTGGGTGAGTTCATTCCATTCACATTCAGAGTTATGATAATGAGCTGTGTATTTCCAAACATTTTTATTTCCACTCCTAGTACTGCCCTTTCTTCTTTCACTATTTCCTCCTACACCAGTGTTTGGTTTTTAATCAGACCCCCTAATTCCCACCCTTAATTTACTTTCCTTTTTACCCCACCCTTCTTATTCTCCTCTTATTTTCTTTACAGTATTTTTAAATTACCCCTCCACCCTCTCCCTGCCTTGTATTGCTTCCCTCCCCACCAGTCCATATGTTACCCTTCTACTTCTCTATAGGGAATTAATCAATTCTCTGCCCCAATGGATCTGATTGTTCTTCCCTCTTTGAGTCAATTTTAATGCATGTTAGAATTAAGTATTTCCTGTCTCCAAACTCTTTACCCTTCTAGTGTATTGGTGTTCTCCCCCATTCCCGCCATGTGCTTCTTTATGACATATAAGTTTACCCCATTTTGTTTCTTTTCCCATTTCTCTTAGTATTAACCTCTTTTTTTTACCTCTAGTTTTATATATATATATATATACAGACACATATATTTATGTCTTGGCATTTCATCCTATACAGTTTATCACTGTTTCCTCAAAGTATAATTCTTTTAGCTACCCAGGTGATAGTAACAGTTCTTAAGAGTTATCAATATCCTCTTTTCTTGTAGGGATACAAATAATTTTATCTTATTGGTTCCCTTAAAAAAAGTTTTTGTTTTTTTCCCCCTTTCTTAATTCCATTTGAGTTTTTCTTGAGAAAGATACAGGAGTGGTTTGACATTTCCTTCTCTACTTCCCTTTATAGAAGAAGAAACTGAGGTAAACAGGGTTAAATGATTTGTCTTGTGAATTTTAAAATCTCCATCTTGCTTGGTCTAGCACCCAAAATTGTGTACACCCACACCACATGGGCATGTGCTAGTCAATGACAAATCAGAAATAACTAACTGCCCACCTGGTCTGTCCTAAGCCAAGCTTGAGCCACCATTGGCACTTGTGAGGGAGAGGAAGTGACATAGAGAGCAGCCTCGGGAATGTGCTGACTTCCTGTGGACAGGGCTAGGAGGCAGTTCATGCTAGGAGCTTGAGCAGGGAGGAGGCCCACAGACAGCTTTCCTTCAGATTGGTCACGTGAGTCAAGGACTGATTCTCTTTTCTACCTTGGCCTTTGGGCCTAAACTCCCTCTGGCTCTGCCAGAAGGTTGAGTTAACCTTTTTCCCTTTTCTCCTCTCTCCTTCTCTCCCTCTCCTTTTTCTTACTCCCATTGTGATTAAACCACCATAAACTCCATTCTGACTTGAGTGTTTCATTTTAGGAATTTCTTAGGTAAATTCCTTGGTGACCATAAATTAATATTATAACATCTTTAAAGGTGATTTTCACTATAACAGTTTAGGGTCACATAGTTAGTGTCCAAAACCAGATTTGAACTCAGGAAATGAGTTCCTGGCTCCATGCCAGGCACTTAATCCACAGGCACTGCATTGTTGCCTCTCCAGTTACCTAAGCACTGGTCAGACTTTTTCAAGAAGTAGGGCACATTTCAACAGCAAGCAAAACATTTCTTTGAAATTATTTTGAAACTTAAAAAAAATACATAATCATTTTTATTCAATTTGATTAATGGGCAACTTAGGCTAGTATAAAAAAATAGATTTAGATAGAGCAAGAGGATCTAGACTTGAGTTCTGACTCTCCCATTTATTGCCTCATCACCTTCATTTCCTTATTTGTAATCAATATCTTCCCCCCAGATATGCCACTGGATTAGTCCAACTCTATACGAGTTCTGCGCCCCCCCCCCCCCCCCACACACACATGCTTCTTCCTCTTCTTTTCCTGCTTTTTATGTGTAGTCTTCCACTATTAAAATGCAAGTTCCTTAATAGTAGGGACAATCTTGTTTTTTGTATTCCCCATGCTTAGCACAGTGCCTACAACAGAGAAAACTAGTAATAAGTGCTTTATCTAGTCCAATCTGTAAAATGAAAAGGTTAGATGAGATAATCTTTAAAGTTCCTTCTAGCTTTATATTTATGTTCATATGAACTTTTTTTGTAGTGAAACTATTTCTCAAGTAGAGTCACATATACATGTTAAAGTTCTTCAGTTGACCAATATTCTTCTATAAGAAGGAATAAACTAGATTTTCATTTGATGTTAATACTTATTTTAAAGAATTATTTTGGAAATATAACTAATAACTTTTGAACCTCTTCTATAGTTTTAGCATTTTAAAAGAAATAACAAAGAACAAAAGAGTAAATATAAGCTGAACTACAATTCTGCAAAATTTAGGTGATAATAGTTACTGGAAATGACCTGAAATTTATAGTTCATGTCTAAGAAAGAGGCTTCTCTGCTGTCATGCTATCAACAAAATTTCCAGGTTTTTCAATTGCAGTGGGTGGAAGTTGAAAGTACTCACTTATTTGCTATTCTAATAATCTAATAAGCATATTCAAGGTACTTAGGATTTGTGAACTAATCAAATTTGATGTTCCTTTCAGTGATTTAGATTGTAACTCATCCATTCCTGCCTATATTATGTAACACGTGATACCCTAAAAGGGTCAACCCAACATGTTGAAAGTCTCCCTCACTTTTTTCTAAAAATCTCAGGGGTCAGTTGGTTGCTTTTCTTTCCTTTTCTTTCCTTCCTTCCTTCCTTCCTTCCTTCCTTCCTTCCTTCCTTCCTTCCTTCCTTCCTTCCTTCCTTCCTTCCTTCCTTCCTTCCTTCCTTCCTTCCTTCCTTCCTTCTTTCTTTCTTTCTTTCCTTCTTTCTTTCTTTCTTTCTTTCTTTCTTTCTTTCTTTCTTTCTTTCTTTCTTTCTTTCTTTCTTTCTTTCTTTCTTTCTTTCTTTTTTGTTGGCAAACATTGTTTGTCTCTCTTTCCCACCACCACTCACCTTGGGAAAAAAGAAAAAGTCTTATAATAAAAACACATATTTAAGAAAAACAAATTCCCATATTGAACATATTTGAAAATGTATTTTTCATTCTTCTCCTTGAATCTATCACCCCTCTTTCAAGAGGTGAATAACATGCTGTATCACCAGTCCTCTGGAATTATAGTTTGACATTGCGTTGATCAGATTAACAAGTAATATAAATAAATAATGTCTAATAATAATTTTATTTCAAAGTTATTTCTCATTAGTATAAATTGTTCTCCTGATTCTTCTCACTTTGGTAGCAATTTTGAGACCTTGGATAAAGGTGAAGGAAGTGGTCTTTTTCCAACCCTTCCCCTTCCAACAAAAAAAAAAAAAGTACTTCATTAGAGGACCCTTAGCCCATGTAAAGGAGCTAAATTTTGATATCATCCTCATGATGGTCCTTAGAGTGGGACAGACTTTGGCCTGTAGTTCAGAGAATACTGAATGATTAGCAGTACAGGGTGAATCCCATTATCAACAATGATTTGGGGACAATTTGATTACAAGAAGACTATAAGCTCTTAGTTATTTTAAGTCAGACCATCTTCTGTTTAGTAAATCTGGTTTTCTTGGTGCTACTCCTATCCAGCATAATTTTTTAATTTTTTACTACAGAAAGTCTATTATACACTTCCTCTGACACAATTCTTGACTTTTTCAGAAAATTATCTCTTTTGTTTTAGGTGCTATGTTTAGCAAAGGCTAAGTGGAAGAGAAACCCAGGAAAATAGACCAATGCACAATTCCCCTATTCTATCCCCCTTTTCTTCATTGGCTTGTGGGCTCATCAAAACATACACAGACAAAAATAAACATAGTCTAGAAGATGAAGATTTCTCATTCTGATTTTATTTCTCCTTGGTTATCACTTTGGGCTGTCTGAAGGCCACTAGAAAAGACCACTAGATAGAAACCTCCCCATGGAGAAGAAATCATTGTTCAAATCACTTTCTGCTCTAGTGTTGGCTGGGTTTGTCTGCAACTTTTATTCTAGACTCACCCCCATCACTCCCAGATAATACAAACAAAGCATAGCATGCTATGTTCTTTTACTTGGTATTGGGATATTTAGTATCAAAGATGGAACACATGGAAATATTGGGGGAAAGAAACAGGTGGTCCTGGACAATTCAGTTCATTGGAAATATTACAGCCAGCACTACATGCTTTTGTTTCAAGGGCAGATTTTGATTATAAGCTGTTCCTGGCTTCCACACCAGAAAGGAAAAATTAATATATGGTTTCCTCCACTCAAAAGACTTGAAATCAACATAAAGAATGAAACTGTGTGTTAGGTGAATAGTTTCACCCACCCAGATTCATTTAGCACTCAAGTAACCACACCTCCTAGGACAGTGCAAATTTAATTAAGACTACCATTTAACATCTCACTGAATTACATGCATATGTAGATTTGTTAAGTGATTTATGTTAAATAATTTATGCAGTACCTTGCAGGTTTCTAATGCATTTCACATATATTTCCTTTTTTTATCCTTTCAACTAAGTGAAGAATAATACCTGCTTTCTGTCTACTTCACATCCCTGTGAGGGAAACAGAGGAGACATCATTTTCCCCCTTTTACAGATGAGGAAACTGAGGCTCGTGATGATTTTAGATTTTGAGACCATCTTCCTAGGAACTAAAATCTTAAAATGTGCTTTTTTTATTAATGTTTTAATCATGACTATTAGTAAAGAAAAACAAATCTATCATTTAATATTATCACTTCTATGTTAGAGGTATTCCTAAGAGTTCCACTGGTCTTTTAATTAAACAAGAAACAAAATATAAAATCAAATGATTCATAGACTTGGATTTGTTCCAAATGTCAATGTCCAAAATAGTCATTAACTATTTAAGCAAGACTCCACTTCAGTCAGTGAGAGGATTCATCCTATAGTGACAGATGTACTAAATCTCACCAGGAAATACTGATTCAATAATATTGATAGAATTAGAACTCAGCACGTACCTCACAGTCCAGTTGGCTCAGGCTTTGATAATGGAACATTTAAGGCCGCCCAAGAAGAGAGCTGTATTGACTGCCCCATTGTTCTGCCAGAAAAAAGGTGAGGAAGCATTTCCTCTCTCACTTCCACAGTGACCGGAATTCTAATGTCTCTTCTCTGTCTGGCTTTGTGGGAACTAGCCTTCTCAAAGTTTGGAGGGAATGAACATTTTTTGTTGTTGTTGAGTAGTTTGATTGTGTTCAACTCTTCATAACACCATTTGGGATTTTATTGGTAAATATAGTGGGGCAATTTGCCATTTCCTTTTCCAGCTCATTTTACAGATGAGGAAATTGAGGCAAACAGGATTAAGTGACCTGCCCAGGGTCCCATAGCTAGTGAGTGACCAAGTCTGGAAATGAATTGATGAAGATGAGTCTTTCTGATTCCAAGTCCAGGGTTTTATCTACTGTACCACCTAGTTGCCCCAAGTGACCATTTACAGCCTCTCTTTTATTACATACTTAACAAGGTAAAAAGCTTCACAAGAGAAATCATTAGGTATGATACAATGTGAAAAAAAAAAGGACTACACTGAGTAGTTATTTTGATAGCATTATGTAGTGGAAAGAGTGATATACTTGGCTTTAGAATGCTTGAGTTCCAGTCTGAATTTTAATACTTAATAGCTATGTTATATGACCACAGAATAATTCATCCTCTCCATATTTCCTTTTCTTCATTTGACCATTATAGGTGATAATGCACACCTTGACCATCTATATACTTAGTCACCGAATTATGAGGAAAATGATGAAAAGCCAACTTGACACAGTATCTGGAATGTTTAACTTGGCATCAGAAAGATCTGGATTTGAATCTTGCCTTTGATTCAACTAGCTTTTGTAATTTACTTTGGTAAGTTACCCTCTGTGTCTCACTCAGTTTCTCCATCCATAAAATGGGGGTGATAATACCTTTTGTACTCACTTCATAGGGCTATTTGTGTGGTGAAATGAGATAATGTGGATAACTCACTTTGCAAACATTAAAGTCTTATACAGGGCATCTCAAAAGCATCTCGAAAGTCTTAGTGAAGTTTTAATATTATTGCTAATTAATATTAATAAATTAATAGTTTAAAGTCAGTTATTAAATTGCTTTTCAAAACTTAAATACATATTTAGTTCTGCAAACATGTATGAGAAAAGTACTCTGCTGAAGACCACGGCTACAGACAAAATCAAAAACACAAGAAGCTATTCCTTGGGCAGAGGGGTACAACATGGGCAAATATGTATACTACCAGGAGAGTGGAAGAGAGAGGGGCAAGATCGGGGGAGGCATCATTCTGAAGGGACTGCCTAAGCTAAGCCTTAGGGACTAGGAAGGAAGCCAAGGGACAGGAAAGTGAGCTTTCAAGGTAAATGTACAATTAAGAGATGGAGATGTAAGTTTGTAGAGATGTGATATATTAATGTGAATTGTAATCATTGTATTAATTTCCTGGAGACACTCCAGAGAAATTCATGTTTGTTGTTTTTCAGTCATGTCTTACTCTTTTTGACCCCATTTGAGGTTTTCTTGGCAAAGTCACTGGAGGTAATTTGCCATTTCCTTCTCCAGCTCTACAGATAAGGAAATCGAGGCAAAAATGTTAAGCAACTTGCCCAGGATTACACAGCTAGTAAGTGTGTGAGGCCAGACTTGACTCCAGGCTATCTGTCCATAAATTCATGATAGAGGGAGATTTGTGAATTCTCACTTTGCAATGAACCCTTTGGGAGATTAATGAATACATTTACATTATTGAAGAGAGGGGAATACTACAATGTCGTGCAGATAGGACTTTAGGCTTAGGTGGAATATGTCACCCCAGAACATAATTTGAGGGAAAATTCCCCCAAATCTTCCCTACCGGCCTAACAGTATATGTATAATTTCACAATTAGTGATTCATTAATTTGGGTTACAATTGGTAGTGTCCTGAAGCTGATGATTAAATTTTCAGTGAGAACATTTATAATTCAGAAATGGCAAGTACATATATTGATATATCTAAATATATCTATATGTATATATTTTTATATATGGATAGTTTTTATTGCTTCTCTAGGCTTAAGAAAGTGATGGATAGTGTTAATAATACAGATAAAATTTAAATATGTGTCCTGCTTTTCAGAGACCCTGCTTTTAAATATTAAGCAGCACATCCTTTGTTACTCTGAGTCAGTGCCTTATTAAAATATGAATGTTATCTGGGAGGGAGGAAAAGGAGGAGGGACACATTAAGCCGTTATCATCTGCTTCAGTGACCTAGCAGGACCCAGAGGAAGAAGGACTAGACAGGTAAGTTTTCCTGAGAGAGAGAAGGAAGATGGTTTTAGAGGAAGGAATGTATTCTGAGAGTATAAACCTTGGTCGGCAGGTAGGGGACAACATTAGGACACTGGATACCTTGTTGGTGGGAAGGCACAGAAAAGAGAGAAAAGAGGACAGAAGAGATCACTTACAACAAACTTTGCCAACATGGCATTTTTCTGAAGACTGGCCCTGGGCCCAAGAACTTACAAAACTCTCAGGTAGAAAAAAAGGAAGAAAGAAAGGAAAAAAAAAACTAAACTCTTCGGCCTTTCTTGAAGCCTCTAGAATAAGAACTAGACTTAATCTAACTGAAGATGCTCAACAAAGTGAGGGGCTCGAACTATGGGGCCACAGCACTGGAGAATAATTAGGGCATTGGAAGACAAAAAGTTTCTAATTATTCAAAGAAGAACATATACTTAGGAATGTTTCTTGAACTAAAGCTGCATTGCAAATTCTGACCTTTACCCACAAGTGTAATATAAGACACATTTCCCCATATAAGGAGGCCAGTTTCGAAAAAAAGATTTGTACTGTAATGATGAATATCCTTCTCCAAACTGGAGTTTCACAGGAATTGGGTTACACTGGTGCTGCCTTGAATATACAATACTCCTTAGCTGGTAACCAAGACTCTATTTCTAAGGGTCTAAATAGGCATCATAATGGGGAAGCTGTCAGGATTCATAGGCATCAAATTTGACTCCTTTTTCCTTATCTGTAGTTGTAGTTTAGATGTTTTGTTTTGTTTTTAAAGAACAACTCCCACAGAACCTAGCACAGCAGGAATTTCTTGAGTAGCTCTTTTCTACCCTTCCCACCCATGCCACTACCATCATCTACCACTCAACAAGTAAAGATTGGTATGAGCCTGAGGAAAGAAACAAAGCAACTCAAATGCTAAAAAGTAGATTTCACTTTTAAGCTTCCAAAGACCTAGTCAATCTTATGCTAAGAAAAAGAAATTATATTCACAGATAATAGGACACTTTTTTCCTCTGTTAACCTTTCAGAGAAAATCTTTTTGTTGTTGTTATTTTCTTTGGTCTTAGTTTTTTTAGTTTGGGTAATTTAAAATAATTAACTTTAATTGTTGACTCAACTGGACAGGGAACCATTGTTGACTGACTGGTCACATAAATCTTTAAATTCTATTCTAGTGAAGATAAAGAAAGTGTCTTCTATGTAGGGGAGAGAAGGTAGAGTATACTGATATTTCACTACCTCAACTCATGGGGCTCTTAGTACTGACAATAATGTGCCTTCTTCAAGTATTCACTACATATTTATTATTATACAAACTATTAAGGCACTTTGTTCTATATAATTCCTCTCATTTTTCTGTCCTTTGTTCTTTTCTCTACCTGGGGGGTGGGTGAATATTAACAAAAATGTAAACTGTCTAGATTAACAGAAGAGGAAATACAATATTTAAATAATCCCATATCAGAAAAAGAAATCCAACAGGCCATCCAAAAACTCCCTAAGAAAAAATCCCCAGGGCCTGATGGATTCACAAGTGAATTCTATCAAGCATTCAAAGAACAGCTAAACCCAATACTATACAATTTGACCTAATAATCAAAGAGGGAGTTCTACCAAATGCCTTTTATGACACAAATATGGTACTGATTCCAAAGTCAAGCAGGTCAAAAACAGAGAAAGAAAACTACAGACAAATCTCCTTAATGAACATAGTATAGATACAAAAATCTTAAATAGGATACTAGCAAAAAGTCTACCTGGGGGAGACTTCTTCTACGTGCTGAAAATCAGTCTTTACTTGGCTACCACAGAGGATAACTGTAGTCCTAGACAGGACAAAGAGAACTTGTTCTCTGTGCTTGGTTGTAACCTATGGGACTGAATAGGATGCCAACCAGGCAGATTAATGCTCTAAATTGAGTTTCTATACTTTTTTGGTGACATAGTACTCATTTGACACTACTCATGTGATAACTATGGGACAAGCATTCCTCTTTCAGAAAAAGACATCTTCTAAAATAGAAGCAACTTAGAAATCCTTAACTAGTAAAATGATGCAGAAAGAACAACTAAATGAATACATTCAGTTTTTCTAGCTCCCTTCATTTTGCTTTTTTCCCCTTTGAACAAAATTTAAAATAGACATTCTCTTTCATTTGTGGTCTCATAGGTAGCTTTTACCTCCTTATGGAGGGAGTACAATCAATATCCTCCTTATTCTCTGTCATTTGGATGTTATTTTGTGCAAATGGGTAGAGAAAACAATGTCAGAAGCATTTCTATGCAAATCAACAACAACCAGGAGCTCCAAGTGGATTACTACTGAAATCCTTTTTGTTCTAAATTGTAATCAACTATATTGGATGCTGGGGTTTTTCCATTTAAAAAACTTAATAATGGGTTTTGGTTCTCTTGGTACTATAAAAAGGACATTTATAAATATTAATATGGGATACCAGGGAAAGAACAATACATAACAATAATGAGAATCACAAAATCCCATCACATTTGACACCGTCATATCACCAGCTTAAGGATTAGCAGGTTAACTTTAGAGTTAAAAATATTGCTTCATGATTTTTTTTAAAGGTTCCTTCCCATAATATCCATTCCTTTTGGTTTACTCTCCATTCTACATGTTATGGCATCTCTGCTCTGATGGACATCTTTAGGGAGAATGTGTTCTCAAGCACCAACCTGAGAAGAAGCAAGGAGATAGGCTGATTTATCTCTGTTTCATCTCTATCTTAGCCTCAAAGAACTTGGCCTTTGTCTGATTCTAACCCCTGAACTGACTGAACCAAAGGCCTATGGACTAATATGCTCATTTCAGCAGGGTTGGGTTTTTTTTTAATGCCCCCAAAGTTCTATTTTCAATGATAAAGTTACCCAAGGTGTCAATTTTCACTTCAACTTATAAATATATATCTGGTAAAAATACAGCAATTTCACTGAAAATCCAAGCTATTGAGATCTATTCGCTGCTTAAGCTGTGGCTTTATTCAAATCTGGATCCCCAAAATGGCTTAAGATGTAAATGAAGTGGAAAGAGAAATAAAGCAAGAAAATCTAAGATGGCCTTTCTGGCTGCCATTTGATGCCCACTGGAGTCCTTATCAGTCAATGAATGTATGCTAAACTTTAGAGGCAGCCTCAGTTTAATAGCCCAAGAACTGAGGCAGTCCCCTAGCATTAGCCAAACAAAACATACTTTTCAGCGGCCTTAATATGAGACTGAAAAAGGTCAAAATAGACAGGCTTTGCAGAATTAATCCTGAAGATCCATTCTAGTTTCCACTCGAGGATCTTTTAAATAGTTCTGGATACTCTTTATGATACATTGATCCACACTTAGTTTCATTAAACCGTGTGACTTGGTATTTTTCAACCTGATAGCTCCAGTAAACTAGTTCTCAAAGTGTGAGCTAAGCTGCCATGCATGAAAGACTTTACTGTCATGGTGGCTTCTAATATCACCTAAATACAGGCAGTTGCAGTTCTGGAAATGAACCTGATCTACATGCACTCCTAAGCCCATGAATTACTTTGCTCTTTGCATTTGCTAGATGCCTTATGAAGCAAAGGTGCTGGCCTCCCTCCTTCCCCAGTCTCGACCCTTCCTTCTCTTGAAACTTAACACCAAATTATCTACTGCCCCTTATTTGTTCTGGAAGCCATCTACACAGTATAGGACTTTTATCTGCTAAGGTTTCCAACTGGGATTAACAGATACTAAATCACTGTTGGGTGAGGGTGAGGAGGGGGAGAAGCTAACTAAATAGAAAAATAATTAAAATGCCAGTCCATAATATGGGCCAGGCCAGTCAGTGGCTGGCCCATAAAGGAGTCTATCCAACAAAAGAAGTCTTGAAAACAATGGTACCCTAGAGTGCAGTTGATAGAAATCTCCCTCCCCCTCAATTAGGGACCAGTACCTGTCCAGCCTGAAAATAGCCTTGCTTCAGAGCAGATGATATGGTCTCTAGCTCCTCCCCACCCTGGATATGTTCTTTCCCCTTCCCCTCCAATTAGCACCTACTCCCCTTCCTATGGTCCTCATCCTGACAGAAGCCTTTATTTCTTTATCAGTTGCTGTGGTAAGTATACATTACTGCAGTCAACAGAATTATGGCAAGGGATTTCAGAAGAGATGGAGATCATTTTTCTAAGGGAGAAAGGATTAAACATTAAATAAATAAACCAGCCAAGCAGACTCACAGACTCCTTGCTCTAGGCAACTTAGGTGGGTCAGTTCTCTGAGTAAAGGTTTAAGGTTAGAATGAAGAAGTCAAGTCATGTTCCTGACCAACTAGGGTATAAAGGTGGGCTCTCCAGGCATTTAAGATCCCCAATTAGGACCTTTGAATTTGACTTCTGCCTTAGCACCCTTTATTGGGTTAATAGGCAGTTGGTTTTAGGTATGTACTTACAATCATGCTTCCAACTATCTCTTGTCTATTATTTTGGTTGACCATATAACACAGACTAAGAAAAATGTATTGTAAACCATTCTACTTCTAGGATGGAGTTGCTATAGTGTCTAGATAGTTTATTCCTAGGAGCTGCATAGTAATTAGAAATTTGCTGGGGGGGGGGGGGGGAGGAGAAGAAGAAGAAAGAAAGAAAGAAAGAAAGAAAGAAGAAAGAAAGAAAGAAAGAAGAAAGAAAGAAAGAAAGAAAGAAAGAAAGAAAGAAAGAAAGAAAGAAAGAAAAGAAAGAAAGAAAGAAAGAAAGAAAGAAAGAAAGAAAGAAAGAAAGAAAGAAAGAAAGAAAGAAAGAAAGAAAGAAAGAAAGAAAGAGAGAAAGAAAGAAAGAGAGAGAGAAAGAAAGAAAAGAGAGAGAGAAAGAGAAAGAGAGAGAGGAAGAGAGAGAAAGACAGAAAGACAGAAAGAAAGAAAGAAAGAGAGAAAGAAAGAAAGAGAGAGAGAAAGAGAAAGAGAGAGAGGAAGAGAGAGAAAGACAGGAAAGAAAGAGGAGAAAGAGAAAGAGAGAAGAGAGAAAGAGAGAGAGAGGAGAGAGAGAGAAGAAAGAAAGAAAGAAAAGAAAGAAAGAAAGAAAGAAAGAAAGAAAGAAAAGAAAGAAAGAAAGAAAGAAAGAAAGAAAGAAAGAAAGAAAGAAGAAAGAAAGAAAGAAAGAAAGAAAGAAAGAAAGAAAAAGAGAGAGAAAGAAAGAAAGAAAGAAAGAAAGAGAAAGAGAGAGGAAGAGAGAAAGAAGAAGAAAGAAAGAAAGAAAGAAAGAAAGAAAGAAAGAAAGAAAGAAAGAAAGAAGAAAGAAAGAAAGAAAGAAAGAAAGAAAGAAAGAAAGAAAGAAAGAAAGAAAGAAAGAAAAAGAAAGAAAGAAAGAAAGAAGAGAGAAGAAAGAAAGAAAGAAGAGAAAGAGAGAAGAAGAGAGAAAGAAAGAAAGAAAGAAAGAAAGAAAGAAAGAAAGAAAGAAAGAAAGAAAGAAAGAAAGAAAGAAAGAAAGAAAGAAAGAAAGAAAGAAAGAAAGAAAGAAAGAAGAAAGAAAGAAAGAAAGAAAGAAAGAAAGAAAGAAGAAAGAAGAAAGAAAGGAAGGAAGGAAGGAAGGAAGGAAGGAAAGGAAGGAAGGAAGGAAGGAAGGAAGGAAGGAAGGAAGGAAGGAAGGAAGGGAAGGAAGGAAGGAAGGAAGGAAGGAAGGAAGGAAGGAAGGAAGGAAGGAAGGAAGGAAAAAAATCAAGCAAAAGAATTTTAAAATCACCACTGCTTTGGTATAACTTCTATGATCTTCATTTAATTGAGTCCTATTTTACATAAAGCCTAGACTACAATACAAAATTTCCAAGAAGGGGGAACAAATATGAAGAAATTTCACATGCTTCCCAATCACACCCATAACCAGGAAGGTTATCTAGATTCACTCAATACTTATGGGTATGGTGGGATTGTTTGATTTCCCTTTCCTCTTGTTTGCATGATCTCTGGAGCTCCTGTGGCCACTGGCTGCTTCAGGTTCCCAGGAATATTTGGAAAAGGTATGGAAGGGGCAGCTGGGTAGCTCAGTGGATTGAGAGCCAGGCTTAGAGATGGGAGGTTCTAGGTTCAAATCTGACTTCAGACACTTCCTAGCTGTGTGACCCTGGGCAAGTCACTTAGCCTCCATTCCCTAGCCCTTCCCACTCTTCTGCTTTAGAACCAATACACAGTATTAATTCTAAGGTGGAAGATGAAGTGGTTAAAAAAGAAAAGGAAAAGACATGAAAGTCTTAAGAGCACTGAATTAATACGAGTTAAATTATAATATAAAGGAAAAGAATGTGAATTGCCTATAAATGGAACATTGTAATTGAATTTTCAGTACATGAACTGGGTAGCCTTGGCCTTTAATGTATAAAATAGCTCTGAACCCTACCCTATCTTCCCCTCTTGAAAAGATCTTCCCATCTTTCTTTAAGATGCAATGAATGACAATAGTGTCATCCTCTCTTCTCCTAATAGTTTGCTCCATTCTCCTTCCAGGATGGAGTTTGCTAGTGTCTGGGTAGTTTATTCTTAAAAAGTAGCTGCATAGTAATTAGAAATTTGCCAGAAAAAGAAAAGTAAAAGAATTTAAAAATTCACTGCTCTTTTTGGGATCCTGAGAGAAGAAGGTTTTGGGAAATCTCATTAGCTAAATGTGTTAGAATAAGGGATAGAGATTGGGCCTACAATTTTCTTAGTATAGGAATGAGAAAATTCTCTCTACCAATGCAGGTTGACTCATCCTATGCAGTTTATAGTCTAAGAGTAAGTACTGTGTTGAGTGGTAGTGCCTTGTTCCACTGAGAAGAAAATGGCAAACCACTCCAGTATCTTGCAGTTGTTCCATTGGGTCATGAAGAGTCAGACATAACTGAACAACAACAACAATGATTAATGTCAGAGATAATATGAGATAATAATGTCAAAATAATTTGCCCAAAGCCACAGAGCTAATTAGGATCAGTTTTCTGACTATTTTCTCCAAAGAAAATGATAACAACGTGGTCCCAATGCCTTATGCAAAGGATTTCATCCTTGGAGGCAGAGCAACAGGATGGAATGAATAAAGTCATGGGAGCAGAGTTTGAATTCTGATCCTGCCACATAATAGGTCTGTGACTTTAGGCAAGTTGCTGAATTTCTCTGAACTCCATTTTTTTCATCTATAAAAAGAGTTTAAGATTATTATTATGATGGTAATACATGGTTTTCTAAGTCAATAAATAAAAATATAATAGAATACAGATGGGTGGCTAGGTGGCTCAGTGGATAGATTGCCGGGCTTGGACTCAGAAAGACTCTGAGTTCAAATTTGACCTCAGACTTTTATTAGCTGTGTGACCTGTGTGATCCTGGGCAAATCACTTAACCCAATTGGCCTCAGTTTCCTCATCTGTCAAATTATGTGGAGACAGAATTGGCAAATTACTGCAGTGTCTTTGACATGAAAACACCAGATGAAGTCAGGAAGACTCAAACACTACCAAAACAACTCAAAAACAACAATAGAATAAAATTAATGTTAATAATGTAGTTTTCTAAGTCAATGTGTGATCTATTGTGTTATTTATCTGGTTAAAATATTTCTCAGTTTTAATCTGTTTCTGACTGAAATTAGGAGTGTTGCAACCTATGTTTTATATCTCTATATAGAACACCAAGAGATGCAATGGTTTGCCCAGTTTTATATAGCTAAGAAATGTCCAAGTCAGGACTTGAACTGAAGTCCTTTCTTATCTTCAAGGCTGTCTTTCTATCTGTTACACTATGCTGTCCCTTAGAAAGATTTCAGAAAGAGTTGGAAAGACCTACAAGAACTGATGCAGAGTGAAATAAGTAGAACCAGAAGAACATTTACATAGTAACTGAAATGTGGAATGATCAACTGTGAAAGACTTAGCTACTCTCAGCAATACAGTGATCCAGGACAATTATGAGAGACTGATGACAAAGAATGTAGATCAAAGCATATGATTTTTCACTTAAGTTTATTTGCTTTTCTGTTTTGGGGTTTGGGTTTTACCTGATTATTCTCTTACAAAAGTAAATAATATGGGAAATATGTTTTGCATGTTATATATAACTTGTATAATCCAGATTGAATTGCTTGCCAGCTCCAGGAAGGAGGCGGAAAAGGAGAGAGGGGACACAATGTGGATAGAAAACATATGTGAAAAGTTGTTATTATACATAATTGGTAAAATAAAATATCTTTTAAATATCATGAGTGTTAAGTCATTTCATGTCCAACTCTTCATGACTCCTTCTGGGGTTTTCTTGCAAAGACACTTTGGCGGTTTATTTCCTCCTCCAGATCATTTTATAGATGAGGAAACTGAGACAAAAAGTATTAAGTGACTTGCCAGAGTTACATAGCTAATAAGTGTCTGAGGCAGGATTTGAATTCAAGTCTTCTTGACTTCAGGACCAATTTATCTGCTGTGCCTCTTAACTGCCCATTATAAGAAATCATTAGAGCAATCTCTGAATATGATACTATGCCAGGCATTGATCTAGAACCTATATTATATCATATATCATATCATATTAATTATATATAATTATATATATAAGGGATTTTAGAGGCCATTTAATTAAACCCTCTCATTTTAGGGCATCAAGGTGGTATAGTGGATAGAGTGTTATGCCTGGAGTCAGGAAGATTCATCTTTGTGAGTTCAAATCTGGCCTCAGACTCTTACTAGCTGTGTGATCCTGGGGGAATCATTTTACCCCTGTTTACCCTCAGTTTCCTCATCTAGAAAATGAGCTGGAGAAGAAAATGACAAACCTCTCCAGTGTCTTTGTCAAAAAACTCTAGAGACAGCCACCACCCCCACCACCTTATTTTACAGATGATAAAACAAAGGCCCAGAGAGGTTCAGCAACTTACCTAAGGTCATATACATATTGTGTCAGGATCAGAATTCAGACTCAGCCCCCATGACTCCATTCATTCCATTGCACTGTCCTCCAAGGAGAAAATCCTTTGCATGATGCATTGTGACAATACTGTTATAATTTCTTTAGAGAAAAGAGTAAAAAAAACTGACAATAATAGCTCAGTGAATTTGGGCAAGTAACTTCTTTGTTGTTAATCATTGTTTTTGTTGTTTTTTCATTCACATCTGACTCTTTATGACCCTGTGGATCATACTATTTAGGCTTTTCATGGCAAAGATACACGAGTGGTTTGCCATTTTCTTCTCCAGTGAATTAAGGCAAACAGCAGTTAGGTGACATGCCCAAGGTCACACAGTAAGCTAGATCATATTTGAACTCAGGTCTTCTATCAGGACTCAAACACTCTATTCACTGAGCCATCTGCCTGTTTCCTACTTAATAATAATAGCTAGCAAATGCTAGCTTTATAAATATATAAACACTTTTAAATCTTACAAAGGACATTTAATCCTAGCAATAACCCTGGGAGGCAGTTGTTATTAGGATCCTCATTTTATAGATGAGGAGACAGTGGCTTAAGTGATGTGACTTGCCCAGGTTCATAAAGTTGGGCAAGTGTCTGAATATAGATTTGAATTTCAGTCTTCCTGACTTCAGGTTCAGTACTCTACTCCACCCATCTAGTTAATTGTCTTTCAGACTTTCCAATTCTGGATTCCCTCTAAAGAGTGCATAAAATAAAACAAAAAGTTCTTACAACCATAAGCAAAGAAAAAAGCTTAAAAGGGTGATGAGAGAATCTCTCACTTCTGGAGAATATATAACCAATGTTCTAGGCTGCACCTGCTTGGGTGTAAGGAGTTAGGCTGGAGGATCTTATGAAATTCCTTCTATCTCAAGGCAGCAAATTCTCAAAGCAAGCAAGCGTTTATATCTCAGCAATTGGCAATTGTTCTACACTAGGAGTTCATTTATTGTTTTGTTGATTGCCCAGACTAGAGAAAATGTCAGTAATGCAGATAAAACTTAAAATTGCTTGGGGGGGGGGGGGAACTATGTGACTCAGTGGATTGCTAGCCAGACTCAGAGATGGGAGGTCCTAGGTTCAAATCCGACCTCAGACACCTCCTAGCTGTGTGACCTTGGGTAAGTCACTTAACCCCCATTGCCTAGCCCTTACCACTCTTCTGCCTTCGAACCAATACACAGTATTGATTCTGACAGAAGGTAAGGGTTAAAAAAAAAAGTTCTTGCGCATATATTCCTCCCCCTCCCTACCCCAACCCCTATGTCTGGTTGTTAAACGTTTATTAGCACACCACTGATTCAGACTGGTTTCATTTATTTATTTATTTATTTGTTTGTTTGTTTGTTTGTTTGTTTGTTTGTTTTGTGCCCTGGACCGCTTTGGCAGGCTAGTGAAGTCTATGGCTCCCCTTCGCAGAATAATGTTTATTGCCTTTATTCGTCATGGAAGGAAATGCTAACTCTTAGTTAGAAGCTCGTGAAAAAGTAGTTATTTTTTTCCCATCCAAATAACCTGGACCCCTGGTTAAGAAACTCCAGCGCTAACCTTAGTTTTTGGTTGTTTGTTTTTAATTCTAGACCTGAATACACCAATGCAGCGAGACCCACATACACTAATGCATATTAGACCTGCACGAAATGACCATATCATACCAGAAGGGTAAAAACCATTAAACCATCATCCCAGGTCCGGCCCGGGCACAAGTGGGTGCTTAGTGAGTGAGCACTTTTTGATGCAGACAATGCCCTCGGGACAGGGCTAATTATCCCTCTCTTTCCCCTTCTGCCCCCGGAGATCAGCCAGAGAACAAGAAAAGCTCTGCACGAAACATTCTTGGCTTGAGGAAAATTCAGTCCAATTTGCTACCAATATCAAGGCCAGCTTTTGATTATGTTGATGATAAAGACTGTAAACAAAACAGCCTTTCGTTGCTAATTAATTCCCTTCGAAGCACTCTAAAGATCTTTAATTACTCAGTTTGAAAAGCAGGAGTTCCCGATTGGGCGCAGATCAGCCGAGCCCGCTCCTCGCTCTGCCCACCCGACAACAGAACCGTTTTGTTGTTTGCCGAGCTCCGCACACCTAAAATGGCTTTGCACTAAATTCTGTCAACTGCACGCCTGACAGAAGTGCTCTGATGTCAGGTAGAAAGAATGCCACCTACAGCTTAATGTCTGGAGAAGGAAAAAAATTCGGAGTGCCACAAACAATGAAGGTTTTTGTCTTCTTAAGGCCCAGGATGCAATCGAGTGGAAATGCTACTTCCATTCGTAATCTACAGATGAAATTAAAGTTGTTGAAAGACACATGATAAACCAGAACCCTTTGTTTCTTGCAGGAAAGGCAAAATTTAAACCGCTAAATGTTTTAGCAGATTTACTGAATTTCCAATTAAATCTGGAAATCTATTATTGCCGAGCACTAAATGGGCTCCCCTCCTCGGTCTACCCCCCCTTCTCAGTGCCCTTTCCTCCCACCTCCGCCCCCCCCCCCAACCATGTACCACAGAGGCTGCTCTATGTAGGCACATGCTAAGACCCAGATGCTCTTCCTCCCCCCTCCCCCCCCCCAGCCCCCCTCAACCCCCCCCCCAGCCTACGAGGAATCTAAGTGGGGCGAGCCCTTAGGAAAAGGTAAGGAGAGCTGGGCAGCCCTCAAACCCCACTAGGGATGAAGAGGGCCTGGGTCTGGTCAAAGCTCTGGGGCTGGCCCAAGGCTTGGAAGAAGCTGCAGCATTTTATGCTCCTGCGTGGCAGGTGGAGGCAAGGGTGACTGAAGTTGTAGCGCTGCTCAGACTGCTTGTGGGGAGGGAGTCAGATATGCTATGCAAGAGCACCCTCTGCCAGTTGGCAAGAAGGGCTGGTCAGACATGCCGGCACCCCTGATGCAGAGTAAAGGTCAGGGAAGCTGTTTACAAAAGATAGATGAGAGGAGAGCTGAATCAAGGGTAAGAGGATTTTTATGTTTTTCTTTGGGGATGAAAAATTATTATATTATGTTACATTATGTTATGTCGCTATATTATGTCACATCACGGTAGATTACATTATATTACATTAAGTTAGGTTACATTATATTATGTCACATTATGTTACATTATATTACATTGCATTATATTACATATTATATCTTATATCATCTTATATTACATTATATATCATATATCATATATTCAAATTTTATTTGGGGATGAAAATTTATATTATATCATATACCACATATATAGAATATCATTATATTGTTCTGTTACATTGTTATATTGTATTATGTTGTTATATATTATATTGTTATATAATGATCTATTCAAATTATATTAAATGATATAATTACTCAAATGTATTATGTATTCATTTGTATATACTAATATGGAGCTATGTTCTATATCTATCAATATCTACATATGGATACATAAATATAAAATGATATAACCACCACACTCTAAGCAGAAGACACATGCCATGGCTATCCAGACTGCCCTGGTTTTCATAGGTTTGACTATTTTAGTTCTCTCCATGAAATAACCCAGTTCTGAAGAACCTCCTATATGGTTCTCCAGGTGCCTACTCATATTTGAAATAAATAATGATCGATGGACCTTTTTTCTTAGAGCTCTCTCAGGGGTACTACTACTACTACTACTACTACTACTACTACTACTACTACTACTACTACTACTACTACTACTACTACTACTACTACTACTACTACTACTACTACTCTTTTTGATATATGTGTACAAAGAGAAAGCTTCAGGATTGGGCCTGGACCTGTGGTTTCTTTGGCAAAGGTAACTTTCTCCACCATTGTAGGTCAGCAGCAGGTGGTGTTCTGTCAATCCCTGAATGGATACTCTCAGTTGCTGGATGAGATTGACTATTAGATAGCCCCTCAGTAGCATACCAGGATTGACAGAGAAACCATATCAAGCTCTGTATAGAATATTGGGTAGTCATTTGTGAAAAGGTAAAATCCCTCCTTTGTTCCCTTTCCAAAACACACAAGAGTACATGCATTTAAGCAAATAAATAAAATTTGTAGAAACTGACGGATGAATTGGAGAATGGCTCAAGTTGTGGAATATGATTGCGATGGAATAACACTGTGCTGTAAGAAATGATGAGCAGGTTGATTTTTTTTTTTAACCCTTCCCTTCCGTCTTGGAGTCAATACTGTGCATTGGCCCCAAGGCAGAAGAGTGGTAAGGGTTAGGCAATGGGGGTCAAGTGACTTGCCCAGGGTCACACAGCTGGGAAGTGGCTGAGGCCAGATTTGAACCTAGGACGATCAGGTTGATTTTTACAAAACATGGAAAGACCTACATGAAATTTGAATAATGAAATGAGCAGAACCAAGAAAATGTTATATGCAACAATAGAAAAATTGTTTGAAGAATAACTTGTGTATGTCCACCTCTAGAGAAAGAACTGATAAGTAGAACCAAGCGTGACAGTTTTATATACACATTTTTTTTTTGTCAAATGATAACTTTTCTTGTGTGGGGAGGGGAGGGGAGGGAGAGTGGGAGATACCTGGAAACTTTAATGTAACAATGAAATAAAAAAATAAAATATAGAAAGTTCAAGTTTGCAATTGGATCTCTTTTAAGGTGTTTCAAATTTCGTGTGCAATGAGTTGGAGGACAACAATAAGGGGAGTCAGAATTTGTATGCTACAGATGACAATTCTTTGATCTATGTTAGGTGCCCCAGAAATGGGAGAGATATCATCCTTGTCTTTTGCCAAGACATTTGGAAATTAGGAAAGGAAAACTATTAGAAAGAATGAGTTCTGCATTGTTTCAGATGAAGCCATGTGGTTATCTCCTTCTTGTACTTAGGTAGCAAAATATATCTTGTCTTATGTCTTCTATTCTATCATATGTTTATTTTTGCCACAGCTATTGACTTCATCTGATCAAGAATTCTTTAATGAACCTTCTAAAGCTGCTTGTGCCACATTCCAAACCCATGAGTCCAGTCTCTCACACCACCTCCAGCCAGCCTCTGTTCTTCTGCCCAGTACCTCTGTGACCCCACCGAGTTTAATTCAGTAACACACCCTATAGGAGAAAAATGGAAGCCTCCTGGAGATGGAGAGTGTCTGTTTCCCTTGAATTCTATGTGTTAACTGCGCTGCTCTTTTATTACATCCTATCCAGCACTGGCACTGTTCCATTTCCCATCACATGCCAGCGTCTGAAAGGGACCAAAGTTCTGGGCTAAAAGTCAGGTGATCTGAGATCTCTCTAATTAGTTGTATGACCTTGGGCAAATTATTTAACCTCTCTGAGACTCTATTTCCTCAACTCTAAAATAAGAGATTGGATGATCTCTTGGATACTTTACAGCTCTTATCTGTGATTTTATAATAACCAAAAAGCAAGATGAAAAGAAGGTAAATATATGACTTGAAAATTTTTGCTGCTCAGTTGTATCTGACTCTGTGGCCCCCATTTGGGGAGTTTTCTTGGCAAAGATACTGGAGTGGTTGGCCATTTCCCTCTCCAGCTCATTTTACAGTTGAGGAAACTGAGGTAAATAGGGTTAAGTGACTTGCCCACAGTCACACAGCTAATAAATATCTGAGGCTGGATGTGAACAAAGGTCTTTTCTGATTTCAGAGTTAGCACTCTACCTAGGGCACCACCTAGCTGTCCAAACTAGAATTGGAGGGAGGGCATTTAAAGTTATCTGTGACACATTGATTCTCAATTGCCCAATATGTGACTTCTATTACTAATAACCTAATCTCTGGCTGAATAAGCCTACACCTTTTTGTCCTCAACTCAACAAGTATTTACTATATGCTCCAAACTGTACTGCATATAGGGGATACAAAGGCAAAAATTGCAGTTAAGGAGTATTCAATCTATAGGGGCATAAGTAGACTAATCCAGCATCTTGCTAATCCTACCAAAAAAAAAAAGCCCATCTCCTCACTCCACATACCTCAGGTTCTTTCAAGAATAATAATTCATCCAGTGAAAGAACCATAGGAGTCATATTTCACATCAGTTTTATTTTGTGATTTTGGTTATGTATGAGTTTGCTCTTACAACAATGAGCAATATGGAAGTGTGCTTTGCATGACAATAAAAAATGAAAAAAATAAATATGGCTAATAATATTCTAACTTTGAGACTGGTGATCATAGAATCTTAGGTAGTTTAAAGTTTGTTATAAGACCAAAGAAAAAACTTTCTATTTGGAATAGAGTGTGTATGGAGGTGGGGGTGGGAATTCTATGCTATTTTCTACTTGTCCTCATTGTATTTTAAATTCCAATTAAAGATCCATCAAAATTATAAAAAAATAATAAATCAATCTCTATAGCACCTATTGCCCTTTTTACAGATAAGGAAAATGTGTCCCAGAGAAATTACATGATCAAAAATTTTTTAGTAAAGGTTAGGGTTAGGATTTGAACTCATATTCACCACTTGGTTCACTTTCTCATTAGAGATGGGGACTAATTACTATCTCTAGAGTAGCATCTGGTGGGGCTACCGGATGTAGTGGAAGTTGAAGAAGTGGTAAGAGACATACTGACCTTTTTAGATATCTTTAATTTTCCTATTTGAATAATTCAAAACCCATTTGCCCAAGATTCTTCATTGGAGGAGATTGATTACTCAATGCTAAAGGCAGAGTTGGTGGTGAGAATTTGTCAGAAGGAGAAATCTTGGGTTTATGGCTTCCATTTTTGAGAGAAGTTCAGTTTCTGCCAATGAGAAGAGTCTTACAAGAGCTTTATAATATAATATAAATATAATAATAATATAATATAATATAATATAATATAATATAATATAATATAATATAATATAATATAATATAATATAATATAATATAATATAATATAATATAATATAATATAATATAATATAATATAATATAATATAATATAATATAATATAATATAATATAATATAATATAATATAATATAATATAATATAATATAATATAATATAATATAATATAATATAATATAATATAATATAATATAATATAATATAATATAATATAATATAATATAATATAATATAATATAATATAACAACTCATTTCTCTTTTTCTTCTTTTTGATGACTCCATACCCAGTTAACCAAGAACTTTTTGGAATGACATACCAAGCAAAGATAGTTATGCTTCCTGGAGAATCAGACTGATGAATTCCTCAGGTCCACACTTAAACTTAGGGAGATTTGGGTGACTATTGGAATCCTATATGGATGAAATCAGAAAATGTGCTTTTCTTTTTCTTTTTTTTCCTAGTGTTGACTACTTTTAACCTGGTGTGTGTGAGAGAGGAAGGGGTCATCTATGCCAAAGGTCTAAAGCACATTTGACTTCTGTAAAGTCTTTCTTAGGGTTTAAATTGATGCTCAAGAAATTGCAGAGCATATACTTGAGGCAGGGAGCCCAGATCAGATCCAGAGCTAGACCCCAAATTGGGGTAGGCACTTCATCTTTCTTAAGTTAAGCATTTAAAAAATGTTATGGTTGTTTGGGGGGAAAGGATAATTTTCAAAGGCATGGAATCACTGAATAGCAGAATGGCTGGAAGTTCTGTCCTGCCTAACCTGGAAAATAATACTCCAGGGAGTGATTTTCCTTCCAGGTTTGTTTGATTCCACTTTTGATATAATGACACTATAAAGGAGAGGATGCTCTGAAAGGAAATACAAGGATGGGACAGAGAGGGCTGCTATTGAATATATATGGATATCTTATAAACATTCCTAAGAGAGTGAAAACTTTGTAAGTTTTTAATCACTAATAAAGAAATGTCTTATATTTGCATGACACATAACTTTTTAAAGCACTTTCATATCTATCTATCTATATATAGATATGTATATATTTCAGAATGCAGGTATCTCTTTGGGGACCTGGGAAGGTTCCAAGTTTTCAAGCAGCCTTCCAACCCCCACCCCACCCCTACAATTGCCTTTAGTAATTTATATCCATCCCAATTCCCACTCAAGAATCTATTGTATTATGGAAACTCCTTTCAAGTGAAAATAACAATATCCCCCAAATCATTAAACTGTGCACAGTCTTTATTTATATTGCTACTAGGCCTATATTCCAAAGAGATTTGGGAAAAAATAGGGAAATGACCCAAATGTACAAAAGTATAATTACTGCAAAGAACTGGAAACTAAGGAGGTAACCCTGAATTGGCGGATGGTCAAACAAATTATACTACTTACTGTTTGTATCATAAGAAATGATGTGAAAGGAATAGTTTCAGGGAAACCTGGGAAGACCTGTATAATTGGATACAGAGTAAATAAGCAGATCAAAGAAGAGAATTTATATAATAGTACCATGAAAACAAACAAATCAACAGTGACCAACCATGATTCCAGAGGACTGCTAATGAAGTATGTTACCTATCTCTTGATATAGAGGTGAGGGACTCAAGGTACAGAAGGAGAAAGACAATTTTTTTTACATGAATATTGCAGGTGTTCTCTTTCTTTCTTTCTTTCTTTCTTTCTTTCTTTCTTTCTTTCTTTCTTTCTTTCTTTCTTTCTTTCTTTCTTTCTTTCTTTCTTTCTTTCTTTCTTTCTTTCTTTCTTTCTTTCTTCCTTTCTTCCTTCCTTCCTTCCTTCCTTCCTTCCTTCCTTCCTTCCTTCCTTCCTTCCTTCCTTCCTTCCTTTCTTTCTTTCTTTCTTTCTTTCTTTCTTTCTTTCTTTCTTTCTTTCTTTCTTTCTTTCTTTCTTTCTTTCTTTCTTTCTTTCTTTCTTTCTTTCTTTCTTTCTTTCTTTCTTTCTTTCTTTCTTTCTTTCTTTCTTTCTTTCTTTCTTTCTTTCTTTCTTTCTTTCTTTCTTTCTTTCTTTCTTTCTTTCTTTCTTTCTTTCTGCTATCTGTATATATTAAAAGTGATTTACCCTACCTTTTCCCCCAATGGGGTGTGTGAGTGTGTAGAAGAGACAGAGAAAAATTGGTTTTCATTAATTTAAAAAAATTTTAAGTCCTTTCATTGGTGCCCTCATAGTAGTCAAAAGGTACCCACAAAATCAGGTGCTAGGTGAGAATCTATACTTTATATTAAGCACTAGTTCTCCAAAAACCAGACAACTACAGCAGCTACTCACTGCCAACTCACAATTCTATAAGAGACTTACAGTTTCTTGACTACCTTGGTATTTACAGGAGTTACTGAATAATGTACAACTAGAGCTGGCACTCTTATTAGAACAATATTAGTGTTGCAGTAGTTTTGATTTGTCTAGACCAATGATTTTATTACTATATGGAGCTCCTGATGAGGAAACTTCTTCCATCTCTGCCCCATGCAGATCTATAATTAACTTAGCGAGTTACCTGGAACACTTTGGTTAAATGTTTTACCTAAACAAGGATTTTTCACCTGGATTTTATGAGCTTTATTTTATATCTTGATAACTATGTTTCAGTATGATTGGTTTCCTTTCTAAACCTGCATATTTCATTTTACTTATTTAAAAACATTCTATGTAGGGATCCATAGACTTTGCCAGACTGCCAAAAGAATCTAAGATATTTAAAAAAATTAAAAACCCAAGATGTAGGATCAAATAGCCAATATGTTGCAGAAGTGGGATTTGAATCAAGATCTTCCCAATTTTGAGGGTAATTTTAAATCTTCAGCTGTAACCTATACCTATAACCTACCTTAAAAAAATAGGTGTTGTTATCTTATACCAAAATGCTCAAATAGATGTGTAATTTCATTATTCTGCATTTTTCATCCATTGATGCAAATGGACACTTGTACCTCCATTCTGACATTGTGAAGATGTCAATGAAATATTCAGGTTATCCACTTGTTATCCCTGCTCTTGCCAAGTGGTCAGACTATCTTCTCTTTCAATCATATACTTCCTTGCTAATATCTTTTACTCTTGTTTCTCTTCAAACTTCCTTATTTATATATCATAGCCTGGTCACACCCAACATGTACCTCTACATGGCCCTCTCTGTGATGCTTATTTTTAATTCTTCAGAGACTATTATATAAAACCTTATAAAATACCAATAGAATACTAAAATAACAATATGGGTCTTTTTTTCTGGAAAATTTTTGGAGCCATAAAATCCCTCCTTCTACAGAAAACCTTTCTTGATTCCTCTTAATTCTAGTGCCTTCCCTCTGTTGATTTTTTCCCAAATTTATCCTGTGTATAGCTTCTTTGTACCTAATTATTTGCATGCTATCTCCCACATTGGATGCTAAGCTAGTAATCTAGTATTTCCATCCATCCTACCACTGTACTCTGATTCCACAAGGCCTTTCCATCTGCCCACCAGGTATACCCTTCTATATGTATAGTTTCCTTTGATTAGAATGTGAACTTCTTGAAAGCAGGAAGTATCTCAATTTTCTGTTTTCACCCTGGTTCTTAGCATGCAATAAAGCATTTAATAAATGCTTTCCAATCAATCATTCATTTAATATATGTCTAACTTGAGTAGAATGTATCTTTATGAAGACCTGAACCATCCAACCAGTTTAATTGCTCCTGATACCTCTGTGGTAGACCACGAGACATGACAAAGATAGAAATTCAAGGTAGATTTAAGAACCTAGAATCAATTTAAATGCAATCAGAGATCATTGACTCACAACTCTGATGAAGTGAGCAAAATCCACCCCTTTCCAGGCATTTATAAGGATTTGTAAGGAATTAGACTCTGAGAGTCACTCTCATAGCTCATGGAGCATCAGTTTCATGTGGATCCTAAGCACATTTTGGGTTGGGAGAGGAAACTTATGGGAAGTTGAGCTCTTCACATACCCTTTATAATTATATTGCTATATCTTTTGCTGTTGAAGCAATGCCCTGAACCAAAATTCCCTTCTGAGTGTTTATTAAAAAACATTCTGGACATATTATAAGCTCTAGTCATGATTCATTCATTCAATAAATGGGGTTACTATTAAGTGACTATTCCTACAATGGAGGACCGCAGAGAGGAAGATGATATTAAATTCTTTTAATAAAAGATTGTTTCATTCTTTATTCTTCTGTCCCCAGCACCTAGCATAGTCCCTGGCACACAGTAGATAGTATTTGTTGATTGATTGATTGATTGATCGAGTGAGTGAGTGCCCTTAAGAAGTTTCTAGGTTCACTTCCTCCATCAAATATTCTCTGGCTACTTTTTCAGGAAGAAAGTGACATTTTCCTCTTTAAGGTTTCCATGTTACTTTAACAGAACTTCTCCTTTGGTTTTAACTCATATTTGTATTTTATTTGTTATTTGTATTTGTTTCTTTCCTCTACCCCCAACACAGGCACATATGGATTGACTGCTACAGTTGGACTGCTGAATTCAAATCCCACCTCAGACACATTAACTATGTGAACCTGGATGAGACCCTTAATCTCTCTATACCTTGGTTTCCCTTTCTGTAAAGTGGGGATGACAATAGTACCTACCTCATAGGATTTTTCTGGGGCTCAGTGAGTTAATATATGTAAAATGCTTGCCAATATTAAAGTGCTATTATTATTATTTTTTAAACCCTTACCCTTCCATCTTGGAATCAATACTGTGTATTGGTTCCAAGGCAGAAGAGTGGTAAGGGCTAGGCAATGGGGGTCACGTGACTTCCCCAGAGTCACACAGCTGGGAAGTGTCTGAGGTCAAATTTGAACCTAGGACCTCTTCTAGGCCTGGCTCTCAATCCACTGAACCACCCAGCTGCCCCCTTAAGGTGCTATTGTTAAAGTAATAACTATGATGATGATAATGGTGATGATTAGCTGATAATATCCTTTCTGGATTTAATCTTTCTATCTCTAACATAAAACACAGTGCCTTATACTTAGAGGTACTTGACAAATATTTATTAAAATAAATGAAGGCTACATGAAAAGCTAAATATGTATATAAAGCAACATTGCTCAATTCAGTAGTTCAGACAAGAAATATTCTGTAAGTTCAGAGAAGTAAGAGATCATTGCAATCTTGAGTAGTATAGGGAGGCTTCATGGGGAAGATAAACCTTACAGAATAAGCAGGATTTGGATAAGCAAAGAGTGCGTATGTGTGTGTGTTTGTGTGTGTGTGTGTGTGTGTTTATTGGATCTGAGACATAGGGTTCAATAGATTTTATATTTTAATAAATAAAGCAAATTCAAGCTTGATATATCTTATATTTTAATAAATAGAGCAAATTCAAGCTTGGTTTGCTTGCATGGGCTTTATTTAAGCATATAGAGGAAGAGAGAAAAGCTAGCAGTCTCAAAATGGTAGACATGGTTGCTCTACATGGTCCCACTGGTTCTGGGACCCCACTCTGGGACATGATGACTGGCACCAAGAATTTGTTTCACATAGGTATCTGTTAACCAATCCTTACAAATGGATGGGGGATCATGACTTAAATAGGGGCTATATATATTCTCAGACCTATTTATTTAGCCCTAACCTCTCCTCATCTTCAGTTTTGCCAACCATCGATTAGACAATTTGAACTGAAAGGCTCTGAGGCTTCTCAAACTCAACATATCCAAAACAAAACTCATTATCTTTCCCTCCCTCAAACTCTCTCCTCTTTCCAACTTTTCTATTATTGTTGAGGCCACTACAATCTCCTGGTCATTCAGGCTCACAATTTCACTCACATTCTCAGCCAACAGCCAGTCTGTTGTCGAATGTTGTCATTTCTACCTTCACAACATTATTTATATGTGTTTCCTCCTCTCCACTCACAACGCTGCCATTTTTGTACTGGCCCTTATGCTCATCATATCCTCTCTCCAAAGTTAACAAGGATCTCTTGATTGCCAAATCCAATGCCTTTTTTCTCCATTGCCATTATCAATTCTCATTGTCTTCAACTTCTGCAGCCTTTTGATTACACCGTCTCTTTGATGTTATCTTCTCTCAAAGTTTTCAGAACACTTGGTTCTCTTCCTACCTATTTGAGCACTTCTCAGTTTCCTTTGCTGAATCATCATTCAGGTCACATACTTTAACTGTAAGTGATCCACAAGGTCCTTTCCTGTGCCCCTTTCTCTTCTCCTTTTATACTTTTTCACTTAATGATTTGATTTAATTACTATGTTGGTGCTTCTCAGATCTACTTATCTTGCTCTATCCTCTCTATAATCTTCAATCTCACACCTCTAACTACATTTCAAAAATCTTGAAGAGGATTCTAGCAAGCATCTTAAATCTAACATCTTCAAAACTGAATTCACTGGGTAGGTGGCTCAGTAGGTTCAGAGTCAGGCTCAGAGAGGGGAGGTCTTAAGTTCAAATCTGGTGTCAGTTGCTCCTTAGTGTGTGACCCTGGCAAGTGTGTAATTAGAATCTGTTACCCTAAAAACTACAATTCCCAGCACCCCACTCTCCTCCTGTCATTACATGCTGACATAGGCAAGATATAAATTCTGTATGGTTCTGCCTCTTGCTCTCTTCTCTTCCTGTGTTGGCAGCTGTGGAGGTGTTTTTGAGCAGGTAGAAAAACTTAGTCACATGGTTTTATTTTGATAGATAATTGCCCTTTTATTCCTTTACTTCTAGTGATTATTAATAAATTTTATAAAATATAATACTTGGAGTATTGGACATTAATTTAAATAATACACAAGTCACTAGTCTTCTTCCTTGGAACCAGTACTTGGTGTTGGTTTCAAGACAGAAGGTAAGGTGTTGGAGTTTTGGGTTTTTTTGCAAAAATATTTTATTTTACAAATTACATGTAATAACAAATTTCCATATAACTTATATGTTCTAAATTTTCTCCTTCCCTTCCTTCCCTCCCTTTTTCCAGAGCTGGTAAGCATTTCAATCTGGGTTATACATGCAAAACATATTTCCATATTTTTCATTTTTGTAAGAAAATAATCACATAACCCCCAAAACAAAAGCCCAAATAAACTTCAGTGAAAAATCGTATTCTTTGATCTCTGATATTTCCTTTTCTGGAGATGGCAAACATTCCTTGTCATAAGTTCCTCAGAATTGTCCTGGATCATTGTATTGCTGAGGGTAGCTAAGTCTATCAAAGTTGATCACTCCACTATATTGCTATTCCTGTGTATAATATTCTCCTGGTTCTGCTGATTTCACTCTGCATCAGTTCATATAGATCTTTCCAGCTCTTTCTGAAATCTTCTTTGTCATTTCTTATAGCACAATAGTATTCTATAACCATCATATACTACATTTTGTTCAGCCATTCCCCAATTGAGGGATAGCTCTTCAACGTCCAGTTCTTTGCCACCACAAAAAGAACAGCTACAAATATTTTTTAACAAGTAGGTCCTTTCCTCTTTTTTAAAAATCTCTTTGGGAAACAGATCTAGTGTATTTTGGGAAATAGATCTAGTGGTATTACTGGATCAAAGGATATGCATTGTTTTATAGCCCTTTGGGCAGAGTTCCAAATTGGAAGTGTTTTTTTTTTTTAACAGAATTCATTATCTTTCCTTCTAAAATCTCTCTACCTCCTACCTTCTCTATTTCTATAGAAGGCAACACCATCATCCCAGTTCCTTAGGTTCAGAATCTAGTTGTTATTCTTGATTCTTCCGTATTTCTCATCCCTCCATATCCAAGCCCAAGGCTTGTTGACTTCACCTTTGCAATATCTCTCAATTATGCCCCCCTTTCTCCTCTGATACTTCCACCACTCTAATGTGAGTCTACATCATCTCATGTTTGAATTATTGTAATAACCTTCTTCTGGGTCTGCCTGCCTTAAGTCTCTCAACTCTAACCTTTTCTCTATTTAGCTGCCAAACTGATTCCATGATCAAATAAAAAGTCCCCTGCTTGGTGTTCACAGTGTTTCATAATGTAGCCCTCTCCTATTTTTCTCATCTTTACTCTTATTCCCCATCAAGTAATCCTTAATCCAGTGACACTGGACTTCCTGCTGTATCCCAAACAAAACAATTCATCTTTCTACTGCAAGTATTTCCATTGGCTAAAATGGAATGGTCTCTCTCCTCATCCCTGATTACTGACTTCCCTGGTTTCCTTTAAGTTCAAACTGAAATCATATCTTCTAAAGGAAGCCTTTCCCAACCTCTCTTAATTCCAGTGCCTTTCTTCTGTTAATTTTCCTAATTATCCTGTATTCTACTAAGTATCTTAAATGTAACATTTTCAAAACTGAGTTCACTGGGTAGGTGGCTCAGTGGGTTCAGAGTCAGGCCCAGAGAGGGGAGGTCTTGAATTCAAATCTGGTCTCACCTGTCTCTATTGCCTACAAACAGAGGAGATGTGTTTGGGCCTGAAAGTAGAGGCAAATTTAATGGTGCTGAATTCCTTCTGCCACTTCAAGGTAATTCATGCAGAGAGTGATATTCTTTTCCTCTTTTCCTTCTCTTTCTCACTAAGAAAGAGCATAAGTAAAAGACTAAAAGTTTATTTGTTTACCAAAGTTTGTTTATACTGATGTTTCATTCATTTCTAATTCAGCATCTTTATCAAGTAATTGATTCTAATTATCCTAATATAAATGCTCGGCTCTCTGTGTACCAGGAATTGGAAAACAGGAATGCACAGCAGCTGTATATTATATCCATAAAGAGAAGGTTAAACCTTTATGTCTAAGTTTCCAGAGCTGTGTTTTACTTAGCTCAAAGTTCAATCTAAATGACTTAAGGAGTTGAAAGATTATTATATTTTATAAATTTCCCTCCAACAGAACAGTAATTGTATCCTGGGTTTTATTTTCTATTCCTGGGTAAAAAAATGAACTAATAATATTGTTATATGGGAGGTAGGGCTGAGCCACAATAGTCAAATAGCTTTTCTTCATTATTTATCCACAGACACATTCTTAGAGAAATCATTCTTTGGGGGCATGTGATTGGAAACCAGATCCTGCCTAATGGTAGGTAAAAAAGAACAACTGGAAAAGTCAAGGATGCCCATAGTCCAAGGGTGGTGGCCATCTAAGAGGGAATAGTTGGCTTCCCTTTCCCCTGTTATACAATCAACCCTTACCCAAATTGGGTCCAAGTACCAAACATGTTCTCTGACTTGAGTGATGATTGCAAGTTGAAGGAAGCTATAAGTGAGTTCTGTAGACATTCTGGCATGAAACAGGAGTTGGAATGTACCAGGTATATTCAGAGGATAGGGAGTTGATCAGTCTAACTATATCTGCCAATTTTTATTAGGGCATTCCAAAAGAAAAGGATAAAAAGGTCAGCGAGACTAGATTAAGGGGAGGCACTGAGGAGTAAAATAAAATGTTGAAGATTAGATTCAATTCAATTTGATTAGATTAGAAGTACTGGATTTGGAGACAGGAATATTTGTATTCACATCCTTCCTCTGATTCTTCCCTAGCTTTATGATAATGGGCAAACCACTGGACTTTTCTAGATTCAATTTCCTCATTGGTAAAATGGGAAAAATAATTTTCTTACTATTTCCTTCATAGGATTTTTGTGAGGTTCCAATGAACTAATATACTCAAAGTGCTTTCTATCTGTCAGTTTTCTCATCTACAAAATGGGAATAATAATAATTCCTCTAAGGGTTTTTGTGGGGACCAAATAAGGAGGAAGAGAACAAGAAGATTAACAAGACTAATAACAAGAAAAACAAGAGCAAGAACAAGAAGAAGGACACCAAAAACAAGGAGGTGGAAGAGAAGGAGAGAGAGGGGGAAAGGGAGAAGGGAAAAGATTTGGTGATATATATGATAGATTTGATTCAGGAAACACTGGAGGCTTATATTCAATTCAATAATTCAATAAATATTTATTAAATGTCATGGACCAAGCATTGTGCTAAGTGCTAGACATGGTACAAAATTGAAATGATACAAGTTTAGGGAGATAATGGGAGAAACAGAGAACTCTAATATATACTATTGCATGATAAGTGCATGAGAAGCTTACCAAACAAAACACCAAGGTTTGAGGAGAAATCACTGAAGTGGCGCACTGAGGTTAAGTCACTTACTTATGGTCACACAGCTGACATGTTGGAAGTATGACTTGAACCAAAATCTTTCTGATTCTAATGCTGTTTCTCTCTGTCTTCTACACCAAACTGCATCTTGTCTTTACCATTATCGGCTCTATTTTTAACCTTTCTTGTCCCCTTGCTTGCAAAATGAGAGTGTATTTTTCTATGTGTTTGTTTATAGAGGCTGTATTGCTATCCTGGGGCTCCAAGCAATCTTTTCCTGGAGCAGAAATTGCTTTTTGTTTGTTTGTTTGAATCAACTAAGCAGAACAGCCAACCTGCTCTGCACAGGCTGTGGAAAGTTGCTCCATTAAGGAAGAGTTTACACTGGGAAAACTGAGCCAACCCTGACAAGTGAAAAACAAAGCTATGCAACCCTTTTACAATCCTCAATGTGACACAAGAATTTCTGTTGGTCTAAAGAAAACCCTCTTTCCTCTAAACTCTAGGGTTTCCTATATCATTTGATATGGGAATCAGCACCAGTAGTTTCCAGAATTACATACCAATTACTTCAGTATTTCAGAGATCCATGATTTCATCACTGTTGATACTTCTTTTAATCAGAGAGGGCTTGTAAGAATTGTTGTGGCAGAAATATTCTTCATGATGCAGAAGGGATTCTTAACTTGGTGTCTGCATTTTGGGTTGTTTTGATATCTTGATTAATGCAGTTCAATCTAATTGGTTCTTTTATAATCTTTTGTATTTTCAAATTTATTTTTTGTTTTTGTTTCCCAATTTTCTTCCTCCTTTTACCACCTGCTCTGTCCTTTGAGAAAGACAAGGAATAAATCAGTCATTATGTATTTTATTTTACACTTAAAATATTATTTTAATTAGTTAACTAATGTAGCTAATTAATTAATATTACACAAAATATTAAAAATGTTACACTTAAAATATTATTCAGAGAAGGGATCCATACACTTCAGCAGACTGCCAAAGGGAACCCAGAACAAACAAAAAGGGAAAGAACACCTGCCCCAGAGCCATCCTGGGGAAGAGCAGACCCTAGTTTGGATTTTAGAGCCTTTCTGGGTTTGGTGAGCCCTGCCATAACCTTTGAAAATACCATACCATGAACAAGATTTCCTAGTTTACCTTTTAATAAATGGTAAGATGCCACCTTTTTCTTTCTAGGATTTTCCGTCCTTAAGCTTTCTAATTCTTCAAATTTTCATCAGTAAAGTGAATACAATCCAATAAGAAAAATAATGTGCTCTTGATATCTGAAAGACTTTATCCTACCCAGAGGCCTGTAAAGTTTGAATATTCCTCAGGAAAAAAAGGGCAGAAATAATGCAATAATTCACTGTACTGTAACAATTAAATCCAGCAAATTTAACAGCGCACATTTGTAAACATAATGCTTGCAACAACCAAAAGTCTCCCATGTATTGATAGAACAAAAACAAAGTTCTAAATCTAAAGCCCCTATTCTGAACCACATTCCAAAATGTAAATAAGGTGGCCAAGCATGCTGCTACATATTTTTACAGAAGCAATTACAAACGAACCTCATCAGCAGCAAAGTGGCAAACACACACACACACACACACACACACACACACACACACACACACACACACACAACATTTATCTGGTGCGCACTCTACTGGACAGAAGACACATGACGACTCACATTATTCCCATTTCATTTTTTGGCATCACTACCCAGCATCTGCTTTAGGAATTCAAAGCATGAAATTTGGAGTAACAGGTTTAATATTTAACCTAGCCAAAAAATATTTTGCTGTGAGGACTCCCTGTGGTTAGAGTATCCCAGCTAGCTTTAAAAAAATTACATTATGTATATGTCATATTTACATGAATGTATATATTATCAACCGATATATCTATCTATTACATATATATGCATGTGTGTATGCATTGTCCTATCCAAACTAGAAAGCGGCCATCAAACTCAGTATGTGGCAAGAAGAATTTCATGCTGAGAAAAATGTGTTTAATCTCACATCCTGTAAGAATAATTACTTAGCATAATGCCACTGAAAATGTATTTCGATCTGCAAATGCTAATGAAGCTGTAAAAACCTTTTGAAAGACTTAGCCGTATGACCAGTCTTACCTCAGCTCCCTCTTCCTTTTCAGTGGCTGCCTAGAAATGAAACCACAAGCTATGAAATAATATTATAGTCTCCATACAAAGATACCAGCACTTGACTGGTACGGACTGCTGGGAATCTGAGACCAATATTTCTTCATTATAGTCATTCATCCCTTATCAACGCCCCATTAAGCATCTCATATAGTTCAGATGTTAATAATGCATTGCTACTTTTTATTTTTATATTGCCTTCATTTCCCAGTCTGGTATATTAAATATTTTTAAAGGAGACATAAAACATATTCATCAAAAAAATCAACACATCATCAACCGTGTCTGATATTTTGGTCAGTGCTCCTCACCCATGCTCCTCAGCCTCTGCAAAGGTGGGAGGGAGTACCTAACTATTATATATATATATATAAGTGCAATCTATAATCTTTATTTATATAGTATTCTTAATAAACATTATTATATCAACATATTATAATGTTTTACCATAATAATATATAATATATTTAAGTATAATATATAAATATAATTACATATCATTCAGTTTCTATTTTGTTGTTTTTATTCTTTACATTTACATTGTTGTGGTCACTATGTATGATGTTTTACTGGTTCGGTTTATTTCAGTTTGCATTATTCATATATTTTTCCATATATCTGTATACTTTATATCCATCATGTCTTATGGTATAGTAATCTACTGTTACATTCATGTACCACAATTTATTGAACCATTTCTCAGTCAATAGGCATCTACATTATCTCTGATTCTTTTCTATGACCAAAAGTACCAACCAATAAGCATCTATAAGAGTCAACATTATTTATTAAGAGCTTGGAATACAAGTACAGAGAATGAAACAATTTCTACTCACAGGGAGTTTATATTCTAATGCATTCTACATGCCATAAATATTTTGATACATATAGGGCTTTGCTTTTTATCTTTGACCTCCTTAGACTATATGTTCAGCCTTTCTCCATCTGTCCCTAAGGCCCCTTTATCCCACTGGAGAGTTCTTCCTAGGATTTCCATTTTCAGGAAAAATTCAAGACAGCTATCTTTCATTCCCCAGACTTCTCCACCATGAACCAATACCTCCTTCCTTCAACCTCATCCCTTTTCAGCTGCCTTTAGATTTTCCTTTAGAACATAAGGGCCATGAGGGAAGAGACAGTCTCTTTGTTTATATTTCTATCCAGTAAAAAAAAAATACATATATATATATATATATATATGGAGAGAGAGAGAGAGAGAGAGAGAGAGAGAGAGAGAGAGAGAGAGAGAGAGAGAGAGAGAGAGAGAGAGAGAGAGAGAGAGAGAGAGAGAGAGAGAGAGAGAAAGAGAGAGAGAGAGAGAAGAGAGAGAGCGAGTGAGCTTAGGGAACATAGTAAGCTCCTAATAAGGACTTTTTGGCTAATAAATGCTTGTTGACGGTGATGTCTCTGAGTCAGAAGTTATAAGTGGGTATTCTTAACTGGGGTTCTATTATCTTATTTTGCTTTTGATATTTTGATGACTGTATTTCATTATAATTCCTTTTAATCCCATATATTTTATACCTTTAAAAACACAATTCTAAGAAGGGATCCATAGGCTTTATTAGATTGCCAAAAGGGTCTGTGTCATACACAAAAAAAGGCATAGACATTTTAATCACTTTTTTAAACATAATTCCAAATTGCTCTCCACAGTGGTTAAGCTGATACATAGCACCAATAGTATACCAATGAGCCTGTCTTTCCACATTCTGTCCAGCATTAACTATTCCCAACTTCTGTCATCTTCACTAATTTGATGGGTGTGAGATAAAATTCAAGAATGTTTTTGATTTATATCCCCTTATTAGTAGTGGCTTGAATCAACCTTTCAAATAGCTAGACTTCAGTAAACTTGGACCCTTCAAACTAAAGGGTTCCCTCACCACTTAGAAGAGACTAATCCATCTGTCAATAATATACTCTGAAAAAAGTCTCAGCTAGCCACTGTATTTAACTCTTACTCACTCTTCAGACACTTTCAGAATGCAATAAAAATCTGTTAATCTTATCAGGATACAAAATACAATGGCATTTGTACCAAATAAACAGCACTTCAAATAGTTGGTGTCTCCAAAAGAGTAAGTGATGCCAGTTGGCCAGGCAATGATGGAGAGGAAGGGCAGGTAGATGACAGTGAATAGAGCACTAGTCCTGGAGTCAGGAAGATTTATCATCCTGAGTTCAAATCTGGCATTAAACTCGGTTACCTCATCTGTAAAATGGGAATAATAGCAACAACAACAACAACAGCATCTAGATTCAAGGTTGTTTTGAGAATAAAATGAGACAATACCTGTAAACCACTGTCCAATTTTTAAAGTGCTGTATTAATGCAATTAATTCACCAGGTTCCAGTAGAATCACAAAGTAGGCAGGCACTTTGAGACAAACAACAAGTTCAATGCAGGGAGATCTCTCTGTAACTTGACCAGTGATCAAGGCAAGGCTCCAACTGCTTATGATTATAATCAAACCTGGATCCTTCACTTGCAATTAGCCTCCACTGATGCATACATCCATACCCCAAACCCTTCTCTATAAACCTCCAATGTTCCTGCCTTTAATAATCCTCTTGCTTCTTCAACCTAGGAAAAATATACTCCCCAGTGGTCTCTGTGACTGAAAGGAGACTACATTCCTCTCTGGGGTTGGGAATTTTTTAGTCCCTTGAAAAATATGCCATAGCATACTTGCTGTCTGAATTTATACAACATAGTATGAAATTGAATATCAACATTTGCCAAAAGGAAGACGAGCAGCCCGGAATCCCAAATAATTATCTTAAATTGCCATATACAGAAAACAGACAGTAATGATATATGCAACAAATTAAAAAAAGAAAGGGTTTTCTTTAGATATCTAAGTTGTCTTTTAGTTTTCTTTCATTATATGAATGCTTATGGAGCTTATAATAAAGAGCTTTCACTTAAATTTTTTTGTTTCTGGTGCATGGTTGTCTATCCATTATTCGAAGTTAGTCTCTTTCAGTTGGACTCTACTGAAGTTAGTGTCTATCAACCACAATCTGCTTATCAAGGAGTCCAGCTAATTTACCAATTGTCAATAAGTGATGGCAGCACACTGTCTTTACATGGACCTTATCCATCTCTGGGACTTTTTTGTAAACATAGAAGTTGCCAAATATCTTCCCAGGCAGCAATGGAATAGCTTTCCATTTGTCTCAGGTTTCATGAACACCAAGGTTTCTCAGAGGAGCTTTGCCATTTTTTGTTAAAGGTTTTGACAATAAACATGGGCATCATACTATTATTTCTTGCAGCATTCTTTTGAGATGTAAATGCAGCTGAATCATAAAGCTTTTATTGCTATTATTTCAACTGAAAGCTATATTGGTTGTCTGTGTTAGAAGAGTATCTATTTTTAGAGATTCTAAAACATAAATCAATAGGTAGGAGTGGTTCATACCCAAATATTAGTAGGCAGAGTTTAAATGCAGTGGCATCAATCTTGGTAGAATTGTGCATGAGTACATAGAAATTCACATGATGGTTCCACTGAGAATTTTGTTCTGATCTTAGTGTCAAAAGAACTTCTTTTTTAAAAGAAAGATGCCCAGGCTGGTCATGTCTTTATTCTTCTTTAGGTTGCATTCTTAATTCTCCAGATGTTTTTTTACCATGTCATAGAAACCTCTTTACCCAGGAAGGTGAAATAGTACTTCACATACTGGAAGTACTCTCTCCTCCTTTATTTATTTTCTCTCTCTGGTTGGCAGGTTCCTCCAAGGACCTCCATTTTAAGGAGGATGTTGTATGGGTGGTCAATGCATGGGGGTATTGAATTCTAGCTTAAAATTGTTTCCAGCATTTTGTTAATAATGATTAAACTGTAATTAGCTCTAGTTGGGCTAACACCTCGTTGATATATACTGGGTTTGGACATACAAGGGCATGAGTTGAAATGTCTAAAATCTTCAGGAAATTTCAAAATCACTTCAATGTATCCCAGATATAGGTAGTTTTTGTCACTCATTTTTTCAAGATCAAATCCTTCCAGAGTCTATATATGAAATTTCTTCAAATATCTCTTATAGAATATTTGGAACAAAGTGATTAATTTACTTGGGTCCTAAGATCCAGAAGAGCAGATGAATGCATATTCTTTCTTTTCAGTCATTTCCACATGAGATCTTTTGAGTTCTTGAAGAAAAAACTTCCTTAGAAATTGCAGATAAGGTCATTCTCATTGCTTGTAGGAACCACAGTGATCTCCTTCCTTAGCCCCATTTCTTTTCCCTAAAGCTATAACTGTGGTTTTCAGCTCTTGAAACATTAAAGCTAAATTCTGTTCTTGAGGGTGTGTGGCCTGTGTATAGCCACCTTCTTAATAGTTGTAACATACATAAGTTCTAATTTTCTGTTTGTTTGTTTGTTTGTTTTCATAGCAGTGATGGTTTCCCCCTCTACTCCTTTGACTTTCCAATTGGGATGAATCCAACTCTCACAGACTTTCTTTGAGTTTCCTCAGTTGACTCTGCATATGTAGGAATATTTCTTTGATTGGTTTCCTTGGGCATGGGGTAAGCAGAAATTGAGGTACCCAAGGTTGTCCTTGAGAATGGACTTTTTCCTTTTTTGTTTTGTTTTTTTAAACTAGTTCATACACTTTCACATTTTGATTCAATTTGTTACATAACAAATATCCCCAACTTTCTATCGAAGTTCTGAAATCTGCCCTGAAGTCATTCTGGCATCTTTTCATTCATTCAAAAGGCCTTTGGCTACTTGGCTCAGCTTGCTCATATCTTCTTTTTATTTTTTAAATTTTATTTTTATTATCATGCAAAACACACTTCCATATTGGTCACTGTTGTAAGAGCACACTCATATAAAACTGAAACCCCAAAATAAAACTGTAAATTCACTGATGTGAAAGATAGTATGCTTTCATTTGCATCTATCCATCTCCAATAGTACTTTTTCTGGAGCTGGGAAGCATTCTCTGTCATATGGTTTTCAGGATTGTTCATTTCTTCTATATTAAGAGTAACTATTCCTTTTTATATTCCTCCCACTACGTGTCTGTCTACAAAACTGAAAGGATGACTCTCTTTTCTGCTTGTTAGTACTGCCAAATTCTGAAAGCACCTTCTCCATCAATATTTCAGAGCCAAAGAATTCCTCAAAATCTTTTAAATATTTTAGATATATGATTCCAGGGTTTTTGTACTTTAGCTATAGGATGTTTGGCATTTGCCATCAAGTGAGTCAACTTACCCAAATCTGATGCCTTCTACTCTATAAGCAATTCTATTACCTTACTCAGATCTCTACAGCATCTTCACTAAGGGTCCATAATGATAAAAATTCCTATGTTGGCCTCTTTTTTGCTAGTTGTATCAAAGCATCTTGACCCAAGTGTACTCAGTTTGGAATTCAAGTCAGTTTTCCCTTAATAACCATTTGGAAGCTTGAGGCTTGTGATGGTAAACCTATGACATACGTAGCCACTTTTGATGACATGTGGCTACATGTGGGTTCAGCATGCCTTGGGGCCCTGGAGCTGCATACCCTCAGTCGTGGCAGTAGCCATGTCCCATCCTGGCCAGGAGAGGGTGGTGAGGGCTGCTCCATGGGCTGGTGCATGTGGGGAAACTGGAAGGGGGGGGGTTCAGAGTGGTGAGTGGTGCTGCCAGGCAGCTGGGGTGCTTGAGGTTCCTGTGGGGGTGTGGAGGAGGGATCGAGGGCAGGCAGGTTGGCAGGCAGCAGCCACTGCTCTCACAGTGCCCCTGGGCCAGCCAGCTAGGGAGGGGCAGGGCCAGGCCAGAGGAAGACTGGACAGGGCTTTGGCCCATTTGCAATGGAGGAGTGCCTAGACTGGATTACCAGACACTTTTAGCACCCTGAAAAATATAGCGATGGCTTTACTCATAATTTTCCCCTCTATGTACTTTTGTGGGACCTTATTCTCAGAATTAAATAATATCAAAACCGACAAAAGAAACAGATTGACAAATGAAGTTAGTAGTGCTTGCTTGGACTTGAAGTGTACAAAATACCAACCTTCAATTGAAGATTTAGCCAATGAAATTCAGCAACCAAAAAATCACTAATAGGCCAGTTAGGTAAAGAATTCCCCCTTCCCCTCACTTATCTTAGTTCATGACACCCCACAAAAGTTAAATAACATCAAGACCAACAAAAGAAACCAACTGGCAGATGAACAAAGAAGTCACTAAGCAGGTAAGTTAAATAATTAGTTTTTGGTTTATTAAATAGTTATATATTATATATATTTATTAAATATATATTATATAAATATATATTAAATATATATAAATATATATTTAACATATAAATATATATTTATATAATATAAATATATTATATAAATATATATTATATATATTTATTAAATAGTTATATATAAATACAATTATATATTTTTTTATTTAAACTATAAAAATTGCAAAATTATAGTTTTTTTCTCAAAGTGACACACCACCCAAGTTATGCTTGGCTTTTGGGCAAATTTTGACACACTAAACTCAAAAGGTTGCCCATTACTGCTTTAGGCCTTATCCCCACCTCCCACCAATACAACAATGTCATTTGATTTAAGGCAAGTTGACCCTGATTTGCTTCTGGGTATAGGTAGAGCTTTCATCAATGACAAAGGAGGTATGGATTCTACATTACTTATACATAGCCTCCAGCTAATGGAAAAAATCCTGGCTTAGTTTCTGTGCAGGTAACAACTCATGTAATTTCAGCTCTGGACTTTGCTCTGCTATGTTATCATCTTTATTTATTAACATCAAAAGTTTACTATATTACTTTACCACCTGGATCTCCTGGTTTCCTTTTAGTCCCAGTTAAAACTCTACGTTCTACAGGGAGTCTTTCTAAATCCCTGTTAATTCTGATGCCTTCCCTCTAGATTATTTCCCATTCATCTTGTCGACAGTTTGGTTGTAGATAATTGTTTGTATGTTGTCTACCACTATTAACTTGTGAAGTCTTCTAGGGGAAGGATTGTCTTTTGCCTTTCTTCATAATCCCAGTGCTTAGCACAGTGCCTGGCACACTTTAGGCACTTCTTAAGTGTTATCTCACTGATTAATCTCCCTTGACAGAGGACTATGGACTAAATACCCAGGCATTGTCCTCTGTCTATATCTTGTGTAGAAAGTTAGGGTATTCAATTGGGTCTGGTAGTACAAAAAGCACATCTTTAGTGTCCAGATCTGCTGGCCTGCACATATTTGAATGTCTCCCCACTATTTGGTCTTATACTTAAAGACATTTATAATATCTTTATTCTTATACCTGAAGATTTATTGCTAGGATCAGTAATCCTTTATGAATATTAGCATTTGCAAGATGACAGCATATTCTAAATATTACTGTCAAAGATTCATGATTTTGATCTATGATGTTAATATTCAACCAATAAGAAAACAAACCTACAAAAACCTATCAAAATAACCAAAGAATTTGGCCAGTTTAGAATAATTAGTAAAGACATTAGTATTTGTAGTGGGATAGTAGGATAGGTAAATGTAATGGAAGCTAACTCAGAAAAAATCTGGGAAACTAAGAACCAGTATTTAAAAAAGATTTACTTTTCAAGTAAGAGAAAATATGGCTAAGTTGTTTAAGTATTATCATACCATTTATTAAATTGGCAAGAGACCAAGCCATGAACTTGAATATTTTCCCAGTTATTTGCCATACTTTGTTACTTAAGAGATTGTTTTGTAATTTTATTTATACGGAATTTGAGCATCCCTTGGTTGGTTCATATTTTATGTGACACTTTATACTTATACTTTCCGTACATTATATATTTCATTTGATCCATTATTCAGGCAGCTAGCTGATATAGTGAATAGAATGAGAAACCTGGAAACAGAAAAGACTTCAGTTTAAATCCTGCATCACACACTTATTATCTATGGAACACTTCAGGAGGAGTGAGGGAATCACTTAACCTCAGTTTCTTCATCTGTAAAATGGGTAAATAATGGTACCAAGGGTTGTTCTGGGGATAAAGGGGATAATATTAAAAAGCAACTTGCAAATCTGAAAATTCCATATTATTAGTGCTAAGTAATAATAGTTTATTAAAATTATTATCACAATCCTGGGAAATAGGTTATAGAAGGAGAGGATAAGCCAAGAAGATAGAGAAGCAACAGGGCCCCTCCTGATTTTTCCCAAATTACCCTCCAAACAACTTGACAGAGTGAATTCTGGAGTGTCAAAAGAGAGGATGAAAACATTTTTTTCTGCCCAAGAAAACTGTGAATGTAGGCATGAAAGGTGCCAACTGCACCTTTCATGGGAATAGATCATAGACCAGCTCACCAAGGTAGGCCCTACCTTGGCAACCTGATGGAGGCTTTGAGGGGCAGCTAAATCAGTGGCAACAGCTTTGGGATCTCTCAGTCCTCAGATGGTAGGGACTAAGATGACTGGTCTGAAAGGAGACTACAGGGGTCTTTTTGTTGGCTCTAGGTGAAGGGCTGTTGCATTGCCTACATGAACATCTAGGGTACAATCCCATATTGTGGTGCCAGGTTGAGGAGGAGCACTAATACATCAACATTTAGAACTACAGGGGAGGAGGGGACCCTGGTCACAGTTCCATGGTGCAAAAGAGTTCCATTGGTGGTCCCTCACAGACCAGAACACAGGTGAGAATAGTGTTAAACATATCACTCCTTAGATCATACTATTTTGAAAGAACTGAAATCTTATAGATCCTTGAAGTTAGCTCTGAAAGTCACTGCCCAAAGAACCTAAAGCTTAAGATAGTGCCATTTTCACAATAGGAATAGAGCTCAACTTTAATAGTTTTCTTTAAAAGAAAAAAAAAATTGAAAAACAACAAACAAGAAATTCAACATAGAAAATTATTTTAGTGATAGGGAAGACCAAAATACAAACTCAGAAGAAGGTGATAAAGTCAATACTACTGCATCAAAAGCCTCAAAGAAAAATGTGAATTGTGAATTGATCTCAAACACAAAAAGAATTATTAGAAGAGACAAAAAGGATTTTAAAAATAAAAAAAAACAGGGGTAAAAGAAAAACTTGGAGGAAAAATGAGAATAATGCAAAAAAAATATGGAGGAAAAAGTCAACAGCTTGGTAAAAGAGGGACAAAAAAATTAAAGAAAATAATACCTTAAAAATTAGAACAGGCCAATTGGTAAAAAAAAAGGGGGGGGGGCACAAAAAGGCCAATGAAGAGAAGAACTTTAAAAAAGCAGAATTAACCACATGGAAAAAGATGTACAAAAATTCAGTGAGGAAAAGAACTTTCTAAAAAGTAGAATTGGTCAAATGGAAAAGGAATTATAAAAGCTCACTGAAGAAAATAATTTCTTGAAAATCAGAATTGGAGGGGGGTAGCTGACTAGCTCATGTATTAGGGAATTATTTAGGTGAGGGATGATGATTTTAAGATCAGATCTGCCAATCTCCTCCTTCCTTCCTCCCCCTCCCTTTTTCTCCCTCTTTGTTCCTCCTCCCTCCTTCCTTCCCCTCCGTATTTGATTCTTCTGTTGATCTCACTGAAATCAGTTCAGAGTGAATCTTTTGGTAGATCAGATAAATCACTCTTTCTCTTCTTTAATATTTAAGTAAGAGGTTAATTTAAAAGAAGGGGAAAGGAAAAGAAGTTGAGAGGAGAGAGGGTTTGGGGTTTCCCTAATACTAAACAATTCCTAAGTTGGAGGATGGTAGAATATAATTCAGATATGGGAAAATGGTCAACAGGTCTTGAAGATTCAAGTTCACTTTAGTACAGTAGAGAGAAACCAGAGAGTAAGACTTTTGTCTTTCCTCTTTTCTGTCCCAAGGCAAAGAGACCAAGCTTTTCAGTTTGCCTCCTCCTTCTTAACTGTCTTTCCCCAGTCCTCATTCCAAATAGAATGTTCATCTTGATTTACAGTTCTGGAGTCTTTGCTTTTCCAGCCTTTGTTGCAGACTTTTCCATTTTCTCTCCTCCACAACATTACACTCAGTGGATTGAGAGCCAGGCCACAAACAGGAGGTTCTAAGTTCAAATCTGGCCTCAGACAATTCCTAGCTGTGTGACTCTTGGCAAGACATTTGACCCCCATTGCCTAACCTTTACTACTCGTCTGCCTTAGAATCAATATACAGTGTGGGTTTAAAAAAAATCAGAATTGGGCAATTGGAAACTAATGATTCCACAAATCATCAAGAAATAATTAGTTGTCCAAATAAGTTTGGTCAAATCACAATTTAGGGAGGAGAGGAAGGAAATATTTCTTTCAACTCTGAATAGGAGGAGGGTTTATAATTAAACTACATGATTGCAAGAAATGAGTCAAACATTTAAGAATGTCATTCACCAAATGATAAATGGTCAAAGGATATGAATAGGTAGTTTTCAGATGAAGTAATCAAAGCTAACTCTATGTGAAAATGCATTAAATCACTATTAATTAGAGAAATTCAATTTAAAACTTCATACCTATCAGACTGACTATTATGACAGAGAAGGAAAATTACAAAAGATGGAGGAGATGTGGGAAAACTGATACACTAATGCACTGTTGGGGAAATTGTGAACGGATTCAACTATTCTGGAGAATAATCTGGAACTATGCCCAAAGGGCTATAAAACCATAGATACTTTTTAACCCAAGCAATACCATTACTAGGTTTGTATCCCAAAGATATTAAGAAACAAAAAGGAACATACAAAAATGTTTATAGCAGTTATTTTTGCCAAAGATTTAGAAAGTGAGGAAATGTCCCTTATTTGGGGAACAGTAGAACAAATTATAATATATGAGTATAATGGATTATTATTATAAGAGTCATGAAGAGCAGGATGCAATATTTTAATGAGCATGATTCCAGAAAAATGCAGAAAGACTTAAAAGAATTGATGCAGAGTGAAGTGAGCAGAACATTGTACATAGTAATGGCAATACTATATGATGAACAACTATGAATTCTTGACAATATATTGATCTAAGATAATCCCAAAGAGCATGTGATGAAAAATGAGCTTTCCTCACTTTACATATGGTGGTCTTTATAGGAGAAATGAGGGTCATGGAGCTAGTTAGTGGAGGAAGTGATTTTAAAAGGCAAATAATATTAAGGAAACTGATTTAGAACCTGGTTATTAATTGGGATACTGGAAGTGATGAGGAGTTAGTCAACTAACAAGTATTTATTAAATACCTACTGGATGGTAAGCACTGTGCTCTGTGCTAAAGATACAAAGACAAAAGTGAAACAATCCCTTCTTTTTCAGGGCTGCACATTTGCCTTTGATTCCTATCAGTCACCCAACTCTTACCTATAGTTCCAAGAAGCTGTAGCATATGCAGAAGTCACACCCTGATAAAATCATGTTAGCAGATGGGTTAAACCAAATTGAGGGTAACCAACAGTCTTCCAACCCATAGGTGAATTAGAGCTATATGAAGATTTCCCCTGGTGGTATGGGCAGATGAGAACAATCTGTACCAAAGGCCATGAAGGTGGCTGAAGCAAGCACCATGGAGCACTTAGAGCTTGATCAGACATCAAAGATGCCAAGATCATCCACTGCATTCCAGAATACTGCCAGTCATGCTGACTTTTGTCTTGCTGCTGGACTTAGATGATTCTGGAAGAGAGGGTGAGGCTGAGGACTTTGTTCAACTCCTCCTCACTTAAATCCAATTCATGCTCAAGTCAAGACATCATCCAATCATATCAATGATTTTCTTTGAAAATGAAGGGATGAATAACAATTATGGTAGTTGGAGGCCAGAGGGAGGGGTATGAAATGAAATCTATGTAGTTTTATACAAAATATGTAAACAACAGATGCAACAAGGTAATAAAGTATAGTGGCACATTGCTAAATGTTTAATAACTGACTCATCAGGGAAAACGTATACTTGACATACTTTTAATTTTAATTTTCAATGCTAACATTTTCTCTTTATCACTTTATTAAGTCTATATAATCCACAAAACAGCAATCAAACCCTGACTTGTAATGCTTACCAATTTCCTCAGTGTAAATGCTAATACTATAAATTTAAGAATCAGCTCTCTTGAGCCCATAGGAGCTAGCCAAAGGATACTCCTGTGGAGATTAGGAAAGGTTTCATGTAGAAAGTGGTGATTGAGCTCAGCCCTGCAGAAAATATGGGAGTCTAAGAGATAAAGGCAAAAAAGAGAAGGAATTCAAGACAATGAGGGAATAGCCAATGCAAAGACATGGAGATAGGAAATGAAGTGCCATGTAATCAGAGCAATAATATAAGATTTAAAATTAATGTACAATACTTCAAGCATTGTATTTTTTAAAGTATTATCTGACAAAATAGAACCATGTGACTAATTTTTTTTTTTTGCCTGATCAAAATCCCCACTCTACCAAAGCTGTGACAGGAAGGAAAGAGAGCAAGGGACAGAACTCCACACAATTTATATCCTGTCTATGTCAACATGTAATGACAGGAAGTGAGTGGAGTGCTGGAAATCGTAGTTTTGCTGGAGATCATGGTTTTTTTAGGATAACAGATTCTAATTACACAATCTCCCTGGGATCCTTTGGGAGATTAATTTCCCCAGCAGATCATGTAAACATAACCAACTTATAAATTACAATAATTTGGAGACAAAAGGGAAAGAGAACAAGACCAATGACTGCTAGGCACATTGACAAAAAGCCAATTAAGGGGAAGTCCCCTTTGGCATAACAGTATACATACAAAATAAATGTGTTACAACCCCCCACAGTTCAATCAATTATACTCCATGGTTCATTCTGGGTCTTCTGATGCTGTGGAGGTTTCTTCAGGCATCTTCATGGTGCCTTCTTCAAACACTTCATCTTCTAGATTCAATGAGTTATCAAGCTCCTTTTCCTGAAATGTTTCTTTCTTAATAGATTTTTTAGTTTTATGATAATTATGCAATCCCTATGAGAATTATGCAATAAGACTAAATATTTGACTACATTGTAGGGCATGAAAGAGTAATGCCTAATAAAACTAGAAAAGTAGGCTAGAGACAGGTTGTAAGAGACTTTAAATGTCATGCCAAACATTTGCTATCTTCTATCTGATACTTAAAGTACAAGTCAAGAAATCTTTTTTATTCATCTTTTGTGTCCTTAACTTTCTTTTTAAATTATGAACTTATGCTAACATTAACAAAAATTAACATTTTCAAAGAACAGAAAAGTGATTATATTTGAAACTGTGAATCTTTATCACAAATACCTTTTTACCTTTAAAAACCATATAATAAATTTAACATGATAGTGTGAAGATTGGATTTAGCTATTTCCTGATTGTAACAATGAAGATACTTAGTTTAACAAAATCAGAAATGTCTTGGGAACTCTAAATTACTACTTAGACCATACTTTAGGGGAAGATAAAGTTATAATCTCCTGATTGAACAATTAGGGTACTTAACTCTTACCATATAGTGAAGTTAGAACTTTAAGTTAAGTCTATCTTAAGATCTTAATACAAAAAGGTGCTAAGTAACTATAATGATTAAAATAGTCACAAAAAGGCTAAGTAACTCACAAAAGGTGAACTTAACAAAAAAGTGTTAAGTAACTCTAAAGATATAATCTAATCAAAGAAGATGAGAACTCTAAAAGACATGGGCTTAGAGGAGGAGACACAAGAGTGAAAGGCCTATATATTTGGTTCACTTCCTCTCTTGGGGACCTTTGGCAGCAGAAAGTTGGCTGATAGCAGCATGCTGTGCCTTTCAGCATCTTAGCATGACTACAAGCTATTGTCCGGTTCAGTGGTAAGTTTCTGGCTAAGTTTTCCTCCTTTACTTTCCAACTTTACCCTCTTAGAAGCCTCTAATCTTCTTCACAGACCTAGAGGCGGGGATTTTAAAACTCCCCCTGGCATAGGCCAGGCAGGAGAAATCCTATATCCTCTTCCCTCCTTCTCCTTAAATTCCTTCCCTCTATATTAATTAAATTACCATAAATTTCCAGACTGACTTGGGTGTTTTATTTGGGACTTTCCCTGGTGACCAATTAAATGTAGATTTTAAGTCACAACCCTAAAATTATCTTGACAATAGTAACAATGTTGTCCTGCTTGTTGATATCCACTTCTGAACTTTTTTGTTGTTGTTGTTTGTATCTATGTAATTAAAAAAAAAAAAACTTTGCTGAGGCTCTTTTCTTTTTTCTTCTTTTTCTAATTAATCATCAGTATGAATTCTCACTCCCAATCTCAATCCTAATCTTCTCTCAAAAAAAAAAAACTCTTCCCTAGTAACAAATAACTACAATCAAGCAAAACTAACCCATATATGATGTGTCTGGAAATGAATATTTCATTTTTCATGTTGAGTCCATCATTTTTTAACAAGAGGTAGAGCAAGATTCATCACTAGTCTTTCTTAAGTCATGATTGGTCATTGCATTGATCAGAATTCATAAATCTTTCGTAGATGTTTTTTTCCACATTATTTTAGCCATTATACAACTCCTAGTTTAGTTAGTTCTGCTCACTTAACTTTGCATCAGTTCATGTCTTCCTATATTTCTATGAAACAGTTCCTTTTTCTTCTCTCTTTTGCTAGTTTACTGCTTTGTTCATCATTTCCATACCAAATCAAATAGACCAACTTGGTATATGCTGAGAAAATGACATTTCCTGGGACCACCTGGAATTGCAGCAAATTTCTTTCAGTTAACCATTTTGTTGTTGTTTGTTGTTCATCGATTTTCAGTCTTGTCTGACTCTTTGTGACATCATTGAGGTTTTCTTGGCAAAGATACTGGAATAGTTTGACATTTACTTCTCTAGATCATTTAACAGATGAGGAAATTGTGTCAAAGTGCCCAGAGTCACAGTGCTAGTAAGTGTCTGAGGCTAGATTTGAACTGAGGACAATGTCTTCCTGATTTCAGGCCTGGCATTCTATTCATTGCACCTCCTAGGTGTTGTTGGATACACAGAGTAGGGGTCCTTGCCCCGGTAATTGCCTTAGAGACTTAGGAGTGATTATCTTACTCATTTATGTGCTAGGAAAACCATCTGACCTTCCATCTGGAGTTTGAGGGAATGAATGGATTCATAGAAATATTGCTAATAAAAATAATATAATCCAATATTAATTTTCTTCATTCTCCACTAGGCTCCAAGCCTCCAGCCAGGGATGCACAACAGAATGTACATCTTGCACTTAGCAATTGTCTTGTGCCACTGTACTTGCCAAGGTTTAAATCACCTTTTGAAGGATTTGTGGTGATGCTTCTTTCATATGTTCATAGTTTTATGGTTTAAAGAATAAGAAAAAAATTATTTAAAAAAAATGATAAAATTCAAGTGTAAATAAACACAGGTGCCCAGAGTATAAACCATCAGAAGTGCTTCTTTTGAAGACTATAGAATGACTGGTACTACAAGGCAATAGAGCCATTAAGCTCATTTGCATATAACTGATTTAAGGATTGAGAAGATAAAACTCACAGTGAAAAAAAGGAAAATAATTATATAGTATGAGATAATTAAATAATAACTGTTGGTTTCATAGAGGAAATTTTATTAATTTATCCCTCATAAGTGAAAGGTGAGTTGTTGAATTCCAAAAGGCTCTCAAGCCCTTGAAAGTATTAGGTAATACTGAAAATTAAAAGAGAGATTAATAAAACTGAAAGTATAAAAAATATTAAACTAAGAAATGAAACTAATATTGGTTAATTTGATTTTATAAAAAGAAATAAGAAAACCAAATTGCCAGTATCAAAAATGAAAAGGATGAATGTATCATCAATGAGGATGAAATTAAAGTAATTCTTAAAAGTTATTTTGCCCAATTTTTTTGCCAATATTTTGCCAGTAAAACTGACAATATAAGTGAAAGGGATAAATATTTACAAAAATACAAATTGCCTAGGCTAACAGAAGAGGAAATCAAATATTTAAATAAACTTATCTTAGAAAAAAAAATTGAGCAAGCCATAAATGAACTCCTTAAGAAAAAATCTCCAGGACCAGATGGATTTACAGGTAAAGTCTACCATTTAGAGAACAATTAATCTTGATACTATATAAACTATTTGAAAAAATTGGAAAAGGAGTCCTACAAATTCTTTTTATGATACAAAGATGGTGTTGATACCTAAAACAGCATAAAAATAGAGAAATAATATAGACCAATTTACTAAATGAACATCAATACAAAATTATAAATAAAAAACTAGCAAAGAGATTATAGCAATAAATCACAAAGATCATAAACTATGATCAGTTGAGATTAATACCCAGAATGCAAGGTTGGTTCAATATAGAAAAACTATAAGCATAATTGACCATGTTAATAACAAAATTATGAATATCTGAATAAATACGGAAATATCTTTTGATAAAATATAATACCTGATCTTATAAAAAATAGTAGGTCATAGGAATAAATGGAGCTTTTCAAATGACAAGTAGTATCCATATAAAACCAAACCCAATCACTCTCTAGAACATGGATAAACCAGAAGCCTTTCCAAAAAGATCAAGGGAAAAGCAAAACTGCCCATTATCATCACTATTATTCTATATTGCATTAGAAATGCTATTGTAATAAGGCAAGAAGAAGAAATTGAAGGGAAAAAAGATAACGAGGAACAAAATCTATCTCTCTTTGCAGATGACAGAAAATCCTAGAAAATTAATTTAAAAACTAGCTGAAATAATCAACAACTTTTGCAGAGTTGGAGGATATAAATCCACATCTATCATCAATATTTCTGTTACCAACAAAACCCAACAGGAAAAGATAGAAAGAGAAATTCCATTTAAAGTAGCCAGGGTCCAACTGGGCCTTGAGCTCAGTGGATTAAAAGCTAGGCCTAGAGACAGAAGGTCCTAGGTTCAAATCTGGTGTCAAAACATTTTCTAGCTGTGTGACCCTGGGCAAGTTACTTAACCCTAATTGCCTAGCCCTCACAGCTATTCTGCCTTATTGGTTCCAAGGCAGAAGGTAAGAGTTTTTAAATTAATTAATTAAATAAATAAAATTATTGTGAACAATCTAAAATATTTGGAAGTCTACCTGTCAACACAAATTCAGGGATTCTGCAAACATGATTATGGAACACTTTTTACACAAACAAAAATAGGCCTAAACAATTGAAATATTAATTGCCTGTGGTTATGCCAAGCCAATATAACAAAAATGATAGGCCTAGCTATTAATTTGCTTATCCACTGCCATGCCTATTAAACTACTAAAGAATTATTTAATAGAGCTAGAAAAAATAGTAACAAAATTCATCTGGAAGAACAAAAGGTTAAAGGTATCAAGGAAATCAATGAAAAAAAAATGGGAAGGAAGGTGGCTGAAGCAGTACCAGATTTCAAACTAGAATACAAAGTGGTAAATCATGAAAACTTGTACTGCCTAAGAAATAGAATACTAGATCAAAAAGGATAAATAACTTAGACATAAAAGATGATGTCATAAGTTCTGCTTGTGCTCTGCAGAATTTTGTTGATTAAAGAATTGACTTATTTGATTATATTACCCAGATAGAGTAAGCCTCCTGGGCTTTACAATTCTCTTGCTTGTAGAGAACTTCTAAGTCATTTAAAAGTGAAATAGTCACTTAGTCCCCTTTTAAGTGTAATTGTGAGTTTTAAGAACATATAAATGTTTCATTAGCACAAGAAGAGTTGAGGGGCTGCCCAACTAGAGAGGGATGAAGAACATAAATGGAGCAATAAGCAGAAAATTGTTTCATGCGGTACAGAACTTCTCGAATGGGCCAATTGCATCAATGTCTTCAGTCTAGTTTTGATTTGGCTTGAGCTCTTGGATTTTCTGCTGTCAAGTATTTCCCTGCTAAGGTTTTAGTAAGTTCACTCTCCCCAACAGATACTGAATGCATTGGTGGAAGAGTTTGAACAGGGCTTATGATGAATTTATTTTTTCCAGTGTTTACTTTAAGATGTGAGCACCTGTGATGCCATTATTTCTTTTGCTTTATGATGTGCAAGAAAAAAAGCCATTCTCTAACATGCTTATGTAAAAATTAAATTATAATCTCTAATAATTAAAATATATTTTATGAGGTTTACTAAATGACCATTAGAAATCAAGGAATAAAGAAGATACAAAATAAAAACCATGTGCCCATGGCTGATCAGCCAGTTCAAACACCTGCCTTACCACCACCAAGCTAGGGATAGGAAGTAAAGAGGTGGGACCCTTCACATACTTGCCTAATATCTCCTTTCTATAGGAAGTACATAAGGACAGGAAGTCAGTGGGCTTTGGGAAATGTAGTTCTTTTTTTTTAGGGTAACAGATTTTTAATTATATACTTATTAAGCAATCCTTCCCCCATTCAGCAAAATAATTATTTATGATAAAATGTTGCCATCATTGTCGATGGCTTTTGTGTAAAAGAAAACACCTTGGTGGGGACCCAAGAGCTAACATGGTGAATATGTGTGGGGAGCAGGGAAGTGTATTCCACTCACAATGAGGTTATTGATAGGATCCCATTAGAGACTGAGTTTAACTACATGGTAATGGTCTCATCTCTAACTTTAGTTCCTGAATTGGAGCTTGTATTAGGGACAGGATCAAAAGATCCTGCAGTGCATTTTGATGGGGTGGTCATCTTTGCTTGGTTTTTCTCTGGGTCAACTCTTGGACCTTTGAGATTCAAAGGACTGATTCATCAGGAATCTTTAGTCTGCATTAGAGACCTCAGAACCACTGGGCTTCAGCATTCTGGCACCATATTAGTACAGTGGGCAGCATGCTGGCTCCTGCCCATTGCCTAGGACTTGCAGGTACCCCATCCTGACTCTTTCTAACTAACCCAAGACTTTTTCAGAATAGTCCTCCATTCTTGTTGCCTCTGGACAGAGAACATTGCAGGTTACATGTGTCCCTGCAGTCAATCAAGGTGGCACTGGCTTATACTAGATGGGGGTTGTTGCATAGTTCAGTAGTGAGAGAAGTCACTTCCTATAGTTTCTCATTAGATTTCTTGATCATTATTTAGTCTGGTGTGAATTTCAAGGTTTTACTAAAGTAGGTATATGAAATGTAAGCAGCTTGCCTTCCACTTAATTAGCTATATTGGCAGAAAAATCTCCATCCATTCCCTTTTTTTTTTAAATCGGTAAAAGTGAATATGTGATGGGATTAACGAATCTTTGCAGATATTTTATCCCAGACCAGATATATATGCTCCAGAAAGACAGCAGACCTAGATGATCACATTAATTATTTCTAAAACTACTCAGTAGGAAACTACCAACCACCAAAATATGCCCCTTTCTTCTTAGAATATAAAGATTCCTCCTATCAATGATTATGAAGCTTCCTTAGTGTTTTGTGCACCATGGAGTAATGCTTTTTCTTTGTATTCTCAATACTTAGTATGATGTATGTCATATAATAGTGAATGCTTTGTAATTGATGACAAATATTTTCTATAGATGGGAGTAGAAAATGGGTTATGATTTTTGTTTCTCAGATTTTTCTTTTTTGGAGGGGTGAGTATTGAGGTCTGAGTTTTTTTCATATTTTTCTTTCTTTCATATTTTCTTTTCTTACTTTCTTTTCTTACTTTCATGTTGATCCTTCAACATCCTCATGATTTTTTTTTTTACATTCACTGCCAGAATTTATTGGGGCCTTTGTGGGTTTGCCTCTCATAGTATTTGAAGTTCTTTGTTACTTTAATTTCAAGTGCTCTTCAGAAACTGTAGATTTTGGTGAGGGAAAAGGGCAGGAATTTGACAGATGATGAAGAGAGAGGAATCCTCTCCCAGCTAGACAGGTCTACTTCTCTGAAGATGTGTTCTGGTGGTTAATGGTTGGACAGGCATGGTGGCAATATAAAAAGAGTCTCCAGAAGCTCAAGGAGCAGTCAGCTGCAATGGCAAATGAAGGGACAGGGAATGGGAGAAGTTTCTTGAAGGAATGAGTTAAGGTCTCTTTGGTGAGGGAAACTAGAACTTCCCCACATTTGTTCTCTTTAGTGCCATTTTTAATCTCCCTTAAATACTATGGGATCTATAATGTTAATCCATGTGATTCTACTATACTTCATGGTGAAAATGGTTTGCTACAATTATCTTTGAAATTCTTTTCCATTTTTCTTCTGTTTGCTATGATTAATTTTTGCCCTCATATGCACTTGCTATGACTGCTTAGTGGAGTTTAAGTGAGCCTTTTTTCTTTTTCTTTTTCTTTTTCTTTTCCTGAACCAAGCCACTAAGTACACTCCCACTTTTTTGTTTTCTTTTTGTCATTTCTTCATTCTCTCTAAGTTCCTTGAGGGAAGGGATTGCCTTGCTTGCTTTTATGTCACCAGCCATTATCATGCTGCCTGATATATAGTGCTTGACAAATACATTTTTTACTCTATTTTACCTGTACAGTGGATATTCATTGCTGAATTTTTGGTCCATAGCAATCCAGGAAACAACAAAGCAAAGCAAAATATTTCTCAGTCTTAAGAAATCCCTTTCAGCTTCTGCAGTGATTGTGCAGACTAGTTGGGAATAAAATAGGGCAGAGGGCACTTAAAGCAAAAGTTTTTAATCGCTTTCTAAATTTTAATCTGAGTTTTGATACTTGAAACGTTACATCATTTTTCAAAGGTCAATGAGTGGATATATTGCTTGAATATTGAAATATTTATTAAAAATGAAACAAGAAGGAATTTTTAAAAATTACATCTAGGAGTTAGGGTTAGGGAATGATTCACAGGAACTCCTTGGAGAGGCAAAGAAAGGAACTGGCAGAGCTAGTATTATACAACCAAATGAAACAACAACAATAAAACATTTATGGGATATTTGTCCAACTTGTATTATAATACTAGTGATAAAAATTTACAAAAAGTCCACGATGAACATAAAATTAAATACCAAGATCAGCTGCTAGTTATAAAGAGGGAAAGAAATTCTTTTTATAAAAATTTTTTATATTCTTTTAAAAAATTTGATTTCCAAATTCTATACTTCTCCTAGGCTCTCCTCTCTCAGGGAGAGAAATTCTACAGAGAACTTGATAAGACCTTCCAAATAAAATAAACTTACATTCCTTTTTAAGTGAAATAAATGCATTATTCCATTTTCTTACAACTTTTATATCATTTGTATTTTTGATTTCAAAATATTGTGTAGAAGACATTTACTATATGGTTACAAATTCTTGTCTAAATGTCATTTTCCAAAAAACAATTACTAGCAAATTTTCCCAAGTACATTTTTAAAAATAATAAATTCTTACTCCAATTTAAAACTATTTTATAAGTTTAAAAAATTTGGTCTTTTGTACATATTTGATTGGATGTCTGAAATTTCTATTCAATGCCCAAAATCTGTTTCTTACCCTAGAACCAGATAATTTTGATAATCACTTTATAATGTATTTTAAATCTGGGACATACAAGAAAAATTTCACCTGCTTTTTTTCTATGATATTTTTCACTGATAGTTTTGCCTGCTTGATTTTTCATATAAATTTCATAATAATTTAATCAATTCAATAAAGAAACATGCAATATTTTCATCAATAACACATTAATTTGGGAATAATGCCATTTTTACTATATTAAACTTTTCAAGAACATTAAATATCTTCAAATTATTTTGGTCTCTCATTTTTATTTATTTTTTAAAAGATATGTTATTTTATCAATTACATGTACTAATTTTCTGCATAAATTTTCTGACATTATAAGGTAGAAATTGTCTCCTTCCCTCCTTTCTCTCCCTTCTCCCAGAGACAGTAAGCAATTTGATCTGGGTTACACATGTATTTTCATACAAAACTTACTTCCATATTAGTCATTGTTGTAAGAGGATACTCATATGAAACCAAAATCTCCAAATAAAAACCCAAATAAACTAAAGTGAAAAATCATATGCTTCTGACTCCAACAGTTCTTTCTCTGGAGGTGGATAGCCTTCTTTGTCAAAAAATCCTTTTGAGAGGGCAGCTGGGTAGCTCAGTGGATTGAGAACCAGGCCTAGAGACAGGAGGTCCTAGGTTCAAATCTGGCCTCAGCCACTTCCTAACTGTGTGACCCTGGGTAAGTCACTTGACCCCCATTGCCTAGTCCTTACCACTCTTCTGCCTTGGAGCCAATACACAGTATTGACTCTAAGATGGAAGGTAAGGATTAAAAAAAAAAATCCTTTAGACTTGTCCTGGATCATTGCATTGCTATGAGCAGCTAAGTCTTGCACAGTTGATCATTCCACAACATTGTTATTTGTACAATGTTCTCCTGGTTCTGTTTATTTCATTCTTCATCAGTTCATGTAGGTCTTTCCAGCTATTTCTGAAATCATCCCATTCATCATTTTTTACAAAACAATAGTATTCCACCATTATCATATCCCACAATTTGTTCAGTCATTCCCCAACTGATACACAGTCCCTCAATTTCCAATTCTATGTCACCACAAAAAGGACTACTATAAATATTTTTGTACAAATAGGTCCTTTCCTCTTTTTTTTTTATCTTTTTGGGATACAGACCTAGTAGTGGTATTACTGGATCAAAGGGTATGCACAGTTTTATAGCCCTTTGGGCATAGTTCCAAAATGATCTCCAGAATGGCTGGATCAGTTCACAACTCCACCAACAATGCATTAATATCCCAATTTTTCCACATCCCCTCCAACATTTATCACTTCCCTTTACTGTCATATTAACCAACCTGATAGGTGTGAGGTAGTACCTCAGAGTTGTTTTAATCTGTGTTTCTCTAATCAAGAGTGATTTAGAACACTTTTTCATAAGATTATTGATAGCTTTGATTTCTTCATCTGAAAACAGTTTATTCATATCCTTTGATTATTTGCCAAGTTGGAAATGGCTGTATTCTTAGAAATTTGACTTAGTTCTCAATATATTTGAGAAATGAGACCTTTATCAGAGAAATTTATCTTTCACTTATTGTTGAGAGACTCTAAAAGACCTTACAGAGAAAGAGAAGTGATAGAAGATGTTTTCTCATCTAGGAGTTCCTTAAACCTATAAAATCATAGGTCTGGTCTTTATCCTCTTATCTTTACATGGGCAGCTAGGTGGAGCAGTGGATAGAGCATCAGACTTCAATCAGGAAGACTCATCTTCCTCAATTCCAATCTAGCCTTAGACACTAACTATATGTTCCTGGGCAAGTCACTCAATCTTCTTAGCTTCAATTTCCTCATTTGTAAAATGAGCTGGAAAAGGAAATAGCATACCACTCCTGTATTTTTGCCAAGAAAACCTAAATGGGACCACAAAGAGTTGGACAACAATATTATATATTTTTATATTTATTTAAATATATTTATATAATTCAAGCAGTTGGTGGGCTGGGGCTCTGACATAGTCCTGAACTCATTTATTCTCTCCATTAATTTTTCAATTTAGTAAGATTTTCTAAATACACTTTAATGTCAATAGCAAATACTTTGAAAATTTAATAGTGTTAATCCCATTATTTTTCCTATCATTTCAATTGTTAGAATTTTCAATACCATGGCAAATAAAAGTAGTGAATGCAGGCATTCTTGCTTTGTGCCTGATATTAGTGAGAATTCATTTAATGATTTTCCATTGCATGATTTGTGGACTTTTGCCGTTATATAGATTTTTATGTTGAAGAGGAAAAACTTGTTTCTATTCTTTTTGTTGTTTGTTTAATCACGAGTAAAATTTTTATCAGATATTGCCCTTCACATTTTTTTTTTATTTTACTATGAACTTGACAAATACCAACACGGGTATTTCCATTTGCATAGAATAAAAAAAAGAGATGGTAAATGGAATCATTAATTTCTAGAAAGATATTGAGACTAGTATGATTATATCAGTAATTGTGTTAAAGTCCCTTTCTGAATTTTCTTCTGCTCTGTGTGATCAATGTTTCCTTTTTTTAAAATCTCAGTCTCTTCTCTCTTAATCCCTCTAATTCTTCTGCTCCTAAAAACAAAAGCCCTCCTTTACCTCTAATACTTTTTTTTCTCTGCCACACCCATCTTTGTGCCTTTTACAATGAAGAAGGTCATGAAAATCATGGAATGTGCTCAGCATTAATAATCTACTGTTCTGTTCCCACTCCTCTGATCTTCCTCGCTTCATTTATCCCAGACCTCATATAATGCTGAGACTGGAATCGGGAAGACCTAAATTCAAATCCTGTCTCAGATGTGTGACCCTGGGCAAGTCACTTAACTTCTGTTTGCCACAGTATCTCATTTATAAAACAGGGATAACACCTCCTTCTCTGGAGCATTGTGAGGATAAAAGGATATATTTGTTAAACTTTGCAACCGTAAAGTGTTATATAAATTCCATTTAGCTATTATCCACTCTTTGAAGTTCAAATTTGTTATGCTTTTGAGTATTCCCTCTCCATATCTACTCTATTTCTTAATCTAACCTCTTTCCCACTTTAATTTGATGCATTTATGCACCAAACTCTTCGTAGGTGTTCAACCTTCCTTTGTCCAATTCAGATAAAAGTGAGGTTCATGAGATATATAATCTCTCCACCCCTTACTCTTTGCATACTTTTCTTATCCCATACCCTAATTCTTCTTCTTCCTCCTCATTTCTTCTCTTGTAGATTCTTGTTTCCTTCCTTTTCATTTTCTAAAATCAACAAAATAGAAAAAAGCATATTTAAACTTTTATTTCCTTTTCATTTTCCTTATGAGCCTTGAAAACAGTGGGTATCAGAAGAGATTATCTTCTCTCCCATTTTGGAATTTAAACACTTAGTTTATTCTAATTGTTCAAAAATATTTTTCTTGTCTTTGAAGTTTGCATTTCAAAAATTTTACTAGTTCTTATAGGATTTAAATTAATGTCAAATACTTCAAGTATTATATTTTATAAAATTTATTATCTAACAAAATAGAACCATGTGACTAAGTTTTTCTACCTGCTTGAAAATCCCTGCATCTATAGCTGCCACTACAGGAAGAGAAGAGAGTGAGAGAGAGAACTCCACAGAATTTATATCCTGTCTATGTCAGCACATAATGATAGGAAGGGAGAAGGAGTTTTTTTTAGGGTAACAGATTCTAATTACACACTGATATTTTAATGAGGACACTTGAAAATTGTCTGTTCTATTAAAGGTCCTATTTTCCCTTGTAGGATCATGTTCAGTTTTGCAGGGCAAGTTATTCTTGGCTAGAAGCCTTTATTTGGCCTTTTAGAATATTGCATTGCAACATTTTTCTTTATTATAACTACAATATAGTCTTATGTGATCTTAACTGTGGTTCTTTGTTACCTGAACTCTTTTCTTTCTGTCTACATACAGTATTTTTCATTTGACCTGGAGGTTTTTATTTTGGTTATCACATTCCTGGGCATTTTCATTTCAGAAGGTAAAAAGTTGATAATCTTTTCCATTTCCATTTGTCTTTTCATTCTAATATATTTGTACAGTATTATTTTAAGATACCTTGAAATGTGTCATCTATATAGGTCTGCAACCATATTTTTGTTTGGTCACTTTTTTTCAGAAAGTATAATAATTTTTAAATGATTTCACAACTTTCTTTGCAGATAATTTTTTTTTAACCCTTACCTTCCGTCTTGGAATCAATACTGTGTATTGGTTCCAAGGCAGAAGAGTGGTAAGGGTGAGGCAATGGGGGTCAAGTGACTTGCTCAGGGTGACACAGCTGGGAAGTGTCTGCGGTCAGATTTGAATCTAGGATCTTCCATCTCTAGGCCTGACTCTCATTCCACTGAGCTACCCAGCTGCCCCCCAGATCAGTTGTTTTTGATAGCAGATACTTTATGTATGTTTTTATGACTTTTCAGTATGTCTTTTCTCATCTTGTAGAATCATTGAGTTTGATTTTTATCAATTCTATCTTTTAGGTATCTTGGGTAAGATTTTCTAACTTCTAATCTAAACTATTTATTCTTCATCCACATTTCTCCCTAAAAGTTCTAATTTCAAATCATTTTAAAAAAGTGTTTTGCTTCATTTCTTCTAGACTATCCTGGAGCCCTTCTGGACAAACCATTTATTTCTCAAAAGCTCTCTTTGTAATGGTTGTAGAGTTTTTCTGTTCTTCTGGGTTACCATCTTGGGCTTTTTTAAACCAATAGTATTTATTCATCATGAGTGATGTTTTCTTTTATTTTCTCTTGTCTTCAGCCTCAGTATCTAAACATACAAGTCTAAGCACACTTCCTGGATGAAGTGAGTATACCTTCTATGATTCTGTTCCCTGTATAATCGGAATGTAGTTGTCGGTTTGGAACGAAGTAGATGAGACTAGCATATCATCATCATCATTATTATATTAGCTGTCATTATTAATATGATGATAATAGCTAGCACTTCTATAAAGTGAGTCTGAGAAAGGTTAAGTGACAAGCCTAGGGTCACATAGCTACTAAATGTGTGAGGCCAGATTTAAGTGAGGTCTTCCTGAATCTATTGTCTGCTTTCTGCTGCCTCCCCTTGAGATCCACTATAGATATTTGCTAATCTCTTATCTCCTTCAGCTTATCCCCAACTGGGAGTTGGTTCCATACCTTGCTTTGGCTCTGTTGGGCTTCAATCAGATGCCACATATCAAACTATTTTTAGTCCCCCTTGAACACTCCTCTATACAATTAAGCCTAGTTGTTGACTTGCTCCTATTTTCTTTGTGGCTCCAAGAACTTCATGTTGTAGGATACCCTTTTCTATGTCCTGGTACAATCATCTCTAGGGGCTGGTTCTATCCTTTACTACTTTTTGGACAGTCGAAGGCTAGGATTCCATTAGCTTCAGATCTTAATTCCCAGAGTTGACCCTGGTTTCCATTTCTCCATAATACATTCCTTTCAGAATACCTACATGTTTAGGGACTTTTGAGGTAAGACTGGGTTCAGGGTCCTTGTTGAATATTTGTTCAGTCTGAAAGCTTCTGGTCATTTGCCATAGTACATGGTTGGTTCTACTTACCTTGTTGTGACACTTCTCTCAGGTTTCACTGTCTGGTAGTCATTTTCTTATAGAGGACTTGTTTTTTGTTTTTTTTTTTAATTTTCTTGATCATTGTTATTTTTAATGCTAGTTTTTCTTTTATTGTTTTTCTTTGGTAGCTAGTTTAATTTCCTTTAATGAGATAGCATTGGTTAAGGTATCTATTTGGTGTTCTATTGACTTAAGTAGTTCTTATTTTGATAAGTAATGCTATATTTCTTTTAGGTTCTCTTCGTTGTTAGCACTTAACTGTGTATAGGTTCCGATATTTTAATTTCTTTGGGTTTGTCATAATTTCAACTTGTTCATTTTATAAAATTAATTTGATCTTTCTCCCTTTTAAAAGGATGAACAGAATGAAAGCATAGAAAAAAAGGATAAATGGGGGGATAGCAAAGAATGGAGAATAATACACAGTAATCATAATGGTGAATTTTTTTTACAAGTCTAATCATAATGGCTTCATTTCTCAAATACATAGACATGAGTTGAATATTTTTAAAAATTAAATGTTATTTCATTTTGCCCCAATTACATGTAAAAATAGGTTTCAACATTTTTCAAATAATATTGAGTTTTGTGTGATTAGAAATCTGTTACCCTAAAAACTACATTTCCTGGGAACCCTGTAGACCTGGGAACCCTGTATGTACTTCCTGTAGACAGGGGATAAAATTCAGTGTGTGTTCTTGGTTTGCTCTCTTTACTTCCTGTCGTGACCATGGTGGTGGTAAGCAGGGTTTTTGAACCGGCTGATTAGCCACAGGCACATGTCTTTATTTTTAACTCTTAAAAATTCTGTACTTGGCAAATATCCTAAAAATGAAGGTTTTCATATACAAAAGAAAACAGAAAATGATTATTGCATATGAAACTATGAACCTCTTTTATATCCATGTCAGTAGGTAGCAACTTGTTTTGTCATTCATTCTTTAGTCATATTAGTCATTGGATTGATTAGTCTTTCAAAATTGTTTTTCTTTATAGTGTTATTGTATCAATTGTTCTACTAGTTCTGCTCACTAAATTCTGCATCAGTTCCTGGAAGTCTACATAAGGCTCCCTGAGCTTTCCTTTTCATCATTTCATCTTATCATGATTTCTTTTTGTACCTCTTCTTATGATACAATAATATTCCATTACAACATATACCCATGGTGGCAAACCTATGGAATGTGTGCTAGCGGGAGCAATCAGAGCCCTCTCTGTGGCCATAAGCACTATTGTATAGTTATCCTCAATTCTAAAGTTTAAAAATCTTTTAAAGCAATTTTAGGAAAAGAAAATCCCCAACACCTTGAATCAAGAATGGATCAAGTGGATCTTCTGGATAAAATGTTATAAGGATGCCTACAGACACTACACACATGAAAAGATCCAGAGTGGACTTTGGGATATAATGAACTGAACTGAAGGGGTTGAACATATCATTTATCCTGAATGTAAACTCTTATGCCAAAGAGGAGTGCCCCCAATTAGCTTTTTGTCAATATGTCTATTAATCATTTTTGTTTTGTTTCTCCTTTTTCTTTTCCTTCCCTCTTATCCCTAAATTGTTGTAATTCCCTCTTTGAAAAGTACAATATTTTATACATGAAGTTTTAGAGGTACAAGCTACATATGTGGAATGATTCATTGGGGAGACCTGATATATTAATCTCCTAAAAAAACCTGAATGAGGAGTTTTAGCAGGCCAAAGGATCAAAGGGAGGATTATGTGAAGGGAACCCCCTCCTAGGATCATGCATTTGGATCTGATCTATGTCCCTGTGCTCCAGTGTGGATCACAGAACAGTGACCTAGGCACATGACCCAGAAAACATCAAGTTATGGATCTGGGATAAAGAAGATATAAAAGAGGGGGTTCCAGAAAGTGAGACACATGGTGAAAGAAAGGTGGTTGAGAGAGCCATGTGTAGAAGCATGGTGGCTAGTTAGAAATAGACTTTTCTCTATATCTGTCTGCCTTCTCTTATTTAAGTAAATGTTAATAAACTCGATGGAAATTAAATACTGGAGTTTAATATAATTTGTAACACTATCACCCCAGCACAACGTTTGCCAGAGTTCATTACTAGAAAACCAGAGGGACTTGATGCCAAGCTGCTCCCCTCCCCTTGCCTGAGGACATTTCTCACACCATCCACCTCTCTAAAAGGTTCGCCATTACTGTCATATATCATAATTCCTCCAGCTAAAATTTTTAAATACTTAAAAAAAACTGGACATAAAAGAGGTTCATGGGTTTTTCTTTGCTACAATAAAGAGCTATTATGTGATTATATATGTGTGTGTGAGTGAATATGCATGTACATATATGTGTGTATATATGCATATAGATATCCCATATATATGTATTATGTGCTTTTCTTTAAAAAATAATCTCTTTGAAGTACACTCTTAATAAAGATATCACTGGGAAAAGGGTATACATAGTTTAGTAAATTTTTAGATATAGTTACAAATTATTTTCCAAAATGACACTCTAACAACTATCATTTTCATTTTGGTCAACTTTGCCATTGCATTGTGAGGTTTCATTTATGTTTTTCTAATTATTAGTGATTTGGAATATTTTTTTTTTAATTTGGCTGGATAGCTTGGATTCCTTCCTTTCTATTCATATCCTTTAATGATATATTGCGAATGGTTTTGTGTTCTTAGAAATTTGAATTTGTATGTGTGTATACATATATACATATATGTATACCATCTGACTTTAATCAGAGAAACTTGCTTTTAAGATTTTTCCAAGTTAATCATTCCCCTTCTATTTTTAAACACATTTTGTTTCTATAAAAACATAAATTTTAAGTAATCAAAATTGCCCTTTTTATTTCTTGCAGTCATGTAGTTTAATTACAAACCTTCCTCCTACTCATAGTTGTAAAAGATATTTCCCTCCTCTCCTCTCTAACTTGCTTGTGATTTGACCAAACTATTCACTTAGAGCATATATTGTTATCTGTAAAAGATCCAGACCTAAATTCTGCCAGATTTCGTTATAGTTTTCCTAATAGCTTTTGTCAAGTAGTGAGTCCTTTTCCAACACAGTAGGTGGGTTCTTTGGATTTATCAAAACATGATGCTACTATGTTCATTTTCTTCTGTAAATGTTGTGCTGGTTGATATTTCTGTGGTTTAAACAGTACTAGTTTTGATGTTTACTGCTTTGTAGTTTTTGAGATGCAATACCAGTAGGACATCTTTCTTCCCATTTTTTTCATGCTTTCCCTTGACATTCTTTACAATTTGTTTTTCTAGATAAATTTTATTCTTTTTCTAGCTATTAAAAGTTTAGTAGTCTGAATACTAAGACATTGAATAAGTACATCAGAAATTAATCTCTCCAAAAAAGTGGTTTTTTTTCCTGAATTTTGATAGCATCATCAATTAGCTAGTGGACATTTCAAACTGAATGTACTAGGGTCATCACAAATTTATTTCTAAAATAGGACATGATCTTTCCACAAAAAGACTTCCAAATTTCCTTAATTATGTCAAAAGTACTATCATTCTTCCAATTTCCCAAACATAATTTTGTTTTTCTTGATTCCTCAGTTTCCTTCCATGAATATTCAAACAATTGACAAATCTTGCTATTTCTACCTGAGAGACATCTTTCACAGCTTACTCTTCTCTACTCATTCAGTTAACACCTTAGTTCAGGTCCACAATCACTTTACCTGGATTATTGTAACTGCCTCTTCATTGGTCTTTTCACCTTAAATATCTTCCTATTTCAGACTGTCTTCCAGACTGATGCCATTAGATTATGAGTTCTGTAAGGTTAGGCTGTCTTTTGTCTTTTTTTGTATTTTCAGCAATTAGCAGAGTACCTGGCATTAAGTAACTATTTCATAAATGCTTATTGACTAAATATGTGGTTTTCCATAAGCACAGCTCTGACACTGTGACTTTAATCTAGTGAACTTCAATAGCTTATTACCTCTAGAATAAAAAAATAAATTCCTTAATTGAGCTTCTAAAAATAAATCTTCACAAGTTTGACTTAGTTTATCTTTATTTTTTTTTAATACCTTTACCTTCCGTCTTGGAATCAATACTGTGTATTGGTTCCAAGGCAAAAGAGTGGTAAGGGTTAGACAATGGGGGTTAAGTGATTTGCCCAGGGTCACACAGCTAGGGGGTGTCTGAGGCCAGTATTGAACCTAGGAGACCTCCTGTCTCTAGGACTGGCTCTCAATCCACTGAGCTACCCAGCTGCCCCCTCAGCCTATCTTTCTAACATAATTGGATATCATATCCATTTTTATGTTCCAGCTAGCTCTCTTCTTTACACACAACACTCCCTCCCTGACTCTGTGCTTTGTAGTCATTGTCCTCCATGCCAGGACTGCCTCCCTCCTCTCCTCCACTTTATAGGATCCCTCTCTTTCTTCAAGATGCAACTCAAGCACCACCATCTACTCAAAGCCTTTCCTATTGCTTTCAATTTAGATCACTCCCTTTTAAATTACTTTGTATTTATTCTCTTCACATGGGGTCTATAAATTCTTTCATATGTTCTTATTTCCTTCATTATGATGTTGGCTCTAGTATAAGGAATTTCATTTATTATATTGTATCTAAGGGCCTAGTACAGTACCTAGAATTTAGAAAGTGTTTACTAGGTATTTATTGGTTGATTGATTGCATTTCAAAAGGCTTTGTCTTTCATCCATTTTCTTTCTTTCTTTTTTTTTTTGTAATAGTTAAGAGAGCTTTGTAATCACTTTGAGGGTTTAGTAGCCATCCTTCTAGATTGAGGATTTATATGCTTGTGCTCTCAGTTTTTAAGTTGTCTTCTTAATATTTCCTCCTATGTTCCCCCATTAGTTACTTCCAGATTGGTAAATACAACCCTGGGACCCTAAAATTGTCTCAATCTCCTTCCATGTTGCAGTGTTTAATATTTCCCAGCATTAGAGTCTACCATGAGCAGGCTCAGTGGAGACAAGACTGACTCTGGTTGGGTTTCACTGCCTTTTCCTTTAGTGCTGACCTAGGCATTCATGTTGTCAAACTTCCTTTCTTTCACTGGCTGGGCTGAATCAGTACCTGCTTCTTTTTACAAAACTGGGTAAAAATGAGGAGGTCAATCTAGACAGAGCCTGTACAGCTTTGAAGATTGCCAACCAAGGGCTTCCCTAGCCAGATGGCTATGCTTCTTCTCAACATTATGTCTTACTTAGCTTGGTAGGTGGTGTATTCCAGTTATTGGGGAGTAGAGGAAAAGCAGGGGGTATGTGGTGTGCCAGCAAAGTCTCTGTAACAGAAAAGAAAAGGATCACAATGTGGATTTTAAACACATCCATGGGTTGGTCTGTGCCATTCTGTGCATCATTGTAGGGATTCTGGAACTTAATAGTTGTTAGAATGGAGCAAGGAGATTTGGAATTCTAAGGATGACTGACAGAAGTGGAGTGACAGTTGAGGAGGAGAGGTTCTGGGAGAAAACTGGTTGGCTGAGAGGATTCTGGGGAATCTCTTGGTCTTATGCCTTGGGACCTGAAGTTGGAAAGTTCAGTTTTTGGAAGGCTGAAGGATTACTGAAGCAACCGGAGAAGAATGCTTCTTTCTCTAAGCTTATTGCTGTTTTCTCACCAGATATACAACTAATTGCTTCTCTCTAACTGCCGCAAACCATCTCAGACCCCTGAGGGGAGCTGATTGGATTCTCAAAGCAGAGCACAGCTCCCTGCCTCCTTGCCTCCCTGAATTATTTCTTTCTTAGTTCTTTAGGACATACTAATAGTTAATAGAAGGGGCTACTTAGCTGGGAAGGGGCAGAGATGCCAGTGGGCACTGTTACAGGCCCATTAGACTATGGACTGCATAGGAATTGACAGGGCTAGCTGCATCCCCTCCCCTCAACCAATTTACCTAACCTCATTAATAAATCTCTCAATAGCAATCAGATTTCTGCATTGGCTTTTAATCATTATTTTTATTTATTTATTTATCTATTTATCTATTTATTTATTTATTTAATCATATAGGGAAGGTACTTCAAGAAACTGGGCCTGAGACCAGTCCCTCTGTGGTAAGGCCCAGACTAAGGCCTGCCACTGAACCCCTTTGAGGAAAGGGCATTCAAACCACTCATAAGTGGACTAACTGGGGAGGAACATCACATTCTCACAGCCATTTCCTCAAGGGGCTCTGAGTGATAACTCACACACACAGGAGAGAGAGGAGCTGCCATTCCTTCTCTCACATTATCCCCCCAATACCTCACTAGTATACCACCATAACCAGTAAGCTAAAACCATTTATTATAACTAACAAGGTCTTCATTTTTACATAGTGAAGGGGTGCTTAGTGGGTGCATTAAAGATTAGTGTTCTCTAGTGTGAATTTGTAAGGATTTTTGTCTCATCAAAGTTTTCTCCTTTCTCTCCTGTGGATTTAGCTTGAATTGTTTTGCATATGCCACATAATTCCTTTTAATAAAGAATTAATGGGATCAAAAAAAATGCAATTGAATTAAGAGTTCACTTTTATTTTCTTTATTATATAACTAATATTTTCCCTCTGTCCCATCTCCACTTTGCAGCGTGCTCAATTATCATTCCTAGTGACCATCTGGAAGCTTGAGGTGAGCCTACTTCTAGCCATGGAAGTGATGACAAAGGGCACCCTAATTAGCTGTTAATCCAGAAAAGCTGATGACTCAGGGATTTGTGATATGAAATTATGAAGAATTCCCTAATTGGATATTGAGAAAGAATTCAACTGAGAAACAAAAGGTTTAACTCATCCTATCTTTTAGCTTTGAAGTATAAAGTATAAAGACTACTTTGAATTATCTCCTGAAAATAAAGAGGGCCCAAGACAGAGCCCTGTAACATGCATGGACATGACTTGAATAAAGATCCACCAAAGGATCTTTAGGTTGAAATAGGTTGAAAAACACGAGAGAGCAGTATCATGAAATCCTAGAGAGAAAAGAATATCTAGAAGAGAGTATTTTATCAAAATACATCAAAAGCTGTATAGTAGAAGGATGAGATCTGAGAAAAGGTCATTTAAAAGATCATTTATAACTTTGGGGAGAGCAGTTTGAGAAGTGAAATATGAAATGAATAATTAGCAAAACTGTGCAATTATTTTATATCATGATGACATAAATCAGCCTCTTAACAGACTGCAATAGTAGTTATAAATTGTTAGTGAAATCTGTTCTAATTGTTCTGTAATACTCCATGTGATTCTTTCTTATGATTATTATTGCTTTCTGTATAGGAATAAATGACCTGTCCTTACCTAATTCATTCTGTAACCTAAGCATTCTTTGTTATGCTCCCCTTTTGAAGGAAAACTTTATACAAAAGCTATAATTACAATTGTCCCTGGACACTGAGCGGGTTGGTCTAATGAGACAAATGAGTGTGAGAAAAAAGTCTAATGCCCCTAATTAGACTTCTCTAGTAATGAATCCAGCCCAGGACTGCATTGGAGGTACTCATCAGGAAAGGAAGCCCTTGTACAACTATCAGTTGTTTCTCTAGGTTAGAAACATAATTATTTCTAATTTAATTAAACCTTTATAATTTCTTCTTTCACATTCACTGATACTTAAACTGGCTAAAGAATATTATCCTTCACGTTATATAATTTCTGAAATGAGTTATAATATTTAAAATATGTTAATCATTTTTCTGTTCAGGGATGGGAGTATTAGAAGGTATAGCCATAGCAAGGCTATATAGACTGGAGTTCTGTTGCAGACAGTGCATTAAGTGGGAGGCTCTGATAAGGCTCAATGTTGAGAGTAGAGTTGGGAATTCTTTGTGGTCTAGTTGAAAGTAGAGATCAGCAAGTCCCATCATCTGTAGAAGAAATCCAAGAATCCTTTCTGTTTTATGGGAAACAAGAGAAGATGAGTGGGAAATCATGGATTTACTCTCTGGCCTAATGATAGGGTCAAGAGAATCAATTGGGGGGATGAGGGGGCTGGAGAAATGAGCAATGAGAATTTTTTAGCTATTGGTTGCACAGGCTTTGTGGAGGAAGGGCATAAGGGTTGAACAGGAATTCCCATTTTTTCAGACTCCACCAGGAACTGTTTTTGGGAAAGGCAGAGGGAGGGGATTCACCAGAGGCAGAGGAAATTTCCCAATGTTCTGGTAGGGGGCCAGGAGGTTTTCTGGGGTTTTGATTAAATAGTTCAAGGTGTTGAGGGAATTGAACACTCTACTGAGCTGTGGCTTTTTGGGTTGGGGTGCAAGGCTCTAGTGAGTATGTAGTGGAGGGAATAGAGATGAGAGGTACAATATCTGGCAGTATGAAGAGATCATAGTGAGAGATCTCTCTAACTCTAGGCCCACCAATATATACCAGTAGAAAGATGAGAGTTTGTGGCTGCTTCCCATTTACAGAAGATAAGGAGAGTAATATTCCACAACTGGAAGAATAAAAGTTATTGTGGCCCCTAAGACTTCAGGGCAGATGGATAGTGTGATTTAGTAGAACAATATCTCTCCTTCTCTAGCAGAAGACAGATGAAGGAAGAGAAGATAGAACTCTAAGCCTAGTAAGGACAGATGAGTTTAAACTGGTTTAAACTTACTAGAAGTGTGAATATGGGTAAGTCAATTAACTTCTGTTTGCTTCAGTTTCTTCAATTGTAAAAGGAATATAATAATAATAGCACCTACCTCCCAGGGTTGTTGTGAGGATTAAATGAAGTAATATTTATAAAAAGTGCTGGCACATAGTAGGTATTACATAAATGCTTATTCCCCAGGGCCTGGCATATAGCATAAGTTGCATAAATATCTATTCCCTTTTATCTAATTCAATTTCCTCCCCTCTTTTAGGGACAGAGTGGGATATGTAATGGGTTGAGTAGAATTACTAAATCATTGAGGAAATTGGAACAGAATTAACTTCTCTTGCTTCTTATTAATCTGTCACTGTACCAGCAAATTATTGCATAATGTGGCTTTTGAGTTTCTCCTACTGGCAAGGTGCAGGTAAGCCCAATGTCCCTTTCTCCTTAACAGGTATAAGAACACTGAAACTTGTCCAAAAGGCCCTCGATGCCTCAAACAAAAGTCTAGTAAACTCCAACCTCTTACTCTCCCAATTCCAGTGATAAAGATTCCTATCCTCTTTCCCTTGCTACCACTTCCAGTTTTCTTATTCCCTCTCCCTCTTTTCCACTCTCTTTTATATTTCAATTCAGTTCCAGCTGCCTCTTCCATTGTGTCCTCTGGAATCCCTACGCTACCATTCATAAACTCTTTCACCTTAGATCTCTTCTTCTCCACATCTGAAACTCATGTAAACTTGGCTCTCTCCTATTCCCCATCTTCACCACAGTAGATATGGCTAGCCATTATCTCCAATACAGGTAGCACTATTTCTTTTGCCCCCATCACAGATCATGGAGAGGCAGTCAGAGGAATATTCCTTGCCACCAATTGCTACTCACAGACCTTGCCTCTGTCACCAAAACCCAGGAACATCTCCAAGGTTTATTCTTTCCATATTTATCACCCACCCAATTCCTTTTGGTCTTTTCTCAATACTCATCCTTCTTGGCCTCTTTGTATCATTTGACACTACTGACCAAGCAAACATTATTGCTGGATACTTTGTCCTCTCTGGGTTGGGTTTTTTTTTAAATTCCTTTCTTGGTTCTACTACTACCTCACCACTAATTCTATCCTTTGCTGAGTCATCATCCACATGCTGCCTCCTCCCCCACACCCCAAATATCGGTATACCTCAACACTCCACTCTGTCCTGAGACATTTCTCTACATTCTCCTCATGACTTGATCAGCTCTCCTGGATTCAATTATTATCGATGGAGATGACTCCTAGATCTGTATATCCAGCTAAACTCTTTCTGAGTTCATCACTGTCTATTAGACATTAATATGTGAGTGTCCTTTAAGCATCTCAAACTAAACATGGCCCAAACAGAAGTGATTATATTCCCCTCCCCTTTCCATAAGCCCATACTTCCATCAAACTTATTTATTTCTATCAAAGATACCATTATCATTTCAATTACCTTGGTTTGTAATCTTAAGGGAAGGGAATAAATATTTATTAAACATCTACTATGTGCCAGGTACCGTGTTTGTTGTGGTTTTAAAAATATTTTCTCCCTTGATCCTCACAACAATCCTAAGAGTAGGTGCTGTTATACCACCCCACCCTACCCAACCCAGCCATTTTGTAGTTGATGAAACGGAGGTAAAGTTAAGTAAGTTATCCAAGATTATATAGTGAATTTGGACTCAGGTCTTCCTGAATACATATCCAGCTTTGTAACTACTGGGTCACCATCTACCATTAGTTGTACTTGTGGTAATTCTCAACTCTTTATTCCCTTATCCTACATTTTTAATAAGTTGCCAGGCATTGTCAATTCTGACTTTACAACTCTCTGTCCTCTTTTCTTCATTCCTATGCTCACCATCATATTTCAAGCCTTTATTATCATTCATTTGGACTACTGAAATAGCCTATTAATTGGTCTCCCTGCCTCAAATCTTTCTGTTCTCCAATCTACCCCCATATAGCTAAGTGATATTCATAAAGCACATATTATTCACATACTGGAGGCAGAGCTAAGATGGCTATGTAGTAGCAGGAGCCTTCTGAATCTCCTTCCAATAGATCATTACAAAGCATCTCAAAAGAACAGAAATCAAAATCAGGCGAGTAAAGAGGTTCTCTCACTGGACTCAGCCTTAAAGGTAGGCAGTGTTTAGGGATTCCTATGCTATAAGGGGGCAAAACTGCACTTTTCAGAGTGCAAGCTGATCACCCCCCCCCCCAACCACTTACTGCACCAGGATCAGAGCAAGGGCCAGGGCAATCTCTAAATTCTAGGGGTTGGCTGAAAGCACCATAGAATTACCCCTGATAATGGTGAAAGGCCTTGGAGCAAGATTTGAGACCTAAAGCTGAAGACTGCAGAGCCTGGGCAGCAGAGTGTGGAGTGTGGCCAGAAACAAGGCTAGCCACAGCCAAGGCAGCAGGGGCTGGAAAGATAGCCTCAGGGCAAAAGGGTTTAAATTGTGCTACATGAGAAAACATCATGGATCTACCTACTCTCACTCAGGCTTCTGACTGGGAAGGCAAAGCCCTGGGAGATAGAAGCTAAGAAACAATCAGCATGCAGGAACCCCAATCCACTAGTGGCAAAAAGAATAAGCAACAACAACAAAAAGTTTTAGACCGAGGATAATTTCTGTGTATAAAAAAGAGCAAAATACAGAAGCAACAGCAGATAGTGACAAACAAGCAAACACATTCAAATTTAAAAAAAAAAAAAGGAAATTGGCCACAAGCTCTCAAGGAACTCAAAAAGGAGTTCAAGAACCAAGTAAGAAAGATAGAAGAAAAATGGGAAGAAAAGTAGGGAAAAGAAATGAAAGTAATACAAAAAGGAAATAACAACTTAAAAGACAAAAACTGCCCACATGGAAAAAGAGGCACAGAAATCAAATGAAGTAATAAGCAAATTAGAGACCAGAATTGACCTGCTGAAAGCTATGAAAATCAGGATAGACCAAATGGAAAAGGAAAATCAAAAGATCACAGTTGAAAAATCAGTGTTTAAAAACTAGAATTGGACAAGTAGAAGCTAATGATTTCATGAGACAGTAAGAATTAATAAAGCTAAATCAAAAGAATGAAAAAAATAGAAGAAAACATGACATATCTCATTGAAAAGACAACTGACCTGGAAAACAGATCCAGGAGAGACAATTTGAGAATTATTGGTGTACTAGAAAGTCTGGAATAAAATAAAAGCCATGACATCATATTGCAAGAAATTATCTAAGAAAACTGCCCTGATATTCTTGAACAAGAGGGCAAAATAGTTATCGAAAGAGTCCATAGATTACCCTTTACATTAAATCCCCAAAAGACAACCCTCAGAAATGTTATAGCCAAATTCAAGAGCTTTCAGGCCAAGGAGAAAATATTGCAAATAGCTAGAAAATTCAGATATCAAGGAACCCCAGTCAAGATTACACAGGATCTGGCAGACTCCACACCAAAGGACCACAAGGCTTGAAATATGATATTCCAAAAGGCAAGAGAATTGGGTCTTCAACCAAAGATCACCTACCAATCAAAACTGACTATATACTTCTAGGGGAAGGTATGGGCATTCAACAAAATAGAAGATTTCCAAGTATTTATAAAAAAATAGAGCAGAACTAAGTGGAAAGTGTGATATCCAAACACAAAGATCAAGAGAAACATGAAAAGGTAAATAAGAAAGAGAGGGGAAAGGGAGAAAAAGGTTTTTTTTTTAATTTTAACTTTCTTCTTTAAGGGCATCAATAAGATCAAATTGTTTATATTAATATATGGGGGAAATGTTATTTGTAACTCTCAAAAATTATATTCACTATTATAGTAACTAGAAGAATCATTCATAGGAAGAGATTGGGGTAATAAGTGGTATAAGATGATATGCAAAAAAAGAAAAAGGGAGCATGAACTAAAGATGGCACCAAGAGATACTTCAAGAAATAAGATAAATAGGATAATCTTTATCACACAAAAAGACACATGGGAAGGGGAAGGGAAGAATACTCTTATAAGAAGGAGAGGAAGAGAGTGCTAATAGGTAATACTTAAACCTTATTCTCAGTGAAATCAGTTCTGAGAGGGAAGAGCATCTAGATCCATTGGGATCCTGAATTCTATCTTATCCTACAGGGAAAGCGAGAAGGGAAAACTAAGGGGGGGTGAGGGGGAAAGGAGTAGAAAAAGGTAGGGAAAGAGAGGGGGAAGGGAACTTAACAGACCCTAAAAATTAAGAAGGGAACAAAAATGGAGGGAGAAGAAAGGGAAGATTATTAAGGGCAGGGATTAGGGGAACTTATTAAAAGCAAACCACTGATTTAAAATGATATAGCAAAAGAAGAAAGGACAGAATTAGGAGAGGATATCAAAATGCTAGGGAATACACAAGTGGCAATCATAACTTTGAATGTGAATGGGATGAACTCACCCATGAAAGGAAAACAAATAGTAGAGTGGATTAGAAACCATAATCCTACCATATGTTGTCCACAAGAAACACACATGAGGTGGGTAGACACTCATAAGGTTAGAATTAAAGGTTGGAGAGAAACCTATTGGGCCTCAACTGAGAGAAAGAAGGCAGGAGTTGAAATCATGACATCTGACAAAGCCAAAGTAAAAATAGATCTGATTAAAAGGGATAGGGAAGGTAACTACATCCTGATAAAAGGCAGAATAAACAATGAGGAAATATCAGTAATCAACATGTATGCACCAAATGGTAGAGCATCCAAATTTCTAAAGGAGAAACTAGTGGAGTTGAAGGAGGAAATAGATAGTAAAACTATAAGAGTGGAAGACCTGAACTTACCACTATCAAATTTAGATAAATCAAATGAAAAAATAAATAAGAACGAGATAAGAGAAGTGAATGAAATCTTAGTAAAATTAGAGTTAATAGATATGTAGATAAAAATAAATAGTGACAAAAAGGAATACATCTTCTTTTCAGGAGCACATGGTACATTAAAAAAGACTGACCATGTACTAGGGCATAAGAACATGGCAAACAAATGCAGGAAAGCAGAAAAAAGAAATGTAACCTTTTCAGATCATAATGCAATAAAAATAATAATCAGCAAGGGTACATGGAGAGCCAAATGAAAAATTAATTGGAAATTAAATATGATTCTACAAAATCAGTTAAAGAACAAATCATAGAAACAATAATTTCATTGAAGAAAATGATAATGATGAGACATCCTTTCAAAATCTATAGGATGCAGCCAAAGCAGTACTCAGGGGGAAATTTATATCCTTCAGTTCATATATTAACAAATTAGGGAGAGCAGAGGTCAATGAATTGGGCATGCAAATCAAAAAACTTTAAAGTGAACAATCCCCAGATGATAAACAATCCCCAGAGGATAAAAATCCCCAGATGAAAACTAAATTAAAGATCCTAAAAATTAAGGGAGAAATTAATAAAATTGAAAGTGAAAGAACTATTGAATTAATAAATAAGACTAGAAACTGGTATTTTTTTTAAAACAAACAAACAAACAAAATAGACAAAGTACTGGTCAATTTAATAATAAAAAAGGAAAGAAGAAAACCAAATTAACACTATCATAGATAAAAAGGGAGATCTCACCTCTAATGATGAGGAAATTAAAGCAATCATTAAAAACTATTTTGTCAAATTACATGGCAACAAATACATGGCTATCTAGGTGATATGGATGAATATTTACAAAAAATATAAATTGCCTAGATTAACAGGAGAAGAAATAGAATTCTTAAATAATACCATATCAGAAAAAGAAATTGAACAAACCATCAAAGAACTCCCTAAGAAAAAATTCCCAGGGCCTGATGGATTCACAAGTGAATTCTATCAAACATTCAAAGAACAACTAATCCCAATATTATACAAACTATTTAACAGAATAAGCAAAGGAGTTCTACCAGATTCCTTTTATGACACAAATATGGTATTGATTCCAAAGTCAGGCAGTTCAAAAACAGAGAAAGAAAACTAAGGAGACCAATCTCCTTAATGAACATAGATGCAAAAATCTTAAATAGAATACTAGCAAAAAGACTCTGGCAAGTGATCATGGGAGTTATTCATTATGATAAGATGGGATTTATACCAGGAATGCAAGGATAGTTCAATATTAGGAATACCATACACAACAAGGAAACAAACAAAAATCACATGATTATCTCAACAGACAGAGAAAAAGCCTTTGACAAAACACAACACTCATTGCTATTGAAAACACTAGAAGGTATAGGAATAGAAGGTCCTTTCCTAAAAATAATAAACAGTATTTCTATAAAACCACCAACAAACATCATCTGCAATAGGGATAAACTAGATGCATTCCCAATACAATCAGGAGTGAAACAAAGATGCCCATTATCACCTCTATTATTTAACATTGTACTAGAAACACTAGCAGTAGCAATTAGAGAAAAAAAATTGAAGGTATTAAAGTTGGTGATGAGGAGACCAAGCTATCACTCTTTGCAGATGATATGATGGTCTACTTAAAGAATTTTAGAGAATCAACCAAAAAGCTAGTCAAAATAATCAACAACTTTAGCAAAGTTGCAGGATATAAAATAAACCCAAATAAGTCATCAGCATTTCTATATATCTCCAACACATCTCAGAAGCAAGATTTAGAAAGAAATCCCATTTAAAATCATCCTAGACAATATAAAATACTTAGGAATCTATCTGCTGAGACAGACACAAGAACTATATGAACACAACTACAAAACGCTTTCCACACAATTAAAACTAGATCTAAACAATTTGAAAAACATTAACTGCTCATGGGTAGGATGAGCTAATATAATAAAAATGACCATCCTACCTAAAATTATTTATTTATTTAGTGCCATACCCATTGATCTACCAAAAATTTTTTTTTGCTGATTTAGGAGAAACCATAACAAAGTTCATTTGGAAGAACAAAAAATCAAGGATATCCAAGGAAATAATGAAAAAAAAATGTAAAGGAATGTGGCCTTGCAGTCCCAGATCTCAAATTATACTATAAAGCAGTGGTCATCAAACAAGATGGTACTGGCTAAGAGATAGAAAGGAGGATCAGTGGAACAAACTTGGGGAAAATGACCTCAGTAAGAAAGTCTATGATAAGCCCAAAGATCCCAGCTTTTGGGACCAAAATCCACTATTTGATAAAAACTGCTGGGAAAATTGGAAGACAGTATGGGAGAGATTAGGTTTGGATCAACATCTCACATCCTACACCAAGATAAACTCAGAATGGGTTAATGACTTGAATATAAAGAAGGAATCTATAAGTAAATTATGTGAACACCGAATAGTATACATGTCAGATCTTTGAGAAAGGAAAGACTTTAAGACCAAGGAAGAGTTAGGGTAGGGAGTATTAAAAAGGAGGAAAAGATTGAAGAGGCTATTAACAGACCTTAAAGGGAAATAAGAGGGGAATAATAAGGGAAGAGGTAGGAAGGAAAGTAAAATAAGGGTGGGGAAAGGAGGACTGATTAAAAGCAAAACACTGCTGTAGAGGGAAATAGTGAAAGAAGAAAGGGCAAGACTAAAAAAGGAAATAAAATGATGGGCAGTACACATGTGGTAATCATAATTCTGAATGTGAATGGGATAAACTCACCCATAAAATGGAAGCAGATAGCAGAGTGGATTAAGAACCAAAATCCTACCACATGTCTACAAGAATCACACAGAGGCAGGTAGACACACACAAGGTAAAGGTAAGAGGCTGAGCAGAATTTATTGGGTATCAACTGAGAAAAAAGAAGGCAGTAGTTGCAATTATATCTTACAAAGCCAAAGTAAAAATAGATCTGATTAAAAGAGATAAGGAAGGTTATTACATCCTGATAAAAGGCAGTATAGAAAATGAAGAAATATCAGTACTTAACATATATGCTCCAAATGGTATAGCATCCAAATTTCTAAAGAAGAAACTAGTGGAGCTCAAGGATGAAATAGATAGTAAAACTATACTAGTGGGAGACCTAATCTTCCTCTATCAGATCTAGATAAATGAAATAAAAAATAAATAAGAAAGAGGTAAGAGATGTGAATGAAATCTTGGAAAAATTAAGAGTTAAATATATGGAGAAAAGTAAATAGGGATAAAAAGGAATATATCTTCCTTTCAGCAGCACATGGTACATTCACAAAGAATGACCAAGTACTACAGCATAAAACATTACAAACAAATGCAGAAAAGCAGAAATAATAAATGCAACTTTTTTAGATTATAATGCAATAAAAATCATAATCAGTAAGGATACATGGAGAGGCAAATCAAAAATTAATTGGAAATTAAATAATCTGATTCTCAAAAACTGGTTGGTTAAAATAAAAAAAAATTAATGATTTCATTGAAGAGAATGACAATGAGGAAACAACATATCACAATTTTTGGGATACTGCAAAAGCAGTACTCAGGGGAAATTTTATATCCTAGAGTACCCATATTAACAAAAAAGAGAATGAGAAGATTAACAAATTGGGCATGAAAATTAAAAAAAAAAACTAGAAAGTGAACAAATTAAAAATCCCCAAATAAAAACTAAATTAGAAATCCTAAAAATTAAAGGAGAAATTAATAAAATAGAAAGTGAAAGAACTATTGAACTAATAAATAAGACTAGAAGCTAGTATTTCAAAAAACAAATAAAATAAAATATTGATTAATCTAATTAAGAAAAAGAAAGAAGAGCACCAAATTTACAGTATTATGAATGGAAAGGATGATCTCACCTCTAATGAACAAGAAATTAAGGTAATTATTAAGAACTATTTTGCCCAATTATGTGGCAATAAATATGGAAATCTAGGTGAAATGGATGAATATTTGAAAAAATACAAACTGCCTAGATTAACAGAAGAGAAAATAGAATACTAATAATCCCATATCAGAAAAAGAAATTGAACAAGCCATCAAAGAACTCCCTTAGAAAAAATCACCAGGGCCAGATGGATTCACAAGGGAATTCTATCAAACATTTAAAGATCAATTAATCCCAATACTCTACAAACTATGTGATAAAACAGGCACAGAAAGAATCTTACCAAATTCTTTTTATGATACAAGTATGGTACTGATTCCCAAGCCAGGATGACCAAAAACAGAGAAGTAAAACTATAGATCAATATCCTTAATGAATATAGACGCAAAAATAGTAAATAAAATACTAGCTAAAAGGCTACAAGTTATTACAAGGATATGTATGACTAGGTGGGATTTATACCAGGAATTCCAGGATGGTTTAATATTAGAAAAATCATCTGCATAATTGACCATATCAACAACCAAACTAATAGAAATCACATAATTATCTCAACAGATGCCGAAAAAGCCTTTAACAAAATACATCTATGCCTATTAAAAACACTAGAAAGCATAGGAATAGAAGGGCCTTTCCTAAAAAAATAAACAGGATTTATTTAAAACCATCAGCAAGTATAATTTGCAATGGGGATACTTTAGATACCTTCCTATTGAGAACAGGGGTGAATTAAGGATGCCCATAATCACCACTACTGTTTAATATTGTACCAGAAATGCTAATAGTAGTGATTAGAGAAGAAAAAGAAATTGAAGGGATCAAAGTAGGCAATGAGGGAATTAATCTATCAGTCTTTGCAGATGGCATGATGGTATATACCTAGAGATTCCAAGAAAATCAACTAAAAATCTAGTAGAAACAATCTATAACCTTATCAAAGTGGCAGGGTACAAAATAACCCACATAAATAATCAGCATTCCTATATGTTTCCAAAAGAAAAACAAATAAAAAACCCCAGCACTATGAGTTAGAAAGAGAAACTTCATTTAAAATTACCCTAAAAAGATAAAATACCTGGGAATCTACTTGCCAAGATAAATTTAGGAATTATATGAACATAACTACAAAAAATTCTTCACACAAATAAAACTAGATCTAAACAATTGGAAAAACATCAATTGCTCATGAGTAGGAGAAGCTAATATAAAAAAATGACAATCCTACCTTAATTAATTTACTTATTCAGTGCTATATCAAATTACTAAAACACTTTTTTATAGAATTAAAAAAATATGAAATTCATCTGGAAGAACAAAATATCAAGTATCAAGAGAAATAATGGAAAAAAAAGTGAAGGATGGAGGCCTAGCTTTATCAGATCTCAAAATATACCACAAAGCAGTGATCATCAAAACTATATGGTACTGACTCAAGAGATAGAAGGGTGGATCCATGTAATAGATTTGGGGTAAATGACAGTAGCAAGATAGTGTTCAATAAATCCCAAAAGGACAAGAACTCACCATTTGACAAAAACTGCTGGGAAAATTGGAAAATAGTATGAGAGAAATTGGGTTTAGATCAACATGTTACACCCTATACCAAGATGAACTCAGAATGGGTTAATGACTTAAATATAAAGAGAGAAATCATAAACAAATTAGGTGAACATAGAATACTATATCTGTCAGATCTATGGGAAAGGAAGGAATTTAAGACCAAGTAGGAGATAGAGAACACTATAAAATGTAAAATAAATTAATTTTTATTATATTTAATTAAAAAGTTTCTGTACAAACAAAATCAATGCAACCAAAATTAGAAGGGAAGCAACAAATTGGGGAAAATTTTTGTAACAAAAACCTCTGACAAAGGTCTCATTTCTCAGATTTATAAGGAGCTAAGTCAATTGTACAAAAAATTGAGTCATTCTGCAGCTGACAAATGGTCAAAGGATATGAATAGGCAGTTTACAGATCAAGAAATCAAATTTATCAATAAACACATGAAAAAAGTTTTCTAAATCTCTCATAATTGAAGAAATGTGAGGCCAAAGGCTTTTAGAAGTCATATTCATACACACAGACACACACACATAAATCACACACAGAGAAATGAAATTGACTATATCTTCACAGGAAATGACTGGTTATCAATGTAAATCACTTTTTGCATCAATTATCTAGGTAAGTAAAACCACTGACTTATTAGAGATCAAGATCAAATTAGAAAAATTAAAATGAAGGGATATGGCATACAATTAAAAGGGCTCCAACCTAACTTAAAAAAAAAGTTTATTAATGAACAAAAACAAGGGAGGGAAAGGGAAACCTGGAAATGGGAGGTGCTGGGTTCAAATTTGGCCAGAGATACTTCCTAGCAGTATCACCCTGGGCAGGCCACTCTATCCCAGTTGCCTAGATCTTACAGCTCTGCTGCCTTGGGACTGATATTTAGTATCAACTCCAAGAGAGACGGTAAAGGTTTAAAAACAAAAGTTATGGCAGCCAAATGTAACCCTGGAATAGATTCTCTTACCTTTTTCATGTGGCCTTCCCAAATCCCAAGTCTTCCCTCTGAAATTCCCTTCCATTTACATGGAATATATCTTATTTATACAAAACAATTTCTATTCTGTCTCTACTATTTATATGGTGAGCTCCTTTGGGGTAAGTGTTCTATTTGGGCCTTTATATTCCTAGTACTTAACATAATGCCTAGCACATAATAAATATTTAATAAAGACTTGTTTGCTTACTGACAGATAAACTCATTTGCAAAATCTTAAGGGGTAGGATGGTGGAAAATTACAGTTTTGTCTCACAAGATTGCAAAAATTAGTCACGGAAAAATGGGAATTTGCAGAAAGCATGGTGTTTGACCAAGGTGTGGAGGACATCGGCTGAACTACTTCCTCTTAAATAATTTCGGTAAACCTAATCTCCACAATCCTAGGGGCAAGGTATGTGTGCCATTTGTGCTGGGATCCTGGTTTTCTCTCCCGACTGCTCTCAATCTTTGCCTAAAATAAAGTCACATCTTTGATATTTTTTTTTTTTGCTTACATTTCTACTTGCCAGGAAGCAGTTACTACCTCCCTCTTTGCACAGATGCTTTCCTTATACAAGCCAAGCAAGGGCAGATTTCATTTTGAAACAGTGACAGAGTTCCATTTTAGGGCCATTGGCCAGCTTCATTCTTTTAATCCTGTGGAAACAACCTCAGTGGAAAAAGTATAGCTACATAATACTTTGCCATGTAGTTCTAGGCAGATATAAAACGGTCTGTTTCAGAAGGCCGTGTAAGACCCGTGGTCTTTAACACTTCAAGTAGAGGACTAGATAAGTCACCTCACATTCTTGGTATGGAAGCCTCCATTGCTCAGCTATCAGAGCTGATGGAGCTGTTGCTTGATGCCCTTTCCTGCTCATTTCAGTAATAAATCTTATTTGATTTTATGACAGATCTCTCTCATGAAATCATTTTCTATACCTAGGGATTTGAATCTAAGTGATGACTAACTTATCCATTAAACTAATATACCCAGTGAAACCAAATTATTCCAGGAACATTTAAGGATAAAAATGGGAGAACAAATGAAAAGATAGAAAATGCTTCTATTTCTATAACAAACTATACATAATGACAATGATATAATCACATTTGGACCTTAACATCCTAGCCCCTGATATATCACATAAAGGATCTTAAAAAGTACTAATGAAAAAGAAGAAAAAGAAAAGCAGGTAAATTAGACTAAGTATATACAGCAGAAGCTCCTATTGGAGGTGCCACAATTATGAGGATAGAGAAGATTCTGAAATATCTGAAAGAGGGGAGGATAGAGAATGAATAGACCTTATTACTACCAAAACAACATCAAAGCAAAAAAGTCAAAGGTAATCTAGAGTTGGGTAACTAGGTAGCTCAGTGGATAGAGAGCCAGGCCTAGAGTAGGAAGGACGTGGGTTTGAATATGACCTCAGATACTTCCTAGCTATGGGACCCAGGATAAGTTACTTAATCCCAACTGTCTAGCCCTTACCACTATTCTGCCTTAGGTTTAAAAAAAGAAAAGTGATCAAGAGGATACCAAGAATTATTTGCATACTTTTGCAATGACTGGACTCAATGTCCAGAATGCACCTTCTCATTTCAATGCTGTTCTCCACAAATGGCTATCACAACACATTTTCTGTAAACTCCCATTTTCCCTCTCTCCCTTCCGGATACTACTTAAGCACCACCTTCAAAATGAAACAACACTGATTCTTTCAAAGGCTAGTTTCCTCCCTCTGAAATTATCTGAATTTAACTACTAAGTTTATTCTCTTTATATTTATTCCGTATATAGTTTTCTTTTCTGGAATATGTTTCTCTTGAGTAGGGATTTCCATTTTTGTATCTGAATCTCTTAACATATACTCAGTTACTTAGTACCTAACACATAGTAGGCATGTAATAAACAATTCACTGATACTTGTTTTACTATTTCAGAAAAATCTTTAGGAAAATAATCTACACATATATAAAGGATACCCTTGTTGAAAAGATGAGAAAACATCATGAAGCGTGACAGTATTGAGTTCAAATAGAAAAGGAATTTCATATAGATGGTAATATCCTTCAGAAGTACTTTAGTCTCAAAATACTGCAAAACTTCTTTAATGAGATTTACAATCATTCAAGAGTTTGGTCTGACAATCCAAATAGGAAAAAACAATTAAAGAACTATAACATGTAGCTGAATGGACAGATTATAGAGCTGGTGCATCAGTATATATATTTTGGACAGACACTGCAGATGATGAATTCTATAGATCTAGAAATGAATACAAAATCTGGGCAGATTAGTTTTAAGAAATTGTGCAGTACTTTCTATTCTATCTGGCTTCTCCCTAAAACAAAATTCCATCTTAAAATATGCTAATATTCTTCCAAAGAGCCTCTATGGTTGTGAATTGCAGAAATACCATACATCTCTGAAAGTCAAAGCAGATCCTCCACAGGGCAAAAAAGGATTGCACGATGGGCAAACGTAGATTGCATCCAGCATTTATTAGGATAGTGTGGTTTAGTGGACAGATTAAAAGACTTATCAGGAAGACCTGGACTGAAACTGTTTCAGACTTCTACCATGTAACACTGAGCAAACCACTGAACTCTGAGCCTCAGTTTCTGGATCTACAAAATGTAAGCTTGGGTTTAATGACCTCTAAATTCCTTCTAGCTCTAATTCCATGATCCTATTAGAAGACAACACTGAAGAGATGTAAAGCTGGGATGTAAAGGAGGGCTTGTCATGTAGCTAGAGTAAGAAATAACAACTACTTGTTGGATTGGTGCTATCATAATATTAAAATCCATTTATAGGCCCCCAGTATGCTGCACATATTGATCCCTTATGGTGAATTTAAGTAAGGATATGGACAAAAGCCACACACACACACACACACACACACACAGAATAAGAAGGTATGATTGGATTGTGACTTGTCCTCTTCTAGTGAGTATTACATCAATGAGATCACAGATCCAATTAAATACAAGGTATCATACACTATTAAAGCTTCATTAAATTTTGATTATAGTATATTGCATTTTTGATAAAATAGGACCCTTTTACAAATACCCATTTCAAATTTTTACTAACAACAAAATCTATATACTAAAGATACTAAATGTCAAATGTTTTTTTCTATCTGAATGAAAACCACCACTAAAGAAAAGTTGTTTGTTTGTTTTTTAAACCCTTACCTTCTACTAAGGCTTTGGGAAAACACATACATGTGTATACTCACACTCACCTCTTTCATGTAGTTGTCTACCCCTTTGTGAATGTACAAATGTTCAGTTGCTATTCTAAGCTGTTTTAAAGGTGTTCTATCTTCTTAGGGCACAGTCTATTCAAGCAATATGTTTGGGTCTTGTGATCACTGTATGGGTGGGTGGGAGAGGGAAATGGATTGGAGGGTTAGAGTCAGTTTTGACAAGTTGTGGAAAAGGAAATTACTTTTCATTTTTTTAAATAATATAAATTTTTAATGGTTTTATATAGATTTCACTATAAATAAGCATTTTAAGACTTTGACAAATTGTTGACCTGTATAAGTTTAACTGCCCAATTTTTTGGTTCTGAAGTACTGTAAGTAGAATTCATCAGCAGTCTCCTAAATTTTGCATCTGTTTTTTTTTAAAAAAACGATATTGTAGTAAATAAATTACAACTAAAGGAACACTGAGGATTCAAATACAAGAATTCAGAAGAAAAAATGAAAACAAAAACCCTTACTATCTGTCTTAGAATCAATGCTGTATATTGGTTCTAAGGCAGAAGAGTGGTAAAAGCTAGGAAATGGGGGTTGTGAATTACCCAGGGTCACATAGCCAGGAAGCATCTGAGGCCAAATTTGAACCCAGGATCTCACATCTCTGGGCCTGGCTCTCAATCTACCAAGCCACTTCGCTGCTCCCCCAAGACAGAGTTATTTTCTTTTTTTTTTGTTTTTTTTTTAATTTTATAGTATTTTATTTGATCATTTCCATGCATTTTTCATTAAATACAAAGATCATTTTCTTTTCCTCCCTCCCACCCCCCGTGGCCGACGCGTGATTCCACTGGTATCATATGTGTTCTTGACTTGAACCCATTGCCATGTTGTTAGTATTTGCATCAGAGTGTTCGCTCAGAGTCTTTCCTCAGACAGAGTTATTTTCAAAACAATTAATATAGAGGATTCTCCATACTAGCAGAGACATTAAGGATATTTGTGAGTTCTATGTTGATGGATCATGGGGATAGAAATGAAGTCCAACTGTGCCCTCCATGCTATCTGAACTTCCTTCAACCTTCCCCCACTTCAACTCCTGAGAATATAATGTTAATGAAAATAAATCTTAGCAAATGATACATAAAAGACCCAGGGAACTTCCATTTACAAGGAGCTCCAAACTAGCAATTATTGGTGGTCTATCTAGAATCATTTCTCCATCTTGCAAATCTATGGCTTTGTTACTTTGATTCAAGATAACAACATTTTCCTTCACACCTAACTGCATTTTAAAGATTAACTAAATATAGACTGATAACCTGAAAAGCAGTCAGTCAGAAGGATATTGTTCCAAAGGAAACTGCAGGGTTCAAGGTATTCTTGATGAGTTTGCATTGTGATATCTAAGAAAACTGCTGTTTGGGGTGCTTGATTCAGACTTCCAATGTAGATCCAAATTCAAACATTCCTTTAGATGGTACTGATAATGGTGTCTTCATCGTGGTAGAAGGTTTAGCTCCATGTTTGCTTTGTGATGCCATGCCAAAATCTTGACTTTCAATAAATGTTCCCCAAATTCCCTGGAAATGTGAGCACCTTTTTTACTCTATAACAAATATGGAAATGATCTATCCTATGAAATTCAAGTATCTTCTTTAAAAAAACAGAAGTCTTGGTTTCAGTATAAAAAAAATAATGAGTGTAGGTGACCCTAATTAAAGTGGCATATATTTCTATACATATATACATAACAAAATACATCAAGTGAATATAATTCCACAAGATGCTCATATTATATATTTTCATGCATAAGCCTGTTAGCATGCTCTGTTTAACCATCATTATTAGAAACCATGGCTAAAAACTCATGGTTTCTTGTCTATTTTATTACTTAAAAGAAACAAAAACAGTCTAAAAACAAAGTGGAGGTTCACACTCAGTAGATTAATTATTAAACATAACATTTGCCTTACCAGAAATCATTGAATATGAATATCAACATTTTCTATTTTTCAATAAAAAATATCAATGAGATAATATATTGTTTTGTCTAAAAGGGCACAAGGGCTCCTTGGATTAAATGGATCCTTAAAACACACGCACAAATAAAAGGAAGGCAAGCAGACAATATGGCAAAAAAATCACAGGCTTTGTCAACAACTACAAAGACTTAATGGCAGCTTGGAAGTAAAAGTTTTATCCTTCAGAGTAGTAATGGAGGCCAGGGTAGTCAATGGACAGCATATCAGACTGTTGCTCCAGTGATCTGGGAGATGATATGGGAAGTTGAAGCCCTCCTCTGTCTGTTACACAGTCTTGTCAGGCCAGCCTCGATATAAGGGCAGCACGACAGTGGAGCAGATTGATAATATGTCTGGCTTTCACTTGCTCCTAAGGCCAAAGTGCAGGCAGAAGTTGACATCGTGGGGTTTCTATTGCTTTGCCAACCTATTTTGCTCCCAGGTTGCTGCTCAGAAAATGCTGGCCAAAATCTCACAAGAGGAAGTCATCTTCCCTCACTTTCCTACAATGCATGGGGTGGAACACTATAGGGAAGTCGTCTTTGTCAGATTTCATAGTGTTAAAGATATAGGCAGAGAGAAAAGTCAAATTCAGGAAAAACAAAAGCAAATCACCCAACTTTACAAAATAGTATGGAACTCTTCCAAGTTAGAACTGGGAACGAAGCCTAACATTCCTACCATCTACCAGTCACCTTTTAATTTTATATGCCAATGGTATTAAGTCACTGAAGTACATCTAATTTTTATCATCTCGTTTTATAAGAATCCTTTCTTTCCTTTTGTTACAAAGTTATTCATCATACATTTTAAACAGATACAAGTACAATTATAAAATGAAACATCAAAGGCATATGGAAATATATCCCCCAAATAGGAAGACATCCTATTTATATCCTAAACATGACCTTTACTATTTTTTACAGTGTAACTGGAAAAATATACATACATCAAATAAAAATATCTTCACATTCATGCCAATAATTACAAAGAGTTTCTGGAAATTAAGTTTTTAAATTGTATTTATTTCTACTTTAAAAACAGTGAAAATTATAATCATGTACATAATTTCTTTCAAGTGGATAAACTTAGCCAATTTATCAATGCATCTTTAAATTTTTATACCACACTGAACCCCAACTGGTTTTTGTTTTAGGGTAAACCAGATTTTGGGTTCCTCCCTGTGGAGAAGTTACTTTCAAGTCAGTGAAGGTTCTTGGCCCATGATTAAAAGTCTTTGCCAATTAGTACTCAACAACTTCAATTCATTTTTTTCTGGTTCAAGATGAGTAGGAGCCTAATAGGGCTGTGATAAAAGGGCAAAAGGCACTGAGAGCCAAAAGCGGATTAATGAGCTCCTCCATTTATTTGTCTTCCTAACAGCTGAACTGTTACAACTATTGACACTCTTCAAAAGGTTCTGCTCTGAACCCTATCCAGGCTCTGCAGGCTCCAATGGACATCTTCAAATCCACAGAATGGAGGGGCAAGAGCTTCCCCTGTGTGATGCCAAAACCAACAAAGCCCCATGGATCAGGTAATGAAACTTCAGCTTTTCCCCCTTTGAGATTTATTTACTGGCAGCTGACAAGGGGGCAAATTCAGCTCGAATTGTGCAGTCAAGGCCCTGTCAAGCCTTTAGAGGAACCCTTGTCTTGAAGCACCTTCATGACTGGCATTTCACTCAAAAGCCCTCGGCACTGGTCCTTAACAGCTTATGACATCACAAAGGACACTCCAGACAGATGCCTACATGGCATCCTGCAGCATTTTAAAAGAGAATTAGTGGTTTTAATTATGGTCGTAGTATGAAAGGGAACCATGCAAGCTCCACAGGAGACCTTTGATCAGACCCTTTTGCTAGTACAATGCCACGGAACTGTGACTATTCCTAGTAAGGGGCCTTTTCTTGCTGAATGACTCACCAGTGATCTTTGAATGCAGACAAGCTTCTAGCCCTCCCTCTTCATTAGTGAGCATTTCTATACAGGGGCCTATATAGTGCTTGGAGTCTAAGAGCTATACAATTGGGGGGGAAAGAATCCCTACGGATTCTGGCCTCTACTTAGGAAGTGCTGAAGGACTCTAAGTGACTTTATTCATTAAAACAGGTTGCTATTAATTAACTGTCATAATAAAATAAAGAACCATTATTTGCATTTCTTAGTATGTTCTCTTTAGTAATATCTATAGAAGATGCTTGTAACAGAATTTATATAATCTTTTTTTTTTGCATTTTTGGCAGCACGACTCTACTAATTATTAGGACCATCTGGTACGTATGAGAGTACAAATAGGGATAAAACACAAATATTAAAATAATTAGGAAAATGGGAAACTGTTTACTTGCCAAGCAGTTCATGCAACTGAGACAAGTGAACACCAAATCAGCTTTACTTGTTTGATAATCTGAAAGCACCACCTAAGATGAGATAATAACTGTACTTTTATCAGCATATCATCAGACTAGAGTTTTACCCCAGAGCTGCAGAAGGTTTGTGCAAACCACCAGGTGATTTGAAAGAAAGGGGAAAAAACCTCATATGTTGACTTTGATTACTATTCAAAATTCAGTGGCAAGAATTAGAAAAGTTTTAAGATTTCTTTTTTAAATATGTTACACTTTATAGAGTTGGCCACAGGAAAACAAGGTTCCTGAATTCTGAATGAGTAAATTTAAGGATACAAAAATAGGGAAAACATTAATCCTATCTCAAATTCCTACAAAACACAGAACAATTTTATGCATGATTATTTTAACAAGATTTTCTAGCAATATTCTCTGAAATCCTCATTTCTGATAACACAGAACAGCTAAAATCCTTGTCATTAAACAGCACAGGGTACACGTCTGTATATTGTGGCAAGTTACCACATTACTACTTTCATTATTTCCAGAAGCTAGCACTGGCTTTCTGGTTCCTTAAAATTTCTTTTATGAGAAAAAAAAGAAAAGTAAGACAATTCTTGGGCTTTTGGATCATAAAGCAAAATCAGAAGCATGTTTTTCTAAATGTTGCTGTCTTAGACTCTTTTGGTCTTTCTTAGCCCCTGCAGTTCCCTTCTGAGGTGCCTAAGAGCCTCTAAAATGTCAGCTTGCTGTGGATCATCCTGTACTTTCTCCACATAAAGGTGGAAATGTTTGATAGTCTCAGATAAAAGGACTTCAGGATTCACATCGATTTCATGAAAACGAAGCATTCTTTCACAAGCTATGGCATAGTTCTTATGCCAATTTGCTGGATGTTTTTTTTGTAGATATACGATTTCCTTATATAGCTGAAAAAAAAAGATGCATATTTATTATTTAATTGTGTGAAACAATACCTAAACCTTAAAAAAAAACAATGTATAGATAACATACATATCAATAAAGTCAAGAAACTAATAAAATCTAATACTTGCTGCATGATGCAGAAAATGTGAAGATGTTACTGTAATTGTCACAGTAACAGGTGGCAAATATGTTTCATATAAAACTGCTTCTGGGCTTTTTAGGATACTGCTGGGGGAAATCTAAGGCACACTGTGTTAGAACAGAATGCTCTTCCTCCAGAAAGATGTTCTGGGAAAGGGATTTAGCTGTAATTCATGGAAAGCTATTTACTCAACAGGCAGAAAGGTTGGAAACTCTAAATTTAGCTGTCAGAGGAAAAAATATCCTTTACAGTTGGCTTATTTTTTAAAAGTAGTTTTAAAAGCATATTCCCACATTAGCTCTCAACAAATTCACAATTTTAATATTGTCTTTGGGTACAACATTCAAATTTGTGCATTTTTTAAAGCAAAACGTTTACATTTTTTAAACTTCAGGTTGAAACCGTCTTCTAACTCTGAGTTAGTTGTTTTCCCTTTAGACATTCAGATTTTAAGCACCAGCGATATCATGTCTATTGAGAGGTCCAACAGACTTCATATAATTGAGTTTTACAAAGGAAACAAGAAGAAAGGCACTATCAAAATCTAATAAACAAAATGTCAGACAGAAATCTGCATAAAACAAATGCTTAATTGCCTAATGATTTCATAGCTTTAATAAGACCTCCATGTTAAGATTTAGATTTTTGAAGAACATGAACTTATCATTAGCCTGGTTAAAAAAATAGAGCAAAAAACTTTCACTAGAAGGAAGGTATTATTTTTGCATAGGGTAACATTTACAGAATTACTGGGTTGGAAGGGGCCTTAACAGATCATCTCATTCACTCACCCTGAGCCATACCAGACCAACTAGGGACCTTTTAGCTTCAGAAAAAGAACTTCCATAACCTATTTTTGATAAATTATTCTAATGTTCTGATTGAAGGTTGTTTCTTACTGCTAAATTAAATGCTTAGTTCAGTAGTTTAAGCTCATTTCTTCTGGTTCTCAGACATTGGAAGAGAAAATAGTCACTATATACATTGCTATACATGAAGACCACTTAGCAAACTTTTAGTATCTCTTTTCTAGGTGAAATAGTCAAAGCCCTTCTATCCTTTAGTTATAGGTCTTTTTTATCTCTAACCGTTGCTCTTCTAACATGAATTTTCTCCAAGTTTAAAAGAAAAAGTTCACCAACTGCTTGAGAAAATTAAGAACTCAAGTTCTATATGCAATGATCTCTGTTGTATCATTATATGTTGTATCATCATATGATACTGTTCTCGGTAACTATATTTTATTGCTCATTCATAATTTGCTTTTCTTTTGAGACTCACTAAAATGTATCTTCCATATCACACGAAGCAAGTTATTTCTCATCTAATTTCATTCGGGGAGGGTTTTTTTTTCCCCTAAGTGAGTTAACACAGATTCTACTGTTTCTGACATTTTCAACATTCTAAAGTATTTTGAATTTCAAGTCAAGTTTCTAAGGTGTTGATCATTCCTGTTCCCTACCATGGTTTGTCTTCACCTGGGAACTTACAAACTTGACTTTGATAGCTTACCATCTTTTCATCTGGGCCACTGTAAATAATTATGCTATTCTTCATATTTAATGTTTTTGCCACTGACTCATCACTAATCAGACATTTGTTCTGAACATTCTTCCCAGTAGTAGTGATGAGTGTGTACTAAATTATTCATATTATTTGCCTAGTATTGTGACTGAACATCTGAGAACAAATAGCTCGGACTGGACTTGTAGTCATAAGACAGAGTAAATCTAGATAGGCCAAACATATGCTCATGTTTTCAATAATATTAAAACCAAGCAAGTTAGCTAGCAATGGATCAGATTACTGACATGATAAACAGCACTGAGCCTAAGACCTTGCCATTTGTTTTTCATAGAATTATAAATTTTAAGGTGAAGGAGACCTTATTAACTACCTAGTCTTTTTATAGATGGAACTCCAGAGGGATTAAGAGGCTTATCTAAACTAATTAGTAAATATCTCACTCAATAAGGATTTATTAAATGTTTAGCTTCTACATGCCAGGTACTAGGCTGGGTACTAGAGATACAAAGATAAAAATTAAACAATCCCTATTCCTCAAGTAGCTTATTGTCTGGCAAAGATGAAAACAGAGCAGTTTAGCTGTTGGGGGGAAAAGGAACCAAAATGAAAAGACTGATGACTTTTGAATATATCACTTAAGAAAAAAAACAAACAACAATTTTGTGAGGTCTACTGGGCAACTGTATTTTCCACTGCTTCATGTTATGTCTTATAATTGTATGTAGGCTTGTCAATGAACCATTGCTTACAACTTGTATAAAACATAACCTTTCAATTGGTGATATAAAGTCAAAAGAGCAAATTATTCTCTTGATCTGAATACATGATCATATATCCTAGTTGAGTAGATCCATAGTTGTCTGTTTAGGAAATAGCGAATAATAGTTCAACTTTCCAAAAATCTAGGTCTGGGAATCCCTATTATCAATTTCTATAGAACAGGTCCATTAGACCACTTAATCTAGTCAATTTCAATGGTTCGGTGAGAAAGACTTTGAATAATACTGTAGCTGTAGGAAGCTTCTCCTCTGTCCTCCCTACTCCAGTCACAAAGAGCTTGTCTAGTCATATAAGTTAGCCCAACACCAGTAATACAGAAATAAAGCTATTGCCACTGTTTTTTCATCTTTAAAAAACCAAAAAACATATAATTTTTCATTCACAGTCAATAGCATATAAATCAAGATAGATCAGACAAAAGGAAATTATATGTATTTGATAGGACTCGTTCTTTACAAATTCACTTGATGCTTGCAAATTGATTTGTGAAATGATATATTTGAGTATTTTTCCCTATACTTGTTAAAGCTTACCACTTCTACAATGGCCCAAAAAGATGACGAGAAAAGAACAAATTACTCTTTATAAGTCTCCCATATTACCATTCCCAAATCAAAACCATGTTTTATAAAATCACATACATTATATGTAAGAGCATAAAGTTCTGCTTTCATATTTGTAGGTACATTAGCAGTTTCTGCAAGGTTAAAGATAAAGAATGCTGTTTTCATCCTAGAAAAGAAAATATGTGTAAATAAAATCATGGAATTAATTACTTAACTAAATATAGTCTATTTCACATAAAAAATAAATCTGTAAAGTATCCCATGGACAATGAATGTACAAATCATGATTTCTATATATTAATATTGATACTTTCATCATTATGGAAGTTGAAGTTGAAGTACCAGCTAAGAAAATAAAATTGTCTATTATAAACAATTTTCTCCTCCAGATAAATTGTATTTCATTCAAGATGTAGTATGAGAAGGAATATATCTCAGTTAATCAGCATATCTCAGAAGCATTTATTATAACTTCAATCTAGTTCTTTAAATATGAAACCTAGTTCTTCAAAGGTAGGTATACACTTTTTATACAATAAGTCTTTCAAATCATATACAGCACACAAGTTAATACACATATTAAGCTCCATATCTATTTTGTTCCTCTCTCCCTAAAATGCATTAAGTTACAAAGCAGGACTAAGCAATTAAATATACAATATATCTTTTCCCCCTCTTGCTCCTATTAGTACACTGATAACTTATAAAGATATTCAAATTGGAAAAGACTTAAGTGAATAAAACAAAGGAAAATGGGAGAAGTAGAAAAGTTAAAATTGTCAGGACTTAGAAATGATTCAATATAGGGGATAAAAGAAGAGTTGAGTCAAAGATAACTCTTGGGTTTCAAGTATAGAAGCCTGAGAGCATTGTGATGCCCTTAATATAAATACAGAAGATAGGAGGAGGTTCAAAAAAAGAAGATGAATTCAGTCTTTAACAATAAGCATCAATTAGTATGTTTCAGTGGGTATAGAGCATTGAGCAATATAAAATTTTCCGTTAACATGAAGGGAAAATTGAAATACAGAGAGTCAGTGATATTCAAAGCTAAACAGTATATTTGAAGGAGAGTTAAGAGTTGTACTCACAAAATTCTGCATTATTAATTAAATAAAATTTCAGTACACACTGTTATCATACAAGATGAAATTTAACATCGACCATTTTTCTGTACTATTTCAAAACACACTAAAATCATTAATGCATGCAAATATGGAATCACCTTGCTTGCCACATTTCTTCATTAGCTACAGCTTCCCAAGAAGATGGGTCAAATCTGTAATTAGAATAAATTAATTTGTTTCTGGCAGTTACATATAAGTTAATGAATTATTGTCTCTAAGATACAGTATTCCATTACAACAAAATGGATTACACATAAAAATGTAGTAGGGGAATCAGGTGCTTTTCACATCTATGGCTAGGAGGAAACTTTTAACCAATTAAAGAACAGAACAATTATAGAAGATAAAATAAATAATTTTGAAGATATGAAATTGAAAAACTTTTTTATGAATGAAAATAAACACAGTGAAGCTGAAGGAAATTTTTTTTTTTAAACCCTTACCTTCCGTCTTGGTGTCAATACAGTGTATTGGCTCCAAGGCAGAAAAGTGGTCAGGGCTAGGCAATGGGGGTCAAGTGACTTGCCCAGGGTCACACAGCTGGGAAGTGTCTGAGGCCAGATTTTAACCTAGGACCTCCCGTCTCTAGGCCTGGCTCTCAATCCACTGAGCTACCCAGCTGCCCCCTGAAGGAAATTTTAATTGGGAAGACATTTTTGCAACAAGTCAGGATCTGATGTTCAAGCTATTTAGGCAATTAACAAAGATATACAAAACCAAGAGCCATTTCCCAATGGATAAGTGGTCAAATGATAAGAACAAATAGTTTTTTTTTTTAATGGCAAACTATTAACAACCATCTGAAAAACTGCTCCAAATCAATAATAAGAAAAATGTCAATCAAAACAGTTCTGAAGTATCACTTGAAACCTAGAAAATTGACTAAGGTGACAAAAGATAGAAATAGTCAATGGTGGAGTGGTTTTTGGAAGAGAAAAGCTTTTCATTCTGGAAAACATTGGAATTATGTTAATAAACTAATTAAAATGTCCATGCCTTTTAACCCATAGTTCTCACTGCTGGGAATACACCCTAAGGTGGACAAAGACAGAAAGGAAGGTCCCATAAATAAACATATGCTCCTGCTGCTATCGCTCCATCCTCTAAACTGTACCACTAGAGAACAACTGAGAGAAGTGAAGGCATTTGTTTCTGTACTTCCTGGGAGGTAGGGGTACTCATTTTCAACCTAATCATTTTTTGCCCTGATACTCCTACTACTGCTATTAGTCTACCTTCCAAAGTGAAAAGTAAGAGATTATGCCTAGGAGTAGCCCTCAAATCTGTATTCCCTGGGACACAGGACAAGTACTCACATCTTCATCCTGCCACTTGCATAATTCTTATTGTTGCTACAAAGAGGCACATCAGTTTCTAGGCTATCTGTAAGCTTCTAGATCACTGATGGTTCTCATGAAGACAAAGTAGTCTTCATACAAAGGATGGCAGTAAAAATGAAGTTTTGCAGTCTCTAAGTAAAAACTTCTAAAATGTAATTTTTAAAAAATTAACTGAGGTCATATTATGGATTTCATTTCATTTCAGAATGAACTGGAAATGCAGACATCAGAACGTAAAGCTTGATCAAACAGGTCCTTTTGTTCCTATATGGCAGAAACCCAAGTTTTGTGTTGGTTGAATAGAAAATACAAGATTTGCCAACATTAGGGTTATTTCAGGCACATAAAACAACCTCTACAAAGCATGCCCCAATTGATAATCAAAAGATATGAAAAGGAAGTTCTGAGATGAAAGAATTAAAGCTATCCATAGCCATGTGATGAAATGCTCCAATTCACTATTGATTAGAGAAATGCAAATTAAAGCAACTCTCAGATATCACCTCACACTTATGAGGCTATGACAAAAGAGTAAAATGGTCAATGCTGGAGGGGATGTGCACTGTTGGTGGGGCTGTGAACTGACACAATCATTCTAGAGAGCAATATGGAACCACAACCAAAGGGCCATAATCCTTTGCATATCATTTGACTCAGCAATACCAATACTAGTTCTGTATCCCAAAGAGATCATAGATAAGAGGAAAGAACTTGTACAAAAATATTTCTAGCAACTCTTATACATATATATACTGAGGGGGTATCTATCAATGGGAAATGGGTGAATAAGCTATGGGTACATGGTTGTAATGGAAAACTATTGTACCATTAAAAATGATGAATAAGATGAGCTCAGAAAAACATGAAAAGGCATAATTATATGAATTGATGAAAAGTGAAGTGAGCAGAAACAGGAGAATAATATATACAGTAAAAGAAATATTATATAATGATCAACTGTGAAGGACTAAACTACTATCAGCAAAACAAAGTTCAAACATAATCAAAGGACTCATGATAGAAAAAAAGAGAAAGAAAAAATGCCATCCACAGCTAAAAAAGAAATCTTTGGAATCTGACTGCAGATCAAAGCACACTATCCTTCACTTTATTTCCTTTATGAGTTTTTGGTTATATATGTGATATGTTTCTTTAGTCACAACATGGGAATATGGAAATATGAATTACATGAAAGCACTACTATAACTTATATCAGACTATTCACTGCAGAAGAGAAGGGGAAGGGGAAGGGGAACAAGAGGAAGGGGAAAAAGGGGATGGGAAGGAAAAAGGGAAAAAGGGAAAGGGGAAGGGAGAATCTGAATTGCAAAATGCCAGAAAATAATTGTCAAAAATTGTTTCTACATGTAATTGAAAAATAAAATAAAATTCAATAAAAAACCAAGTTATCTAAACAAAATGTAATATGTTCATACCTTCCATATTCTTCAGTCCAATTATATATATTTCTAGTAAGCCTGATCCATTCCTCAGGGTTGAATACAATCTCTGAAGAAACCAATTTGTCACAAGAACCCCATGGCCAAAGTGAATAGTTATCTTTCCAAGTTGGGTCACCTTCATGAAGTCCTATGCAAACAAATGTCTCTTTGCTATGGAAAACAAAAAAAGGTGATTTACTTTTAAGTTCAGCTTCAGGATTTAAATGTTAAATTTATATTTCCCATAGAATAGAGTTGTTTCTCATAATATCTTCAAGCATAATATCTTCAAGTTTTATTGAGACTTTATTAAAAAATAAAATTAGTTGAACATAAAAAAATGAAAAGGGGAAAAAAAGTATGTTTACTCAATGTTATAATAACTACCATAGAAACAAAGTTTTAAGAGAAAAATTCCTATGGTATCTATCCCTTCACGCATATCTTTTCATACTAAATTTTCATTTCATAGACAGGAATATGATGCCAATCAGGCTGGAAAAATAAAATTGGAAGGTAGATATGCAAGATTTCTAGTAATGTTGAAAAACTTAATTCTAAAAACCTTATTATTTAGTGTACCTTCAACAATTATGAGGTGTAGTGGCCAAACAATGTTTTGCCCCAATTTTTAGGGGCTGACAATAGCTATTTTAAATTTATGCTCTACATAAGTAACTTAAAAAAAGTTAGCTTCATCTAATATTTATTGGACCATGATTTTATATTTAGACTTTTGCTATAAAATCATTTAAAGATATAACAGCACTATGGTTTTAGTAGCTTTTTGTAGTTCCTAGGAATCCAAAAACAAAAGAGAGCAACCACTGCCTCATTTTTTTTTAACTCTTACCTTCCCTCTTGGAAGCATTATTATGTATTGGTTCCAAGGCAGAAGAGTGGTAAGGGCTAGGCAATGGGGGACAAGTGACTTGCCCAGGGTCACACAGCTATGAAGGGTTTGAGGTCAGATTTGAACCTAGGACTTCGCATCTCTAGGCCTGGCTCTCAATCCACTGAACCAACAAGCATCCCCCTCCATTGTCTAATTTTGATATTGTCATGATTTCTAATCTATAAAATTAGAAAACATTAAACATTGCTCCCACAGAATACTTATTCCTAGCAGATGTTTATTTCATACATTTTATTCTCATGAATATTATGAATAAGTTATTATTGATAATAATTAATTATAATTAATTAGGATTTTTGAGTACTCAGAATACTGCATAACTTTGCTTTTACTATTTTACTTTGAAAACCACAATGGATTTCTCAGGATTCCTTTTCAGAAAAGACATGTTTAAATACTCTGAGAGTCCACTTAAGTTTCTACCTCTGGGTCTGGACAGAACCCAGTCTTTCAAAGGAAGGCCAAATGTACTATAATTGTTGGTGAACCCATGGCATGTATGCCAGAGGACGCTGTTCTCCTTCCCTTCTCCACTGTACCTAAGGACATTTCTCACATCACCCGTCCCTCTGCCCAGTAGCCCAATGGGAGTACTTCCTCCCTCCCCTATCTGGGGTAAGGTGGGGAGGGTTCATATGTGGTGTGAGGGTTGCAATTTGGGCACTCAGTCACTAAAAGGTTCACCATCACTGCACTATAATATTGACCTTAGTTAACAAAAACTGTATGCTGAGAAGTATGTGGATTGGCAACTTTCATAATTTCTCCCAACTAGTACAACTGTAGGTGTTTCTTAGTCATAGAAGTACTTCGTCTTATTTTTTTTAAATCTTAGGCTATTTTTGTGCAGTGATTATTCCTGGAAAACATTTGCTTTACATTAAAAAGGTGGCCATGGTGTTCATCAATGGGAAACTAATTGTTTGCTATCCACCCGCAACGATTTCAAGTAGGCAGGCACATCTCTAATTTCCCTGAATTGTGCTAAGATCTTATATGCTATTCTTGCTAATCTGCCTTTATTTTTACTTCACTCAGAAAAATAACATTTATTTCTGCCTAGTCTTATTTCTGTATAGATATTCAATTTAATTACAAAGATAATCTCACCAGTGACAGGGAAATCAGTGTAGAAAATTGTTCTTTTGGATGAGGCACAGTTGCTACATAAACAATTTTTGAAAAGCTTAAAGATTTTAGAAAAGCTATTACATGAAAGGACTGCTTACTGTTTATTTACTTTGAGGAAATGATAAAGATTAAACATGACCATTCCACTAGGTAATATTCCTTCCACAGGACTCCACCGGTTCCCAGGAAAGTAGATACCTGGTAAATGCTTAGCCATCTTAGGTAAATACCACTCATAAGTCAACATCTGCCAGAAAAAAAAAATCACAAATAACTTCATATTTAATTCCAGGTTTCTAAAAAGAAATCAAATGAGTAAATACAATTAATATACTGCATAAATTTATATATGGACATTAAAATGAATAGGTAGGTACAATTAAGCATATAATCTCCATTTTTCTGTTAATCTAACCCTTGAGGTTTATGTTTTCATTAATACTGATGATGATCATAGTATTGTAAGAATTAAAAATAATATTTCTACCCAGATAAATATTTTATAAAGTTTGTTGGAAGGGTAGACAAATCTTCCTAAGTAACCTGACCACATGGTACCTATCCTGCCAGTCTCTTCCTCATTCCTTCCTCCCTCACTTGCCTGCTCTGTTCTCTTCTCCATTCTCCGCCGATTCTCTCTCAATTCACCCCTAAGAAGCCCCAAATCTTGATATTTATTGATGTACAGAACGTTGACTGACACAAAACCTGGTGCAACTGTGGTATGTCAGGAATGTTTGATAGACATGTAAAGCTCCTCAGGAGGGGGAAGGAATAAATTTCCTTGACAATCCCCCTGTGTTCCTTTGGGAGACCTGTCTCCCCAATGGATCATTTAAATATAACTATCATAACTCTAAATACCTTCTAGCTAAAAGTACATACAATATTGAATTTTTCTAAGAGGGAGTTACAATATTTAGAGATGGGAGTAAAATACAAAAACTGTTTGATAGACACATTGACAAAATGCCAATTAGGGGACAGTCCCTGTTGGCATACGAGTTTACATTCAGAATAAGTATGTTCAACCCCTTCAACTCAGTTCATTATATCCCAAAGTTCATTCTGGATCCTTTGATGCAGTATGTGGCTTCAGGAATTTTTATAGCACCTTCTCCAAAAGACTCCACTTTCTTGATTTTGGGGTATTGGCAAGTTTCTTTTCCTGAAATTTCTCCAAAAATTTTTAAATCTTGGATTTTAGGATAATTACACAACCCCCCCTTCCCCCCGGGGGGTTTACAAACACCAGAATCACACTGGGATACATGACTGAGTTACAATTGTCAAAAGAAAAACAAAACAAAGACAAACCACCCCCAAAAATATCCCAAATAAAAGAGTAAAAAAATGAAATTCTGTATAAAAATAAGAAATACAGAAATGATAAAAAAAATAAAACAAAAAATCTTACATGTATAAAATTCTGAATAAAAAATAATAAGCCTGTAACGGGTTCTTGAATCACAGGCCAGGCTCTATTAAAGTGACTTTGTCCCACAAGCCTATAGGACAAAAGCAGCAATATAGCACTTTACCCATTTGCAGCCAGGACTACAGAAAATTGCCAAACTATAAGAGAGAAAGGACTAAGTTTCAGCAGCAACTGGGAAAATCATTCCCTGGTTTGATGGTACCGTCACTGTCAGAGATAAGGGGAGCCAGGATGATAGTCAACCTGAGATACTTAACTCAAAGTATGGTTCAAGGGAGTCCTGCATCTTAACATATGTCGAGCACCACAACCTTGATTCTCACACTGGGTTCAAGTCCTTTTGTATTAGCATAGAAGTTCAACAATCCTCCCTGGATTGGATTTGGTCTGTTTTGACCATGTGCTACTTCACACTGTACTTCTCACTTCACTCTTTGTTCCCTTCTCTTAGAATCAGACATAATCAGTAAACAAAGTCACATAACATTTATCAATAAATGGCAGGTTTCCATAGTTGAAAGCCTTTGGGTATGCATATTAATAGGGCTAATATATACTGTAAACTTAATCCTTCAAGTAAAAAACAACATTAATACTGATTTCATGTATTTCAAGTATCGCACCAAGGTTAGGAAAAAAGAAAGAAGAAAAAAATCAAATATCTATTACAAACATAAAGAGAAAAAAAATTTTAAATCATAATTTCACAGTTCAAATTCCATGTGACAATGTGTTAGCCAAGCAGAGGCACACACAAAAGGTGCTCATTCACAACACAAAAGGTGCTCATTCAAAAATGAAATGTATATCACTCTTAATCTGGCCAGGATCCACAGTGTGAGTGTACATAATTTTTTTACCAGGTAAAAACCTTTTAAAAAACAGTAGGCACAACAACTAATACAGATTCTAAAAAGTACCAAAATCCCCCAAATTATAAGAGCCCATTTAAGAATAACTGCAAACAAACATGCTCCTTGTAGCCATGAGAGGTTTCACCAGCTATCATTAAGATTCACATGAGTCTCTATAGCTACTTACTGTGTGACATGTAAAAACCTTTGAAATCATGAATACTTGTCATAAGTTCTACAGATTTAGCCAGTCTTTCAATGTTGGCAAAGATATTTTTAACCAAGTCTATCCTTACCATAATTCCAAAATTTGGTGGGAGAGAAACCCAGAAAAAACCTCTGTACTGTTGATGAAGAGTTACAAATATAAGAAATCCATTTCAAAGCTACAAGGCTTCACAGGAAAAAAGCATTCCCAACTCCCGGATGAGATTATAACACATCACAAGTTAACTAAGCCATTTGGGCATCTCCCTCCCTCTTGGTATGAGACTGTAACAGTGTAACAGGACTGTCTCCAATATGTCCCAACCATTTTCACATGGAGCTGAGGACTAAAAAGTAAAAATCACTAAAGATATGTTATCCATTACATTTTCAATAAATGCAGAGTGGGGAAAATACAACAATGCCATTGCACTTCATTTCAACTACAAATAGACCCTTAACTCTTGTTACAAACAACCCAAGAGGCTGGCGAATAAATGATCAGTCAGAGGTAGAGATGTTCCCAGATAACTAAAATCAAGTCTGAATACTCATTAAAATCAATTTAAATTATTAGGCAATTAAATTCTCAAAACTTGCATACAGGTTGAAACCAGTGTGATGGAGTCCATCCTTCTTCTCTGTGACAATTAACAAAGGCAAAAAGGAACAAAATGCTGTTTATGGGCTTTTTACAAAGATATTCTTCAGTAAAATCATAGTCATAGGGGAGGTACAAATTAAGACAATGTAACAGAATATTTCAATTGATAAATTATGAAATAGTTGCCATTAAATCACATACATTTTGTATTCAGAATTGAGTTATAGAGAGTTCTTCATTCTGGGGAGGGGAACAAACTAAAAGAGTTAACATCAATGAGGCAATGAGGTCTAAAAAGACTTAAAATTGTGAATCTTAAAACTGCTCAGACTGTATCTTAGAAGATTTGGTTAAGCTATTCCCCATTTTTAACAATGGAGGTACTTGGTCAGGAATGTATTGAGAACTTTAAAATTACTCCACCCTGCTCAGACAGTGCCTTAGGGGAAGATAAAGTTGCAAATTCCTGATTGAACAATGAAAAGTCCCCAACTCATACTTAGAGTGAAGCAAAAACCCTAAATTAGGTGGTCTATTTTTAGAGCTAATACAAAAGGGTGCTAAGTATCTATAAAGGTTAAATTAATCACTAAAAGGTCAAGAAACTTACAAAAGGCAAGCTTAGCAAAAGAGATGTGAAATACTCAGAAGATATAATATACCCAGAGAAGGTGAGAACTAAAGAGTGATGAGAACTAAGAATGGGCAGTCCTGGGAAAAAGCATCTACTATGATTGGTAGATGTGAAAATTTAGGGGAGGTGACATAAGAGAAAATTCTCTTTAAAATGAGCTCTCTGAACTCAGTTCAGGGGTTCAGGAGTTCAGAGGAGGGTCTCTGAACTCAGTTCAGGAGTTGAGGATTTCAGTGAAGGACTAGAGCTTGCTTGGGATGATCTTGTGGTGAGTGATAAAGACTGACTCTCTCTCCCTTAAGGCTCAGGCCTAGGCCATTTGGCCAAGGCCCTTTCTACTATTTTCTCTCTCTCTCTCTCCCTTCCCTTAATTCCTTCATTTGTATTAATTAAAATCTCCATAAAACCCAGCTGACTTGGGTATTTTCATATTTGGGAATTTTCCCATGGCGGCCACTTATTTTTAATATAAATCAAGACACTAAAAATTATCTTTACAGTTTGGCCAAAACCTTTACAGTTTTGGCAATCCACAGTCTTGGAAACCCACATTTTCGCGGTTCCAAATTCACCTCCAGAATCTTTGAAGTTCCTTCCCCTCCCAAGTACCATCATTCACCACAATTTCTTTGTCCACACCTCTGGGATCCCCCATACTGAGGGGAATTCCCACATTGAGTACAAGTATTTGGGTGTGAGTTTTGATTTTCCTTATTTGAATTCCTCCTATTAATATTACTATTCCTGATATTTCTATTCCCATTTTCCTGATTTCTCCTTACAATTCATAAATACTCCTGATTTCTCTTCTTACAATTCATAAATACTTGACTAACTTTTCCACAAAAATAACACACTAGTGGTTGTTTTGTGGATTCTTGTAAGGGAGCTATGATCTCTCCTTGCTTTACCTTTACAATTATTTCAGTTCATTCTTTTATTTACTTCCTCAATGTCTCTACTAAAGTAGCATTCTCTTTATCCTTCTCACCCTGTTTAGCAGTCAATTCCTTTATTTCCTTCCTTAATGCTTCCACTAAATCACTGTTCTCCTTCTCCTTTTCCTTATGCCTCTCAAAAGCATACACTGCCACTCTTTTTAATTCTTCAAGGTCCATAGTAGGCCAATTTGGACAGTTAGTATCATTTGTGATAACTGCTGCTTGACTTGTGTTCTGGAGTTCAATGGAGTGGGTTGCAGTGAGGCTGGTAGGGGAAGGGAGTAGGGTGGAGCTGGTAAGTAGATGGGGAGGCAGAGCAAAAAGATCGTGGGTGGGGATGGGGATGGCATGGAGAGTAGGACAGGTGAGTTCTAGAGGAGTCATAGGAAGGGGGGTATGGAAAAGGATTGAAGTAGGGATGGTACAGGTGGGAATAGGGGAGATGGGCGGGTAAAGAAGGGTGGAGAGTTAGATTGAGGGAAAGGGGATTGGAGGAGTAGGGGATGAGTGAGGTCTGACAGGGAGATGAGTTTAGGGGTTCAAGTCCTGGTTTGGGTCAGCATGAGGAGAAACCTCCTCACAGGCCAGGTGGGATGATAGAGTGTGTTTCTTGCTAGATTTCACTGAAGGACTTAAGCTAGAATAGTTTGGTTCCAAAGAAAGAAAGGTTTCCTCACTGGAGGGATGGTCGATTCATCAACATGATATGCCCATAAGTACTAATGGCTAACTTCAAATCTTTTAAGATCTTGAAGTCAAAAGAGCCATATTTTGGCCAGGAAAAAAAGATATTTCCATCCATGCCTTACAAAGCTTTCTATTCTCCTTAGGCAATTTGGAATCACTTCAGGAATTTAGAAATTAATGCAGAGGTGAATCAGGAGGAATAGTTCCTGATTTCCCATGATGTGTTGCAGTATTTCCCATATTTTCTAGTCTATATGCCCTATTTAAGCTAGTTTGAGTTCTGCTAAATGATCAGCTGAAACAATGAAAAGTTCCTAAAACATAAAAAAAAAATGGGAGACACAAAGTTCTTCAATGTTATTGTGGAAGGCAATAAGAGGTTTAAAACAAAAAGGCTAATGTAAGGAAACAGTAATTGTTGCACAGCAATAGTATCAATAATGAATATGTATTTAGTTTGATAATTGTTGTTATTAATAACTAACAACAATATACATTTATTATAATTATAAATGACATTATTAATAATCAATAATATGCATTTATTATAAGAAATCTTATCAATAATTAATAACATGCATTTATTATAATTATTTTAAATAATTAATAGCCATAAACCATAAATAAGTATCAATCATCAATGATAACCATTAGTAATTAATAATTATGACTAATATTTATTGAAACTTAATAATTATTGTTATTGATAGTATTATCAATACTATTGTGTTCTAAAATTATTCCTTAATATTACATGTAATTAATTTGATTTAATGCTGGCTCTGTTCAATTTTAGAAATTTGGTTTTGGTTTAAATTCAATATTTTTAATATTTTCTATTAGTAATCCTTTTATTTAAATGTATTCAATTTAATAGCATTATTTTTGATCACTAGTAGCAGCAGCAAAGGAATTCTTTTTGTTTTCCTTCAGTTTTAATTCTTGACAGTAGGTGGTGCTATAAATGCATGTAGAGTGGAAGGCAAGCAGATAGATAAAAGAAGGGGGGAAATTGGCTTTTAATATGCTAAAGAAGGCAGGCAGTCTACAAGCAAAGTTTTGATGGCTTTAAATATGCTAAAGAAGGCAGACAGTCTTCAAGCAAGGTTAGAGTGGCTTTTGATATACTAAAGAAGGCAGGCACTCTGCAAGGGAAGTTTGAGGGTGGGGGATGGAAAGAGAACAATGAAGTTTCCCTTCCCACCGAGGTTAGGCAGTGGCCATGTATTTTCAAAGTTGTGGGGGGAAAGGGAGCCCCTAACCCTAGCCCACACCCTGGAACACCCCCAGGATTAATTTAATTGGTGTGTCTGAGCAGGTCCCTGCCTCAGCATCCCAGCGGGTATGGTGCATGGGGAAAGACCTGTTGGGTTTTAGTGCCCCGTGGTTTAAAAAAAAAACCCAAAACTCAGCCCCGTTTGGAATGGGGGGGGTCTTACACCAATTCCTAGGGGGTCACCCCTGTGCACTGTTCCCCCAGTTCACAAAGGCCTGTCTGTGCTGAGTGCAGTGGGAGGGCTTTGCATCAGAGTCCCAGCAGCCAGGAACGATCACGGTGGCTAAAGCCTGCATTTTTGTAAGACCAGGAAAGTCAGAGGTCCTTTACTGCCCCACTCTCATCCAAAATGGGTCAGGTCAAGTCAGGTAGGGTGGGGTGGGGGTACCAGGTGGGGAATCCTTTTCCCTTCTCTAGCCCTTAACTCTAATCCACAGCCTGGAAGGACCCCCAGGATTTGTTCAAGGGGTTCCCCTTGCCCTACACTACACTAGGCTGAAAGAAGGAACACCAGCACCTTGCAAGCTGTGGAAAGGAAAAGAGCAGGAATACTGTTGGGTCCTAAAATCCACCAGATTCCGTATGGGCAAAAGGGCCCCTTCACCCCTATTCAAGCTGAAAGAAAAAAAATGGGGTGAGGAGTGGGGGGGGGATGCCACCAGTGAAGGAGCTTTTCTCACCAATCTAATGTGATCCTATTGTAAAAAATGGATTTTGAACTCTGGACTTCAATCCCCACAAGCCCTTGCTCCACTTCCCCAAAATGCTTTGTAATCTCACTGAATTCTCAGGTGGGCCGAGATCGAGAAGGGATTTAACCTGATTGCAAAGGCTTTTGTGGTGTCTTTTGGACTTCCGTTTTGGAGCAGACGTGGCTCTATTCATAATGTAGGTGAGATCTTGTCTAGGCCTCTCTGGCCTAAGCACGTGTTTCTTATTTTCTTTAATTCTTAATCTTTAATAAACCTCATAAAATTATAATATTCCTTGCAGAGAGAAACTAATTTTTACCTGCCTCAGTCTCCCTAAATTTTAACCTTTACACTATCTGGGAAGAACAGTAGTAGCCTGTTCCCTCTCTCCACCAAGGTTTCTTTCGCATATGAAGGCAGGTCAGCAAACTAAAGCTGCTTCTATCTTACCTAAGCTATACCTACATAAAACTTTTCTCAGAAGAAAATTAAGGTCCTAAAAAAATGTCCCTGATTAATGGACACCAACTGTAAGAATTAAATAATATTTCTACATGTTTCTATATGTACTAGATATATATTTTATAAAGTTTATTGGAAGGGTAGACAAATCTTCCTAAGTAACCTGACCACGTGGTGCCTAGCCTGCCAGTCTCTTCCTCATTCCATCCACCCTCACCTGCCTGCTCAGTTTTCTTCTCCGTTCTCTCCCGATTCTCTTTCAATTCTCCACTAAGAAGCCCCAAACCTTGACCTTTATTGACGTACAGAACATTGACTGATGCAAAACCTGGTGCAACTGTGGTATGTCAGGAATGCTTGATAGACAGGTAAAGCTCCTCATGAGGGGGAGGGGATAAACTACCTTGACACAGTATCTAGTATATTCCTAAAGAATAATCTGGGAAGTTTATATATCCAGGACAAAACCATAAAATGGACCTCAGGTTGGCCTCAGTCCAAACAAGAGAGGGGAGGAAAAGATTTTAATGTATATCTTTGCAAAATCACAGATCTTATAAAAATAGTCATGAATCTTTATTCATTCACTAAGTACTTGTCCTTCTCTAAAATGTGCTCAACTATTTATGAGGCATCTTAAAAATAAGAACAATTCCTTCTTTCCAATCCTAACAGTGTCTCTCATGATACCAATATATGCTTATTTAAGTGCCTATTGCCTCTCCCAAAAGAACATAAGCTTCTCTGGGGCATGGGCAGTTTCACTTTTTCTTTGTATCACCAGTGTATAAAATAATAATTAGTGCCTGGCAGTAGTAAGAGCTCAATAAATGCTTGTTGATGAATTGACAAAAGAGTTAATTCTCCTTAAATCATGGTGCCTGCTAGTTAAAAATTTTTTTTAGTTCCATAAAATTATTTTCGTGAAATAAGAAATTTTCACTAGTCTTTCCTAAGATAAAAGAGATAACAAACTCATAAAGAAATTATGTAGTAACATAATTTCAACTTTTAATGAAATTTCTATTTGCTTACAAAATTATTTCTTTTAGGATCACAATTTCTTTTAATCCCTAAGCCTATGAGAAATATTTGCTTGTATGGATCAGACATTATTACTTACAACTAATGTTTAAAATAAGCTTGCTATGCATTGAAAAATTTTCATCATTTATGTTATATCAACCTAGAATCTTATTATAAATCTAAAATTAAGCAAATCAATTCTTAATACATTGAAGAAAAATATGATGTCTTATTAACTTGTTTAAATAGTCAAAAGAGCCAGAGGAATATGAAGTCACAAGCTTATTGTTAAATAGGTCATGAAAACTGTATGTATGCCTGCTTTACAAAAATAAAACTTGTGTAAATTAAAATAATAAAATTATAATATATTTAGAATATTCTTAGTATACTTACTTCCTGGTCTACCAATGAAACATCAGGCCTCAGACCTTCACAATAATGTAAATAACGAAGAGAATTCCCTGGTAAATCTCCTCTGAGTAAGATGATTGCATCATGAGGCATAGAAAATAGAAGGTTCTTTGCAAATTTATCAATCACATAATTGGTGCTTTGGTCACAAATGCTAAATCAAAAGGACAAAAATATATTTTTAAAGTCTACTTTTTTACCACAATTATAACATGATACCACTTTCCCCTTTTCACATATAATCTGTATGAAAATATTCTAACATTAATTAACCAAAGTGGAGATAATATCCAAATTTAGATACCACTTGAAAAGATGGAGGCCAGGTTCTATGAGTGAAAAAAAAAGAATCTACTACTTCATCTTTCGAGATAAGTTAACTCTTTCAGAGCAAGATGAAAGGTTAATTTCTAAAGGATGGCAACATTTATTACAATAAGGCTCCCAATTTCAATTAGGATTCTGAATAGTTCTGAATAATTCCCATTTATTTCATGAGGAAAATTTTAAATTGTAAAATGAAATATCTTTTTTTTTTAAAACAAAAATTTTAAGTCCCTATGAATTCTTCCCCAAAATGACAAATCTAAACAATTCCCTGAACCAAAAGCTCCCTTTTCCCTTCTGTATAAACTGTTTAGAAAGGGATCAGAGGGAATAGAGTCTAATAAGGAGAAAAATAAGAAATAAGAGAATAGATTTATTCTGCCTTTATTAATAGAGTGATTATCTGCTATTGCACATAACAGCAGTATGACTCTTTAATCATGAAGTTTACTTTCTTAGAACTTGAAAAACTGGCATGAATTCTGAAATCTTGAAATCAAACAAAAATAGGATGAGTTGAAGCACTGCCAAAAGCTGGAGCAAATGAATCCTTACTTGTAATTAATATGAGGTTCATTATACTTAATAATAAGAAACAAAGCATTTAATTTTTGTCCTTTAAAATAACTGAGGAATAATAATCAGTGTAGTGCCATTAAGCAAAAAGGCACATCTGTAAACAAAACCATATTTCTAATTAATTGCTGTTTTGATAAAGCATCTACAGTTCTCATTTTATACTGGTACACGTTGTTGACAGTTTATGCAAAGAAAGATTTATCCCTCACCCTGAAGCAAATTTTAAGAACTAAAAATGAATAGTCTACCTTTGGTTATGTCTCAGTCTGTAGATATCCCATTTTCCAGTTTTCTTGGTTCCTGTCCTATCTAAGCATCTTGACATTTAAAGTTCTTCATAACTTTGGCTCTTTCCTATATTTCAGCTTTCTTAACTCTTACTCTCTGCAATATACTTTACAATGCTGCATCATTAGACTGCCTACAAAGCTGTCAAACACAATATTTGTCTCCTATTTTCACACCTTTGTACTAGCTCTCCTTCTTTGCTTTCTTGACTTTCCTCAAGATTCTACTCATATCCTAGCTTCTGAGGAGGTATCACCCAATTTGCTCCCTTCCCCCAAGTTACTAATGTCTTCCTCTTTCAGATTGTTTTTATTTTACATGCATTACATGTATCTCATATGGACCTAATCGTTAGGTCTTTGCCATGAGATGTACAATCAATCAATCAACATTTATTAAGAGCCTACTATATGCAATGCATTGAACTAAGTGGTAGGGATATAGAAAGAGGCAAAAGACAAATCTCTGCCCTTAAGGAGGCAAAAACCAAAAATGTCTTTCTTTAGAACCTCAACACTTAGCACAATGTCTGGCACATAGTAAGTACTTTATGAATAAATACTTGTTTATTAACCAAAAAAAGTAAAATAACAATATCTAAATCCCTCGATAAACTTTTAGCTGAAGAGAAATAAAACTGGTCAGTGGAAAGGTTACTGGATCTGACTTGGGATGCTGGCTCTCCCACATATTACTATGGTAGGACCTTACAGAATATAACTTTAGAACTGTATGGAGTTCGGTTTACTCATTTGTAATGTGAGGACTTAATATCCTTTTAGATCCTTTTCAATTCTAAATTTATGATCCTATAAACCTATCAAGGCACTTTAGAAATGTTATTAATTAAATAATTACTACCATTACAGAGTAAGAGAAGGAAAAAAATTACTCAATATATAAAGAATATAAGCAGTATGAAGCACATGGTATTCTGGACACATAACATGTTACAAATGGAGTAATAAAACTCAAAATACTTAAAATCATCTACATCAGACTCCTGTTTTTTCACAGTTTCTCCCCAAACCCCAGTTTTCCTTTAGGAGCTCTTGGAAAGAAACTGCAAATAGCAAATAATTTATATCTGTAGGTCATAAAGTATAAGAGACGGAGATTCTGAAGGATGACGAAGTACAGGGGCATTAGATAATCTCAGAAGCCTGAAATACATTAGATCATACTATGACACTGGGTTCTTCACAAATATGTGATAATAAAGGACTTAATAAAATGAAAATTTAGAAAAATGCTTTTTTTCTAAAAATGCTTCTTAGTTTATTACCTGTAATTAGAATAAATTTGGTAGATTACAAAAATAGCTGCTGAAAGCCATTCCAGAAACTGAAATACAGAACTGCCACTTAGCATCCTGCTACTCAGAGAAGAAAATGAGGCCAAACCAAGGCCAGCCAGAACAGCCACCACTGCATTGCTCTGCATCCAGAAGCGTTCTACCTGTGAAGCATTAAGTGAACAAGATGTGTTCAGCAGATGTACTTGTCCCCTACAAGCAAATATCTTTAAATGCTTTCCCATGAGAACTAATTACTTATTGCCACAATTAGTCTGCTGGCATACAAGTCTTTCAAAACAATTCCTCTTCTATTCCTTACTACTTGTATGCTTTTCCTATCCAAACACACAAAGTATCCCCAGAACCTTGCAGTGTCTGGCACTGGGTAGGCATTTAATTTTAATTAATTTGGCTGACTGACTGAACTAAGTTAGTAGATATGTGAATAGAGAGAAGGGGTCAGAGGTGAAAGAGGTGGTGGAGGTAGAAATGAGAAGACTCAGGAACCAAATGGACACATGGAGGGAAGGAAAGTGAGCAGTCAAAGAAAACAAGGTTATAGTCCCGGGTGACCCTAAAGATGGTGATGTCTTTGACAGAAACAGAAATTTAAGAGACAGATGGTTTTGAGAGGAAAGATAATGAGTTCTTGCTTTGATCTATTCAGTTTAAAATGTTTGATCTATTCAGTTTAAAATGTCTATTTATGGGACAACCAGTTCAATAATCCACTACACAGCTTGTGGTATAGAAGTGAAACTTAAGAGAGTCTAGGGTTGGAGGAACAGATCTAGAAGTTATCTGTATTGAGAGAATAAATAAGCTCATGGGAGCTGGTAAAGTTTCCAAGTGGGAAACTATGAGAAAGGAAAAGAGAGAAAAGGAGTAAGAGAAGCTAGAAATTTTCTGTGTATGCAGATGGAACAATAAAAGAGAAATGAAGTGGGGATGATAAACAATTCTAGTCTCCAAGTCCATCTCCAGGATGAACAATGCATTCAGGAGGGGTAACCTAACAGATAAATTTCACATCCTAAAAATAATTATATTTTAAATGGGAACAAAGCAGGAGGGATAAAAGTAGTTGACTAAATGAAACCACTTTGATTTTATTTTTATTATTTACTACCTCCTGTTAATCAACTGATGGATTTTTTAAAAAGTCATAACCCTAATGTAATTTTGCATTCTCATAATTATTTTTACTTTTAAAATCCTTGTAAGGAAAAAAGCTGATGAAGTCTTACAAAACTCTAGGTGATGGGCAATAATTGTGAGAAACTTACCACACCCAGGAAAAGAGGTTTTGAAATATCTAAATTTGCTCTCCAAGCAAAGAACAATGAATAAACCCAAAGCATTCCAACAAAAAGCCACACCAATGATGAGTTTTGTTTGTCCCTGCAAGACATAATATAATAATCTTTCTTTATATTATGTATTTAAAATAAAAAGTAAACATAAAAATGTAAATGAAAACTTTTTTAATGCCAATAGATGCGTTTGATAGATCTTTGTATAAATAGGACTCAAGAAAAATCTGTCTACATTTCAGAGGAAAGTAATAAATATGTCCCCACTGGAAATGAGGCAGAGTTCTTAAGGAAAAACAAATGGCACTATTCTTTGAAGGAATGAAATTGAGGCAGAATAAGCTATAGCAGTGATGGTGAACCTATGGACGATGGCACATGTGCCAAATATGGCATGCAGGGCATTCCCTGTGGGTACTTGGCCACCTTCCCCACCTTCCCCCCACCCTCAGAGTTTGTTACTAAAAAGGTAGAGGGACTAGGGCAGAACTACTCCCTTCCCCCTCTCCTTTGTGTCTGTTGACATTTTTTTACATCACCCTCCCCTCTGTCCATCACCCTCTCCTCTGTCCAGCAGTCCAATGGGAGCACTTTCTCCCCAGTGTACAGTAAGGGGTGGGCAGGGCATATCCAGGATGTGGGGGGGGGGCATGGCACTTAGTCTCTTGGGGTGTGGTGGGGGTGGAGCCTGGCACTGCATCACTAAAAGGTTCATCATCACTGAGCTATAGTGTAGCTACTAAGGGAGGTCTTACTTTCTCTTCACTTCCCTGATCTGGTAGGTAGTCTCAGGCAGCATGTAGATATATGAGGAAGGGGGAGAGAAAAAATCCCCAGTAATGGTAGAAAGCTAAGGGAATTCTTTCCACTGCTGGCTAGTCATGTATAAGAAATGGATGCATAATCAATCAGGTATTGTAAATTGTGGACCAACTGCACTCAATTTCAACTGGTATCTAAATAAGATTTATACTTAGAGTGTTACAAATGCCTTAAAAGTTTAAGACTATCAAGAGATTCATTTGGTAAATCTGAAAAGAAAATATTATTCAATTCAATTTTTTAAAATGACCCTTTCCTTCTGTCTTCACATCAATACTAAGGATCAGTTCCAAGGTAGAAGGGTAGTAAGGGCTAGGCAATTGGGATTAAGTGACTTGCCCAGGGTCACACAGCTAAGAAGTATCTATTTCAGATTTGAATCAAAGACCTCTTGTTTCCAGGTCTGGCTCTCTAACCACTGAGACACCTACCTGCCTCTCAATTCAATCTTTCAACATTCTTAAGGATTCTAGAAATCATAGTATGCACAAGGACTTAAAATTTGACTTAAGAAGAAATGGTGACATTAGAGTTTTTTCAGAATATAACTATATACCAACACAATGAATATTCATTCACTTAATGGAAAAAAATAGCAAAAATAGAAATATTACTTACTGTCTTATTAAACATAAACAAGCTATCACTGCAAGGACTTGGATATTAACTGATAATTCAACCTTCATATTTGCCATCTGAAAACTAAAAAGTAAACATCTAATTTATCATTTTCACTAGGCAGAGAGCAAACAATTTTACATTTTAAATAATTTAAAGTTTTAAATCAAGCATTTTTCATAAGTGCAATACCATTTGAAATCCTGAACATGTTAGTCATAATAATAATAGAATATATTTTTAAAATTTCAAAAACTGAAATTTAGGAGAATAAAAGGCCATATACAAGAACATGATAGAAAATTAAACTCAGTTTATACCTACCTATACACACACACACACACACACACATATATACACGATAAAGAGTTCTAAGAGTTTGAAAAATTTAATATTATTAAAGTTAGTCAGCCAAGGAATGAGATCATGTTAAAAATAGGTAACGGGTATCTGTTAACTATACTTGTATAATTAACCCAGATCATGCTAACTGGTTTGACCAAGAATTATGGCTAAAAGGGTTCTTGGAACTCCATGTTACCTGTGGAAAAGAGAAATTGGGAAAGCATGCAAAAAGACAGGAAAAGTTGAGACTGATGACCTGTCATTCAAATGAGAGTATTTTTTTTTGGAATGTTACTGGGAGAAGCAGTTGAAGAAAAGAACAGACCAACTGATGCATTATGTCTTTAACCTTGAAGACAGAAAGAAGAGATTGTCCTTTGACTTTGAAGATAGAAGAAAGAAGAACAAAGTCCAGTTCTCTTTCTCTCTGATTTTCTCTGTTGTGACTGAACTTCCAGACCTATCAGCCATTTCTCCCAATTGAAATATTCCACCATCCTTCAACCTGAGACTCATTGTAGTATTAGGGAAGTCCCCAACCCTCTTACCTCCATTTCTTATTCTTCCCTATCTTCCTCAAATAAACCCCTTATTTAAGATAAAGAAGAGAAAGAGTATTTCATTTGAGACATCATAAACTCACCCTGAGTTGATTTAGAAGAGGAAGAGAGAAGAAGGAGAAAGGCGTGCTGTAGTCTGACCCAGTCCAACCCACTACCTCATTCATTCAGGCTGCATCCTGCCCCAGCCCCAGACAGACAAGAAAGCAACACTGAGCCGAGCCCTTGCCTCCCACCACTTGATCCCTTCTTCTGTCACTGCTGCCCCAACCACTCCTAAGATTTTCACCTGAGCCAAGCTTGCCTGCTTGATCCGTGCTGGATCCAGAATTGTATACAGATCAATTTCTTCAGCAGTGTTGTCTCGACAAAAGGTCAGGCCTGGAGAGGGCAACACAGTATCTAATGGGACCCAGAACAGGGTGTCTCAGCTAGCATTAAGGGAATTCCAAACCAGTGCTATCAGAAGAGATGTTGATACTGCTGCTAAATTTATTGGTGCAGGTGCTGCCACAGTATGAGTGGTTGGTTCTGATGCTGGTATTGGAACTATCTTTGGTTCTCTCATTATTGGTTATGCCAGAAACCCATCACTGAAGCAGCAGCTGTTCTCATATGCTATCCTGGAATTCACCTTGTCTGAAGCTATGGGTCTCTTTTGTTTGATGGTTGCTTTCTTGATCTTGTTTGCCATGTAATAAACTGCTATTCGAAATGTTGACATTTAATACAAATTATGGATGTAATTCTGTGTATCTTACTGTGGTTCCAAAAACTGTTGTGTTAGTGTCATGGAAATGTACATTATTTCCAAAGTCATTTCATTAAAGATGATAACTTTAAAAAAAATCAACAATAGTCACTATGAAAGGAAAGCACACGAGAGTACTTATCAACAGAAAGTACAGACAAGAGAACATTGCACATGTTAAAATGATAACAGAAAAGCTCTGCAAAAAAGCAAATAGAACAGCTCCAAAAAGAATATAGCCAGTAAAACATGCATTTTAAAATTAGCTCCAAAGAAAAGTCTCTATATAATCTATACAAAGTCTCTGCCAACAATAGTTACAGCAAAGAAAGTAACAAAGTTATTTAACATGAAAACATAATTCCATGACCAATTGAAATACATTATATCCAAATTCTATCTCCAAAATATATCTAAAAGACAGCAAACAATAAATCCCCTTGTGAAAAATTCAAACATCAAAAGATAAGAAAACTTCAAATTCATATTCTTAACATAAATCTAAGAACTTATACTATATATATTGCATACACCCACTCATGAAGATGATCATATGTAAAGCTTACTTCCATACATGAAGAACAACTAAGTAATACTGACAAGCACTCGTGAAGAATTCATACCTTACTTCCATGCACAATGAAAAAATTTCAATCTTACATATATGCACATGTAAAACCCTTACACACATGTATGTTCCTGATTGTTCCTGTATGTTCCTGAATATTAAAGAACGCAGGACTACAATCAAGAGCGACAACAGACAAAATGGGGCATGCAGCACAGATGAAAAGAGACCAAGACACATTGTTTCTACAATCAACATCAAAATACATGGAAGGACTTTGAAATTTTGGACTTGTGATCATGAGGTTATGTAAGCATGCGGCATACATGTCAACATCACATATATATATATATATATAGATATATATAGAGATAGATAGATAGATAGATAGATAGATAGATAGATAGATAGATAGATAGATAGATAGATATTTTACACAGAAATACAATGTAGGAAGAAATCTCATGGAATGGATAAGCATAGAATTAGGTAGACAGAGAACAGCTAAAATAAGATTAGGATTTGTTATTTTGGGAGGGTAGAGTAATATTTAACATAGTACAGGGTTAAAAAATTAGATCAATACACACACACACACACACACACACACACATATATATATATGTGTGTATATATATATATATATATATATATATAAGGTAAGTACTATTAAAAGATGCTGTTTGCATCTTTTACCAAGACAAAGAGGGAGGACTGTGGAAAAGAGAAATTGGGAAAGCAAAAAAACAGGAAAAGCTGGAACTGATGACCTGTCATTCAAATGAGAGTATTCTTTTTGGAATGTTACTGGGAGAAGCAGTTGAAGAAAGGAACAGACCAATTGATGGGTTATGTCTTTAACCTTGAAGACAGAAGGAGAGATTGTCTTTTGACTTTGAAGACAAAAGAAAGAAGGACAAAGTCTCTCTCTCTCTCTCTCTCTCTCTCTCTCTCTCTCTCTCTCTCTCTCTCTCTCTCTCTCTCTCTCTCTCTCTCTCTCTCTCTCTCTCTCTCTCTCTCTCTCTCTCTCTCTCTCTCTCTCTCTCTCTCTCTCTCTCTCTCTCTCTCTCTCTCTCTCTCTCTCTCTCTCTCTGATTTGCTCTGATGTGATAGCGACTGAACTTACACACCTATCAGCCATTTCTCCCAATTGAAATATTCCACCATCCTTCAACCTGAGACTCATTGTAGTATTAGGGAAATCCCCAACCCTCTTACCTCCATTTCTTATCTTTTCCCGTCTTCCCCAAATAAACCCCTTATTTAAGATAAAGAAGAGAAAGAGTATTTCATTTGAGACATCATAACCTCACTCTGAGTTGATTTAGAAGAAGAGAGAAGAAGAAGGAGGAAGGGGGAGGGGAGAAAAAGGGAGGGAGGAAGGAAGAAAGTAGATAACAGCCTGATCTTTTAGTTATCAATTACCAATCAAAATTGTCCCTAATTACATGCCACAGATGTTGACACTATCTCAATCAATAACAATATGGAGGTCCTTCTAGAGAATATCTACTTGAATAACCCAACAAAAATATTGCAGAAACAGAAATTTCCACTTATCCTTCTCCCCATTCCAATTCTTCCCCAATCATTTCTCTAAGAGATGCTTTCTTTGATGTTAATTCCTTGTGATGTACATGTTAGTCAATCAATTTTAGACAAATAGGATGATTCTTTTAGGAATTAATTCTATTACCAATTAAAAAAATATATAGCCACTCTTCATTTCAGGTGACATCTATAGTTGTTTGTTCTAGGAGCTTCTTATATTTAAAACAGCATATATTGCATATATTTTTTGACTCAAAGTGATCTCTCCCTGGTACCAATTTCACAAAGGAAAAAGTAATAATGTAATTCTACCATAAGAAGTTATGATTATTCTGATTCCATCATGATGCTTACTTTAAACTATTCTTCAAAAAAATGGGGCCAAGTTTTCAAAATTAATTCCTGAAGAACTACTGTTTAAATTTAAGCTCTGAAAGATGGTCACTGCCTAAGATTAGGTTCAATAATTTACTTGTCGAGGATTGAAATTTAGAGACATGAATTGAGGGAGAATATAATTTGTTTGACTAGAAGAGGACATATGACTTAATTCTATCATAATGAAGGATTTTTCTCTTATATTAGAAGGCTCCTCCCCTTAATACTCCTATTCATATGCCCAGAATCCCTTTTGCTACTCAATCAATGAATGAGCTAGACCTTCATTATCTTTTATTTCAAATAAGTATTTTGATAGTGGTCATCTTCTTGAGGTTTCTAAGTATAAGATTATACTTTTTTCTTTCTATTACAAGGGATTTAAGTATTCATACTCCTAATATATTATCATACTGTACACATAAGAGTTAGTTAAACCATTCCAGTATTATATTATAGTTCTCTGTAATTCAAATTATAACTCCCCAAGAGAACATATTATTTCCAAATATTATATAACTAAGGTGAAGGAAAAAAATTGGAAGAGCACAGAGCCTGTCAATTTTTTTGAGACAGGCTAACAAAGAATGAAAAGGAAAGTAATAGAGCCATTAGGAGAATAAAGGCATAACATTTATATAATAAAGGGATACAATAAGTGGGAAAAACAGGGGAAAGGGGTTTCTCAAAAGTTAAATGCTAAGAGTAGTATTTAGATGAAACTGTGGGAACTAAGATAGAGTAAACACCACTTAATCCACAAGACTGTAAATTCCTTTAGTTCAAGAACTAAAGAGATGCATCTTTGCATTTATGTTTACACCTAACAGTGCTTTGAGTACAGGAGGTACCAGTAAGTGTTTATTGAATGAAAGAAGAAAAAAACGATAAATTGAAAACAAATAGATGGTTTGGATATTTTTATTTCCTTAGCAGAAGAGCACAACTGGGTAAAGCCACTTAATCCTTCTGGGTCATAGTGATTCCTTATGAGGGGGATGAAGGAATTATAATAAATAACTAAGGTCCCTTACAACTCTAAAATCCTTTACCCCTAAACAATATATAGAAATGGTTCCTCATAATGATGACCTACAATTTTTTCATATTCTAGTTTGTTAAATATGTTTTTCCCTATATTTTTACTTAATGAGGCCATTAAGAAATTCATAGTTCAGTTAAAATAATAAAGGTTGATGGGAACATTTTTCAAGTAGACTCAATTTGTTTATTCTTCAGCAAATCCATCTTTCAAGCATTGTTACTGAAGAGTTAGCATGCCTTACTACTTGCTAAAAAATAAACTGCAAGTGGTTCAATTGCAATTTGGTTTTACTAATAGTGATATTTTACCGGTTGTTTGATTTCAAAGATATGGAAAACCACAGATGAGGAAATTCCTTCTCCCAATATAAATAAACATTTGCTCCACAAGTTGTAGTCTTAGGGTTCTGTTTGGGTCACTTAGAAGTTAAATAACTTTCAGTTACAAAGACAATATTATTCAATAGAGGCACGCAAACCCCAACTGACTACCTTTCTAGCCACTACACCAGTGATATTAAACTCAAAGAGACATGCAGGCCATTAAAGGATCTTTGGTGGCCACATACTAATGTATAAAACCACAAATTAACATTATCTATCTTTTACTGTATTTTTGTTTGTTTTGTTAAATATTTACCAATTGCATTTTTATCTGGTTTGGCCACTGCCAGGAGTGTTGCAGACACTTGCTGGCCATGTGTTTGACACCTCTGTTCTACATCACGCTGCCTCTAAAGGATGATATTAATCAATAGAGAAGTCAAGAAGAACCTTTTATAATTGCTTATACACTATAATGACAACTTAAAAATATCTGAACTATATGAATCTCTATAGAACTTAAAAATCTTAGTTCATATTAGAATTATATGAAAACATTTGTTCAAATTTTGGTAGATGAAATACTTGAATAATAATTTTTAAAGAAAAGTTATTAATAAAAATCCAGTGAAAAGAATAAGTTATTTCTAAAAACTCTATTTTGGGTCATCTTGTAGCAAACAGAAATGTCATGATTTGGTATATAAATCTTAGACAATATTTGTCTGTCCTCTATGTTTTTGTTTTCTATCAAGAACAAGTATCAATACCAAAATCAACCAAACACAGAATTACATATTAGAATCAGATGCTACTTCCTTACAAAGAGGAAAATCAACAATCCTGCCAAGTTCTGGGAAATAAACTCTAGTTGAAAAATTGTTTCAGTTATTTTTTACTCACAACAATATTTCAGACATACTGGATCCTGTCTCAGATTTGGCCTGGTCATAAGAAAGAAATAGTCATATTTAATAATGCATATAAGAATTGAACATAGTATATAATATTTATAAATTTTGAGAATAATTCACTTAGAACATATAATATATTTTATCTTTCAAAATTGTTATTTCTGAGTCTTAAGAAAGAATTTTTTAAGCTTCCATGGAAGTGTAAAGCTGACATAATGTTTTAAAAAGAACTCCAGAAAATAATGGACAAAGCACCTAGCTTTGAACACAAGTCTGGCATTATTATCTGATTGACTTTGGGCAAGTCCACATCTTTAAAAATGAGAAAGTTGGACTGACTGGCCTTTAAGGTATCTTTCAGCTATAAATCTATATTTCTATGATTTAGACCCTAAGCTAAATGCCAATTGAACTAATATTTCCAGAAGAAGAATTAATTAACAACTTCATTAGTTATAAACAGCTTTATAGAACATCTCAAATATTTGTTTCAAATAAATTCTTCTACTATCTTTGGTCCCATTATGTCCACTGATAAATAATTATTAATTTCACAAGCAATAAGTGAATTTCATTCTCTATTTCCAAGTTTCTCTTGAATCTCAATGAACATTTTCATAAAATGAACACTATTCCACATAATGCCATTTCCATATATTGACCAAGGCAGAGGGTCATACTTACATTAAGAAATGATTATCTTCCCCGTCTTAAAATAGTCTCTAAATGAAAATGACTGACTGTTTTTCCATTTTTCATATACCAAAAATATTGTAATCTCATTTTACACTGTTTTTCCTCACTCTCTAATTTTTATATGGTGCATGTTAATAGTCATCTTGTTGAAACTAAGACCTTTAAGCTCATTCAGAAGTACATTTCCTCCAAATAATAACACTTTACATATAATGCCTATCTTTAAAAAAAAAACTTATTTAGTCTTGGACTGAATATTAACCACTCCCAGGGCACAACAAATTTGTGCAAGATCATAATTCAACCAAGGCAACCAAAAATATTGGATTTATTCTTCAACTTTCCTCTAATAGTTTTATTCATAAACCCAATGCTCACAGTGACACCTACTGCTAAAATTATTGAAATGTTGTTTCCACTGTAGGCAGCAAAGTCTTTTTAGGGCTTGTTATCCTGAAAAAGAGTATTATTCTACCTCTGTAGCATAAAAAAAAAGGTGGATTAGATGATTCCAGCACCTTCTAAAGTATTTTCAAAGGCACATTCCAAGGAAAAGTTTGTCATATAAATAACTAAGATGAAAAATCTAACTAATGTAATTTTTCCAATTTTTGCCCATAAAGAAAACTGAAGGAAGTTTTCTTATGAATTTTATTTTTAAATGAGTTTAATAATAAATTTACCAAGTTGAATGTTCCATATTCTTCCCTAAGAAAATGGGTCAGAAATCCTGAAAACGTTGTCTGGTCTCCCCAGGTCCAACGAGCTTGATTGAGGTAGGATGAGATAGGCAGATAGAGATAAGGCAGAAAGCCAGTGGAGAAGAACAAACTCAGCTTTAGCAAATGGTCTAGGGAGAGCTCCTGTGTCAAAACATATAAGATCGTATTACAATGTTTACTTTAGTTTAATTATTTGGTACCTTAAAAACACACCAAAATAAACATAAAATATATTTACAGAGCTGTCTCTCAATTTAGAGTAAGTAACCACAAAATACCTTGTTAAACCTTCTGATTACTATGGATTACTAAGAAAATTTCATCAGCCTGATCTTTGCATGGCTGGGTGAAATTTGAGTGAAGCAAATGACATTAGAAAAGACTCATGAGTATCATATTCAGTGCATTTTTTACATTTATATCATGACATATATAGATGGCTGAAGCCCTGCAAAGCTGAGATAATCCACTTTGAAGTGATGAAATGTTGTTGGCCCATACTGTACATGCCAGGAAGTGTCCTTCCGATGTTGGTGTACTTCCCTGTCTTCTTCAGCAACAGTCTTGGTTTATTTTCTGTATCATGATTATGACATATACAACGTATGGACTACTACTATAAATATTTCTTGAGTGGCTATATTAGATGCTTCATTTAAAAAGATACAGTGAAAATAGCCCTTACATTACATTATTGTTTTGAGATGGCCTTCAATATTTAAAAATAACTTTTCTTGACCACAATAGATAATGTAGAACATGGACTATAGGACACTAAAAATAAATTTTCAAGCATTTTCTTAACCTATAGGGGATTCTCATTATCTCACTATTCATTATTTGAATCTCTAGAAATTACTTTTTGTTTTGGGTCTGTGACTGTAAAGACCTCTGGAAGGAACTAAACAGTAGGAAAAGTCTCTTCCCCAATATAGATCAGTAACTTTTGTAATTTAAAAATCTAAGAGAATTGCCTGGAGTTCTGAGAAGCTAAGTGATTTATTTGCCCAGGAGTATACAAACAGTATACATCAGGGGTTTTACTGATTCTGAGCTTGGCTAACAATCTAAACTATGCCATGATGTTTCCATTTGAAGCAAAAGTCACCCTAATGAAATAACCAATTAGAAAATTTGTCAATAATGAACATTCATTCATTCACTAAGTGTCTACTACTTGCCAGTCATGTTTATAAAGATAAATGCAAAACACTCCCTGTCCTAAAGGAATTCAAATCCTGGAGAGACAACCCAACATATCTAGGTATTATAAAACACATACCAAATAGATATAAAATAGCCTTGGTGGAGAAGGCACTAGAAGCTCAAAGGGGTCAAGAAAGGCCTCTCCTACAAGAGGGTACTTCAGCTGAGTCTTGAAGAAAACAGAGATTCCAGAGAGTACAGTTGAGGAGGGAGTATATTCTTGGCATGGGAAATGGTCAGTGCAACGTTACAGAGAAAAGAAACAGAATGTCATCCTACAAGTTATAGGTGTGTATGATAGAGTCAGAATTGTGTTTTAGGAAAATCACTTTGGCAGCTATGTGGAGAGAGATTTAAGACTGGGATACCACTTAAAATGCTACCGATGATGGACTAGGCAAGAGGTGATGGAAGACTTTAAGGACAGTGATGGTTGATGGATGTGATAAAAATATTTAGAAACTTACTGGTTATATGAAATGAGTGAAGGTGAGATGTTGATGAGACGGAAAGAGGTTAGAAACCTTTGTGACAAGAATGGTGGTATTCTCAACAAGAAAGTACTGAAAACAGGAAAATATAGAAAATGGGTTTTGGGAAAAGATAATGAATTCTTATTTGTAAAATTTGAATCTGAGATGCCAATCCAGGAACTCAAGAGAGAGACTATGGATATATGTGTATACATATATATATATATATATATATGTGTGTGTGTGTATATGTAATCCACATAGAGACTATGGCTGTGTTTGTGTGTGTGTGTGTGTGTGTGTGTGTGTGTGTGTGTGTGTGTGTGTGTGTGTGAGTTACCCACATAGAGATGATGATAAAATCTGTAGAAGCTAATGAGCTCACCAAATAAGAATAGAGAGAAATGAGAAGGGTTCAGGCACAGCCTTGGGGATTGTACCCAGGTAGAGAACATGTTATAGCTCAATGGTCCAGCCAAGGGAGAGGAAGAAGTAGGAAGGAAAAGTTTTAAGAAAACTCAGAGAGGAGAAATTATTCAGAAAGGAAAGATAGTCACCATATCATATGATGCAAAGAGGTCAAGAAAGAAAAGAACTAGTAAAAGTCCATTAGATTTAGTAAATGAGAGATTACTGGCAAATTTGGAGAAAGAGGGTTCTATGAAACAATGTCAGAGGCCAAATTACAAAGAATTCAGAAGAATAAGAGGAGGAGGAGTGAATGAAGAATAAAGACAGACTTCTCAAGAGGTTTGACAGAAAGAAGGAAGACAGATAGAAGATGAAAGGCAGAAGGAACAGTAGGATTTAGTAAAGATTTTTTAAGGATGGGGAAATTTGAGCTTTTTTTTTAAGCAGCAGGAAAAGAACCTATAAGATAGAGAAAGAGGAAAAAGAAATGTGGGGGTGATGATTATGAGAACAATGAATGTGCCACCTGCCTTTTCATCAAATAATGGAGTAAAGGAGAAGAGGGGTGAAATGTCCAGGTATGTGGAAATGGAAAAAAGAGGAAGTTCCAGGGCAATGACTGTATTCAAACACCTATTCCTGTTTTAATACTAGTGCCTACCTATAGCCCAACTCACCAAAAGTTTCCATGTTGGTCTCTGGTTTATTTTTTTTTTTTAAGAAATGATTTGAATATCAAAGAATTAAAAGGAGCCCTTGGGAAAATCGGTGAAGCCCTGGACTATCTTTCTTTTCTTTAAAAAAAAAAAATCCTCACCTTTTGTGCTTGAATCAATACCAAGTATCCTAAGTATTCCATCCAGGGCAGAAGTGGTAAGGGCTAGGCAACTGTGGCTAAATGACATGCCCAGAGTCACATATCTAGTAAGTGTCTGAGGCCAAATTGGAACTCAGAACCTCCTGTCTCAGGCCTGGTTCTCTATATACTGAGCCACCTAGCTGCCTCATTGATTATTTTTCAACCATAACGCTATATGTTCTTACTAAGAAAGTCAAATGAGATTTGAAGGCTGTCTTATCATAAATTTTGTTCAAAAACCACATCCCCCAAATCCTCCACAACAGAATTCATTGTTCATTATAAGAATTAGAGCATAACTCGAAGTGTAACCTTCAGTTTTAAAAGGTAGAAGATAAAATGAAGTATTTCAATAATTTGAATTTAACTTTTCAAGATAAAGCCCCAAACAAATCTTTTTAAAACTACTTTCTTTGAAACAATCAACACAGTTTTAAATAGATTTGCTTTAATTGGCCCTTTTATAGTAACAATTATCCTCTCAGATATGAGAGACCTCTTATTCTTCATTTAGAAAATATTTTTTCCTCACCAAATTGATTTCTAAAATAAAGGGGAAAATCTACAAAATTTTGCTAAGACCTCAGAGTTATCTTTCCTGGTGAATTTGAAAAGTTCAAATATTGATTTTTTTAAAATTATGATTACTCTATTGGAAGATGTTGGTTTTTACTTTAAAATTGAGAGACATTCATATTTTAAAATTAACTCAATACTCAAATTCAGTTAATAAGCATTTATTAAACACTTACTATGTGCCAGGCACTGTGCTAAGTTCTAGGAATACAAAAAAAAGACAAAAGACAGTTCTTGCCATGGAGGAGTTTACAATTAAATTTTACCTGAGTGGAATAAGTAATTACATTTGGATTAGCATTATCAAATGAATATTCTATAATAGAAAATAAAGCCTGGTGATACTGAAATACATAAATTGTTAAAGGGTATAAGAACAATTTTACCAAAATGCCTGTATGGTTTTTTTTAAAGTCACTTTAGCAATCAGAATATATGGTTTCCCTCTGGAGCAAGCAGTGAATTAGGAAACAAATTAATCAGGCAATAGTCTAAAAAAATCTAGACGTCCAGACAAAGCCTCAAATAATTCTGGTTGGTAAGATGTTTCTTCTGCCTAAGATGATGTATTTAACTCTGTTAATAAGAGAGCTATTATCTTTGTTACTTAAGAGAGATGGTAAGGTTCATGGGGATACAAACGTGTGCTTTGCACAAAGTTCATTATGAGCTCTGGAAGAGAGGTCTGGTAGAATAAGGAGCATTTTTAAACTTTAGGTTTCCTTTATATTGATGCTCCTTATTCCATTCAGTTTCATGTATTATGGTCTTTGAAAGCATCTTATCTTTGATTCACAGATTTGGAGCTTCAGAAGTTGTTTAGTTAAACTTTATAGCATTTTTTTTTGGTGAGGAAACTGAGGCCCAGGGATTCTTTTCCCTCTAAGGCAAAAAATGTTTACTATTTTCCCAGTAGCCATGGTAATATTGGTTTATCATTCTCTTTTTTTTATAAGTTGATTCAATTTTTTTAATATTCATTTTTGGACATTTTGCAATCCATACAAATAGATTCTCTTTATCTGTCTTTGACTTTTTTGGGGAGTACTGTCTACTGTTGTATAATTTTTATATATCCTACTTTTAAAAATATTTTCTGTATTTATGGATTATGGTTATTTATAATATTTTTACAAATGAGGAATATTATTATTCTCATGGGGAAAAATGGTCTCAAGTTCTTTGATTTTTTTAAAGTATGATTATATTTTTATTGTTATTCAGCTGTTTTTCCATTATGTTAGACTCTTTTTTGTTTGTTTTTTTTTAATAAAAACCCTTACCTTCCATCTTGGAGTCAATATTATATTGACTCCAAGGCAGAAGAGTGGTAAGGACTAGGCAATGGGGGTTAAGTGACTTGCCCAGGGTCACACAACTGGGAAGTGTCTGAGGCCTGACTTGAACCTGAGACCTCCAGTCTCTAGGCCTGGTTCTCAATCCACTGAGCCACCCAGATGCTCCCCCATCATGTTAGATTCTTCATGACCCCATTTGATGTTTTCTTTCTTTTTTTCTAAACCCTCACTTTCCATTTTAGAATCAATACTGTGCATTGTTTCTAAGACAGAAGAGTGGTAAGGGCTAGGCAATGAGGGTTAAGTGATTTGCCCAGGGTCACATAACTAGCAAGTGTCTGCTGAGAACAGATTTGAATCTAGGATCTCCCATCTCTAAGCCTGGCTCTCAATCCACTGAGCCACCCAGCTGCCCCCCATTTGAGAAAGAAACTAGAATGTATGAAATTTCTTTCTCCACATCATTTTACAGATGAGGAAACTGAGACAAACAGGATTAAATGACTTCCCCAAGATCAAAGAAATAGTAAGTGTTTAAGGCCAGATTTGAACTTATGAAGTTGAATTTTCCTGACTCAAGGCCCCACATTCCATCCACTGTTGCCCCATAATTATGTTGGGTCCTAATAAAATCTTTAAAAAGCTTTTCATCTACACCATTTTATAAGGTTCAAACACCTACCTTCTCTTTAAAAAGTCGGAAGAGAACCCACATTGCAATGCATAATACATAAAGTATTATTGTGTGCTGATTGCATAGGCTAAGGCCACAGCAGAAGGCACCGATCTTGGATATCTGGGGAAAAATAAAAATAATATTGATATGATCAATAAATTAAAGAATTTACTTAAAATAAAATGTATGTCAACATCTCACACCTTACACCAAGATAAACTCACAATGGGTGAATGACTTAAATATAAAGAAGGAAACAGTAATTAGGTGAATACAGAATAGTATACATGTCAGATCTTTGGGAAAGGAAAGACTTTAAGACCAAACAAGAGTTAGAAAAAAATCACAAAATATAAAATCAATAATTTTGATTACATCAAATTAAAAAGTTTTTGTACAAACAAAACCAATGTAACCAAAATTAGAAGGAAGCAACAAATTGGGAAACAATTTTCATAATAAAAACCTCTGATAAAGGTTTAATTACTCAAATTTACAAAGAGCTAAACCAATTGTACAAAAAATCAAGCCATTCTCCAATTGATAAATGGGCAAGGGACATGAACAGGCAATTTTCAGTCAAAGAAATCAAAACCATTAATAAGCACATGAAAAAGTGTTCTAAATCTCTTATAATCAGAGAGATGCAAATCAAAACAACTCTGAGGTATCACCTCACACCTAGCAGATTGGCTAACATGACAGCAAAGGAAAGTAATGAATGCTGGAGGGAATGTGGCAAAGTAGGGACATTGATTCATTGCTGGTGGAGTTGTGAATTGATCCAACCATTCTGGAGGGCAATTTGGAACTATGCCCAAAGGGTGATAAAAGACTGTCTGCCCTTTGATCCAGCCATAGCACTGCTGAGTTTTGTAAAAAATAGATTCAAATACAGGACTACAATCCCCACAAGCTTTTGCTCCACTTCCCCAAAATGCTTTGTAATCTCACGGGAATTCTGAGGTGGGCCGAGATCAAGGAAGGATTTAAGCTGGTGGCAAAGGTTTTTGGCTCTCTTTTCATTCTTTTGGACTTCCATTTTGGAGCAGACACGTCTCTTCCATGATGTGATGTGAGGTTATCTTGCCTAGGCCTCTGGCCTAGGCACGTGTTTTTTCTTATTCTGTATTTTCTTTAATCTTTAACCTTTAATAAACCTCTAAAAAATATAATACTCCTTGCAGAGAGAAACTAATTTCTACCTGCCTCAGTCTCCCCATATTCCTAAATTTTAACTGTTACAGTTTGTACCCCAAAGAGATAATAAGGAAAAAGACTTGTACAAAAAGATTGATAGCTGCGCTCCTTGTGGTGGCCAAAAATTGGAAAATGAGGGGATGCCCTTCAATTGGAGAATGGCTGAACAAATTGTGGTATCTGTTGGTGATGGAATACTATTGTGCTCAAAGGAATAATGAACTAGAGGAATTCCATGGAGACTGGAACAACCTCCAGGAATTGATGCAGAGTGAGAGGAGCAGAACCAGGAGAACATTGTACACAGAGACTGACACACTGTGGTACAATCGAATGTAATGGACTTCTCCATTAGTGGCAATGCAGAGATCCTGAAAAACTTGGAGGGATCTACGAGAAAGAACACTATCCACATTCAGAGGAAAAACTGTGGGAGTAGAAACACCAAAAACATCTGCTTTATCACATGGGTCGATGGGGATATGATTGGGGATGTAGACTCTAAATGATCATCCTAGTGCAAACATCAACAACATGGAAATGGGATCCGATCAAGGACACATGTAAGACCCTGTGAAATTGTGTGTCGGCTACGGGAGGGGTAGGGAAGGAAAGGGAGGGAAAGAATATGATTCTTGTAACCAAGGAATAATGGTCTAAATTGACTAAATAATAATAATAAATAATATAAAATGTATGAACACTGAATAAAATCTGTGAATGATTTATTTTGTCACTACCACCATCATTACCTATCATAAAATATTTATTTTTAATAAACAGCTTAATATGTAACTCAACACTTCAAGAAAGGATCCTGCTATCTGCTGTACTTCAGATGCTATTCTATGAACTAGAGGGGATACAAAGCTTAGTAAGGCTCATATCACTGCTTTTGAGTTTATGGCTGTTTGTGTTATCCATGATTATAAGGAATTTTGGACGGCTTTCAGGAGTCTATGATAGAAAGAATGATTTTAGGTTTAATATAAATAAGGAAGTGAGGAAGAATATGTTTTAGAAAAATGACAATGAGTTCAGTTTTGTATTTGCTGAATTTGAAAGACCATGCATCCAGGTAATGTTAGATGCCTAATAGGCAGCTGAAAATACATGCCTGGAAGTTGATAAAAAGACTAGGCTAGAACATCTAGATTGAGTAGTCATCTGTTATCTGGTGATAGCTCCTGCTTTAAAAATGGGAGAAGATACTAATAACTGACTTTGGAGGTTTGTTTTTATTTATATCTTTTGTACACATATACTTGTATAAATACTTTGATCATATTAAATTTATTTAAAATTATCACATGCGCTACAATAGATTAAAACATTTACAATTTTTATTTTTTTAAGTTACATCTATATCTATCAAGTGTACAATTATATTTTTCATTTGAGGCCTGTGGGTGCTTATAGTTCTGCAGCAAATTGAAGTTTGCCAAAGATACTCAAGAAATGGTTTTATTTCATGATGGCAGCTTCACCAAAATCCAATGTTTTTATCCCTGGGATTTCACATTTGTAAACAATATTATTTTATTTAGTTTTTGTTCTGTTAAACAATATTTTTTGCAATCATGTAAAAAGTCAGTGAAGTTATAACCAAGGTTGGTTGTCAAACTTTTTTTTCAGCCATAGAAAAGTATTCTTTGATATAACCCACTTTACTGACTGGGTGTCCAGCCTGTGATTTCTTCAGTATAGAGGGCTCAAGGTGAAGCATTTCCTCTGTTGATATAGATCTTTAAATGTGTCAGAAGTGAGATTTACAGCCATATCTCTATGAATCTCAAGGTCAGATCTATGGCTACCACTCCATGATTAACTCAGGGATAAGAAAACATGGTGGGGGGGATAATACAGAATTCAATTCACTAGATAGGGATCACTTCACCTCTCTAAACTCCAATTGTGTAACCTGCATAATGGGACAATACAAACTTACTTCCTACTTTATTGAGTTGTTTCAAATAAAGTATTTTGGATATATTTGCTGTAATTAAGAGATAAGCACAGTATTTACAAAATAATCCTCTACCATTTTTAATTGTTCTCCATAGTGAGGAACCTAGAAGTCTGAAGAATATATTTTTAGTGATATTGCAGGGATGACTATTTAGTATAAGAATAAGGATGAGACCTGTGATGTCACTGGTATGTACAAAGATACTAAGATAAGAACTTTTTTTCCCCACATGGTACTCTGTTGCTTCAAGTCTTACACAGATGCCTGGAGCACCATAAGTGACTCGCTCAGGGTGACACAAATAGTGTATGGTTCTCCACCCAACATGCCATTCTGCTTTCCATTACTCAGGCTGATTTGAAGAAAATAGGCTTCACTGTTAGGCAAACATCCTGGTGGTACCCACCAATTAGGATATAAAAGAAAAAAGTTCCATATCTCATAATAATTTTTGCTGTTTAAATTAAATGGCTTACATTAAAGAAAAACTTGAACAATTAAGAAAAAATTCTATCTTGTTATTTATTAAACTAAATTCTTATAATGATAGAACAAAAGACAAATCTACTCATATTATCTGTTCAACTGAGAGACATCTCTAAGTGAAAAATAGTCTCTTTTTACTGCCTGAAAACCCTGTTTGTCAGGTAGGTAGCTGAAATGGAGAAAAGAATACTTATACATTAAACCTTTGCCAACATTCAAAACTTTAGTAATGACAGTTTACCATATTTTAATTGTAGCTTGTAATCTGACTCAATTTTTCATTTCTCCTTAAGTAGGTGGGTCATGGGTAGCTGTGCACTGGAGGGGTAACCTATTTACCAAAAATGTCCTTGTGGTAGCAAACTCTGATACTTTGTAATTCTGTTATCTGTGGCAAAGTCACTTACCAGTTCTGAAACTCAGTTTCTTCTTCTGTAAAACAGAAGTAACAAGTGGTTATACTTGTACTATAGGTTACTATGAAGAAAGTTAAAAGCACTATGGGCATGTGAATTAATACTACTAATACCTCATATTGATATAGAATTTGAAGTTAGAAGAAACTTTAAATATGATTTAGTCTAACCTCATTTTATAGATAAAGTAACTGAGGCCCAGAAAGGTTACGGTCACATAATAAATTAAACCTTTCAATTTCTCCAGGCAAGTCTGTTAAGATTACAAGCTTCAATGATAGGGAAAGATCCTCAAGAGTTTTTCCTCTACATTGATGAACTCACAAGTCCAATAAAAAACAAACAAATAAACAAACAAACATAAAACAACTCATCCTGTTCAGGGAATGCTTAGCAAAATTTGTGGCATACCCTTCAAGAATCACTATTTAATAACATAGTAAAGTATAATTAGAGTGTGAGATATATTGGCATCTAAAATTATCTTAAAGCTATTAGACATTTAATCAAAGCAAAACTACCTGATCTACTATATCATCTAAAGAAAGAGTTCTTTACACAGGAAACTGACTTTTTAATTTGAGAAGGTTTTATAAAGGGGAAAGTAGCAGTGTACAGTAAAATAACTGAACATTCTTATTCAGCCAATATTATCTAGATTGCTGTGGCAGTAAGTGGAACATATAAGTTTAATATTTAAATTGAAGTTCTTTTAAAAATACAGCAGTTGTTCAAAAATTAAAACAAAAATAATTTTACTTTGATCAAAATAGGTTACCTTTGATCTGTCTTCTGCAGTTGTTGCCTTCTCAAAATGTGCAGCAAGAGCCATAAGCAGCCCCACAAACAAATTGTTTAGGCTAAAAACCTCTGCTGCAATGGACCACTGCCATGTTAGGCGAGAAAATGAAAACACCCCCGCAGCAAGGATTCCTCCAGCATATGAGCCAGAAAGCCTGCAAACATAGATAACATGAAATCTTCTTTCCCAACCAAAAAAAACCTACTTTATTTTCCATTTTCATATACTGTAGAAGAAGAAATTATGACAGCCACCCACTACCATTCCAAAACATTATATGGTTAATACATTACTTCTTGTAATAATTTTCTTCGTCCAGATTTTAATTAGAACAGTCATATATTTGTCTACTGTATAGCAAAGGTAAGACACATGAGTCAGTATGTGATAAAGAGAATGGGCTTTATCAAACAAACTAAAAATCTCTAGTGATTGAATTGTTTTAGAAACTCTGATAATATACTGCCTATATGAAACAAAACTGTGACCTTTTTTGCTTTAACAAGAGAATGATGGTGAAATAAACCTAAAAGTGAAAATGTTAAGTAGAAAATATGATGAAATGACAAAACAAAATTATGAACATTCACTCTAGTCTCTAGCTGAATATTTGAATCTAGATGGGAAAGGAAGTATGGCTAACATCATTTGGAGATAGAAAACTTAGACAAGGAAGATTTTAATTCTTTAACGTTTTCTTCTCAAGAGAGAACCTGTCTATTTGAAAGTAAAACACAATGTTAAGAAAAGGAAAGGACTGTGAATTTTAAAAAACAAAAGAACCAAAATCTGTTCTTAGGCACAAAAAGAAGATCCCTTAATGCAAAAGAGGATCTATATACTTTGATCCAAGAATAAATCTGGATTGTAGTGAGTAACTTTGGGAATACTAATAGACCTTCATGAAATGAGATCATTATTCTGATTTATGACATGAAACGGCCCACTATGTGAAAACTGTTTCAAGGAAATATGGATATTTAGCCTAGAAAAGACTCCAGGGGGACATGATAGCTGTCTTCAAGCATTTGAAAGGTTGTCATGTGGAAGAGGGATTAGACTTGCTCTATTTAGCCCCAGAGGGCAGAACTAGGAGCTAAGAGTATAAGCTGCCAAGAGACAAATTTAGGCTTGATGGAAGAAAAACTTTGTAACAGAGCTATCTGAAAATTAAATGGGCTGCCTTGGGATTTCATTGGACATTGTCAAGCAATGGCTGGGTAATCACTTTTTGAGTATATTGTAAAGCGGATTATTTTTCATGTTTGTGATGGTGTAAATGGCAAATGAGATCCTTTCAAATACTAATGTAATACTACCTCTAAGATACTCTCCGAACTTGTACCCACACTTGTAGGTTGGGTCCCAATACATGACTGCTACTCCCAGGTTCTAGGGTATCCTTTGCTTAGGTACTACAAAAACTATAGCTTCCAAGAATATGCTTCCTATTAATAATCATCCAATAGACACAACAGCTCATAGAAAGGCATTTACCAAAATGTCACAGAGTACAAAATCTTTTCCCATAGAACTGAAGCACACTTTTCTAAAAATTTAAAAGAGTATGATGGTTGTGAGGCACATATGTAGGGAATATATATGGCCACAGCAACTTAAAACTCCAGTACTGCTGAGTCCTTTTTTCTCCCAAAGAGTCCTCAAAGAGTTCCACCTATGTACAGTATTTTTTTTTGCATGACTTATTGTTTGGCTGGAATCCCAGTCTTCCTCATAGAACACATTATCTCTTGAAAGGTCATAGCCAGATCTCTTCTCTACTACCAGAGATCATCTTCTTGAAGCATATTCCAGCCATGAGGGCCTGCCTCTCTGTATCTGAGCATTTTCATATCTGAGCACTTGAAGCATGTATTTCTGTATGCTCAATCTTAATTTCTCTGGAATTGACTAGATAAGATGCCTCCTTTTGATGAAGTAGTTCTGGTGCTACTTGGCACCAGAGGTAGTGGAGAGGAAAGGTAAAAGAAATTCTTTACCAGGTTCTTTCTCTACTTCTGGCTCTAGGCTGGGAATGGCCTGATCCTGGAATTACCTTCTAAGGATCACTCAGAAGAGTGACCATTCAACCATAGCATTATCCTTTTAAATTCTCTCTGAGAAAGGTATAAATACCTTCAATCGTATTCAACTCAATTCAATTCCATTCAATCATAAATTAATCAACAATTACCAATTAGCATCTATTACACGAAGGCTCTGTGCCAAGGACCCAAAAACAGAGTGATATGGCTCTAAAATACATGAATAATTTTTATAAAATGATTAAACACAGAATGACCATTTCCATCTCAACATATTCAAAATGGAATTTATTATATTTTCCCCCAAACCTCTCATCCAAAATTCTTGATTTCTATCAAAAATACTAATTCTAACGATAAAAGTTTCACCATTTTGAAGTGATTTTTTTTACCTCCCTTTTACTCTAACATCCTTGTACATGTGGTTTAATCCAATTAAATCTACCTCCAGAACATCTTTCCTAGGAATCTTTCCTTCCACTCATATGAGATCTACTAATTTACACCTGAATTACTGAATTCTTTGCTGAACAAACAGCATAATTTCTCTATATTTTTAAACACATATCCTAATCAATAAAAAAGTCTTAGCATACCCAACAAAATTATATTTACTAGTAAATTATATAAATGTTTATTGTTAAGTTGTGCACATTATAAATTATATAAAATAGACATTAAAGGGTTAAAGATGAAATAAACAGTATTTTAGAAAAAATTTATCTACTTAGAGTGCACAAACATTTTTGCTCTTGAAAGTAATGACAAACTATTTTATTATTTTTAAAAAATCTCTGTGTATGTCCTGGGGAGGGAATAGACGTCTAAATAATAATTATCTATTAGTATTTATTCAGCTAATTAACTAGCCAAATGTGTGGATTTCTGTTTTAAAGATATTTTTATTGTCTCTGATTTCAACTCAGTAAGTTTTCAAAATGAATTCATTCCTCTTTCTTTATGATTCTGCTTAAGGAATATAGTACCATACCTAAATTTCTTACTTAGATCTCAGAATTTTAGTTCTGTTTTTTGGGAGGTTTTTTATATATGAGGAAGAACAAGCAGGCCAGTTTAGTTAGACTACTGAACGCAGGAAGGAGACTAATAAAGTTGGAAATGTAGGTTGGGTCAAGTTTGTATTTGATCCCAGGGTCAACAGAGGGCCACTGGAGTTTTACTGAATAGAATAATGACATGGTCTGCCATTTAAGAAAATCACTTTGGGAGGTATGTGAAAGATGAACTGAAATGAGCAGATTTGAGGTAGGGAGACCAATTAAGTAACTATTTCAACAGATCAGTGGATGAGAGTCTGAACTGCTATCATTGTTGCATGAGCAGAAAGAAGGGGACAAATGAAAAATATGTAGGTATAAAAATGATAATATAACCAACAAAAATCATATGATTATTTCAATAGACGCAGAAAAAGCCTTTGATAAAATACAACATCCATTCCTATTAAAAACACTAGAAAGCATAGGAATAGGAGGGTAGTTCCTAAAAATAATAAACGGTATATATCTAAAACCATCAGCTAATATCATCTGCAATGGGGATAAACTAGATGCATTCCCAATAAGATCAGGAGTGAAACAAGGATGCCCATTATCACCTCTACTATTTGACATTGTACTAGAAACACTAGCAGTAGCAATTAGAGAAGAAAAAGAAATTGAAGGCATCAAAATAGGCAAGGAGGAAGCCAAGTTATCGCTCTTTGCAGATGACATGATGAATTAAAGAATCCTAGAGATTCAACCAAAAAGCTAATTGAAATAATCAACAACTTTAGCAAAGTTGCAGGATACAAAATAAACCCGCATAAGTCATCAGCATTTCTATACATCTCCAACACAGCTCAGCAGCAAAAACTAGAAAGAGAAATCCCATTCAAAAGCATCTTAGACAAAATAAAATACCTAGGAATCTATCTCCCGAGACAAACACAGGAACCATATGAACACAACTACAAAACACTCTCCACACAACTAAAACCAGACTTGAGCAATTGGAAAAACATTAACTGCTCATGGGTAGGACGAGCCAATATAGTAAAAATGACCATCCTACCCAAACTTATCTATCTATCTAGTGCCATACCCATGGAACTTCCAAAAAATTTCTTTACTGATTTAGAAAAAACCATAACAAAGTTCATTTGGAATAACAAAGGATCAAGGATATCCAGGGAAATAATGGAAAAAAAAATACAAAGGAAGGGGGCCTTGCAGTCCCAGATCTCAAACTATATTACAAAGCAGCAGTCATCAAAACAATTTGGTACTGGCTAAAAGACAGAAAGGAGGATCAGTGGAATAGACTTGGGGCAAGTGACCTCAGCAAGACAATATATGATAAACCCAAAGATCCCAGCTTTTGGGTCAAAAATCCACTATTTGATAAAAACTGCTGGGAAAATTGGAAGACAGTGTGGGAGAGATTAGGTTTGGATCAACACCTCACTCCCTACACCAAGATAAATTCAAAATGGGTGAATGACTTGGACATAAAGAAGGAAACTATAAGTAAATTAGGCAAACACAGAATAGTATACATGTCAGACCTTTGGGAAGGAAAAGACTTTAAAACCAAGCAAGACATAGAAAGAGTCACAAAATGTAAAATAAACAATTTCGACTACATCAAATTAAAAAGCCAATATAACTAAAATCAGAAGGAAAGCAACAAATTGGGAAGCAATCTTCATAAAAACCTCTGACAAAGGTTTAATTACTCAAATTTACAAAGAACTAAATCAATTGTACAAAAAATCAAGCCATTCTCCAATTGATAAATGGGCAAGGGACATGAACAGGCAGTTCTCAGCCAAAGAAATCAAAACTATTAATATAGCACATGAAAAAGTGCTCTACATCTCTTATAATCAGAGAAATGCAAATCAAAACAACTCTGAGGTATCACCTCACACCTAGCAGATTGGCTAACATGACAGCTATGGAAAGTAATGAATGCCGGAGGGGATGTGGCAAAGTAGGGACACTAATTCATTGCTGGTGGAGTTGTGAATTGATCCAACCATTCTGGAGGGCAATTTGGAACTATGCCAAAGGGCGATAAAAGACTGTCTGCCCTTTGATCCAGCCAAGGAACTGCTGGGTTTGTACCCCAAAGAGATAATAAGGAAAAAAGACTTGTACAAGAATATTCATAGCTGCACTCTGTGGTGGCCAAAAATTAGAAATGAGGGGATGCCCTTCAATTGGGGAATGGCTGAACAAATTGTGGTATATGTTGGTGATGGAATATTATTGTGCTAAAAGGAATAATAAAGTGGAGGAACTCCATGGAGACTGGAACAACCTCCAGGAAGTGATGCAGAGCGAAAGGAGCAGAACCAGGAAAACATTGTACACAGAGACCGATGCACTGTGGTACAATCGAAGGTAATGGACTTCTCCATTAGGATCAATGCAATGTCCCAGAACAACTTGCAGGGATCTAAAAAACACTATCCACAAGCAGAGGATAAACTGTGGGAGTAAAAACACCGATGAAAAGCAACTGCTTGACTACAGGGGCTATGGGGATATGACTGAGGAGAGACTCTAAATGAACACTCTAGTGCAAATACCAACAACATGGAAATGGGTTCGAATCAAGAACACATGTGAAACCCAGTGGAATCGTGTGTCAGCTATGGGGGAGGGGAGGAAAAGAAAATGATCTTTGTCTCTAATGAATAATGCTTGGAAATGATCAAATAAAAATTATTTTTAAAAAAATGATAATATGTGGCAACTGTTTGAATACATGAGGTAAAAGAAAGTGAAGAATTGAGTATGATAACAGGATTGTGAAACTTGGTAACTTTAAGAATTGTGATGTCTTTGTCTGCCCTTTGATCCAGCCATAGCACTGCTGGGTTTGTACCCCAAAGAGATAATAAGGAAAAAGACTTGTACAAGAATATTCATAGATGCGCTCTTTGTGGTGGCAAAAAAATTGGAAAATGAGGGGATGCCCTTCAATTGGGGAATGGCTGAACAAATTGTGGCATATGTTGGTGATGGAATACTATTGTGCTAAAAGGAACAATGAATTGGAGGAATTCCATGTGAACTGGAACAACCTCCAGGAATTGATGCAGAGTGAAAGGAGCAGAACCAGGAGAACATTGTACACAGAGACTGATACACTGTGGTACAATCAAAGGTAATGGACTTCTCCATTAGTGGCAATGCAGTGATCCTGAACAACCTAGAGGGATCTACGAGAAAGAACATTATCCACATTCAGAGGAAAAACTGTGGGAGTAGAAACACTGAAGAAAAACAACTGCTTGATTACATGGGTCAGGAGGATATGGTTCAGGATGTAGACTTTAAATGAACATCCTAGTGCAAACAACAACAACATGGAAATAGGTTTTGATCAAGGACACAAGTAATACCCAATGAAATTGTGCATCGACTGAGGTGGTGGGTGAAGGGGAGGGAGGGAAATATTGTGATTATTGTAACCAAGGAATAATGTTCTAAATTGACTAAATGAATTAATTTTTAAAAAAGAAAAGAATAGTGATGTCATCAATATAAGTTGGGTAAAAGAACAGATTTTATGGGGAAATAATGATATATTTATGATGTAGATTGTAAATCATATATACTTGCTCATCCTATACAATTAGCTCTGTCCCACTCAAAATAAAAAGAGAAGTGGCAGACCAATTACTGCCCTAGAATGCAGAACAGGTAGTCTGATACTAGGGACAGGAAGTGAGTAAGTATATCAAAGGAAGAATTTCTCAGTGATGCCTTCTGTAGATGCTTAGATTGGAGTTAGAGCAAAAGCACACTGAGATGCTAATATTCAGATAGCTGCTGGAGGTAGAGTGGGAAAATATTGGGACTGTACTGGGAAGAGGGTATGTTTAGTTATGAAGGAGACAAATTTCACAATTGGCTATTATGGAAAAGTGGGCTGTGAATCCATCTTCTGACCCCACAGCCCTTCTGAGATCATGCTGTTCTCTTCTCTTCCCTTCCTCAATATGAGTTACAGTCCTTATTGTGGGTACCACAAACTTAATTGGCCTTGATGCCTCCTATTTTTCTATTCTTCATTCTGTCCTTTACATAGTGGCTAAATAGATATTCCTAAAACAGATGTGACCGTATTGCTTTCTTACTCAAAAATATTCAGTGGCAATCTATTGGTTCTAGTACAAAAAAACCAAAATCCTCATTTTGGCATTTAGAGCTTTATATAACATGACTCTCACCTTTTCAGTCTTATTTTGTTTTCAGTCCAGGCCCTGTGGTCATTATCTTGGGAAGCAACCCATCTAGAGAAAAGATCAGACACATCTGCTAATTGCTAACCAACTGCCACTTATGGGGGAGAATAGCTGAACCTAAGGCACTCTGAGGGAGAGATGGAATGTAAGATGCTCCAGCTAAGTCAAGCCACTGCAACCATTATGATCATCACCTCATCTCAGATAGTCCAGGACTTTGGGTTCAAGAGCTTTGGAGAAAATAGGATTTTGAATAAAAGCCTCATCTCTGAAATCATCATCCAGGGAACCAAATCTAGGCTGATTTGGCAACTGTTTTTGCAGGTATTATCTATAGTCCCTACCTCATCAGCTATGGCTACTTAAGACATGAAAAAGAAAGTTCTTGTCACCAGTGTCATTGGATTGCCAAATAGTTTAGCATGAGAAATAGATATAGTTTTACTAGAAGAGATGAAATCTAAGACATTTGCAGCCGAAAGACCACAGGACTTTCCAATTGACTTTAGGCTAAAATTTTTTTATATATGCTTTTTTATATATGCTGTTTTCCCCATTAGAATGTGAGCTTCTTAAGAACAGGAGCTGTTAAAAACAACTATCCTCAAGCAGAGGACAAACTGAGGGAGTAAAAACACGGAGGAAAAGCAACTGCCTGACTACAGAGGTTGAGGGGACATGATCAAGGAGAGACGCTAAATGAGCGCCCTAATGCAAATACCAACAACAAGGAAATGGGTTCAGAGCAAGGACACATGGGATACCCAGACGAATCGCACATCAGCTAGGGAAGGGGTAGGGGAGTGTTGGGGGGGAGGAAAAGAAAATTATCTGTTTCCAATGAACAATGTATGAAAATGACCAAATAAAATAATGTTAAAAAAAACAGGGGCTGTTTCTACTTTTCTATTTGTATTCCAAATTCTTTGCAAATATTAAGCATGTAATAAATCTATTCGCTTATTATTTTTATTACCTCTGCTTGTTTTCTACACACAATATTTATATTAATGTGACTTGATTAGATGACTTCTGAAGACTTTTCTGGTCCTGGGATCTCATCTCTGCTTTTTGGGAGTTCATGGAGGCCTTCTCATTATAGCTCACATGTTACTTTAAACACAAAGCCCTTCCTGGTCTTCCAAGTTCTGAATATTCTCTTCCTCTTGAAATTGTTTTATATGTACTTTGTGTTTACTTATCATTATACACATCCTTTCTCTCAGTAGGACAGAAGTACTTTTTGGGATGGGTGCTGTACCATTTTTTTGCCTTTCCCCCCAAGTGCTTAGCACAGTAATTTGCACATAGCAGACACTAAATGTTTATTGGATTTACCAAAAAGATTAAAGAAAAGCAAGAGAAAATTCTAGATGGGGGGTGGGGAAAAGGATACATTAAGGCATTTGACAACATATTTTCATTGTATATTTATTCAAATTATATAAGATTCCTTGAAAGATTACAACAGAAATTACCTTGTTGAATGACCATATAATAATTGTGCTTGCTACACTGGTTTGCTTTTTTCATAAAGGACACCCAAATGGAAGAAAAAGGGATTCTCCTGATGCTTTCCTTTGTGGATGACATTTTGCTTATAGCATTAAACCATAAATATTTCAAAGCTTCCTAAATGAGAGCAATAACCTCTTAACTGTTAGGCCTCATTATCCATGTAGACAAGTAGCTGTTGTTGTCTCTACTAGGATGTGCAGTATTAGAACTGATCCAACAGTATTTTTATTTTAGATTGACATTGAATTTTTCCCAGAATGGAATAGATGAAGAGAGTAGGATGTACTGCAATTATAAAATTGCACGATTTCTTTTAAGAACACCTAGGTGGTACAGTGAATAAAACACTAGTCCTAGAATCAGAAAAACTCATCTTCCCAAGTTCAAATCTGGCCTCAGACTCTAGCTATGTGACCCTAGTTAAGTCACTTAACCTTGATTGTTTCAGTTTCTTTATCTATAAAAAGAACACTTCTCCAGGAAAAGAAGTATGAAAAATATCATCAAAGGATATAAGAACAAAAAAGGTGAAATGCAAGCATGTAGAGAAAGCAAGTGATAACTGATGGACATTCCTTCAGCTTCTTTGGAGCCCATAGTATCCAGAGCCCTACAGGAAGATTTATAGGTGGACATGGCAGCAAAAGCAGTACCAGATGACAAATCATTGTCCATAGCAATCTGTACTATTAGAGGGAGCATCCATATTGATGAGATCACAAATCTATTGTAACAATGGAACCAAAAATTGTCCCATTTTTTTTAAACCTATGATGAAATAGAGGTGTTTATTCCTCTTTGAGCCATGTTATAAAACTATTAGTGCTTTCAAGACTATATTTCCTTAGCATTTACTTCACATGGTCCAATTAATCTTTCCAAATTTATCTTAAGTTCCTTTTCTATATCATAATCAGAAACTGAAATTTTAAACTCCAGATTTTTTTATTCCACTCTTTAATGATGAAAATATATTGTTAGATATATCAGAATAAATTTGCTCCATTTCTATATTAATGTTGCTTCTTTTCAAATTTGTCTATTAATTTTTTTGGGATGTGGTGGCTTAGTTTGAATCTCTTGCTCTAATTTCAGTACTTGCTTATTACACTTGTGCATTTTTTTGCAGTTTTATAAAGACTGCTAATAATCTTCTGACATGTTCATAATATTATTTTTACAAATAGGTTTGTATTCTAAACCAGAATTCCCTTTGGTTTCTATTTTTCTCTGCTTGGCAAAGAGATTTAGATTCTTCATATCTTTTTGTAGTTCATTTTTTATATCACTTAAATTTTATAAGAAATTGTGATAATCAGGATTAATGTAGTTTCCTTTTCCATTTCCCATTCTTCAGTGCTGATGACTTATTTGAATACTTTGGGACAAAGCTAATAAAAACTGTGTGCTTTGCTTCCTTATGTTTACTTTTTTTTTCTAATTTGATATTGATTTTACCTTTACCATTACTGGTTAACAGCCTTATGCACAGCTGTTTTGGATAATACTAGCACTTTGGCTACTAGTCATTTTCCAATTAGATATAGTTATTCTTTCTTTTTCTTTTCTTTTTTTTTGATACTTAATGACTGGTTTGGAAAATCTTGCCAAATTCTTCATAGGATTTTCCACCTCTTCATCTTCTATAGCCAATATTATTATGTAAGTTGAAGTTGTCTTTATGCTGGTCTTTTTGCTTATGCTTATCATGCACGTTAAAAGATTCTCCCATTTAAACATAAACTTTTGTGGGTAGGGATTGTTTCATTCTTTATACTTTTATTCTTAGTGCATGGTTACAACATCAAAAAAGTGTTGTTCTAGATTCACTATGCTAATTCATTTTATCTTAATTTCTTCAAGTTCAAATCCTTTTATGAAATATTTTATAGGAATAAACTAAAAAGTAGTTAATTGTGAAATATACACAATTTTAATATCTTTTTTCTTCCAACATGTGTCATACAGTATTTTATTTTTTCCCTTCTTTTCTCATTTTTTGCCTTTGAAACACATGTCACTAATATTGAAAAGTTTTTTTTTTTAACTATTCTTACTTTTTGCAATAGCAAAACCTAAGATGTTCATTTACCTCGCATATAAAAACATACTCCAAAAGCTTCAGACTATGGGAACCTGCCAATAGTTATTTAAATATTATGAGACTTTTGCTTCATGACTATGTCTAATCCAAGGACAAATGGACCACAAAGGAGAACAGAACTTGATCTGCAAAGGGCCAAATGAGCACAAAAAAAGGTAAAAGAAACCAAGCCAATCCTACAGGGAGTGATGACATTTCTGCACAAAAAGTACAATGACTTGATCATATGTGAGACTTGAGGTTGCAGCTGTTTAACATGTGTTAAATGCAGGACTTCCTTGTCCCACACTCTATATCAAGCATATAACATCGATTGTTCTGGCTCCATTATCTCTAAAAAAACGAAGAAAAAGGTTGAATTGGGAATTCTATTTCCCATTTGTCTCAAGATATAGTTTCTTTTTCTATATTTTTCTCATGATGTGGCAACTTACTGCAGTTCAACTGCTAAACTGAGCTAGTGAGTGATTGCCCTTGCACGCTCATGAGACATGGATCACTATAAGAACCTGTTATGAGTTGTGAATTTTTTTTTCTTTTTTCCTTCTTCCCAGAATTTTTTTCAAGTTTTCTTTTTATATTCTATATTTCACTCAGAAGTTATTTTTTAAATTTCTTTGACTTCTTTTATGTTTTTGATATTTGATTCATATGCCTCATGACTTGACCATGTATCCCTGTGTAATTCCTACATGTATACCTTGATTTCCTTAATGTGGTGATTAATTTATATTAAATTTCCTTAGAAAATGATGGCAACATATGTATTATAATGCTAAGTTTAAAAAATCATTTTACCTCCATTTCTCATTATTAAGAGCTTGTTAAAACAGGTCAGCTAAGAGTTGTTTTAGTTGTACATCATATCATTTTTATACCTTTTCTTAATGTGGAATCCTTGTTGGGTCATGCTCTAACAAGTTGATGTTCTGCTGTACAAGAGAGTTGGTTTGAAAATGACTTTCACAGTAAGATCAAATGTTTCCTATCTATTTATATAAAATCCATTTCATTTTTATGGTGTCACTCAGTACTCACCATTACTAGCACTCCTTAAAGGAAGTATGCATGATAAAAGAGTGAGGCTTCGGTGTGTACAACATTTTCTCTCTTAACATTCCTAAGTTACATTTTCCACCATAATTTTCCCCCCTTTGGCTACTCTCCTCTGAGTCAGAGTTGTCAAATATGGTCTCGCCCACAATTTTCCCTGACTGAGACTGCATTTGAGTTTGAATTAAAATATAATTAGGAAATATTTACAAAATAAATAAAAATGCAATAAGCACAGATAACAATACATTTTTTAAACTAAGGTCAATATACAGCACAAGGATTCAGATTAGTGGCTCCTTTTTCTATTTTATTTTGACATTAGTAATCTAGGCCAGCTTTTGCCCTGAAGTAAAAAATTATCAGCAATTAAAATCATAATATTGACAATAGTTCATATTTCCATAGTTTTCTAAGGCTCATACAGTAATCTACATGACCTTTATTTGATCCCCATGACTATGTTGTGAGAGAATTATAGACATTAATATCCTTATTTTATAAATAAGGTAACTGAGAATGAGTGGGATTAAGCATTTTGTCTACAGTCACACTGAGGCAATATTTGAACTGAGGGTCTCCTTAACTCCCAATACTCATACCTGGCTGCTTTCCACATTAAAATATATGTTGATTTAATTTTGAGGGTCATACTGAGTTCTTTGTAGAACTTTTCTCCTACTTTATCCTTTGTAACAGATTTTGGGAGCATGACCCAGAATAATTTTTTTACAAATACTTATATGAATACAAAATGACAAGATGAGCACACTTTATATGAACTGTTTATTGGTGACTTTGTTCACACATACAAAAAAAATCTTTATTGATTCCTTTATTTGCGTCCCTCAGAAAACTTGTGGGTCATTCAACTCAGCTATAACTTTCTTTTGTCTTTTGGTTTCATTTATAGCAATAATGTTAACATTGCTATGATTAAGTTACTACTAAAGTATGATTACTTTCTGCTCACTGGACAATGATACTACCTTAAGAGATTCAACAATAATATTAATATTTATAGACTGACTAGAATTTTCACATTGCTCCCTTTTCTGCCATTGTCACTTGAGAGTTAAAAGTAGGCTGGGAATACAAGATGTAATTTTAGTTTAATGGATTGCCACAGTAAAAAAGTTTAATACCACCAGCCTGATAGGGATAAGTTTCTCCATATTTAGCTACCTTTGACAGAAGACACAGTCTGTCAGTGGGATCATATACAAAACTTTTCTAGTTGTTGGAAACTACCAGAGCCTGAACTCTACAGGTACAGACTTTGAGAACCCACGGTAACATTACCATACCACGATGAAGCATCAGAATATAAGTTTAGGACCTGAAAAGGCAATTGAGAAGAGATTAACAACTATTAACCCTTCTGGACATTTTCTCATGTTTATAAAATCTTTATAAGAATGATCTACTATATGTCAAAAGAATTATTGATGAGAATATGAGAATGTAATAGAAAGACTTTCAAATGACGATCTGCAGCAGACAACATCTATACAGTCATACAACAGACTAAAGGGCACAAAGAATACAAGATTTCACTCTTTTCGTTTTTTGCTCTATAATTGAGTATTTGACTCTGGAAAAAAAATCACTAAAAATAGTAAAATATTTATAAATTATTATAGTTTTATAAATAAGTATAATACCTTACAAATAATTATAGACTGTTATATAAAGTTTGGAAAAATTAACTTTGATGTTTAAAATTATTCAAGGTATCAAATAAGGATTGTGAATAGATGCTGGTTAAGGAAACTTCCCCTATCAGTGGCAGCCAGTACCTTCTGTGTGAAGAGAATCCTCTCCTAAGATCACACATGGGATGTTGTCCTCCTGCTTCCCTACATTCCTGGAGCTACATCACTAACATCACCTAAGCTGGTCACCTAGGCTGGTCACTTAGTAAAGTCACCTAGCATATGTATATGACTTTGAACCTGATCCAGACATAACTCTGAATTTGAACCAGATATGAAAGGAAAGGTAAAAAGTTTTGAAGAAGAAAGTACTCGCTGTTTCCCTGGTGTCCAGCCAAGGGGAGCTGTTGATGGAGGTCATGCTGGGAGCACCACATGGAAGCTAGATTAGACTATTTTACTATTATCTTTCTACCTATTTCTCATCTTTTACCTAGTGAAGTGATTCTAATAAGCTTTATTAAATTCTAAAAACCAGTCTCTTAATTTTAATTCTTACACTTCTCTGTAATGAGAGGCTAACTGAATTTCCCTGGGACCTACAATGTGAATGCAGGCCTTACTGGCTCTGAAGCTGGTTCTCTATCATTTATATCACACTGCCTCTCATGTGACTAGCTGTATGACTAAATATACTTGGTAGGAAAATTAACAAAACAAATAAAATAAAATAATGGGAAATCTGGCCTTTTCAGAAAAAATCATTTCTGATTGCTATTTACTTCCTGAACAATTTTACCATAAAAATGAGAGCAAAATACTATGGTGATTCTAGCCAATCAAAATTTCCCTGGAATTTAAACACAATAGGAATGGGTTGACTGTCCCTGTATATATTAGTGCTATAAAGCCCATAAAATCAAACCTTTGGTGTTTGGAACATTTCATCATTCTAAAGTTTTCAACAGTGTCCAATAGGTCATTTACCTATTGCTTTGTGCAGATGGACAAAGACTTTCTACCTCATTCTATAACTCCATACCTTTAGCAAAAGATCATTTTAGAACCACAGGGTTACTAGAGGATGTGAAGTTAATATATGCCTAGACAACTGCAGAACAAATTCTGAGGTAGGAGGATTAGTTTGAGAATTTTTTTCATCTTCCTCTCCCCCCAATATTACCTGATTCAACCAATGTCATTCAAAATGTGGGATGTCATTAAAAGAGTGAATTTCATGAGAAAGTTGCTCCATCAGGAAGATACTATGTAAGACTTTCAATCTTGTAATATTAAAGATACATTTTTAAATGTTGCTTGTGCCTGGAATTCTGTTCAAAGTCAAATATTAAGGAAAGCTTCAAGAAAATTGCAGACTGGTTTCATGTCAGCAGAAATGTCTTCTTCTAGTGATAATAAATTTGTAGGCTCTGGAATAAGCTTTCCCCAAAACATCCCAGCACAGATTTTTGATGTGGTTAGGGATATTTCTTCTTCACATAACATAAACAAACTAGTACAACTGTGATAGAGGAATGGACTGAACTTACTGAGGAAACATGGGTCTGGTATGTTACTTTGGCAGAAATGGAAGAGTATGTATTCAGCGGTGAGAACATGTCAAAAGACACTGGTATCAACAATGAAGAATAAGATGATTTTCTAGAACAGCGGTTCTCAACCTCTCAATTTGTAGCAATGAGAATACATAATGCATACCAGGTATTTACATTCCGACTCATAACTGTAGCAAAATTACAGTTTTGAAGTAGCCACCAAAATAATTTTTTGGTTTGGGGTCACTGCAACATGAGGAACTGTATTGCGGGATCATGGCATTAGAAAGGTTGAGAACCACTGTTCTAGAAGGAAGAAAACGTGAGAAAGGTGGTTTATGCCTATGATTAGTAGATTAATTTTGTAGCCATTCTGTACCACCTAAGGGTCCATGAAACTCCATAAAAAAGAGGCAAATAACTAAAAAGTAAGTTAATATCAAAAGAGGGAATTAACTTAAAAGTAAGCTAACATTAGGAACTTCTTTTTGATAGCAAGATCCAGGGTCACTACTGGGTTTCAGTCATACAACCTATTCTTACTTGAACTACCTATTTTGCAAAGTTATTGTGTGGAAAATATTATATAAACATTAAAATAAGTGGGAATTACTTGTTCTCCCATACCTTATCTCATTTGATCGAATCATGCTATATAAGTACTACAAATAAAATTATCCCTATTTTAGAGTTCTTGCCCATTATCCCTAAAGATGGTAAAAGAATCAAGTGGGATTTGAACCTAGGTCTCCCCTGATTTTAAACTTAGAGTTCTTTCCAACATTCATACACACATTGAGCTAACTTTTGCCACCCAGCTGTTTCTGGACTACCTCTTCAATATCATTAGTTGGCATGTATATCCCCTTAGTAATATGCCTGCATATAGGGCCCTACTGCCTTGTTTAATAAAAAACAATCCTAGAGCAATGAAGATTAGAAGAAAAAAAAAGAAAAAAATCATGTCTATCCCTGATATGCTCCACCAGTTTTGCATTTTCTTGGTTTCTAACCTAGAACAATTGTATTATTTTAGTGACATGATAACCTCAAACTACCCTTGATTGGTTCAAGACACCAGACTTCATAAAACTATAATCTAAAATGCTAATGGAATGATAGATGTGATTACTAAATTACTTTTGGTAATCTTTGAAAGATTATGGGGAATAGAAGTAATGTAATATACCTAAATATGAGTAAATGTCCTGATTTTTTTTTAAAAAAGGGTATAATCTATAAACTGTATGCCAGTGAGCTTGACTTTAATTTACCAAAAACCATAAGAACCTTTCATTAAGTGGTTATTTTGTCTCAGGCATTGGTGGAATCCTAGAATAAATAGTATTGTTTGTGAGCATTTAGTAATGGAAACAATGATCAAGAAAAAATAATGCAATTCCATTGTCAAGAGTTAATATCAAACTAAATGCAATTTCTCTTTTGATAGGACTACAATTTCAAAAGTCTCTAACCATGCTTTTTTCAATCCCAAGTCAAACCACTCTGGTTTTTCCTACCTTTTCAGCAGACACCTTTATAAACTGGAGAAACCTCTAAACTGAGGCCTGTTCTCTTGAAAAGTCAGGCCCTAAACAGCCTAGCATTTCATAAAGAGATTCAGGCATGCTTATTTCACTAAAGACAATGAGAAGCCCATGAAGTTTCTTAAGTGGCTGAATGGCACAGTAAAATCTTGCAAATATTAGCAACTGTATATATCCCAATTCCATTCAACCTGTTCCAGGAGCTTGCTCCTTCAATTATTCCTTCTCTCTCCCTAATTTCCAGCTTCTCCTCATTTATTGCCACCTAAAAACATAACCAGACCTCTTGCCCATCTCAACAAATCTTTATGTAATCCTACCACTCCCTTATGCTATTGTACTCTGACAGCCAAATTCCTTGCAAAAGCCGTTTTATATTGTCTTCACATTCTCACCTCCCACTTATTTTTCAATCCCTAGATTCTTTCTTTACTGCCTTACTGAAACTGTTCCCTTCAAAGTTACCAACAATCTCATGTTTAATGAATCCTTTTGTATTTTCTCTAATTTCATCTTTCACGGGGGAAGAAAATAATTCCTTAAGAATCAAAATTGAGGTGGGGTGAGCTATGATGGCAGAATACAGTCATGAAAAGCTGGAACTTCTATGAGAATTCTTTCCAACTAACCTTAAAATAACAGTTCAAAATGTATACTAGAGTGACAGAACCAACAAGAGGATGGACCAAAGCAATTTTCTTGCATAAAACAACTTGGAGGGACTTCCGGGTAAAAATGGTGGCAGTCTAGATGGGGAACTCTTCCTCTCCTCAGCACCTACAGATATAGACTACCTCAAAAGACCAAAAAAAAAAAACAATTTCATATGACTGAAGGGACTCTATAGTAGGACGCAGCATTGAAGGTACCTGGGATTTAGGCATTTCCACACAGTAAGGGGGTAAAAAAGCTTCCACCAAGCTTCCAAGCTTATCTACCCTCCCACACCTCACCTACAGAGCCAGAATCAGAGACAGAGCATGATAGAATCAGTGAGTGAGTGAGGGGCACCTCTAGAGTGAGTGGGGGGAACCTCTATGTCCTAGGGAGCCGACTAAGACCACTTAGGACCTACCGCTGAGAGTAGCTAGACTTGCAACCCCAGCAGGCTGAAAAGCACAGACCGTGGGTGCTCACAGGGAGATAGCACAGAGAAGGGCAGCAAACAATAGAAGCTGCAGAGATTCAAGAGCTGGCCTCGGGCAAAATTCTTACTCCTTACCTCCATACACAGAGAGCTGGCCATCCTCACTCAGATTTCTGACTGGAAAGGTAAGGAAAAACCACCATATTGATGGCAAACAGTGCCCACTAACAACTTCCAAACACCAAGTAAAACAAGAAGAAGGGATTGACCCTGGATAATGTTTACAGAGGGAAAACCCAAGTTAAAGAGGAAATGCAAATAAATGCACCAAAACCTTCCAAAAGAAATGAAAATTGGTCATAAGCTCTTGAAGAATTTATATTGGAGCTTATCAAAAAGATGGAAACTTTCTGGCAAGAAAAATGGAAAATAGTTAAAAAAGAAAATATCAATTTAAAGGACAAGAATTCACAATGGGAGAAAAAACTGGAAACCACAAAAACCAGGATAGACCAAACTAAAAAGGAAAATCAAAAGATTACAGCAGAAAACCAGGGCATAAAGACCAGAATTGGGCAATTGGAAGCCAATGGTCTTGCAAAACAGCAAGAATTAATAAAGCAAAATCAAAAGACTGAAAAAACATAGAAGAAAAAATAAAATATCTGATCAACAAGATGGCGGATCAGGAAAATCAATCACAAAGAGACAATTTGAGAATCATTGGCCTACCTGAAAACCCAGAAGAAAAAAAAATCTTGACACCATACTACAAGAAATTATCCAAGAAAACTTCCCTGATGCTCTTGAACAAGGGAGGAAAATAGACATTAAAAGACTTCATAGAACACTCTCTACACTAAATCCTCAAAAGACAACTCTCAGGAAAGTAATTGCCAAATTCAAGAGGTTCCAAGCTAAGGAGAAAATTTTACAAGAAGCCAAAAAGAGACACTTCAGATATCAAGGAACACCAATCAGGATTACACAAGATCTGGCAGCTTCCACACTAAAGGAACGCAAGGCTTGGAATATGATATACAGAAAGGAAAGAGAATTGGCTCTTCAACCAATCAAAACTGACTATAAACTTCCAGGGAAAAATATGGGAATTCAACAAAATAGATTTCCAAGTATTTGTAAAGAAAAGATCAGAACTAAGTGGAAAGTTTGATATCCAAACACAAAGATCAAGAGAAACATAAAAAGGTAAATAAGAGAGGGAAAGGGGGAAAAAATATTTTTATCCAAACTTTCTTCTTTAAGGGTTTCAATAAGACCAAATTGTTTATATTAATATATGGGGAGATGTTATTTGTAATTATCAAAAAATTATATTCACTATTATACTAATTAGAAAAATCATTCACAGGATGAGATTGGGGTAATAAGTGGTATAAGATGATATACAAAAGAAAAAAGAAGGAGAGAATTGAAGATGGTACCAAAAGATACTTGAAGGAATAAGAAAAATAGGATAATCTTTAACACACAAAGGGACACATTGGAAGGGGAGGGGAAGAATACTCTTATAAAAAAGAGTGGGAGACATAGTGCTAATAGGTAATACTTAAACCTTACTCTCAGTGAAATCAATTATGAGAGGGAAGACATCTAGATCCATTGGGGGTAATGAATTCTATCTTACCCAACAGGAAAAGTGAGAAGGGAAAACTAAGGGGGTAGAGGGACGGGGAGTACAAAAAGGGAGGGAAAGAGAGGGGGAAATGAACTTTACAGACCCTAAAAAAATAAAAAGAAAGGAACAAAAATGGAGGGGGAAGAAAGGGAAGCTTATTAAGGGCAGGGATTAGGGGGACTGATTAAAAGCAAACCACTGGTTTAAAATGATATAGCAAAAGAAGAAAGGTAGGAACTATGAGAGAATGTCAAAATGCTGGGGACTACACAAGTGGAAATCATAACTGAACGTGAATAGGATGAACTTACACATAAAACAACAACAACAACAAAATAATAGACTGGATTAAAAACCAAAAGTCAACCATATGTTGTCTACAAGAAATACGCAAGAGGTGGGTAGACACTCACAAGGTTAGAATTAAAGGTTGGATAAAAATCTATTGGGCCTCAACTGAGAGAAAGAAGGTAGGAGTTGCAATCATGATATCTGACAAAGTCAAAGTAAAAATAGATCTTATTAAAATGGATAGGGAAGGTAACTACATCCTGATAAAAGGCAGTATAGACAATGAGGAAATATCAGTACTCAACATGTATGCATCAAATGGTATAGCATCCAAATTTTAAAGGAGAAATTAGTGGAGTTGAAGGACGAAATAGATAGTAAAACTATACTAGTAAGAGACCTGAACTTACCACTATCAAATTTAGATAAATCAAATAAAAAATAAATAAGAAAGAGGTAAGAGATGTGAATGAAAACTTAAGAAAACTTAGAGTTAATATATATGAAGAAAAATAAATAGGGACAAAAAGGAATACACCTTCTTTTCTGCAGCACATGGTACATTCACAAAGATTGACCATGTACTAGGGCATAAAAACATGGCAAACAAATGCAGAAAAGCAGAAATAATAAATGTAACCTTTTCAGATCATAATGCAATGAAAATAATAATCAGTGAGGGTACATGGAAAGCCAAATAAAAAATTAATTAGAAATTAAATAATATGATTATATAAAATAGAACAAATCTTGGAAACAATTAATAATTTCATTGAAGAAAATGAAAATGATGAGATGTCCTTTCAAAATCTATGGGATGCAGCCAAAGCAGTACTCAAGGGGAAATTTATATCCTTGAGTTCATATATTAACAAATTAGGGAGGACAGAGGTCAATGAATTGAACATGAAAATGAAAAAACTTGAAAGCGAACAAATTAAAAATCCCCAGATGAAAACTAAATTAAAGATCCTAAAAATTAAGGGAGAAATTAATAAAATTGAAAGTGAAAGAAATATTGAATTAATAAATAAGACTAGAAACTGACATTTTGAAAAAACAAACAAAATAAACAAGAACAGGTCAATCTAATAAAAGAAATGTAGCAGTCCACAGCTATGTTTACTCAAGACAGATAATTAAGCCATAAAGTTAGGCCTGAGAAGAGCACATTCTCTGTCCTGTGCATGGCCAGTAAGGCAATGAACTTTGATCCCAACTAGTTTGGGCGCGAAAGTAGGTTTCTTTGTTCTCCCCAGGCTGAAAAAGGATCCACCCTTATCTTATGACAATTTACCTTTCTACCAATGATAATCCCCTATGTCATTAATTACTATGTATTATGTATCTTTGCATATGGTAATCAATAAATAGACGAGCCCACAGGCCCAGCCCAGCTTTACCCACTCATCTTTCTTCCTTACTACTATCTCTCTCTCTCAGTCTTTCACCTCTACTGCTCTAACCGCTATCATTATGCCGTAACAGTCACTCGGCTTTGAGGACTGGGCTTTGTCTCTCCTGATCTCTAAGCTCATTTCTGATGCCCATGATGTTATGTTGTGGTCTTCTCACTGTTTCATGTAGCTATGAAGTGGAAGGCCGGAGCTTAAGTCTGTGGAGCTCGATTGATATATGATTGGATGTCTGGTCTCTCTCTTGCCATCTCTTCGGCTTCAGATCTTGGTTCCCCCAGAGATAAACCTCTATCTATCTTTCCTCTAGTGTGAGGGCTGCTGGCCAGTCCCTCACACCACAAGAAAGAAGAAAACCAAATTAACAGTGTAACAAATTAACAATATTGAAAAGGGAGACGTCATCTCTAATGAAGAGGAAATTGAGGTAATCATTAAAAACTATTTTGCCAAATTATATGGCAATCTAGATGATATAGATGAATATTTACAAAATATAAATTGCCTACATTAACAGAAGAAGAAATAGAATTCTTAAATAATCCAGTATCAGAAAAAGAAATTGAACAAGACATCAAAGAACTCCATGAGAAAAAATTCCCAGGGCCTGATGGATTCACAAGTGAATTCTATCAAACATTCAAAGAACAACTAATCCCAATACTATACAAACTATTTCACATAATAAGCAAAGAGGGAGTTCCACCAAGTTCCTTTTATGACACAAATATGGTACTGAATCCAAAGCCAGGGAGGTCAAAAAGAGAAAGAAAACTATATACCAGTCTCCTTAATGAACATAGATGGAAAAATAATAAATAGAATACTAGCAAAATAACTCCAACAAGTGATCACGATGGTTATTCATTATGATCAGGTGGGATTTATACCAGGAATGCAAGGATGATTCTATATTAGGAAAACCATCCACATAATTGACCATATCAACAACCAAACAAAAAAAAAACCACATGATTATCTCAATAGATGTAGAAAAAGTCTTTGAAAAAATACAACACTCATTGCTATTGAAAACACTAGAAAGTATAGGAATAGAAGGCCCTTTCCTAAAAATAATAAACAGTATATATCTAAAACCATTAGCAAACATCATCTGCAATGGGGATAAACTAGATTCATTCCCAATAAGATCAAGAGTGAAACATGGATGCCTATTATCACCTCTATTATTTAAAATTTTCCTTGAAACACTAGCAGTAGCATTTAGAGAAGAAAAAAAAATTGAAGGTATTAAAATTGGTGATGAGGAGACCATGCTATCACTCTTTGCAGATGATATGATGGTCTACTTAAATAATCCTAGAGAATCAACCAAAAAGCTAGTCGAAATAATCAACAACTTTAGCAAATTTGCAGGATACAAAATAAACCCACATAAGTCATCAGCATTTATATATATCTCCAACACATCTCAGCAGCAAGAGTTAGAAAGAGAAATTCCATTTAAAATTACCCTAGACAATATAAAATACTTAGGACTCTATCTGCCAAGACAAATACAGGAACTATATGAACACAACTACAAAACACAGAATTAAAACTAGATCTAAACAATTGGAAAAACATTAACTGCTCATGGGTAGGCTGAGCTAACATAATAAAAATGACCATCCTACGCAAACTTATTTACATATTTAGTGCCATACCCATTGAACTAACAAAAAAACTTTTTTTCCTGAATTAGAAAAAATTTTAACAAAGTTCATTTGGAAGAACAAAAGATCAAGGATACCCAGGGAAATCATGAAAAAAAAATGCGAAGGAATGTGGCCTTGCACTCCCAGATCTCAAACTATACTATAAAGCAGTGGTCATCAAAACAATATAGTACTGGCTAAGAGACAGAAAGGAGGATCAGTGGAATAGACTTAGGGTAAGTGACCTTAGTAAGATAGTCTATGATAAGCCCAAAGATCCCAGCTTTTGGGACAAAAATCCACTATTTGATAAAAACTGCTGGGAAAATTGGAAGACAGTATGGGAGAGATTAGGTTTGGTTCAACATCTTACTCCCTACAACAAGATAAACTCAGAATGGGTGAATGACTTGAATATAAAGAAGGAAATTATAAGTAAATTATGTAAACACAGAATAGTATACATGTCAGATCTTTGGGAAAGGAAAGACTTTAAGACCAAGCAAGAGGTAGAAAAAAATCACAAAATGTAAAATCAATAAATTTGATTACATCAAATTAAAAAGTTTTTGTACAAACAGAACCAATGCATCCAAAATTAGAAGAGAAGCAACAAATTGGGAAACAATTTTCATAACAAAAACCTCTGACAAAGGTCTAATTACACAAATTTATAAAGAGCTAAACCAATTGTACAAAAAATCAAGCCATTCTCCCATTGATTAATGGGCAAGGGACATGAAAAGACAATTCTCAGTTAAAGAAATTAAAGCTATTAATAAGCACATGAAAAAGTGTTCTAAATCTCTTACACTCAGAGAGATGCAAATCAAAACAACTCTGAGGTATCACCTCACACCTAGCAGATTGGATAATATGACAGCAAAGGAGAGTAATGAATGCTGGAGGGGGTGTCGCAAAGTTGGGACATTAATGTATTACTGGTGGAGTTGTGAATTGATCCAACCATTCTTGAGGGCAATTTGGAACTATGCCTAAAGGGCACTAAAAGACTGTCTGCCCTTTGATCCAGTCATAGCACTACTGGGTTTGTATCCCAAAGAGATAATAAGGAAAAAAGACTTGTACAAGAATATTCATAGCTACGCTCTGTTTTGGCAAAAAAAAATGGAAAATGAGGGGATGCCCTTCAATTGGGGAATCGCTGAACAAATTGTGGTATATGTTGGTGATGGAATACTATTGTGCTCAAAGGAATAATGAACTGGAAGAATTCCATGTGAACTTGAATGACCTCCAGGAATTGATGCAGAGTGAAAGGAGCAGAACCAGGAGAACATTGTACACAGAAGACTGATACACTGTGGTACAATCAAAGGCAATACAGTGATCCTGAACAACCCAGAGCGATCTACGAGAAAGAACACTATCCACATTCAGAGGAAAAACTGTGGGAGTAGAAACACCAAAGGAAAACAACTGCCCGATTACACAGGCTGATGGAGATATGATTAAGGATGTAGACTCCAAATGAACATCCTAGTGCAAACATTAACAACATGGAAATAGGTTCTGATCAAGGACACATGTAATATCCAGTGTGCATTGGCTACGGGAACGTTGGGGGGGGGGGGGGAAGGAGTGAAAGAATATGATTTTTGTAACCAAGGAATATTGTTCTAAATTGACTAAATAAAATTTTTTAAAAAATTAAAAAAAAATCTTGGAAGGCAGCCAGAGGGGGTCTTGTTCACTGGGAAGAGAAGGGAGCACAGCCCATAGCAAGGCCACTCCAAGGAATATTAGCAGAAGCCAACAGTGAGCTCCCTAACCTACTAATACTACTCCAGGTTCTCAACCTGGGTCCCCAAGACCCTGCCTAAGCAAATAATAGAACACTCTACACTCACTCCTTAAAGTTTCAAGCCCTAGCAGAGGCCTGCAGTGAGGCCCCAAGATGTGGCACAAGGCATTCCATGGATCACCTGGCTAACCTAAGTCCAGAGTGGGGCCCAGAAACCGTACTCATACCTGCAGTGATACCCCAAGCCCCAACACAGGACAGTCTGCACTGTACCTCCCCAGTGTAGGCCCAGAGTGAGGCTCAGAGCCCCTGTCCAAGTCTAAGATGAGGTCCCAAGCAATAGTACAAGACAATCTATGGTGCACCTGGCCAGGGTAAGCCCAAAGTCACAGAGCCCAAGCCCAAGCCCAAGCCAGAGGTAAGGCTCTAAGCTTCAGCACAAAGTAGTTCACAGTGGTACTAATCAAAGTGAGAGGTGGCTTTCAGAGATCACAGTGCACAGGTACCTTGGAAGAATTGAAAAGTGAAGAAACTCAAAACTAGACCTAAGGCTTGCAGTAAGAACTAAAGTTTAAGTGCTCCCCCCCTCCCCTGAGAACAGAACCCACCTTTAAGATAAAAAATAAAAGTCAAGGAAAAGGTTAGAAAAATAAATATATATATATATATATATATATATATATATATATAAATCTAACATAGAAAAATACTATGGAGACAAAGAAGAAAAAGGCACAAATTCAAAGAAACACGAGAACTAAGAAGCTACACTCAGAACTTCAAAGAAAAATGGAAATTGGTCCTAGGTTCTCAAAAAAACTCAAAAAGGATTTTAAAAAATCAAATAGATACAGAGGGAAAATGAGGAAGAGAAATGTAAGTGATGCAAGAAGAAAATAACAATTTAAAAAGCAGAATTGGTTAAATGGAAAAAAGGAGACACAAAAATACAAAAAAGGTAATATTTTCATAAATTGTAGAATGGGCCAAATGGAAAAGGTTGTTCAAAGATCACAGAGGAAAATAATTTCTTAAAAGTCAGAATTAGGAAAGTAGAAGCTAATGACTTAATGAGACATCAAGAACCAATAAAACAAAATCAAAAGAAAAAAAATTAGAAGAAAATATAAACTATCTCATAGAAAAAAACAACTGACCTAGAAAATAAATCCAGAGAGACAATTTAAGAATTATTGAACTATCTGAAAACCATGATTAAAAAAATAAAAGTCAAGATATCACATTACAAGAAATTATCAAAGAAAACTGCCCAGATATTCTTCAACAAGAAAATAAAATAAAAATTGAAAGAATCCGCAGATCACCTCCCGAAATAAATCCCAAATTACAACTCTCAGGAATATTCTAGCCAAATTCAAATGCTCCCAGGTCAAGGAGAAAATACTGCAAACAGTCAGAATGAAACAATTCAAATATCATGGAGTACAGTCAGGATTACATAGGACTTAGCTGTCTCTACATTAATGGATCAGAAAGCTTAGAATGATATTCCAGAAGGCAAATGAAATAGTTTTACAAACCAGAATCACCTAGCCAGCAAAACTTGAGTATATTCTTTCAGGGGAAAAAAAATGGTCCTTTTAATAAAATAGAATACTTCTAAGCATTCCTGACAAGACTCAAGAGAAGCATAAAAAGTAAACAAGAGAAAATTTAAGGGATTCAATGAGGTCAAACTGTTTATAAACCTACATGGAAAGATGATATTTATAAGTCTTAAAAAAAATTTAGCATTATTAGAGCAGTTAGAAGAGTGGGGTCGTACATTGATTAGGATGACATGATATGTGAGAAAAAAAAAACCGAGATTAAAAAATAGGATTGCCCTGAGAGAAAAGGAAGGGGAAAGGTAGAATGGGGTAAATTATCTCACTGAAGAAAGTATAAAAGAACAAACAAACAAACAACTATTACACTGGAGGGGATGATGAGGGTGGTGATGAGTAATGCTTAAATCTTACTCTCATTGAAAATGGCTCAGAGTGGGAAAAACAATCAGAGTCATTTGGAAGTCTATCTTACCCTTTCACGAAGTTAAGCAGGGATTAAAGGGAGGAGGAAATGGTGATTAAAAACAAAACACTTTTGAAGAAAGACAGAGTGAAAGCAGATAGAAAGGGCATGATCAAAGGATAAAATAAGTTGGAGGGGAATACAAAGTTGGTAATCATAATTGAATATGAATGTGATGAACTCATCCATAAAAATGAAGCAGATAGCAGAGTGCATTAAAAATTAGAATGCTATGAAATATTGTTTACAAGAAACATTTTTTAGGTAGGAAGACAGAGTAAGGCAAGGGGCTAGAAAAGAATTTATTGTGCTTCAGTTGAAGTACAAAAAGCAAGAGTAGCAATTATGGTCTCAAACAAAGCTAAAGAAAAAAATAGATATAAATGAAAGACATTCAAAGAAACAACCTCAATTTTATATATTTGGGAAAATAGGAAAAAAGGTGTCCCACCAAATTCTATTTATGACACAAATATGATGCTGATCCCTAAAGCCAAGAAGAGCAAAAACAGACAAAATTATAGGTCAAATTCCTATATGAACATATGTGTAATTACAATTTGAACCCTAGAACACCTTCTCATGTTATGTGAGGGGGGATATAAGTTTTGTGTAGCCCTGCCTCTCTGGCTCTTCCTGTGATCTGGTTTGGTGGAGGTGGTGTGAGATGAGAACCAAGAGAGGTTTTGCTCAAGTGGTCTTATTTTGTTTGATAATTAACTTTTTATTCTTTATTTCAAATGATGATTAATAAACTTTATAAAATAAAATACTTGGAGTACTGGACATTAATTTAAATCCTACATTTATGGCAACTAGAAGTCTGGAATTTAGGACCCTTAATAAGTGAGATTAATTTGAAAAAACTACATATCTCTCCTGCCTCCTCTCCTCTATTCTCCTTCTGGACCCTCCCACCCCCATCCAGGGAACTCTAGCTGCTACTGCTATTGCTGCCTGTTGCTTCTGCCTCTCCTGCTAATTGCTGGTGGGGGGGGGGTGGGAGGAGGTGGTCCTTGTGAGTCTGTAGCCACCTCCCACTGCTGATTGCCTGTCTGAGAATCATTTGGTTATATCTTGTATCACCATGTCCAGTTTGGTGTTTATTTCTGGCTTTTCTGGGAGTCCAATTATTCTTAAATTATCCCTTCTCCCTCTATTTTCCAGATCTATCACCTTGTCGGTGAGATATTTTATGTTCTCTTCTAATTTCTTGGTATTTTGGCTTTGCTTTATTAATTCTTGCTCTTTTACACGATCGTTGTCTTCCAGCTGCCTGATTCTGGCCTTTAAAGCCTGGTTTTCCTTTTCAGTTTCATCATACCGGTTTTGTAGATGCGTGAATTTCTTTTGCATTATTTCTAACTTTTCCTCCCAGAAGGCTTCCATCTTTTTGGTCATTTCTGATTCAAATTCTTCATAGGTTTGTGGAGAGTTTCCATTTCCTTTGGAAGGTTTTGGAGCATTTTCTTTTATATTATCTTCTATCTGCTCTGTATTTTGTATTTTGGCTCCATAGAATGTGTCCAAAGTCGCCCCTTTCTTCTTATTTTTCTTGGTATTTTGGGGCTTCTGTGGTTCTGTGGAGTTTGCCATCTCTGAATGTGGAGGATTAGCTTTTCTTGTCTCTGTCTGGTGTTCAGAGGCTTTAGTCCTGGGCAGATGGTTCTATGAGCTTTCCCTGGGTTAAACTGAATATGCCTCACTGGAACTGGAATGGAAGGGTTCGGACCACGTTGCTTTCCGGAAGTTGCCTTCAGAATCGCTGGCCGTGAGGCTGTTTCGTCGGCCGGCCTGCGGGGGGATGGGCTGCAGCTAACCCAAGCTCCGAGGGCAGGGACTTTCACTGACACTTGGATAGCAGGATCCAACCCGTGAGGCTGTCTTGCTCCAGGCAGTGACTTTCACTGGGACTCGGATAGAAGGCCCTGAGGGTTGTTGTTCCGAGGACCCTGCTCTCTGAGCCAGGCCGGGCTGCGGCTTCCGGGAGCCTTGGACTCTGCGCTCCTACCCCTGAGGTCCGAGGGATCTCGGGTTCTGGCTTTTAAGGGGAGCCATACCTTTTGATCCGGGTCCAGGTCCAGGAGGAGGGTTCCCAGGGTCTGTGCTGTTGATCGTTTTGGATTTCGGCGCCTTAGGAGCTTATAGTTTGAGATCGGTCGGGAAGGGTTTTCCGGAGATCTGAACTTTAGCTTTCTCTAAGCCGCCATCTTAACCGGAAGTCCTGAGAATCATTTGGAATGTGGAAAGGAAACTAGACTAACAGTTGGTGGGGTAAGGGGAAACTGGGAGTTGCAGTTGGGTCTTGTGACTAGCACTTCCTGCCTGCCGGGAGTGGCAGTTGGGTCTTATGACTAGCACTTCCTTCCTGACGGGTTTTACTTCCTTCCTGGTGTTGGAGGAGGAAGGAGCTTGTTCAGGTGTGGTGTGCCTCTTCTTGGTTCAGCCCGAAGATTCAGGCCCAATCACTTCTGAAGGTCAGAACTGTTCTTGTTTGCTTTCTGTCTACTGCTAAGATTCTGAATTAGACAAAGCAAGGACTGATATAGAGTAGACAGGGGTGGGAGAGACCCTCTGCCAGCCTCCAGGGCCTGGCCTCAGCGCTGAAGCTGAGAAAAAACTCCAATCCCCACTAGTTAATAAACTATATTATTTGAATTTGCAGTCAGATAAGTAGACTATCTTTTCTATGCATAGAGGGAGCTGAGCATCAGTTCAGTCATTCAAGACAAACAGTCCTTATCGGACCCCTGCTGCTTTCTCACAGCAGGGGGCATTTCTCTCCTTTGCCTCACTGAGAAATATTCCCTCTCTCCCCTCAACTCCTCCATACCCTGCTACAAATCTCCCATTATCCCCTGGTTTTTCATATCCTCCCCATCTCTCTCCCATTAAATATAACAGTTTTTGGCAGAGCCAGCTAGGTTTTCCAACCTATTTTGTAAAAAATTTGAGAAAATCAGGCCTGTATACATTTCAAAAGCCTGTGTGACTGTGAAAAGTAACCATTTTGAGAGCAGTATTGAGTGCAACTAATCTGCCTAGTGATACCACACCCAAAAGAAACCACTCCTCCTAAAGGGAGAAGGAGACTCTTAAAGGGCCAAACTTAAAAACATTTTTTCTGTTGCAAAAAGCTTTTCAAGATACAAGAAGGCAAAGAGACTATTACTTGCCATGGGGTATCTAGCCTGGATTGGATATTTCTTTTATATGTTTTATAACTTATTTTTTGTCACAATTCTGGATTATATTTTGTGCTGACATAAGGAGGATTTAAGTTTTCTGTAGCCCTGCCTCTCCGGCTCTTCTTGTGATTGGGTTTGGTGGAGGTGGCATGAGGTGAGAGCCAGGAAAGTTTTTGCTCATGTGATCTTAATTTTGTTAGATAATTTTTTTTTATTATTTCTATTTCCTTTTTATTCCTTCTATTTCAAGTGATTATTAATAAACTTTATAAAATATAATTTTTGGAGTGCTGGATATTAATTTAAATCCTACACATAAATGGAAAAATTATAAATTAAATACTAGCAAGAAGACTATAGTGATATATCATAAGGATCATTCATTATGCCCAGATAGGATTTACAGCAGGAATGCAGGGTGGTTTAATAATAGGAAAACCACAAGCATATTTGACCATATCAATAACAAAACTAACAGAAATCGTATGATTATCCCAATGAATACAGAAAAAGCCTTTGACAAAATACAACACCCATTCCTATTAAAAACACTAGAAAGCATAGGAATAAATTGGCCTTTCCTTAAAATGATAATTAGTTGGCTACCCTCATCAATGCAATGATATGGGATAATCCTGAATGGCTTATAATGGGGAATGCTATCCACCTCCAGAGAAAGAATTGCTGGAGTTGTCTTTCATATCAAGGTATTTATGGTTTTATTTTGGGGTTTTGGTTATATATGTGTGCTCTTACGACAATGACCAATATGGAATTGCGTTTTGCATGACAATAAAAAATGAAAAATAAAATAAAACGATAAGTTGTACCTATCTAAAACCATCAGCAAAAATCATCTGGGGACAAGTTAAAAGCTTTCCCAACTATTTCTATGACAGTAAAGGAAACTAATAAATATTGGAGGAAATGTGGCAAAATTGGGACATTAATACAATGCTAGTAGAGTTGTGAACTAATCCAACCATTCTAAAATGTAATTTGGAACCATGCCCAAAGGTATATAAACTGTGCATACCCTTTGATCCTGTAATACCACTGCTAGGTCTGTATACCAAAAATATTTTTTTAAAAAGGGAGTGGGGAGGACCTACTCATATAAAAATTATTCATACTAGCTCTTTTCATGGTGGCAAAGAATTGAAAATTTAGAGGTTGTTCATCAATTGGATAATGGCTGAACAAATTGTGGTATATGATGGTGATGGAATACTACTTGGCTATATAAGAAATGATGAGCAGGTTAATTTCAGAAAAAAGCTGGAAGACCCACATTAACTGATGTAGAGTGAAATAAGCAGAACCAGGAGAACATTAATTACAGTAGCAGAAATACTGTTCAATGATAAACTGTGAAAGACTTAGCAATTCTCATCAATACAATGATCCAGAACAATTCTGAAGAACGTATGACAAAGAATACCATGGATCTCCAGAAACCAAATATAATATTTTTTACTTTAGTGTATTTTTGTTTTAATTTGGGGGTTTGGGTTTTATATAAGTATTCTCTTACAACAATAATATTGAAGTATGTCTTTCATGATAATACATGTATAATCCAGATCAAATTGCTTGCCAGGTCTGAGAGGGGGGAGGGAAAGAAGGAAGAAGACAATTTGGATCTTATAATTTCAGAAAGTATATGATGAAAATTGTTATTACATGTATTTGGGAAAATAAAATATCTTTTAAAAAATAGAATTGTGAAAGTAGAAGCTAATGACCCCATGAGACATCAAGAAATAATAAAACAAAGTCAAAAGAAGAAGAAAAAATAGAATAAAATGTGAACCATCTCATTGGAAAAACAATTGACCTAGAAATTATATAGAGGGGAATAGCAAGGTGATTCACTGAATTGAGAGCCAGGCCCACAGATGGGAGGTCCTGGGTTCAAATCTGGCCTCAGATATCTCCCAGCTGTGTGAGCCTGGCCAAGTCACTTGACCCTCATTGCCTAGCCCTTATTAGTCTTCTGCCTTGGAACCAATACATAGTATTGATTCTACAATGGAAGGTAAGGGTTTAAAAAAAAGAAGAGAAGAAAATAGAGGAAAGATAATTTAAGAATTAATGGATTGCCTGAAAGCTATGATCAAAGAAAGAACTTCTTAGAAACCATATTTCAAGAAATTAAAAAGGAAAACTACTCCAATATCCTAGAACCGGGGTGGAGAAGAGAAACTGAAGAATCTACCAATCATCTCCTGAAAGAGATCCCAAAATGAAAACTCTCAGAGCTTCCAGGTCAAAAAGAAAATACTTCAAGTATGCCAAAAGGAATCAGGAAAATATCATGGAGCCATAGTCAGGATCACATAAGATTTAGCGGCTGCCACAATGAAGGAAAGAAGGGCTTAGAATATGATATCCTGGAAGGCAAACAATTAAGAATAACATCCCTGGCAACACTGAGTATAATCCTTCAGAAAAAAATGGATATTTAATTAAATAAAGGGCATTCAAGCATTCCTGAAGAAAAACCCAGACATGAATAAAAAATGTGACTTTCAAGAAGATTCAAGAAGTATAAAAAAGTATATACGAAAGACAAATTATAAGGGCCAAAATAAGGTTAAATTGTTCACATTAGCATATTGGAAGATGATACATGTAACTTCTAAGAACTTTATCATTTTTAGGGCAATTAGAAGAACTCTATATTGCCAGAGGGTATGAGAATGAATTAATTATGTTAGGATGATCTAAAAAAAATAGATGGATGAAAAAAGGGATGCACTGGGTAAAGGGGAAAGAAAGAGGAAGAATGGAGAAAATTATTTCACATAAAGAGACACAGAAAGAAAAGCTTTTACAATGGAGGGCAAAATGGTAGGGAAGTAGGCAATACTTGACCCTCACTCTCATCTGAATTGGTTCTAAAAGGAAAGAATATATACACACTTAAATGGGTTTAGAAATCCATCTTACTCAACAGGAAAGTAGGAGAAAATAGGGAGAAGAAAAAAGATTGAGAGGAGTGAAATGAGAGAGAGCAGATTTAGGGAAGTTGTGGTCAAAAGCAAAACAGATTTTTTGGGAGGGAGGGAACAAAAAGAGGGAATAAAAAAGAAACGGAAGAAAATAAGAGGGGGGAGGAAGGTGCAATTAGTATCATACCTATGAATGTGAATGGAATGAATCAGCTCAAGAAACGAAAGTGGAGGACAGAATGGTTTAGAAACCAAAATCCAACAATATTCTATTTATAAGATACACACTTGAAACAGAAATACACACAGAGTTAAATTAAGGGGCTGGAGCAGAATCTATTATGTTTTAGCTGAAGTAAAAAAGGGAGGTGTAGCAATACTTGTATCAGACAATGCAAAAGCAAAAATAGACCAAACTAAAAGGGACAAGCAGGAAAACTACAATTTGCTAAAGACAATGAATTAATATCAATACTAAATATACACGCCAAATACCATAACATCTAAATTCTTAAAGGAAAAGTTAAATGAATTATAGAAGAAAGAGAGAGGAAAGCTATACCAATAGGGGATCTTAATTTTCCCATCTCATAGTAGATAGATCTAGTTATAAAATAAGAAGTGAAGGAGATGAACAGAATCTTAGCAAAGTTAGCTATGATAGACCTCTCGAAAAAAACTGAATGGAAGGAAAAAGGAGTATATCTTTTTCTTAGCTATTCATGGCACCTTCAACAGTACTGACCATATATCAGGGTATTAAAAAGCTCAGAAACAAATGCAGAAAATTAGAAATGTTAATGCAATAAAATTATATTCAATAAAGGGCCATGAAAGCATAAATTAAAAATTAATTGGAAATAAAATAAGCTAACCCTAAAAGAATGAGTCTGAGGCAGCTAGGTGGTACAGTGGATAGTGTGAATTTTAAAACTATTCCACCCTAATCAGACCATTCTTTAGAAGATCTGATTTAGCTATTTCCTGATCAATAACAATGGAGATACTTGGAATAACAGAATCGGGTCTTGGAAACTCTACATTCTCCACCCTACTCAGTTTAACAAGATTTTGGAGGTCTGCATCAAACTCAAGATTTAATTATCTGAGGAGATGGCCTTCAACAGATATGTGCAAAAAAAAGACAGACCTCTGGGCTATCCTAAGTCAAATTAAGTCCTCATCGGTATAGATGAGATGCAGAAAAGTGATGTAAAAACGTCCATATAAGGCACGTCACTTCCTGCCTCTTTTGCTTTCCCTGGAGAGGCGACTCTGGCTGCCAGTGTGCTAGGGGTTCCAACATCTTGGGAGTGGTGGCAGTTATTGTCTGGGTTTTGGCTGTAAGTTTTATCCTTGACCTGATTCAGGTTCAGGCATCTCAGCTGAGCACCTTTTGGAGTTCAGGTTGATTCCTTCTTCCTTCACACTCCAAACCCTTACTTTCTAGATCTTCTAATCTTCCCACCTGGTACCAGCCAGGCAGGGGGGGGAGGGGAGGGGGAGAAATTATCCTCCCTTTCCTTCTCCCTTCTTCTTAATTTTCTCTACTATATCAATTAAATCACCATAAAATTTGGCAGCTGACTTGGGTATTTTATTGTTGGGTTTTTCATTAGGATTTTATAAATAAAATCCTTGGCGACCTAAATTAATTATACATTCAGTCTCAGCCATAATTTCACCCTTTACAACAGACAACCAGGCCTGGAGACAGGTCCTGAACTTAAATCTGGTTTCAAATACTTCCTAGCAGTGGTGACCCTGAGGCAAGTCATTTAACCTCAATGACCTAGACCTTACTGCTTTTCTGCCTTGGAAATGATACTTAGTAACAATTCAAAGACAGAAGTTAAAGGTTTAAAAAAAATGAATGAGTCAAAGAACAAATCATAGAAACAATAAATAATTTCATCAGAAAATAATGACAACAATGAGATAACATACCAAGATTTATGAGATGCAGTCAAGGCAAAATGTAGGTGAAGCTTTATATCTCTAAATGTATACTTCCAAAAAAGAGAGAAAAAGCAAATCAGTTTATTGGGAGTGTAACTTAAAAAATATTAGCAAAAGAATAAATTAAAACTCCCAATTAAATGTCAAAATAGAAATGCTGAAAATCAAAGGAGAGATGAATAAAACTGAAAGTAAAAAGACCACTGCATGAATAAATAAAACTAGATTGCCTTATTTAAAGAAAAAATATATATAACTAATAGTCATTTCTTAATAAACAAATGGTCAAAGGAAATTGAATAGTTCTCAAAAGAACTACAGAGTGTTTACAACTACCAAAAAAAATGTTTCTAAGTATTACTAATAAAAGACATTCAAATCAAAATAAGCCTAAAGGCGGGGCAGTTAGGTGCCTCAATATGTTGAGAGCCAGGCCTAGGGACAGGGTGTCCTGGGTTCAAATTTGGATTCAGGTACTTCCTAATTGTGTGACTCTGAGTAAGTCACTTAATCCTCATGCCTTACTGCTCTTCTGCCTTGGAACAAATATACAATATTGATTATAAGACTGAAGACAAAGGTTTAAAAAATTAAAAAAAACAAGGCCAAGGTTTCACTTCGCCCTGTAAAAGCTGGCAAAAATGGCAAAAGTCATTGTTGGAAGGTTATGGAACAAGGCACACTAATACATTGTTGGTGGACTTATAAAATAGTACAACTACATTTGAAAGCAACTTGAAATTAGGCAGGTAAAATGACTAAAATGTTCTTACCCTTTCAATCATTCAATCTCCATTACATGAGATCATACCTAATGAAACCAATAATAAGAGAAAAGTCCCCATATACTTCAAAACACTTAGAGTAGTACTTTTTTGTGATAACTTCGTCTTGGGAAAAAAGTAAATGCCCATAAATTAGGGAATGGCTAAACAAATTGTGGTATGTGAATATAATGAAATATTATTGTGTTGTAGAAACAATGAGTATGATGAATATGAAGAAGCATGGAAAGATTGCTATGAATTGATATAGAATGAAATAAGCAGAAACAAGAAAAAATATACATAGTAATGACAACAATGTAAATAGAAAGAACACACACTAAAAAATCAAAAGTAAATATAACAAAATTATGAAGATCAAATTGGACTCAAATGAAGAAATATGACAAGACATACCCAACCTACCCACTTATGAAGATGAGAGGTTCATAGGTACATTGCACATGTTTTCAGGCTTTTTCAGTGTATTATCAGTAGTTGTGTTGACTTTTTTCCTTTTCCCCTCTAAAAAATACTATTTGTCATATGAGATGGCTCTCTGGGAGGGAGAGGAGGTATGTGATACTATAGTGATTTAAGAAAGAAAATATAAATAAAAACTGATATTTTAAAAAATGAACATAACCAAGAAAAAAATGGTACACAACTTAAATAAAAAGAAAACTGAACTATGTAATTAAAAAAAAATTAGTGTCCTAGAGTCAAGATAATGAAATATACTAGGAGGCCCACTAGGCTAGATTACATATATAATATCAGACAAGATTTCTATATTCAGTGTTTTAGGTTTTTTGCTCTTTGTCACAAGGAAAGATTCAAACAAAAGATGGGGGTAGGAAATCAATTAACCCAAGTATTTACTAAGATTCTGCTATGTCCCAAGCACAATACTAGGCACTGAGTATACAAATACAAAGAATGAAAGAATCTCTATTCACAAGGAATTTAAATCCTTACAGGAAAGACAAGTATATAGCTTTCCTATATATATATATATAAATAGGATAAAAATGTAAAAGAATATACGTAAAATTTAATTAGAGAATGAATAAAAAGCAGGTGACTACAAGGTAATTTGGGAAGGAGAATACTACCAGTTGGGAGGATAAGGAAAAGGTATTTAAAAGTTGATGCCATGCAACTAAATGCAGAAAAGCAGAAATAACAAACAGCCTCTTCAGATCATAATGCAATAAAAATTACATTAAATATAAAATCATGGAAGCATATGTTAAATATTAATTGGAAACTAAATCATAGAAACAATAAATTTCATTAAAAAGAATGACAAGACAACATTCCAAAATTTGTGGGATGTAACCAAAACAGTATTTGGGGAAATTTTTATATCTCTAAATGTGTGTACATCAATGAAAGAGAAAAAGAGCAGGTCAATGAATGAATTCATTTATGCCACTTAAAAAATACTAGAAAAAGAACAAGTTAAAAATTCCCAATTAAACACCAAAATACACATCCTGAAAATCAAAGGAAAGATGAATAAAATTGAAAGTAAAAAGACAACTGAATTAATAAATAAAACTTGGAATTGTTTTAATTTTTAAAACTCAATAAAATATATAAACTGTTGGCTAAATTGATTTTTAGAAAAAGAAAAACTATATTTGCAGTTATCAAAAAAATGAAAAGGGTGAATGCAACACAAATAAAGATGAAATTAAAGTAATTATGTGTTGTTTTGTACAATTATATGCCCATAAAACTGGCAATCTAAGTGAAATGGAGGAATATTTACAAAAACATAAACTGTTCAGATTAACAGAAGCGGAAACAGAATAACTAAATAATCCTGTCTTAGAAAAAGCCATCAATGCGCTCCCTAAGAAAATATCCTTAGGATCAGAAGGATTCACAAGTGAAATCTACCAAACATTTAAAAAATACTGAATCCTGGGGCAGCTAAGTGGCTTAGTAGATAGAAAGTCAGGCTGAGAGATGGGAGATCCTGGGTTCAAATCTGGCCACAGACACTTTAATAGCTATGTGGCCCTGGGTAAGTCCTTTACCTGCCTAGTCTGCTCTTCTGTCTTGGAACCATTATTTAGTATTTATTCTGAGTGTGAGGGTTTAAAAAAAGAGAATTAGTCTCAATACTATAAAAACTAATTGAAAAAAGAGGTAAATGATTCCTACCAAATTTCTTTCATAACATAAATATTGTTTTGATACTTCAACCAAGGAGAACAAAAATAAAGAAAAAAAACCACGGACCAATTTCCTCAATGAATATAAATACTTAAATTGTAAATAAAATACAAGCAAGGAGCCTACACCAAAATGTCATAATGATCATATACTATGACCAGGTAGGATTTATACCAAGAATTCAGAGCTGGTTCAATATTAGGAAAATGACTAGTATAACTGGTCATATCAGTAACAAAAACAACAAAAATCATATGATTATACTAATAGATGTGGAAAAACTTTTGACAAAATACAAACTTATTCCTATTAAAAACAAAAACAAAAATTAAAAACAAAAACAAATAGGAATCAATGGAACTTTTCTTAAAATAAGTACAATCTATCTAAAATCAAGAGCAAGCATTATCTGTAATGAAGATGAGCCAAAATCCTCCCCAATAACATCAGAGGAAAAGTAAGGATGTCCATAATTGTCACTATTATTAAATATTATATTACAAATGCTAGTCATAGCAATAAACAATAAAATCTAAAGGAATAAAATGAGGCAGTGAGGAAACAGAACTATCACTCTTCACAAATATTATAATGGTATATACTTAAAGAACCCCAAAGAATCAACTAAAAAACTAGCTGAATCAATTAATAAATCCACATAAGTCACCAGGAAGTGGTGGGTCAATGGAATAGATCTGGCACATAATACACAGTAATAAATGACTATAGTAGTCTAGTGTTTGATAATCTCCCAAATCCAAGCTTTTGGGATAAGAGTTCAACATTTGGCAAAAATTGCCGAGAAAATTAAAAAGTACTTTGGCAGAGACTAGGCTTAGACCAATATCTCACACCATATGCCAAGAAAAGATGAAAATGGATAAATGATTTAGACATAAAGGGTGATATTAAAAATAAATTTGGGAGGGGCAGTTATTTGACTTAGTGGATACTAAGGCCTGATAAGTTCAAATCTGACCTCAAGCATTTTCTAGTTTTGTGGCCCTGGGAAAGCCACTTAACCCCAACTGCTTAGCCCTTACTACTCTTCTGCCTTGGAACTAATATCAAGTATTGGTTCCAAGAGGGAAGGATAAAAAAAAGAAAGAAAGAAATTAGCAGAGCATGGGAAAATGTACCCATCAGATCCATGGATAAGAGAAAAGTTTATGACTAAATGAGATACAAGAGATTATGGGAAGTAAAATCAATAATTTTGATTACATGAAATTAAAAAGCTTTTACAAACAAAATTAATGTAGTCAAAATTAGAAAGACAAAAAGCAAGGTGGAGGGAAAAAAAACGTTTGCAACTAGTTTCTTTTATAAAGGCCCCATTTCTCAACTATACAGGGAACTAGAGCCAAAGTTACAAAAATATGATTTGATATCAGTTAATTATATGAACAGTCAGTCTTCAGAGGAAAGAAACAAAGCTACTATAATTATATTTTTAAATGCTCTAAATCACTATTAACTAGAGAAATGCAAATTAAAATTCTGAGATATCACCTCACATATATCAGAGTGGCAAAAAAAAAGCAAATGACAAATGCTGGAGAGGATATGGAAAAAATTGGGACACCAATGCATTGTTAGTCAAGTTGCAAACCAGTCTAATCATTCTGGAGAATAATTTGGAACTATACTCAAAGGGCTATAAAATTGCATACCCCTTTGACTCAGCAACACCACTGCTGGGTTTATATTCCAAAGAGATCAAAGAAAAGGAAAAAAGGAACTATATGTACAAAAATGTTTATAGCAATATTTTTTGTGGTTGCAAGAATTGGAAGTCGAGGGAATGCCCATTGATTAGGGAATGACTGAACAAATTATGGTATATGATTGTAATGGTACATTATTGTGCTATAAGAAATGACAAGCAGGATGGTTTCAGAAAAACCTAGGGATTCATGTATGTATATGAACTCACGTAAAGAGAAGTGAGCAGAATCAGGAGAATATTGCAGACAGTAAAAGCAATATTATAAGGATGCTCAACTGTGAAGAACTTAGCTACTATGGTCAAGACAAGGATTCAAGATAGTACCAAAGTACACATGAGGAAAAATGTTATTCCCCTCCAGAGAGAACGAAAGACTATATTTTTATTTTATTATATACTATACTATATTTTTAGTTTAGTTTTTGCAATATAGTTAATATGGAAATACATTTGGCATGATCTCACAGGTAAAATCAAAGTGTTTGCCTTCTCAAGGAGGGGGTGGAGGGGGAGAGAGATCCTGAAACCCAAATTTTAAAATGTTTATGTGTAATTGGAAAATATTTCATGAAATAAATCTTAAAATTAAGAAACATTTTTTTAAAGTTGATGCTTGAGGGGCAGCTGGTAGCTCAGTGGATTGAGAGTCAGGCACACAGATGGGAGGTCCTGGGTTCAAATGTGACCAGAGACACTTCCTAGATGTGTGAACCTGGACAAGTCACTTAACCCCCATTGCCTAGCCCTTATCACTCTTCTGCCTTGGAACTAATACACAGCATTGATTCTAAGGCAGAAAGTAAGGGTTTTAAAAAAAATAGTTGATGCTTGAGTTGCATTTTAAAGGAAGATAGAGATTCTGCATGGGGGGGGGAGGCAATTAATAAAAAGGCAGACTGAAAGTCACAGTGATTTAACAACAAAAAGCATCAATTTTTTTTCAAGTAAGAAAGTTCATTTTCTTTTCATTTCTCCAGGATCAGGATAGTTTATTACACTTACAAAGAATTCCATTTTTTTTTTTAAATTCTATTTACATTTAGGCAGTTAGGTGGTGCCAAGGGATAAAGAACCAAGCCTGGAGTGGGAAAGACTCATCTTCTTAGTTCAAATCTGACACTTACTAGCTATGTGACCCTGGGCAAGTCATCCTGTTTGCCTTGGTTTCCTCATCTGGAAAATGAGCTGGAGAAGGAAATGGCAAACCATTCTACTCTTTTTGCCAAGAAAATCCCAAATGGGGTCATGAAGCAAAAATATAAAATATAAAATCATCAGCAAAGAACAACTGAACACCAAAACAACAATTTACATTGCTGTAATTACTCTATATATGACTACATAGTTTTCTAGTTTTGCTTATTTAATTTTTCATCAGTTCATATATCTTTCCCATGTTTCTGTGAATTCGATTTCATTATTTACATTGCAGTACTATTCAATTATATTCATGTTCCACAATTTGTTTAACTATCTCAATGGACTAACCATCCCCAATGAACAATTACTTTGTTTCCAGTTGTTACCATAAAAGTGCTATTATAAATAATTACCCTAATCCCAAATGGAGTTCCACAATGGTTAGAGGAATCCACATTTCTAACAGTGTTTTAATGTACCTAGTGTTGCCTGTCTTTCAGCAGCCCCTCCAACATTTCCATCTTTGTCATCTTTGAGAACTTGCTGAACATTAAGGCAAAGCTTCAGTGTTGTTTTAATTTGCACTGCTATATTAGTGATTTGTAAGAATCTTTTATAAGGTTAATATTTTACAATTCTTCTTTTGAAGACTATTCATATCTCTTAACTATCCAACCTCTTAGCTAACATTACTTGATAGTATAGCAGATAGAGAAGTGTGCTTAGAGGCAGGAAAATCTCAGTTCAAAACTTAATTGAGAAACTTCTTAGTTGTATGGTCATGAGCAAAACCCTTAACATGCCTGTGCCTTAGTTTTCTCACCTTTTAAATGAAGGACTTGGAATTGATTGCCTACAAAATCCCTTCTGGTTCTAAATCTATAATCAATTGGGTAATGACTTTTGTTCCAGAACATTTGGATTAATCCCCCACATATCTTGTAATATCAAACTTATATCTGGGATATTTGATGCAAAGATTTTTTCCTAAATCAAGTTTCCCTACTTATCCTAGCTTCATTCATTTTGTTCATGTAAGAGTTTTTGGTTAATTTTTTTTTCAATTTCAAGTCATTGAAATTGTCTGCTTTATCATTTGTGTTCTCTTTGACCCCTTGTTTGATTAATAATTTCTTCTCTAGTCATTACTGTGAAAGATGTTACTGTCTATTTTCCTCCCAATTTTAAAAATGTATGACCTTTTTTTTACTATGCATTTGAACCTTAAATGGCATATGGCATAAAATGGTCAAATATATTTTTGGTCGATCTGCTTGTCAGTTTTCCTAGGAGTTCTTGCCAACTAGTAATAGTTCCCCAAGTAGTTTATAACAAACACTGGGTTACGGAGTTTAGTTGTTTCTGAATGATGCTCATGTAATCTGTTCAACTGATTTATTTTTCTACATTTTAACCAGTACCAAGAAATTTTGCTGATTACTGCTTCATAACATAGTTTGAGGTCTAGAAGTGATTAACACAGGTAGGGAAGTAAGAAATAGCATGCCCTTCCATTCCAAATAGCTAGATGATAACTAAATGTCTGGCAGTCTATTAATTACAATATTTAAAAATATATCTTAGCAGACTACCTAGAATACCAAATGAAAAACAGATAATTAAGTTTTTACAAAAAATCCATTATAAATAAGAGAAAAATTAAAAGTATAATATCTTCTATAAATATCTAAATGATACTAAAAATACCCATTCTAACAAACATTTACCAAAGACCTAAATCTTGGATGTATTTCTCTTAAAAAAAGAAAATTAACATGTTTTTAAAGGAAACTTTATTAACTATTCAAAAAATATTTATTTAGCACCTTTCATACCTTCTATGTGTGAATGGTACTAGAAAGGACTAGAAATAGAACTAGAAATAGGACTAGAAATACAAATTCAAAAAGGAAATACTCTTGTTCTCTAGGATGTTACATTCTATGGGATGTACAGAATATATACACAAATATAAAAGAAAACTGAATAAAGACAGAGCATGATGAATAAAAATAGGGCAAAGACTTAAAAGAAGAATAGGATTTTCAGTGGCAGAGATGAAGAAAGAGTGCCAGGACATCCTACTTAAATATACAGGAGGTGCCAAGATAAGGAGTCAAATTCAGAAAATAGTTACTATCTAGTCTAGTTGTAATGTAGAGCTCATGAAGGTGATTAGACATTAAATATGAATGGAAAGGAAAGAGAAGAAGGCATTAAATGCTAACCTAAACAATCAATAAACATTTATTATGTGCCAACAAAATGTCAGGTTCAGTGTGAAGCACAGAGGATAAAAATAAAAAAAGTAAACCAATCCCTCAAGGAGCTTACATTCTATTAAAAAAAAAAGCGAGAGGGAGAGAGACAACATGGACTTTTATAGGTCCATAGGGGAAAAAAAAAGATACAAAATTCCTGGAGAAAAGTGTGGAGGGATTGCATTCTAAGTGTGAGGGATAACCAGGGCAAAGACAAAGAGACAGAAGATGGAGTGTTGTTCTGTGTGAGAAAGAGCAAGAATGCCACTTTGAATTATAGAGTAAATGAAGGGTAGTGAAATAAGGTAATTACTTGAACCTAGACTGATGATAAATAATAAAAAAGTTTTTTTAAAAGAATGGGGCAAGGCATTTTTTAAAAAAGCAAAGGAAGAACTTCCTTTTAAATCTATAGAATAGTCAATGCTTTTAGAAACCTCCCTCCAAACCTTTCCCTGAACACGTTCCTGCCTTTTTTTTTCCCCTGGGTTTTCAAACCATGCCCAACTACAGTCTAATCCTGAGACCTCTTCACCCTGGATCATACCACCATAGCAACTGCTACCATGGAATATCTCTTCCTAAGGACTTTCTTCTATACCTTTAGGAATTTCTCCTGAAGTCTCCATTTCATGAAGGAACCCAGACCAGCTTCTGTTCATTCCCCTACTGACCCTGTTCCTGTTCTTCTGGACTTTTATGGCCTCCTGCCAGGTATCTTCACACTGCACCTCAACCACAACTACTTTTCAGCTTCCTTTTGCATGTTGCCTTCCCCTATTTGAATGTAAGCTTGAAGGAAGGATCAGTCTTTCTTTTTTGTTTGTTTTGGTATCCTCTGTGCTTAGCACTTACCTGGCATATAATAAGTGCTTGATAAATATTTATTTCTTTCCTTCTAAATCAGTCATAGAATATTCTGGCCTTCTGAAGATATGGACAATCATGGTCCCCACTTTATGTTGAGTTCCTTATAACCAAGCCCAAATAGATGTCCCAGGAATAGCAATATATGAAACAAAACTTCACCTTGCAGGATATTTGTTTCAAAAAATTGGAAAATGAATTACTTTATTATTTTATATTAAAAGGCAAAAATAGTTCAGCATATAAAGCTGACTACATATTTTTACAAAAAGAAACATGATCTAAAATAGTAAAATTATGACAAGAATGAAGTACTGTATATAAATATTTATACTTCCAATTCTATTAAATGAATGATGTACTTGGCCTGATTTTGTACTCTATAAATAATATTTCTTTGGAAAGAAATGTACTTAGTAATATTACCTAGCCAAGAGTTTTAAATGAAATTGTCTTATATCAATCCAGAACTATTTTGAATAAATAAAAACTCATTGTGCAAAAGAGTTTAATCAGGGGGCAGCTGGGTAGCTCAGTGGATTTGAGAGCCAGGCCTAGAGACGGGAGGTCCTAGGTTCAAATCTGGCCTCTGACACTTCCCAGCTGTGTGACCCTGGGCAAGTCACTTGACCCCCATTGCCTAGCCCTTACCACTCTTCTGCCTTGGAGCCAATACACAGTATTGACTCCAAGACGGAAGGTAAGGGTTTAAAAAAAAAAGAGTTTAATCAATTTTATTACCATAAAAGCTATATTAAAAACTAGAACAACTAATATTCACCAGCATTTTCTAGGGAAAAATCAGAATTTTTTCCCCAAATGAAAATTGTCTAATTTTAAAATGGTATAAAATCTTATGTATTATTTTCATTCAGTAATCAAGCTACCCTTCTTAAAATTGTCATGTTATTTCTCCATTATCAACTAGGTATCAACAGTTTTAAAAGTATAAGTAACTAAGAGGCTATTTACTTTAACTGCATATGCCACACTAAAGTATCTACTTGAAGTTAAAAATTAATTTGAACATTAAATAAACCTTTTCTTTTTTTTTTTATTTCAAGCAAGGCAAGACTTCCAAACAATAATTGCAAAACTAACACAGCAACTAAGATGTGCTCATCTTTTAAAAAGAGGAAAGCTTATCATCACGAGAAGTATTTTAGGCTGTTGGCAGCTAGACATCTGATACATTACAAAATATATTCAATGTGTAATTTTCGGTATCTTAGGATAGCTAATGGAAGTAGGTATAATACAGCAATATGTTGTTTTCTATTTTCAGTCTTAATTATCTGCTTGATTTAACAGAATCAGAAATATTTTTATGTAAATTTCATATTTTTAGAAGACTAAAATTATTTGTGGCTATTTTTCTAATAATGATCCTCCATCATGATTACTATTGCATTTCAAATAATGGGGATACTATGCTAATTAGATATTGAAATATTAACTATAGAAACAAAAACATGTGGAAACATATTAAACATCAGAGCAATACAATCAGGCAAATATTCTGCAATTAATGCTAATGAGGAAAGTGATATGATATGCTGAGTACAGACCATCCAATTATATCAAATAATTTTTTAAAGTAGGGTTTAAAATTCATTAAGTTGTATTTTTGTAAGTTATTTACCTTAAAATTATTTAATTCTAAAAACTGTAGAAATTTGTATTTTCTGAACATACAGTGATTAAACCAATAGGATCTTTCAAGAACATGCCAAGTATTATGAAGGTAACATGGTGGTATTAGAAATTCTCCCAAGATTATCCATAAAACACAAAATTCTTACTTTGATAAGAAAAACGTGATGATATTAAAACAATAAGAACTTTTTTAGCATTAAGAAACTAAATCTTTATTTCTTGGGGCCTTGAATGAAATTTCTAAAAATTATAATGATAGTGACAATAGTTCTCTTAATGATGTGACTTTTTCTTTATGCTACAAGGCATTTTATTTTCACTTATAGTCACTTGTTATGTCAACAAGAAGGTAAATAAGAGATATCTGAGAGGTTTTTCTAAACACACCTTTGACATTCCCCCATAAAATTCAATAAAGTATGTCGTCATTGTTGTGTCAAGGAAAGGAAAAGTTGTGACTGCCCTCCAACAGCATTGTTACCTAATGTGAATGGAATTTGCTTGTGTGTATTTACTATTATTAAATCACCTTCTAACCAATTAAACAATCAACAAATATTTATTAAGTACTGTTGTGAAAAATTATCACATCAATATGATTTCCAAGCTAACAACAGGTTTTACTGAAAGCAGGCCAGTTTCACAATAAAGCCGGACTCTGTCAGGATCAAGACCAAAGACCCCAAGCCTTGGGAAATATCCTTTTTTTTTTTTTTAAGCACAGAAATCTGATGACATAGTGTAATAAGATACGGTCAGTATTAAAATAGAATGGATGCAAAATTCTTTCACATAGGCAGGTCCTAATCAATGATGCAAGTGCTGAATAAGCTGGAAAGTACAAAAATAATCATTATGGATGGTAACTTTATGTTTATTATTATTACTGACCCTTCCAAGACCTCTGCAATGAAGGGTTGGGTCTAATTGTTTTTTGCTGACAATTATGACTTAATACTAGGAGTCAACAGTTAAATGACTGGCATTTGCTCCCAAGAGCAATCCTCCACTTCCCTTTTTTATCTTTGTCATACACCCCAAAGGCAGCCCTTCGCCTCCTAACTTACTCTATTATGTTTACATGCACAAGGTGTGGTGGGCTTGGTAGAAACTTTGAGTTACAGACAAGTTCAAAGTGCCTGTCAGCAAGATTTAATACCACTCTAAGCTATATTTTTCTTAGCTAATGCTTGTAATTCATATAAAGTAAACTATATTGTTTGTGTTATCATCATAAAAAGGGGGAAGAGGGTTTCACACTCATGGTCCTCACAGTGGCTCCATCAATAGAACACTGGACCTAGAGTCAGAAAGATCTGAATTCAAATCGAGCCTCAGACATGTAGTAGCTGCATGATCCTAGGCAAGTCTCATAACTGTTCACCTCAGTTTCCTCATCTGTAAAGTGACATGGAGAAGGAAACAGCAAACCATTCCAGTGTCTTGGCCAAGAAAACTCCACACAGGGTCACAAAGAATTGGACATAATTGAATGGCTGAATTACTGAATAAGAAATATGCCAGACAATGCACTAAGAGCTAGGGATACAATGAAAAATCAAATATAGTCCCTGTTATCAAAGAATTTATATTCCGAGTAAAACATTTATAAATCAGCATATACAAGATGAATACATATAGAGAATAAAAAGAAGGTAGTCTAAGAGGTGAAGGCACTAAAAGCTGTGAGGATCTGAAAAAGGATCCTGGAGGAGATGGTGCCTGAACTGACTTAAAGCAAATCAGGGAATCAAAGAGGCAAAGATGAGGAGTTCATTTGAGGCATGGAGGACAGTCAGTGAAAACACATAAAGATGGGATATAGGCCAGTATGGCTGTACCATAGAGTATATAGAGGGAATTAATATGTTAAAAGACTAGAAATCTAGGAGTCAAGTTATGAAGTTTTAAATGTTGAACAGAAGGGTTTATACTGGATCAAAGCAGTTAAAAGACTTGGCAACTGGTTGAATATGTGGAATGAGTGAGAATTACAAGTCAAGAATGATAGCAATATTGTCAAGTGAGGTAACTAGAAGGATAATGGAGCCCTTAATAGTAAAAGGAAATCGGGAAGAGAAGTGGATTAGGAGGGTGAGGTAAGATGAGGAGTTCTGTTTCGAACATTTTGAGTTTGTGATGCCTATAAGAAACTAGTTAGAAACATCCATCAAGGCAGTTGGTCACATAAAATTGGAGCTCAGGAGAGACTAGAGTTGGATAAATTGATTTGGAAATCATCTTCTGATATGATTGCTGTACCTAGGAGAGTTGATGAGATCACAAAATAGAGTATAGAAAGAAAGGTGAAGAAAACTCAGGACAGAATCCTGATAGATACCCACTGTGACATGAAAATCCAGCAAAAAAGACCGAGTAGTAAGCAGATAAGTAGGACCAGAATCAAGAGATAGCAGTCATGAAAACCCAAAGAGAAGAAGAAAGTATGATTCAAGAGATGTTCAACAGTGCCAAATGTTGCAGAGTTCAAGGATGAAGACTGAGAACAGGCCATTAAATCTGGCAATTAAGAGATCAGTAGTAACTTTGGAAACCTCAGTTTCAGTTCATTAATGAAGAGGTCCAATTGCAGAGTTTGGAAAAGGGAGAGGAGAGAATATGAAAGTATTAATTATAAATGGCTAATCTGAGTTTTGTCAAGAAGGTTAAAAAAAAACAGCTAGCAGGTATAGTAAGTTCTCTTAAAAATGGGAGATTTAGACAAGTTTCCAAGTAACAGGTTAAGAACCAAGTAAATGAGAAGAGATTAAAAAGTTGGATAGGGGTTTGGGGGAAGGTATGAGAAAGACAGATAGGAGGTGACGGGAGAGAGAAGAGATGTGAAGGATGAATATTGATGGAGGTAGGCAATCTGTTGGAAAAGACAAGAGGGAATGGGATCAAGGGTTAGTCTTAGCAAGCATAGAGAAAGTGGGGAGGTGATGTCAGAGAGATGTGAAATGAGGAAGAGAAAAGGGGAAACTGGCAAAAACTGGTACTGGCAGCATGAGAACATACAAAGAAAGTAACTATCTAAATCATGTCATGATTTACAATAAAATGGCAATTTCATCCTAAGGCTTCTATTCTAGGCTTTGTTCACAAAACAATGCTATCTAGGATCCTTCCAACTTATACCCATAATTGTGACCTAACTTCAAACTATGTTCTTAAAAATGAAACTGGAAACTGTTTTTGTTTCCATTCAATTTTGGGAGCCATTTACTGCACAGTTACTTTCTTGCACCAAGAATATCTCCTCTTTTTTGTCATTTTCATACTTGGTTCACATGTTCACACAAATTACTACATCTTTGTGAGATAAGGCAAAAATAAATTCTACTTATAGTCGTTTTAAGACTTGTCCACAAAAGTATACAAATCAATTATATAAAAAGCAGCAATCTATACATATGGTAATTAAAGATGTTTCCCAAAGTTCTGAAATACATATGTATATACAATGTGAAATCTAAAAACTAAATATGAGGTCTAAAAAGGGAGTTTTAAATAAGCAGTGAATGCAGCATTGCTACCAAATAGTTTCTGATTACATCAAAGATTGATCCATTCATTCAACAAGTATCTAATGATTCCAGCTATCTCCTCAAATCAAATATTATCACATTTACATCTACTTGTGGAAAAAAAACTTTGGTAAATAGCTTGGAATTCCAGAACAAAAGTGAAGTGTTTCCCTTCCCTATTAATTACTAATACTTTTAAGAAAAGTAACTTCTTATTCCTATTTTAAAATTAATTAAAAGTTAAAATGAAAAATTAGAGGAATGTGACCAGTAAGAATTTCTATAAGCAATATAATTTAATCATGCAATGTCCTCTATAACTTAAGGCTAAATATGACAATAAAATTATTTAATCAGTTATTCGAAAAGTACTTATTAAGAACCTATTATGTGCCAGTCTCTATACTAGGTACTGGGAATTTAAAGACAAAAGTAAAAGTCCTTGCCCTCAGGGAGTCTATATTCTATCAGAGAGACATTTTAATAAATAAGTATATATATATATATAAATATATAAAAAATACAATGTAATTTCAATGTAGAGAGACATTGGCAGCTGGAGATCAGGAAAAAGGCTTCATGTTGGAAGCATCAATTTAGTTGAGGTGGCAGTTGATTTTTGCTTTGAAGGAAATGGGATTCCAAGATGTAGTGGGGAGAAGGAAATGCATTATATTTATGGCAGACAAACTGTACAAGGACAAGGAGAGATTGAACATTATGTTTGAGGGTCAGCACAAAGGCCAAATTGACTGGATTATAGACTTTGTCAAGAAAAGTAATATTTAATTAGCCTCCTTAGATGATAAAAACTTTAAATGCCAAACTGATGAGTTTGTAAATTATTCTAAAGGTAATAGGGAACCACTGGAGTTTGAGTCAAGAGTGACACAAGAAGATTTGTGCTTTAGGAATATGAGTTTCATGGCTATGGAGGAGCATAGATTGGTAATTTGAGAAACTGCAGTAATCCAGATGAGAGGTGATAAGGGTCTGAAGCAGGTTGGTGGTCATGTGTCTCAAATCTGGTGATAGATGCCAAAGCTGTTGTGGAGACAGATTTGACTGTATTCAAGTTTAACAAAAATTCACAAATGTTTTCTCTTATATAGTCTTCCTGAGAGATGTCATTTAAGGGGGAAAATTTTAATTTTACAATTACTTATTTTAAATTTTCCTAAATATGCCATCAGGCAATCATGAAAGTCTAATCCAAAATAATTCCCTAAATGACAAATGATTTTTTTTATTCTCTCCAATTCAAGATTGGCCTCCTTTTTAAAGAAATTAATATTAGTTATTATTAATAATATATAGAAGAAATTATTAATAGAGTATGTTTATATACATATATAATAAAAAATTCTGTCAAATTTTTCAGTCTAGACTAGATTATATTTCAGTCTAGAATGTATTTTGCATTCAACAACAACCACTAAAATTGGATAAAAGTATACACTAACATATTATTCCCAGAGGCACAGAATAAGGCATATCATCAGAGCTAAAGCCTTATAACTTGCAAGCTAAAATCCAAGTATATGTTCCAAAATTTCAAAATGCATATTTTAAAAAATTAATACACCATAATTTCAACAAAAATATAAAACCAAAATAATGAAAAGTGAAATATTTTTCATTAGCAATATTAATTAGTTTCACTTGAAAATGATCTTTAAATTACACATATTTTAATATTAATGTTTATTACCCAAGTTACAGTTAGCATGTTTATTTCAGTTCATTAAAATGGTTTCCCTCTATTTCATTAAAAGGCTGAAAAGTTAAATCAATTCCAATTTACTATTTTACTTATAATTTTAAGAAAATGAGTGCATTTAATATTACAACTATAATAAGTGATGACTAGTTCCAGTAGCAAAATCTCGGCAGGAAACAGATTTAGTAATTTAAGTGTTTCATAAGTTTTTGTAATTGAGGAAACTTTTCATAATCTGACATTTGTTAAAACCACTTATTAGAAATTATGCAGCACAGTAGCTGTGGAAATATGAGCTCACTTCACAATTATAAAGTCAGCCTATGTAGTCCTTTCCTATTGTATATAGTGGCATAAACCCCATAGCGGCCTATCAGCTAACTGGCAGGCAGGGGGCTGCTCTATTCAAAGTGAGAGATACAAGCTGCAGGGCAAAAACCTGGCAGCTCCCATCTGACCCCACAATCCCCTACTGGTGACAGCTCCAAGCTCCATAGCAAATTAGGCCTTCTCATATTACAATTGAAGAAGACAGATTCCATTAGCAGTATCTGAAATTGAGTGGAGAGCTGCACTGTTATCAGACTTGACTCATAAGCACTGCTATTAATCAGAGCTATGATAGCATTTATATATTTCAAGCTATCTGCTGCTGCTGTGATATTCTGCTACAAAGGGTTGATGGGACTTAGGAAAGTGAACAATAGAGCTTTCTGGGAAAAGCAGAGTAAATCAAGAAAGTCTATGACTTCCGAACATTCTGAAGGGATTGCGGTTTACATAAATTTTCTCCCAATTGGAGATTGAGCTCTTCCTCATCTTACACATGGGATTTAGTTGTCACTCAATGGTAACAGCTGTGAAAAGGTGAAGCGGCCCACCGCTCAGAATACTGCCTTCGCTTTTAAAGCAATTAACCCATGAACAGGAGGATACCTGGTGATATCAAAGGGATTAGGCTAGGCAGTGCATTATTAACATTTCCTTGAACTAATTCTAACTCTGACTAGCTGTCAGAATAGACTCCACAGTCTTAAAAAAAAAAAGAGTTTTTGCCCTGCTTTTTTCCTTCAACAATGAAGCTCTGCTACTTGAGCCTAATATGTCTGCTTTATAAAAAAATGCAAATGAACCAAGCTTTTAACGTACTTAAACAGTTTGATTCAATGCAATGTTATTACATGTATGAGAAAAATATATGATCAATTAGCTAGGGATCATAGCAGATATTCTTCTAAAAGGAAATTAATGCTTCAGTACTTTCTATTCTTCAACTATTAAAACTTGGTAACTATTTGTAACTTATGCATAGCTACCTCTGAAATAAGGAAAACCTCCACATTATTCCCCATGGCAATAATCTAAAATAATATTTGAAATGGAAAATCCTAATATTCCTTAATCAAGAGATTCTGCATTCTTTAAGATATGGAATTTCCATTTTCTATTCATTACTGAATGGAATCATAGTCAAGGCTGGCATGATGATAGCTTCAATTAATTTGCAAAAGTTTTATCAAATTAGTATTTGAAAACAATGTTTTAAAAAAATTTTCTGATTTACATAAATAATAACATTGACACAGAACAATCTGCCAGATGTAAACAATCTTAAGTTTGAGTATATTGTCAGTTCCATTATATAGTTGTAGTATACAGGTATGACCCACTCTGCACTAAAATATGACATACCCTGTACTATAATCTTATACATTTGTTCTAATTAATATCTGGAAATGCATAACATTTGCTATTTACCATTTTTACATTTCACCATTTTAAACCATTCATTCTCATGTAATTTCTTATGACTATATCTAAAGATTAACAGTGGAATGGTGGGCATGATTAAATCTCTGACATTTTTTAAAATTTAGCACAGAATTTTCTTTTGAAAGGTGAAGTTCATTTTCAGTTTTAAAGTAGGTGCCCAATAACTACGCTGAATGAATCCACGTTAATAAAACTTATTTTAAATCACTAAATTCAGCCTTGTTTTTTTCAAGAGATGCTGTTTCTATCCATTCCAACATGCAATGACAATTCATTTCTCATTTCTCTATCTTGTACCTACCAACAACAAACAAAAAACAAGCAAAAAAGTCCTAACAAGACATCCGACAGATTCCAAGACCAAAAACAAGCTAAGCCCAATATAAAGAATGTTTTTATAGGTACATTGACCATCACATGCCTCACTCTTATATCAGACTCTGTACTAATGTATTTGGAACTTAATGATGTATATAGGTTTAATTAACTATGACTGTAAGAGGCCCCAACTATTTTCACTGAGGAAGAAAGGTAATGCTTGCTGTATGTGGACACTCATAAATCATTCATGGCTACCCAAAGTTTTTATTTCTCTAATCGATAACTTCTTTAAAATTTTAAAACTGAAATAACCAATAATAGTCTTCCATATAATTCTAATTATTATATTTTATATATTATATAATATACATGTATATATTATATAATAATTATAATTATTATGGGAACTTTTTCCTTTAAACTAATATGTTTTATGAATTTCAAAGAGTATACTTCAAAAATGATTCTACCAAATTTTAGTCACAATATAATGGCTACTTTAATCCTGAAGCTGCAATAAAAGCACAAAGATTTTATTAGATATTACTATGTGTCATGCAGTATCATATTAATATAGGCATTATTTTAAATGAGTATGTGATTTCATATTAACAAAATCTATTAGCCTGCTTCTGAGACTTAGTACTTGTATGACCTTGAACAAATTACCTCACCTCACTGGGCCTCAGTTTCCTTTTTTGTTAAATGAGAGTAATAAACTAGACAATCTCTGAAATCCCTTCCAACTCTTGATTTATGATCTTATGAATTCCCACAATGTTTTCAAATATAATCCAATAGATGTGTAACAAATTGTCAATTATAAGAAATGCACATAATTGAACATTACAATGTTGTTGCTTCTTGAGAATATTTCCTAAAACAGTAATATTTGATGCTATTTTCCTGATTCACATATAGCATTAAAGCACAGCCAATATTAAGCTATTGTTGCCAATCATTTCTAAGAATTGACTAAAATACATCATTAATGACATTGCACAAGTTTTTTAAGGGATGCAAAAAAAGTAAAAAATTAAATAGTAGTCAAAGACAGAGTAAATTGTTCTTTCAGTCTTGTTCACTGTAAATTGGAGCTCTTTGCATCAATATGCTTAAAGAGAAATTTGCTTTTAAAATACAATCTTTGTTTAAAAAGGAACTAAAGGTCTTTATATCAACCCCAACAGTTAAATATAGTGAACAACATGTGAACAGTTACCTGGGAAAAAAATAAACCTGTTAAAAGAATTAATTTACTGCACACCAGTTAGCACTAATCCTACATGTACAGTAATGTTCTTTTAAATAATTAAAAAAAGACACAAAAGTAGATTCAACATCAAAATGTAATGATGATTTGACATGCAAATGAATAAAGTAGTGAAATATATCTTAAACAAATGCCTAGCTGAAGTGTAAATCTGTTAAAGCAATACATTTACTACATCCAGGTTAAAAAAAAGCTTTCACTGTAATGGCGGCACAAAAACTATGCCCTGCTGTTGGGTTTATGTTCACAGAAGAAAGGTTTTAAAGGTTAAGTTCAGGTCACACGACAAATGAAATTGTAACAACCCAACTGACATTGTATAATGTCTTCTTCCACTCAATCAATAGGGTACTGTTAGTCCTATTACCATAGAGATGGCTTGCTCCCTTCTGAAGGGTGTCTATTGTTTGACAAAACAGATTTGTCAACTGAACTGTTTTGTTCCCAAAGGATGTGTACTTTGTCAATTATTTGTATTCAAAATAATGAAGCATTTTCATATTAAAATATGTAGAACTACAGTATAAGTAGTTGGGTAAATGTTTTGAAAGAATGTAGGAGAGCTTTTCAAAATATAGTTTTGATTTCAAATGAAAGACCTTAATAAGTATAAATATGTAATTATATCAAATTAAATATTATGATCTTTAAAAAAACATAGGTAATATGCTATCATATGTAAAGACATTGTCAAGTATAATACAGATCATTTTCTTTAAAAATAAGTTATTTTTTTTAAAGAAAATTATATTCTCAGTCTATCTAGAACATTTTTAAATGTTACCTTGTATATGTGGTATTTTGTTGTCATGGATCTGACAGAGTGGCATTAATAATACATGTTAGTAGATAATATGCAATATTTGCATGAATAATATTTATGTCAATATTTGTATGACTTCTTAAGATATCTATTAACCATCTAAAGGAATATAAACACATTTTCTAAATCTTCATAAAATGTAATAAAATGTATATATTAAAAAACGCATTTCCAAATTTTAACCTAGGGGAGATTATGTCATGTTTTTTAAAATCCTGAAAAATCAGCTTCTCTCTCAATGAAAAGACTGACAGATTCTTAATTATAGCAGTCCCAGTAGGAATAGCTATAATAAAGATTATTCTGACCAACTGAGAGAAGGGGGGAAAGGATTCTTAACATTAATCAATCCAAACAATTGTTTTTTAACCAAACCTTTAAGATTTAGAAATAACTTTAATATATATACAAGTAAATGCAAGGGCATTATATAAAACATAGATAACTATATGCTAGAGGATAAAAATATGAATATGAAAAGTTAATATAAAAATAAAATAAAAGATGCAAGTCCATAGAATCAAAGAATTTGAGAGTTTGCAGAACCTCTGTGGTCTTCTAATCCAAGTCATACATGAAAGGAATTCCTACAATCATATACCTGGCAAGTGGTGATCTAGCCTCTGATTTTAGAGATATAAGAATGCAAGATTATTTTTTTGAAAAATAAGATTTAGCAAAATCTTGTTAAAACTTTACCACAAGACTAATTACGTTATAACATTAGCAAAAATGATGATGTAAAAAAAATTGGTTTCAAATAGGCATACATTTTGTACTTTGGGAATATTTTTCTATTCAAAGACAATACTTAGAACATTTCAGATAACTATCTAACATGAAATATACAATATTTTTAAGAAGCTATTTAAAATGAAATATGCCAACATTTTTTCCTTTTCAGGGAGAATTTAAAATTTGTTTGTATTTTTTTTCACTTCTGAAGTTCAGATCAGAGTAAGATTATGAATCTACCAAATGTCATTATCAAAGTCATTTGAAGAAAGAGTAATAAAAATAAACCAATAGCCAACTACTTCATTAAAAAAATAAGATAGCCTTTTAAGCACAAAGACAAAATTAATAAAGTTCTGATTTGCTTTGAAACAGTTAAAAAATAGGCCTAGAACATACACTAAGCATAATATTTCTATTCTCAGAAAAAAATAAATGGAACATTATAATATCTAAAATATATAATATATTTCATATTATATAATATAATATATATAATAAAATATAACAACTGGAAATCATTCCTGGTAACAGAAAAGCAGCTGCTTACCAGCAACAATGTAAGTAATGAAATGATGTTTACCATTTACCAAAAGGTGAAATTCATATTGTCAACAGGACCATCTGCATTTTCAGAAATGACAAACATCATTAGTTCTGCCTAAAAAGAGATATGTGATAATGAGACAGAATAACACTATCATTTCTTTGTAGGCAACAAACCCAAATGGGCAGCTGTTTGAAAGAAGTTATCTGATAGTAATATGAAATTATCAAAATGAAATCACTTGTTACAAAAAACCATTTGGGGGGAAAATATTTTGAGCATCTATAACTCAGATCTCATGAAAAAATGCTACTTTTAAATACCTTTCCAGTTACTCAAAATTAATTCTTTTGACTTATCAATTAATTTACCTGAAAACTGTGAAAAAAAGTAATGATGCTGCAGCTGCTCCAAATAAGCCACAAAGAAGATTTACTCGGTAGGCAATGGAACCAAAAGGGAATAGACCAATTGCCAGTTTGGCCAACAGAGTGAACAAAGGGTAACCGGGAGGATGAGCAACCTATGGACAAAAAAAGCAACAATCACAAAGTTTTCTTCTCGTCAAAACAATTTACACTGGAATTAACTTAAAAACAACTCCTTTCTCAGTTAAATTATGAAGATTAGAATCCCCTAAGCATATCTTTGAACACGGTTTCCCTGTAACATCTTCTCATGCCAATATAAACCAGCAATTTCTTTAGTTAGTTAGGCATAGTGCATATCACAATATATTACTTAGATAGGATGATACATTTCATTGTCAATTCTAAAATCATGTATTTAGGTTCATACTAAATTAGGGTCACTCAAAAGGCTATTTTTAAAAAGGAGATCCCCAAATATTTTATTGCTTAGAAAGTTGAAAGACCACACTCATATTGGATTACCACCATGCTGACAGTCCTAAGGTCTTGCCTAAAGGGATCATGCACCATAATAAAGTTTATTAAATAATAAAACTTATTAAAACTGTTAACCCGATTTATTTTATTCTCCACAGCTTATACAAAATTTGGGTTGATAATAAGACAGCTACTATATATACAGTAAAGCCTTTGCTTTATAATTTAGTATAATTGGATTGCAAATTTAAAGTAAATTGTCACATACTGTACTTATAAGTTAGTAAAAAATGTGGTTTGAAAATAAATTAATCTACTTTGCTCCATGCTTAATTAAACTTTCTTAATTCCTAAAACTGTTAATGAGAGCATTGATTAAACAATAAAACTAATACTTACTCCAAGCTCATATGCGGCTGTGATCAGCTCCCCTGTGAAAAAATAATGTAAAACCAATAATTACTATTAGAAAATGACACTCCTCCAAAGTTTTCAAAATCCAAATGCTTGCATTGGGGTTTTGCATTAATTTGACTGGATAAAACTGTAAATCTGTAGAGATTTAACGGCATGAAATTTTCTAAGAATATTTTCTCCCTCTGATCTTGTTGCACAAAATATCTTTTGTACTTTTTAATTGGTCAGTGAAAGTACAGGTGAGTTTTATTAAATATACTTATTTGCATTTTGTAATTTTTTTAAAACCTAAAAACGCCTTGATCTAAGGAACTGCTAAAAAAGTAACAAATTGTTATTAAACACTGTATTAGTCTTCAAGGATTTAGTATAGAACTGCCTACATTGGCTTTTTAAATATATATGACTAATAAGATGTAAAATATACCTGTAATCATATATTCAACAGCACATATGTTGTGGTTTAAATTAATATTTTTAAAATATATTCAATGCCTGCTCTAAGCTTCAGTTTTATTATCTAGCTATTTTGTCTTTACTAAAACAAGTTAACACAATTCAAAATCAAGTAGACTATTAGCCTATCATTCAGTAATTCAGTTATTTGGAAACTCAATACCTTCTGACTTTTAAAATACTCTGGCATTTCAAGGAGCTGTATTTTTGTAAATATTTTGTAAATGCTCCCTCCATCTATAGATCATAAACCTTTTAAAACTTAATAGATGATCTTTCAGAGTAGCTGTGGGCAAAAACTTCATCACTCTGAAACCAATTTGGTGATGTGCCTCTCTGATCTCAGGTTAGTCTATGACAATGTCAGTTTGTCACTAACAAGAATTCAGAGTCATCTCCATGCCAAGATGATATAAAGGAACAGGGCTTTACTACAGAAGATGACTTATTTGTATTGGCACTCAGTGGCATAGTCCTACTTTCTAAGGGACTGTTCCTTAAAAATGGAGACCATGCAACTAAGAATCTTTTCACTTTAAATAGCATTTCTAATAATTTCTTTTAAAATAAAAGCATTAAGAAATGTACATCAATGTCAAATATTCTGTGCTTTAAGAGGACTAAGGATGCTTATCCATATTTAGTTATTTCAAGATTTGAAAAGGGATGCAAAGCTATCATGCTAAGTAACTGTTAGAAAATAATGAGACAACTACAACTAGATTTTTATGTCTTAAGCTGGTGACTCTGGGACAGTATGGAACAATAGGTTAGAAGACAGCCTTCCAGTCAGGAAAATTTGAGTTCAAGTCTTATCATTGACATGTAATGGCTGAGTGATCCTGGGCAGGTCGCTTAACTTATAGATGCTCCAGGTAACTCTTTAGAACTGTAATTTGCAGAGAAGATACTGATCCCCACTGGGTGGGAGAGATTACTCACAGGGAGTTCTCAATGCCAATGATATCACAGATCAGTCTAAAATCCAAAAATCAATTAGTAATTATTTCATACTCATAACCTCTGAGGCACTCTGCAGCTTGAAAGTTGGCCTATTCAGGTAAACGGCTCGTCTTTGAAATTTTCTCATAAAGATACTTAAAAGCAGCTTAGAAAATTTAAAGACTAAGCATCAAATTTTTTGTGTGTACCACAAATACTTTCTTAAAAAATAACATTTTTAAGGAAAACAGCAATGAAATTTAAAAAAATTTTTTAATGTACGAAGCTGACACAATTCAAAGTGAAATGGAATGTGAGGCAATTAGCACAACTGTGGATGGTACATTTCATGATGAAGTAAAGATTATTTAATATGTAGTTACTATTTGATTCAATATTAAGTACATCCCAGATTCAAGGTGACATGCCAGGAAGTAATGTTTTTTTTTTTTTTCATGGCAGTGTTAATCTTTTATATATCTCTATAAATGCTTAAATTCTAGAGAAGGATGGAATCTTATAGATCACTATTTTAAAATTACCATACATTCCATAAATACTCACTATTAAAGTCAATACTTAAAAGTGAATATATAAGATAGCATAGTTTCTCCTAAATGCCTCAAAATACAATTTTCTTTTTTTTTATTTCTCCTTTCTCTATCTCTTCTAGCAAAAAGTTACCGTCTTTTATTTTACTTGAGTGTTGCAAAAAAGGAAGAAATCTAGGATGTCTGAAATTTCCATTACTAACTAGTCAGGATTTTTAAGCTAAAACCTGGGGTGGAGAAAAAAGGACAAATTGCTTCAGATACAAAGCATAAAAATACACATTTAATAAGAAGCTAAATATAGATATTTTGGTGCCTACATTTGGTGTTGGACCTGAAGAAGAAAAAGTAGTAATAAGATACATAAGTAACAACCTACTCTTCTTGAGAGAATCTTTACTTTTCTCCCAACACAAGGTGTCAGGCCCAAATGAATAGGAAGCTGAAATAAAATCTCTGTAAAATCTTAGCAGGTTCACTTACCCTTAGCTAATGAAGTCACAGAAATTCATTAGTCCCCCAAATACTAGACTGTAATAAAGGTCATTTTTTTACACAACAATTTGGTCATAGGTCTTTAAATACTTGTGCCATTCTGGATCTAGACCTTTTTTTAAAGTCAGATTTGTATGTGAACTGGAGGATGGAAAACATGATAATATGAGGTCTCCAGCTGGCACACAAAAGACAATCTGTAGGACACACCAAGAAGAAACATCAGTGCTTTATATTGGTTTTATGATATGAACTTTATTTGAAAGAACATTTACTTACAGATAAATACAAACATTTCACTAAAAAATACAATAATTCATTATTATTATCAAGTAAAAGATTACATTGACATAACTGAAATAAATGCTTTCATCATTACCAAATACAAAAACAAAGAATAATGAAAGGAAGAACTTGGCTTCAAAGGAGAAAATAGTTTTAAAGTGAAACTCATCTTTAAGACATCATATTTATTTGGGCAATGTATTTATCTCAAAAATATGATTAGCAAGATGTAGCATATAATCACTGCTTTGACAATATAACATCATAAGCCTGGCAGCTAGGTGGAGTTATGGATTGAACACTGGGCCTGGAGTCAGTAAGACATGAGTTCAAATTGGCCTCAGCCACTTACTAGCTGTGTGAGCCTATGCAAATCACTTAACTCTGTTTGCTTCAGTTTTCTCAATTGGAAAATGAGCTGGAGAAGGAAGTAGCAAACCACTCCACAATCTTCCCCTCTCCCCCCCTAAAAAGGATCACTAAGTAGAAGGACAAGACTGAAATGAATGAACAAGGAAGATGGAAAATTTATAAAATCTTCTAAAATCTTTTGCTACCTTTGAGAAGAATTACTCCCCTCACCTAAAAGTGAAAGGAATTTATCAGAGAGGGATATTCAGAAAGGAAAACTAAGTTCTTTTTGTAAGTACTATGATGATGAAAAGTATGCCAAGAGAATTCAATTCTAAAAAAGATACATTTTCTTTTGTAAATAAATTCACCCATTTTTGAATGTTTTCATTATTCCAGCTTTGCATGTAAAATAGCTTGAATGAAGTAAACTCATAGATAAGTAGTAATATTAAATACCTTATAATGAAACAACAGGAGTAACATTTCTTCTGCTTACCCAAACTGACAGGATCACCCTAGCATAAGTTTGATGAATCAATATCTGCATCTGAACAAATTTAATCAAGTGGACAGATTTATTATCAACTACCACATTATAGCTTTAATAGAGCAATTACACTAAATCATCAAATCTTCATTTAACAAGACTGACAAAACACTGTGCATTGATTCTCCCAAGAGAAGGAGCTAAAATATACAATTCAAGTTCTTAAAACGATACACTGTAACTTGTGGATAGGAGGAAAACACTAGCTATTAGACCCAGGGTTTCAAAGAACACTGACCTTGTAACCAAAGGGCCTAGTTTTCCAGTTCTACTTGCAATTCTATCTGCTTGTGTAAACTGGAGCAAGTCACTAAAACTCCCAGGGCCTCAATTTCCTCATCAGTTTAAAAAAAAAAAAAGAGGGTGGGCTAGATGGCCTGAGGTCCTTTTCTGATCTAGATCTATGATCCTGTGTGACCCTGATCAAGTGGTTTCCTCATCTATAAAATAAGGTAACTGACTTGGATGATCAATAAGATCTCTTTTTTATTACAATTCTAAAGCAAGCTAGCTCTTGTAGCAAAGAGGTAAATTATTTTCCCCAATGCTCCGCTTTCTTTAATTCCAAGATGTTAAACTAAGAGCATTAAACATTCTTTAAGTTGGAGACTTAAAAACACAAAAGCGTATTTTGTCAAAAGGTACAAGGTGTGGAAAGGAGTTTGACATTTGGCAGCCCTGGTCAAGGAACGCAGGAGTTAACTCATCCCCAGCTTCGACAGTCAATTAAGCATTCATTAAGCGCTTATTGTGTGCTTGGCAGTGCTAAGGAAAATACAAAATAAAAGAGGCTATCAGGATGGGGGGAGGGGGGAATCTGGGATGCGGGAAGACTCCTAACCTCAGAGATGGGGTTCCATCTACTTTCCAGAGAGAAGCTGGCCTGCCCTGAGGGGAATGGAAGGGGGGGGGGGGGAACGAGACCCCTCCTCCCACTACAGACAAGCCAAGAGTTGGGACTCCACGTGCGCGGACTGAAAGAGGCTAGCCACGAGGGGGCGGTCACATGATCTGCTTCAGTAGAAGAGAGAGCGAGAAGGAAAGGCTGCGGCGGTGAGCGGGGTATAGGGAAAGATGGCCAAATTTCTACTTTACCCGAGTCTCCTCCCGGCAACGAGGGAGGAAGAGTGAGGAAGAACACGCTTGACACTGCAGAGAACACGGCGACGGCGGCACCGAGGCCCCCCCGCCCGCCATCGCCATAGAAACCCATGGACAGTCCGGGCAAGGAAAACTGAGGCACCAGCAGTAACTGGGAGTGGGCTGGGCCCCCACAGGGCCCTAAAGCACACTCCTGACACCTGTCCACCCGGAGGAGCGGCGCCTGCCGCGGCTTCTTCCAGGTGCAGGGCGCCCCTTAAGAGGGCGACATCTTTTCCCTTCACAGTATGGGGGAGAGGAAGAACAATCTCCACTTCGTTTCGGGCTTGCGCTGCCTCCGCTTTCCCAGCAAAGGGCGAACTACCAGAGAGTTTGGCTATAGGAAAGGCCGAATTAACCCTGAAAGGAAATACTCTTGGCAGGAACGAGGGCCCGACCACCTACACACCGCCCTTCTCTATTATCTTCCCCTCTCCAGGGCCCCGGTTTGGTAAGTTCTTGAGAGGAAGAGACGGCAGCGGAGCCTGAAAGTCTGAGGAGGATCTTATCGCCCTCCATGGTGTGGGGTGGTATTACACCCAAGGAGGCCTATCTCATCCCACCCTCCCAAGTTGTCAAAGGGCACCTAGGGAAACTACCCTTAGGAAGTATTTATCACTTGTTTCCAGGCTTCAGAGCAGAAAAGAGCTTATCAGTATTTAGCTTCTCATTTTACCCAGGAGGCTTAGAGACGGGAAGTGACTAGCATAATGGTCAAATGATCCAAAAAAATCCAATTCAATTTAAGAAACATTTGTAAAGTGCCTCTTACGTGTTAAAAAAAACAAAACACACACATGGACAAGTTGGTACCATGAGTTGGGGATACAAAGACAAAACCAGAGACTCTCCACTCAAGAACATATATTCTCTACTAATAGTGATACTATGTCACTAATAATAATAAACAGCTAACATTTATATAGCACTTACATTGTGCCATTCTGTGCTAGACTTTTTTTCAGTTTGATCTTCATAACAACCCTGGGAGGAAGGTGCTATTATTATCCCCATTTTATAGATGAGAAAACTGAGGTAGAGGTTAAGTGTCCTGCATAGTTAGTAAGTGTGAATTTTCAAGTCTTCCTCACTAAAGGCCCAGTTCTCCATTCACTGCCACCTTACATCTTAGCCCCAAATAATTCTCAGGCTTAGAGTAAATTATTGAATTTTCTCTATTTTCCAATGTTAAACTTGGGGAGTAAAATATTTTATATATATATCAGATTTCAAAGTAGATGTAAGGGAAAATAATTTGTCCATTTTTAATTTAGTTATGCATAATAAAAAATTAGTTTCATTATTTTTTGCAAATAATTAGAGCTCTTATAGAAATATCTCTTAATGATAAGGGTTTTGTTTTTCCTTCAAGCACAAATATAAAATTACAAAATATAGAATCAACTTGAGAAGCTATAATGTTAGCAGTGGATAAAGAACTGGGCCTGGAGTCTGGAAGACTTGAATTCAAATTCACACTTACTGGCCATTCAAGACACTTAACCTTATAGTGTCCCATGAACCTCTCAAAAAATATAAATTGTTGAGTAGTTCCCAATCTGCAAAAGATTAGAGGGTGTTTTTACCCAGAATCCCTAAATTTAGGAAATCATAGGTCCTGTAAAAAACAAACATTAAGTGTCTACTAAGTGCAAGAGGGCAGATGGGAAATACTGAAGGAAATAGGAAGTTTAGATAAGATATAGTCACTACCCAAGAGAGATTATAGTCTAAAACAAGAATAAATATTTTAACTTTAAATAACTTGAAGCATTTTTCTTGTCTAGCAATTGTTAGGCAGCTCAGGGCAGGAGAGAGGAAACTATTATATTTCTGGTCCCCACCTTCTTGTTGACTAGTGCCCCATATTCCTAATTCTACCCTTCAGATATTATTCCCTATAAAAAAGGAGTTTCCTTTATCCTATTGAGGGAGTTCCCTAAGGCGGTCCTTGAAAGGGAAGGAATACCAACTCCTTTCCTTTCCTTGCTGACTTGCTTTTAGACACAGGCTCATTTGTGCAAAAGTTTCTTTTGGTGCAGATTCACTTTGTCTTTCATTACTTTAGGAAGCTATAAAAAGTTTTAACTCCTCTTCAGTTTAGCTTTAATCCCCTGTATTTCATCAGCATACCTTATAGATCTGTCTGTTTCTCCTTTTGGCTGCCTTACCACTCTACTACCTCCAAAGACAATACAAACCAATAATATATTAAGCAAATTCATTAGCTTAAAGAAACAAGTTTCCTTAGAATAGATGGTAATAAAGAAAGCAAACAGCCTCTTAAAGGAAGCAGGTGAGTTGCAAGGGAAAAAAATGTCATCTCTTCTAGCTCTGCTTCAAAGATAAGAGAACATCTCTGCATTGTTCCACTCGGCTTCACTCTTCATTTCATTCTTTCTTAAAATTTCACATTCACTCCCTCTGAATTTATGGTCATATGGTCATAGCAACAGGTATAGAAGCAGTGAAATTACAGGATTGTTTCCCTTTCAAAAACATGTCCTCATCCTTACCCACACTTTTTGATGTCATCACCTCCCACAAAGATTCTCTTAGGAATAGGGGGCTAAGTCCTTCTAGGGCAGTAGAGACAGTGGTCTCCAGTGGTCTGCTACAGAGATTTTGCCTTCTTGTAATATTAGCCAAATCACTTCACATGTGGAATGACATATCAAAATTGGCTCTTAAGAAACTAGGAATGATTAAACTAGCATCCCAGGTAATCCTCTCACATTACTATTTGCAGCAAATATACATAAGAATACATAGGACATTGCAAAACATCACTGTCCAGCTTGCTTCTATGACTTCAGGACATATAATACGTATGTGTCATAGCAGTAACGTATATCCATAGAATAAAAGCAAATAGGCATAATACCTAAACAGGCCTACTCGGAGGCCTATAAAATAGCAGAATATGCAAAATGAATAAAATAAGGCTATGCATAGCTAATACTCAAAATATCTATGTCATCCTCAAAATATAGGATAAATTAATAGATCAATGAACATGTGAAATTTCCTGCAAAGCATATATTACATAGGAAAATAGTGTTTTCATCTGGCTATATGTGTTTCTACTTCTCCAGATTCCTTTGTGTAATATGTTAGTTTTAACACTAGTGAAATAGGCCTAGTCTTTCTCCAACTTGCTGACTTTTTGCCACTCTACCTTAGATGCCATGTTTAATCATTAGTGTCATCAGAATTGTAGCCTCACAAAAAAATTGGAAAGTGAGGGATTGTCCTTTGATTGGGGAATGGCTGAACAAATTGTGGTATAGCATGGTGATGGAATACTATTGTGCTATAAGAAATGATGCACTGCTTGATTTCTATAAGAATTGGAAAGATCTACATGAACTGATGCAGATTGAAATGAGAAGGATCAGGAGAACATTATACACAGTAACTGAAACATTGTGGGATGATCAAATGTAATTGACTTTACTACTGAAAGCAATGCAAGTATTCAGGACAGACCTGAGGGATGTATGAAAAGAATGCTATCCACATCTAGAGAAAGAATGGTTGGAGAAGAAATGCAGAAGAAAACGTGATTTATCACTTCTTTATATGGGTATATGATTTGGGGGATTGAATCTAAAAGATCACTCTATTACAAAAATGAATAATATGGAAATAGGTTTTGAGTGATAATACATATATAACCCAGTGGAATAGTTTGTCAGCTCTGGGAGGGGGAAGGGAGAGAACACAAATCATGTAACCATGGAAAAATATTTTGAAAAAAAATAAAAATTATATTTAAAAAAAACAGAATTGTAGCCTCAGATTCCTAAACCTGAACTTTTGAAATCTTTTTGCACCCTTTTCAGTGAGTCAATAAGCATTTATTAAGTGCCTACTATGTGCCAGGCATTCTGTTAATTTCTAGAGAACAAAATCAAAGAACAATCTCTACTCTCATGGAGCTCACAGTCTAATGGGGGAGACAATATAGTTGTTTCACTATGTGTACAGGACAATGTGTATTTCTATGTGTACAAACAATATGTGTACAGGATTAATTGGAGATAATAGAAAGAAGGCACTAACATTAAAGGGGATCAGGACAGGCTTCTCATTGATGGTGGGATTTTAGCTGGGACAAGGAAGGCAGAGATGAAAAGGAAGGTATTCCAAGCATAAGTAATAGCCAGTGGAAATTCCTGTAGTCTGGAAAAGGAATGTCTTGTGAAAATAGCTTCAAGAAGGTCAGAGTCACTGGTTTATGGAGTATATGGCCAGGGACTGTAAAGTGTAAGAAGACTAGAAAAGAAAGAGGGGCTCAGGTTTTGAAGATCTTTCAATGCCAAACAGGTTTTTATATTTGATTCTGGAAGAAATAGGGAACCACTAGAGCTTATTGAACAAGGAAGGGGGAAGGTGACATGGTGAAATCTGTACCTTGGGAAGATTAATTTGACAGCTGAATGTAAGGTCAACTGGAAAGGGAGAGACTTGAAGCAGGTTATTGCAGTAATCTAGACAGGAGATGAAGCCTATGTGAGAAATAATTGTGAAGACAAAATTGATATGAAATGAAAACATTGAATATAGGAGGTGAGAGAGGACAGACAAATCAAATATGACAGCTAGGTTGTCAGCCTGTGTGACAGGAAGGGTGGTGATACCTTTGTCAATAATAGGGAAGTTCAGAAAGGGAAAAGGTTTGGTAGGATAGATTCCATTTTGGACATGTTGAGATATGACATCCATTTGACATATCTAAGAAACATTTGGAGTGGTAATTCTGGAGACTTGGAAAGAGGTTAAGATTGAATCTGGGTTTATGCTGAATCTGAGTTAATCCTGAGAATCGTCAGTTGAGTGATACTATTGAAACCATGGGCTCTGATGAGATCACTAAGTGAAATAGGGCCCAGGACAGAGTACTAAGTATAACCTGAATGAAGATCCAGCAAAGGAGACTGTGAAGAAGTGTCCAGACAAGTAGATTGAAGTTTATGGCAGGTAAGGTGCGGCTTCATGGTTCAGTCCTTTCCTTCTCCACAACTAAGTATGGTATAGATATAGAATATATCTATTCATTTGTATCTCATGAACACCAAGATTTTTCAGCAAAACTTTTGTCATTAAAGGTTTCAACAAAGAACTCAGGCATTATACCATTTCTTTTAATTTTCTGAGATGAAATTGTTACTAGACAGTAAGCTTTTTCTAAGAGTTTGCTGAAATAAGTATGCATTTGTCACTATTTATTTACCAGAGCATCCAAATAATTCACCTATTTAGAGGAATTAAATGGTACTGTTGAAATGTCTTAATACATCCCTTCACTGGCTTTTTGAGGCTATTCAACTTAGGTTGTGTGATCATTGTAAACTTTATATTAGTTTGTTATATGTATCAGGACTCCATTATGGAATAGACTAAGTTTCCATAGAAGCATATAGGCAAAATAAACAATTTGTTCTTTTTCACTCTTAACTCTAATGTCATGCAGATAATACTTGCAACTTTTTGATTGGATGAACTCAACCTGCTGCAGGGGCCTTGAGTCATTTTCCTTCAGCTTCCTTGGATAGTTAAGATTAGATCCTCCCACTAATTTGTGGTGCCAGTAAAGGAATTCCCCCTACCAGAGCTTCACCCAAGTCCCATATATATATTTGGGGGGGGGGGTAAAACCCTTATGTTCCACCTTAGAACCAGAGCAGTAAGAGCTAGGCAAAGGGGGTTAAGTGAATTGCCCAGGGTCACACAGCTGGGAAGTGTCTGAGGCCAGATTTGAACCTACCCATCTCTAGGCCTGGCTCTCAATTCATTGAGCTACCCAGCTGCCCCCCCCCCAGTCCCATATTGATATAAGGGACTATAAGAACTTTTCAATGACATCTGGGTCTGATTATGAATGTTCTCTTTCATATCTGATCCCAATTATGTGTTCTCAACCAAGCCCATTTTTAGGGTGTAGCATCTTGCCACCTGAACTCCAACTTTAGGAGGGTTCCCTCCCCAACAAATTTCCCTCACCCTTGGACTGGGGTAATTTTCTTGTATGAGAGGAAAAAAAATCTCTTTGTAATTGCCACTATGTCTGCATACTTTGCCACCTGCTTACTGTATCATATAATAAACTTCATGATTGTTTCATATTCCTGAGTATTAATTTTCTAGAAATTCTGAACCCAGGTATTTGCTGTAAATTGAGCCAGGAGGCAAGTAGTTTCCAATTCCTCTGCTAACTTGTATATTCTTTGACAGACACTGACTTCTGTGGCAAAATCCTGTGTCTGTTGAAGATCTTGACAATGAACAAGCATCATACTATGTTTCTATCAGTTGTCTTGTAGGCTGAAGTTATCTAGATAATTAGCTTCTCTCAATATTTAAATCTCAGCTCTGTGCCTTATGAACTGTGTAACTTTGGACAAGTAGCTTCACTTCTCAGTCTCAGTTTCCTCATCTTCCAAATGTGAGGGATGTACTAGATGATTTTTAAAGTCTCATCCAGCTTAGAATCTATGATCTTTATTGCTGCCTCTATGTTCCAAATATGTTGTACATGTTAATTATACTTTGCACACAAAACCCACAAATCACACTTATTGGTGACACTTGTGACCATCATGGGCCAGCAAAATCTGTTTCTTTTTTAGCCCTAGATACCTCTCTTAATCCATATATCCAAAGACATCATGTAAAGTTTTCATGATTGTAGAACCATATGTGGTGGATGACACCCACTTTCCTTGGTTAATGCATGGTATCTGTTGCAGTCCAATACAATCCCCTTTTGTTCATTATTTCTGCCATTATTTCAATAGTAAAGTCCCTTTGAAGGACTGGAACTTTTCTCTGGCATCACCACTTCACTTCCTGTAGCCCCTCTGTTGTCACCCCTAGTTAGTTATATACAGACATTTGAGGCAAAGAGAGTTGGTCCAAACAAGTAAAGTCACATAGCCTGCTGGCATGCCATTTGGTGGAAGCCTCAGACTTTTCAACTGTACTACATTCACTTGAGATCCAACCTATAGGTATTTTCTATATAACATATACTCCTTAAATTAAGAGTCATCCTAGCTTCAGTGTTGTGTGGCCTGGCTGACAGTGGTCAGTCCTGTATGCTGAGTTTGTAGCTGGCTAATGCTGCTAACTGTCCCTAGCAAGCAGCATTTAACTTGGCACCTCAAGATATAAATCAAAAGATTGTTGTTCCTCTACACTTATAACTTCTCTGTGTGCATATAACTCTGGAACTTCCTGCCTGGGAGGAGGAATCAATTCTGCTTGTACTTCCTGGGTGTCTATCTTCACTCTTCCCCACTTTCTGCCCCACTGCTTTTGCCACTGCTGTTGTTTCACCCTCTGAAATGGACCACCAGAAGCTATAGTTGGGAGAACTGGGAGAACCTAAGGTGCTGGGCTCTGCCCCCTTGGGACTTGGAATATATCCTCCTCTTCAACTTAACCATTTTGTGAAAGAATGAAGACTGTTGGTGCTGTTCTTCTTGGGATCTCATTTCACTTTTGCCATTTTTTTTGTGTGTGTGCTGGTGTTTCTATTGCTTTGCAAACTAGAAATCGTTGATTAAAAATGCCAGGTCATTTTGCTAGCTGATCTAATAGTTTCATAAGCCTTTTCTTGTGTTTGCTTATAGCGTGAATACAGTCCCCCAACTACCACAATTACACTGCTGAGTTTTCCACATTTGAGGAAATGGCAGGAGTCAGTGCAGTGGAAAAGTCTCAATCTGGGGAAACTACCTTTGCGATTAAGGAATCACCCCAGAGAGGTAAGTATGGGATGTGTAGGGTGTTCAGGGAGGATGAGCACCTCTGGTATGAAGTCTTACCAAGTCCTTTTTAGGACTGCTTATCTACCTTTGGCTATCTACCTGTCACTTAGCTTCCACCTATGGCTCCAAGAACAGGATAACCAATATGCCTGAAACCTGTCAGTGAGTTAAGTGATGTTCATATGATGACCACAATGATCTCCTAGCATGTGATGACTTTCCCTAGCAGAATGGGTGGATGAGAACAGTATGTTTCAAAGACCATGAAAACAGCTAAAACCAGTGCTGTGGAATGCTTAGAACTTGCTCAATCAGATATTAAAGAGGCCAAAGGCATCCATTGCATCCTGGGTCATCAGCACTTCTGACTTCTGTCTTACCTCTTAACTTCTGATAATTCTGGAAGAGAGAATGAGACTGAACAATTAACTCTGCCTCATTTAAGTCAAGGCATCACCCTATGATGTCATTGTTCCTCTTTGAAACAAAGGATAAACAACATGTTTGCCTACAATTTCCCCCAAAATAGTGATATCATCAAGGTGCACTTTCAGGTAATTCATTTTTCCATCTACTTTTATCAGTCTTTGGAAAGTGGCTCCTGGGGGCAAGTAGGTGGCATAGAACATAGAGTACCAGGTCTGGAATAAGGAGGACCTGGGTTCAAATTTGACCTCATGCACTTCCTGGATGTTTGACCCTGGGCAAGGCACTTAACCTCTGATTACTTAGACTTTGCTGCTTTTCTGTCTTGTAATTGATACTAAGATAGAAGATATTTTGTCTTGGTAGTTCTAAGACAGAAGAGCTACAATAGATAGATGTCAGAGCCTAAAGGGGGGGGGTGAAGAGCCCTAAAAGCTCAGACCAAGGGCAGAGGGTCCCTAGGTAGGAGCGAGAAAAAGATCAGAGAGATTAGAATCTTTGGGGTCAGAAGGACTGCAGAGCTGATAACTACTGCCAGCTGAGTTTATTGAATAGGAGAAGGGTTTAAAAAGGAAAAAAAAAACACAGGAATGAAGGGGGGGTGTGAATACATGTGGAGTTCAGCAAGTTCATGGTTAAATGGGTACAAAAACATATTCTTTCTCAAGATTGTTTTTCCAGCCAACTGTGCCACTTCCTAAGATATTTAGTCTACTGGGATAGGGTAGATATTCACATTCCAATGTTTGTCCTTAGACCTAGAATATTATTTCAAAAGTTTGGTCCTTTGCCTAATTTCTTAGACCACAAACTTGGTTTGTCTCTGTCAGGTAGGTATTAGGAATTAAGTGACTTGCTTCGGGTAACATAGCTAGGAAGTGTATGAGGCCAGATTTGAACCAGGGCTGGTGCTCTATCCACTGTGCCACCTAATTGCCTCAGTTTCTGCTCTTAGGGAATTTACAATTTAAGAGGACTCTGGGATTGGGGGGTTGGGGGATGATTAATTTCAAGGAGTATCAAGTGCACAATAGGCCAAGAGAAATATGTAGTAGGAAAACAACTTTCACATGCAGAAAGTTTCTTGGAGAAAATAGCTCAGAGTTGGACCTTGAAGAAAGAGAAGGCCTTAAATAAAAAAAAGGTGGGGAAGCAAAGAGTCCTAGAGGTGCATGGGAGTGACTTAACAAGGGATAGGGGGAGCATTTACTTAGGTAACATTCAACTCAAACACAGAAATGAGGAGAGAATTTCCCAGAACTGGGACTGTCACATTTTTCCCAATAAGCAATATAGTTCTATCCCAGGCTCTCAGCTAAGAAACTGATTTGATTTTCTCTCTTTCTATCTTGGGTGAATGACTCTTATTTATAATTAGCAATTCTAACACCAGGAATAAGCAATATAAAACGCACTTGAGAAACTCTCAAAAAATTTTTAAAACAAATTCCTTTGAGTGTCAAGGGAGTGGAAGTTCAGTTTGAGAACTTGGACCTCAAGACCTCCATTTTCTTCTCCTTTTAGCCACTAAAGTGATTTCTTAAAGCACAGCCCTATCATGTCTGATCACATATACCCCACTAAATAAACTCCAGTGTTTATTTATAAACAAACTCCATATTGCCTCCATAATTGAATAAAAAAATGTTCTTTCAGCATTCAAAAACCTTCATAACTTAGCCCCCTCCTACCTTATCAGTCTTCTTACACTTTATCTCCCCAATAATACTTTTTGATTCTATGATACTAACTAGCCTCTTGGCTATTTCATGGACAAGACACTCCATTTCTCAGCCCCAAGCATTTTCTCTGACATTATCTACTTGATTTTTATCATAGTATTTGGTATAAAAGTTGATCTAAACCTAATTTCTGACATATTGCCTAGAATGCTCTCTCTCCACTCTTGACTACTGATTTCTCTGGCTTCCTTTAAGTTTGAACTAAAGTTCTATCTTTTACTGGAAGCCTTTCCTCTGCTAATTATTTTCAATTAATCCTACATATAGCTGCTTTGTATATATTTATTGTCATCCATATTAGATTGGAAACAATTTGAGGGTAAGGCTTCTTGGGGCTCTTTTTGTATCCCCAGCACTTAGGATGGTTCCTGGAGCATAGTAGATGCTTAATAAATGTTTATTAATTGAGTTGCAGAGCACTATACATATGTTATTTCATTTGATCCTTACAAGAACCTTAGGAGAAAGTTGCTATTGATATTTCCATTTTATATAAGGTCTTACTGCAATGATTGAGGCAGTATTTGAACTCAGGTCTTCCTGACTCCACAAGTCCAGTAAATCTTGCCCATTGTGCCACCTGTGGTATGAAGACAGAAACCCTGGAACTTGTTAGTAAAGCCACTCCCAGGGAAGGGAAGCAAGATGAGGCTAGTCAGAGAGGACCTCACAGGGCCAGATGCCTGGTAGAGGAAATATTGCTTCCTATTTTAGTTCTGGTTGCTTCCTGTTTAAACTATTTATTCTTGTTAACTAGGTACTTTTTGCTAAAGGAGTAAATACTGTCAGTACTTCTAAATTTTAGGGCCCAGGACAAAGTCTTGCCTCCCTCCTACATTATTATATCTCTGGATTGTGGTCCTGAGTGGAATTTGGGCAATTGGGTGACAAGAAACATGGTATCTGGGTCTTCCCTAGTTGTGTCTGCTCAATGCTCTGAGACAGAGTAGAAAGTAACTGAAAAGAAACTTTGTGAGTGTTACTCTCTAGTATTCAAACACCAGGTCATGAGTTTAAACTGAGCCCTTCCTCTTAAAGGTTGAGACAACTGGAGATTGCATGACCTGTGATCACTAGATACCTTGAGTATGGGTGTCCAACACATTATTTAATCTGATTAACTTCCTTTGTTATTTACTTTACTTCATGTTTTAAGTAAACATTTTATTGGATTTATGTGTCTGGAATGTACCTTAGTAAAGAGTAACTTTTGAGTGGGGATTTATGAGCTGTGAATTTAAATAGCACTCCAAATCTAGGAAGTAATAAGTGGTCCCAGAGCCACAGGGGCTCTGGGCTACACCTAGAAAATTAGCAGTTATATGAACAGAGTTTTGCATGTACAATTTAGGGGTGTGGTCATGGCAGTTAAAACAGTTGTAATGTTTTCAGGAATAAGGATCCTGAGGCCTCTTGCTGTCAGTCAAATTACCAGGAACAAACTAATAAAGAGCAAGCGAATGGAGAATTTTTCAGGAGAATTCCAAGAAAAAGTAAGGGGAAAAAAGGATTACAAAAAGGTAGTGGAAATAGTGCTGCATTCACGCTATCAGATTTCAAACTATACTATAAAGCCGTAATTGTTATACTAGTTAAAAATAGAAATGTTGATTAGTAGACTATATTAAATAAACTAGATGCAGACAAAATCTGGGATAGTAGCATAACTGTTTGGAAAAAAAACAAGAACACCAATCATTGGGGTATACCCTCATATTTGCCTCTCTGCTAAACAAATCTGTTGAAAAAACTAGAAAGCAATATGGCAGAAATTAGATTTAGATCAACTTTTACACTAAATACTATGATAAATGACAAGTAAATAATGTCTTAAATATAAAAGGTTGTTATGAAAATATTAGAGAAAGAAAGTGATAATTTTAACAATTAGGATGAGATGATATTCTTAACTAAAGGAAGAGATATGTTAATAAAGGTAAAGTAAATAATCTTTATTAAATAATAATAATCTTTATTAAATAAAATTGAAATGCTTTTGCACATGAAAAATAAATGAAATTTAAAGGACAAATTAACAAAAAATTTTCAGTAAATATTTCTGGTATAAAGGTCTATTGTCCAAGATACATAAAGAATTAGGACAGACAGATAAGTAATAAAGGATATTGATAGTGTAGTTTTCTAAAGAAGAAATGTAGTTATCAACAACTGGATGAAAAAATACACCATATTTCTAGTAAGAGAAATTTAAATTAAAATAGTCCCCAAATTTCACTTCACAATCATCAGATTAGCAAAGATGACAGAAGAGGAAAATGCCACAAAAAAGCCACCTATCAACTGGGAAATGACTGAAAACCTTGTGGTAAAGGAATGTAATAGAGTATTATTTTGTCATAATGATGAATTAAGATAAATTGAAAGAAATGTGACTTTGTATGAACTGATGCAGAATAAAATGAATATAGTCAGAACTGTTTACATAGGGACATAATAATATAAAGATAACTTTGAAAATCTTCAGATTTTTAATCAGTGTAGTCATGACTTCAGAAGACTGATAATGGATTCCTTCTTGGCATAAAGGTGATGGACTAAAAATGCAGAGTAAGATACATTTACAATCATAATTGATATACTGATTTATTTTGCTTGACTCTTCTTATTAAGAGAGAAAAGGTTCTTTCCCTCTTTGGGTGGGGCATGAGTTGGTAGGTAGTAATAGAGATGCAAAAAAAGAAAGGAAAAGAATAAAACACCAAAGAAATCTTAATAAAATTCCCAGAAGAGAGAAGCCAAAAGTTCAGTAGGGCATTCCAACAAGTAGGCCATTTTGTTATTAATGTCTTAAATTAAATAAACACTTTAAAAACACTATATAGCACCCCTATGGTTATACCTCACCTTGTACCCAAACTCCAGGGTTGAGTTGCCAGAGGTATAGCTACAACTTCAAGTTCTAAAGTACCCTGAGGATAGATATTAATAAAAATTATAGCTTAGGAGCCCCCACTGGTGGCGTTCCAATTAATAATAAACCAGTAGATTCAATTAACTCTTAACAAAGGCATTTTCTCTGATGATATAGCAAGAACTATTCATAGAAAACATTCTTTCAATAAACTAGGAGTAAACTCTTCCATCGGTAAAATGCATCCATGGGAAGAGTGGAATCAAGGGATAGGTATAGGAAATGTGTATGCTAAAGGCAACTCACAACTCTTAGTATTTTAGAGCCTGGATATACTTTCTCTTTTTGAAGAGTCTTCATGCAATATCCCTGGGATCTAGCTCTCTTTTGGGTGGCCTGCTGAACTGGGTTCCTAGAGACTGATCCTCTCCATAGGCCAACTATCTTTTCTGCTTTTAGGGGTCATATTTCTTGATGCTACTTGTTTACTTTATAAGTAACTGTCTCTGTATCTGTGTCTCTGCTCCATGCTGGATACAGTTTCTCCTAATGGTCCATTAGTTCCCCTTCAAAACTACATAGCTAAAATTTGCCCAAGGCTTAGCTATTTAAAGCATCCATGGCTAATTTGTTAAGTCAATCCCATTGTTCCCTTCTTGACTCAGAGATTTGTTTGCATCTCAGAAAGGGAACACAAGGTGTTACACCATGTTAACACATTAAAATGTCAATGGGCATGACTATGTCATCTGAGCTGGGGGCAGAAGAAAAGAGGTGCATATTCCTCCCTCCCTTATGTGTACCTAGTAGAAATTCACAATTTCATATGTAATTCAGATTTTTTCCCTTTTTTCCTATGTTGAAAGGTTCATGTTTGTGTTTTTTTAAGTTCATGATTTAGGGAAAAAATACTTTAAAAAAAGTATTCCACTAAATTTCAAGAACCCTAAACTCTGATTCTCACCTATGATCAAGTTATGTTACCTTGGGTGAGTCTCTTAACTTCAGTGTCTTCATCTATAAATTGGCAATAACAATACTGTTCATCTCCAAAATAAATTTGCTAATCACTTTATGAAAAATTTTCCAAATTACTAATATGAGCAGTGTAAATTTTAAAAACTTGAGGTTTTATGTCATAATCACTAAAATGATAAAAATTATAAAAGACAAATAGTTAATGCTGAAATGGCTGTGGGAAGATAGCAAGTGTCAGTGTCAATAAAAATGATCTGTATCAACTACTCAGAAAACAATTTGGAATTATTAAAGATAAGTCACTGAGCAATGCATAATATCTGACCCAGTGATTCTGATCCTGAATATACCTGAAGGAGATGAAGACCAAAAAAAAAAGTTCCAAAATTTTTAAAATATAGGAATTTTTGTTTGTTTTCGTTATTCAGTTGTTCAATTTTGCCCTACTCTGTGACCCCATTTGGGGTTTTCTTGGCAAAAAAACTGGAATGATTTGCCATTGCTTTCTCCATTGTGTCTCTGTGTTATAGATCAGGAACTGAGGCAAATAGTGGTTAAGTGACTTGCCCAGGGTCACATGGCTAGTAAGTGTCGGAGACCATCTTGGAACCGAGATCTCTTTAACTGCAAGCCCAGTGCTCCCTTCATTGTGACACCAAAACATAATCATGAAAATATATATGAATAGAGAGTGAATAATGTCAATATAAGGAAGACAAAAAAATAGCTACAAAGTGTCAATTGCCTGTGGAATGTTTTGAAATATTAACTAGCAGAGTAGAGAACTTCAAAAGACTCTGGGCTTATATACTAAATTCAGCTCTAGGGGGTGGTCTTACCCTAAAAGAGGCAAGTCATCCCTCCCTCCCCCTCCCCCATTTATGTTTCTCCTAAAAGAGATTGACCTATTTTAGGTTAAAAAAAAAAAGGTAAAAAACCTATTTTAAAAAAGGTTTCTCAATGTACAAAATAGATTTTATGTAATATCTATTTATTTTATCTAAATTAATAAGTCCTTCACACTGAAAACAATATATCATCTATTATACTCTGCTGGGAGCTAGACTGTGGAACTAAGGAATAGATATTCCACATTAATCGTGGATCTTTATTGTATGAACAACTCACAACGTTCTGAATTCTGAGTGGTTGAGTATGCTTACTTATCCTAGGGTGCCAATGCATGACCCTTATCAGGAAGCTTGTATGCACATCAGACTCAATCATCCTTTCTACAGAAGTAAATGTATATGTACATACATATTCCCAAAATGCAGTCACATGCTTCATTGATTTTTGGTTTTTACATATCATCCTCACAAAGTTATTCTGCAAGCACTTTTTATTTCATAGCAAAAGCCCTCAATCCTACAATTATTATATCAATCATTCTTTTTCTTCTAGAACTTTCTGTCATCACTTTTAAATGTCTATGGGACACACAAACCATAAAAAAAAATGATCATCTACTAACAAGTACATTTTCCCCCATCCCCTGCAAAAAAAAGAAGAGAGGAAAGAGAATTATACACATAGAAGAGAACACAGCTCAGTATTTGCAGGAGTTAATGAGTAGACTGTCACAGAGAATTAGCATCTAGAAAAGACATCAGAGGCGGTAATATTATTATGTATCATGCTGGGTATGGGAAAAATACAATAAAACATTGTAAAACTATAAATAAAAAGATTACGCTTACTTTTAAAATGTTTTAGTGATGTATTTTGCCTATACGTAGTAATTTCTCACATAACCTCCCCATAATGAACCCTTTCTCCCTATCCTATAGAATAACCATCCCTTTTGACACAAAGTAGCAATTAAGCAAAAAATACCGACAGAAAAATCTACTAAAAAAATAGAAAAAAAAAACAAACAAGGGCAGTCTGAGTTATGCATTTCAACAATTAGTTATGGATATATTCATACAAGAGAAGATGAGAATGACTGCCCTCATCAAAGATTTAGTCTTTGAATTAATGACACTTCCTATAGCAGTAGAAAAAGAATGCATTGCTTAGCTCAAGAGATACAAAACCTGACTTGAGTTAACAGACTCCCTGAAAACCAGAATAAACTAAATAGAACTTAATGACTTTATGAGATAATAAGGAATATTAAAACAAAGTCAAAAGATTGAAAAAATGGGGGGAGAGTATAATAACTTTACATAAAACCCAACTTATTTACTCAAAATTCGTGAAACCCAACACCCCCCCCCCCCCCGCAAAAAAAAAAGCCTAGACATAATGCTTTAAGAAATCATTCCAAAGAACTGATGAAGAGTGCTGCCCATCTCATGACTTCCAGGTGGTGGACTAATGTGTAGAATGAGTACTACATTTCTTTTCAGTGTGTGTGGGAAAGTTAAAGGGAGAAAAAGTAAATGCTTAATAGTTTAAAAAAATTATTTTTAAAAAGTGAAAGAGAACTACCCAGACATATTAAAACAAGAGAGCAAAGTGAAAATAAAAAGAATCTACCAATCATCTCCCCGGAGAAATTCCAAAATTAAACTATCAAGAAATACTGCCAAAATCAATTTCTAGATGAAAGAAAAAAATATCAAAAGCAACAAGGAAGAAAAAAAATCAAGAAAGAAGCCACAGTTTGGATAAAGATAGAGTAGGGAGCAAAGAGGGAAAAAAGGTTTAATATGAGAAGAGAAGTATACAAGTAATGATCATAACTGAAAGGGAAAGACATGAACTCACATGTAAAATGGATGAAAATATTAGAAAATAGAATCCAGTACTATGTTATTTACAAAATAGACAGTTACAATAAGGGTTTGGATCTAAATCCTTCATGTAATCTCAAGAAAGCAGAGGTAAAATAATTAGATAAGATTCGTACAAAAGTAGACCAAAAAAGTAAACAAATACATTTTGCTGAAAAGAACTAATTTCAATTTTTAAACATAAAGGCAATAATTGGCATAACCACTTAAATATGTTTATGTGTTACAAGGGTTGTAGTGTGTGTGTGTGTGTGTGTGTGTGTGTGTGTGTGTGTGTGTGTGTGTGTGTGTGTGTGTGTGTGTGTTTTGTTCTTGCTTTAGAGATGAAAGGATATGATGGGGGGGATTAAAAAAAAATAATTGAGGCTCAGCCAGCACAGTAGATAGAGCATCAGACCTGGAGTCTAGAGGACCTGAATTCAAATGTGATCTCATATACTTTCTAGTTGTGACCCTGGGCAAATCACTTACCCTCAATTATCTAACTCTTGCTGCTCTTCTCTTAGAATTGATACTAAAATAGAAGGTGAGTCAAAAAAATAATCCTATAGCTGGATTTGGAATAAGAAAATTTGGCTCAAATCCCAATTCTACCTCACCTTAGATAGCAACTATGACCTTAACCTATCTGGGTCTCAGTTTTATCATTTGTAGAATCAGTGGTTTGGACTAAATAATTTCTATGTTTCCTTATAGTTCTAAACTGTTGATTTTACTTCCCAGTTGTACAAATGTATTTAGCTGTGCTTAGTTGTGTTGACAGTTGTCTGTAAAGCACTCTGAGGTCCTACAACAAAAAGCATTAAAATAATATAAAGAATTAAAAGTAGCCAATATTATTACTGACATTTTCTTGGATTAAGCAAAGAAATCATCTGTTATGGAAACTCCAAACCTTGATTCAAGTTTCTAGTTGTCAGTAGAAAAAGAAACTAACAAAATATGGGAAAACAAGCTATATTACCATTTAAATTTTTTCTAAAATGACCTCATACATGGAAAAGTAACCCAGAAGTTTTATAATTCTAATCATCCAACTGCCAATTTTGTTGTTCAGTTGTTTCAGTTGTGCCTGTCTCTGGCCCCATTTGAGGTTAGTTATCTTGGCAATGATACTGATTTTCCATTTCCATCTCCAATTCATTTTACAAATGAGGAAACTGAGGTCAACAAGGTTAAGTGCTTACCTGAGATCATACAGCTAGTAATTATCTAAGGCAAGATTTAAATTTAGGAAGAGGGAGTCTTCTGACTCCATGCCCCACACTCCATCCACTGCACCACATAGTGTAATTGATGATATGGCAATACAAAATGGATCTGCAGAAAAAGCAAGAAGCTCAGAACTCTTGGAACACCAATCATCGGAGGAGGGGCGGAGGAGGAGAGAAGGTGTTCCAAAGGAATCTTAACGGGAGTAGTTAGGAAAGTCCAGCTGCTTGAACTTCACTTCCTTCTCTGGCTGTTGGATAGAAGGTGGAAGACAAACTCTTTTTGGTGCTTATCCATTAGACTGTGTGCTGAGAAGACTTTTGGGATTTAGCCCAGAAGAAACCTGTCAGCATTTGCTGTCAGTATCTTCCCTTAAGGAAAGATAACTTTGTTTCCTGAATTTGAATAAATCTTGAAATCTTCAATCAACATGGATAACTTAGAAAATTTAGGGAGACTTATTTTCCTCTCACCCCCTCCATCTTCTTACCTCCTCAGTCCTAAAGAATTAAAGACCTCTTAGTTAAAGATTTGATTGTGGGATTTAGTTATTTGGGGAAATCTTTGAGTTTACCATTTCTGAGAAAAACGTTTCAAGACAGTTGAAAGGGAAAAGGAAGTAGTGTAGGGGAAGGAGCCCAAGATCCAGTCTTTCCCCTAGTTTGCTTCCTGGTGTTATGGCTCATAACATTTCCCTATTACCATAATTCCCCTAGTAGTGGTATCTACTACAATAGGTACCACACCTGTCAATACTGGTTTCCATTCTAAGCTCAGGAGCTGTATCAGAATGAAGTTATTAATATTATCAATGCAAAGGAGATCAGAATAACATGACTGAAAACATTTCTTACAGGATTCAGAAAGAAATGGGAAATCATGGCTGTATGGATTAGTAGGGTTGAAAAGGTCCTAAGTCATCTTTTGCATTCTGTTGCTTTCAGGCAAGATAATATGTAAACGATCCATCACGTAACATAGAAAGAGATTTTGTCTTATTGATAGAGATTTTTTTTTTCAAAAAGCCCCAAAACTTCAGGAACAAAAAATAAAGAATAAATAAAAACTCCTGAATTTCAGTTTTCTCAGCAAAATTAGAGTTGGACTAGATGAGTCTTAGTTTTCAATCCTAGGATTCACTATGATATATATATATGCATATATATATATACACACACATGTATGTGTGTATTTGTATATAGGTATGTATATACACATAGATATGTATTTGTGTTTTTTATATATGTTTATGACTATAAATTATAGATAAATTGCTTAGGATAGAGGGAATTGCTACATGAGTTCCCTACACTAATGAAATCACACATCTGGGCCAAAAATACATATATAATAAATGTATATATATGCATATCTAGCCACAGGGGCTGAGGCACTTGCCCATTTTCTATTCTCTACTGAGACTTGGAGTTTGGACCAGATTCAATCCTAGGAAGCCTGTTCTCTAGTGAAGGAGAGCTGCCTTTTACACACATTGACTCATTAAGTCCCTCACTCTGGCTACCCTAGAGACAATTTTAATTATAGTAAATTAAATGGTGACTCAGAAGCCCAGGAGTTCCTCAAAAACAGAGAATAAAAGAGGTATTGAAGGCACAATATGAATTGTGTATGAGGTAATTTATTCCTACACACATACATAAAAGAAATGTGAAACAATAAAGAAAGCTAACATTAACAAGATTAAGTAAATTTACAACTACTATTCCAGTGTGATGGGAGGTTAATATTTAAATCTCATCAGAACATAAAGCAGTTTTTCAAGACTGCTAATTGGATATTTTACTTTTCACCTGGGCACTGAACTGTCCCTACACTCCCATTACTTATATGCTGATTGATTGGCTTGCATCACTCCTCTTGTTTATGGTCATCCTCTCTATTGCTAGGCTTCCTCTGCCTCTCTCCAAGAACATTAGCAAAATCCCAGCCCTTTGAATTCACAAGATCACCTCTTGGACATGTTTATCCTGAGGTTACTGTTTGGCTACTTACTTAGAAAAGGAAATACAAAAGAAGCAACCCTAACCCAAACTCAGGCTTGCAGAGCATATAATCTCCATAATGTGCTCCTAGTCTTCTGGAGATCAAGGTGGAGGAATGGAGCCAGGCAACCCCTCTTCCACTGCAGTCTTGGAATAAAGCTAAAGAAGTCTGTATTATAAGAAGCTGGAAAGGCTGATTCTATCAGCAGCCAATTAGGGGAACTCAAACTTTGAGTCTTGTAGACCTGAATCACATCATGGCCATAAGCCTGTTCCAAAGTTCCTTTTGAGAACAGGAAGCATGAAAAGGCAACAATGGATCAGAAATATTGATGTATATTTTCAAGGAAGCATTATACTTAAGGCAAAGAAACACTGTAAGATATAGTATTAAATCTACCTAAGTAAATGACATTTGATATAACAAAAGCTTTTCTATTTCTACTCAGGGTGAGCAAGGAAATTAACTGGAATAAATTGGTGAGGAGAATGAAAATAGAAAAATCATCTAATAGAATAAATATTTCACAAATTATTTACATGTATGCCAACATTTTCAGAATAAAATTTTTTTTATTTTTTGTTACTTCATGCATCTATTATGTCAAATTCTCTAGAATCTCTATTCTGTCTGCCTCCCCACTCCCCAATTATTGAGAATCAGAAGTAGTAAACATTGTTACAACACTCTACTATTCTCTATAGGCTGTCTTCCTCTCTCACTTTTGCTTTCAAAATTCTTAAATGAATAGTCTGCACTTACTGCCTCTAATTCATTACCCCTCTCCTCAGGCTCCTTGTGTTATAATTAAAATAGTGGGAGCCATAAACTGTAATAGTTAAAATAGTTGTGGCATAAACTGTAAGAGTTAAAATGGTTGAAGGCCTTAAACTGTAGTGATTAAAATAGTGGAAGATATAAATTGTGATAGATATAAAGAGTGGATGAGTAAGTTGTGACCGCAGGAAATACGTTTTCACTACAGTGTTTTGTTTTTAAATCAAATATAATGTGGTCACCAGGGAAATATTCCCAATTATTCAAATATACCCAAGTCAGCTGGGTTTTATAGAGATTTTAATTAATACAAATAAGGAATTAAAGAAAGGGAGAGAAAGAGAGAAAAGGGGGAATAATGAGAAAAGGATAAGCCAGTCCTGGCCAGTCCTGGCCAACCCAGGCCTAAGCCCTAAGAGAAAAGATCAGTCAGTCCTTAATCACTCACCACAAGATCTGTCCAAGCAAGGATTCAGTGACACCAGGCCAGCTCCATCTCAGCTGACTTCACCAGCTCAATCCTCGATCTGAATGTTTCAGACTGTCTCAAGAGACTGCCTTCAAGAGACTCTCTCCAAACAGCCTCCTTAGAGACTGGATTCTTCTTAAGAGACTGTCATCTCCTTATATTGGGAATTTTCTCCTATGTCACCTCCCCTAAGTTCTTCCATCTACCAATCACAGTAGACATTTTCCAAAGGACAGACCATTCTTAGTCCACACCTGTAAACCTTAAAATTTCTTAGACTTATGAATGTTGGAAATTTCCCCATTGGGAAATTTCATACTTGAAAAATTTCCTACTGATAGTAAGAACTCTATTGGAATGTGAAACTCCTTGGCATGGGAGGATCCTTCTCCTCCCTACTTAAGACTACTTTAGGACAGAAACCTTTTGCTAAACAATGGAAAGGGCTTTGACCTATGCTTAAGCATAGAACAGGAAGTTCTTTGAGTCATGATTGATTTTAGAATTGATACAATAGAGATACTTGGAATGACAGAACCAGGTCTTGGAACTTACAATCTCCACCCTACTCAGGGTAACAGGATTTAGGAAGGGCTGCAGCAAAGATCAAGATTTAATTATTTGAGAATATGACCTTCAACAGACATGTGCAAAGGAAACAGACCTCTGGGTGGTCCTGGGTTAAGCTAGAGCCACCATTGGCACAGGGGATACATTGACAGTGATTGGTAGATGTGAGAACTGAGGGGAGGGGACTTAGATGGTTTGCTTAATTAAAGATAGCGGGGTCTGAGGACAGGAAAAAAAGGTTTTGCTCTGGGAAGTTTAGCTCTGAAGGAGTCTGAGAGGAGAGAGGTCCTGGAGGGAGAGCTCCTGGAGAGATCTGAGAGGAAGGCTTGCTCTGAAGGAGGCTGGAGGTGGAGGCCCCTGAGACTTTCTCCATTTTGGTCACGTGAGTGATAGGGACTGATCTCTTTTCTTTGTCTCAGCTATCTAAGGGCTTGGGCCGTTTGGCCCAGCCTAAACAGAAGGGATATTTAAGCCCTATTCCCTTCTCTCCCTTTTTCTCTCTCTCTATCTCTAATTCCTTTCTTACTCCTATTGTAATTAAACTCCATAAAAGATTTACTGCTGACTTGAGTTTTCATTTAGGAATTACATAGCTGAATTCCTTGGCGACCTTAAATTAATCTATATCAGTCTTTTAAAGTGATTTCCATATCACACACCTAAGAAGGTGTAAATTTTTGAGTAATTCACACCAGGAAAGCTCTGAGTAAGTTTCTCAGCTCTTTGTTCCTTTTAAGTTGCTTGACCTTTATAGGTACTTATCTTAAGAACCTTTTGCCTTATTATAAGTATGGGTTTAAGTACTTTTCATTGTTCAGAAAAGAGTTTACAACTTTATCTTCCCCTAGGGCAGACTTAAGTAGGTGAAGTAGAGTTCTCACATTTCTGATCTAAGTAGAGTTCACTGCCCAAATGGGGAATGGTCTTAATCCAATCTTATGAAGTAGTGTCTGGGAATTTTTAAGGTTCACACTTGCAATCTACCTTCCACCTCCATAGTTACACATAAATAGCTATCCTACTCTCAGCTGAATGAATGAGATAATCCTACCCTTACACATATTTAACCCTAAAGCTATATCTTTTCCTGATTTCCTAATCTCTATACATGGCATCATTATTCTCTATGGTATGCTTGTGCCCTGAAAATCATCTTTGACTCCTACTACTCCTGGGTTCTACTCATCTCTTGATTAATTTCCTTTCTCCTAGTTCAGTGTTCATTATTACTAGAGCCATAACTATGTCACTTTGTACTTGATACAAAAGGAAGGAAAAACATTCTTGCTGGAAGGAAGACAAAGACCATGGAATATTGCACAGATGCAAAGAGGGAAAATATTAAGAGCTCACCCTACTTGGATCATCTGGTGGTTTCTAATCCAAATCAATGTAACAAGTATTTATTAAGCTCATGCTTGCAAGGCATTATGCCAAGCACCGGGACTACAAAGATAAAGTGAAAAAGTCACCCTGCACAGGAAAAACTTATATTTTACAGAGGGAGGGTGGGAATAATACAACATGTATCTTTCCTTCAAAAGTTGCTTGCCTTCTGACTTCCTTATTTATGGTGAAGGCACTATCATCCTTTCAGAACCCAAATTTGCAACCTTGGGGTTGACCTCAATTCTTCATTTTCTTTTCTCTCCACTCCTGTGTTCAGTCATGTTCCAATTTTGTTCAATCTACTTCCACAATATCTCTCACAACTCTCCCCTCCTCTCCACTCAAATAACCTGGTTCTGGCCCTCATTATCCCTCTCTGGACATTTGTGATATCGTTCTAATTAGCTTCCCAGTTCTAGTCCTTCTCTTCTCTAATCTGCCTTCTATTCAAAATAGTAATTCTACACACAACTGTCAAATTGATATTCCTAAAGCACAGACCTGGCCATGTAATACCTTCAAAATGTTCAGTGACTATTCGATGTTCAGCACCTCAAGGAACATATTGAAACCTCTTCCTTTGATCAAGCTCCTAAAAATCTGTCTCTAGCCTCCTTTTTCAGATTTATTTCCTATTACTCCTTTCATACACCTTATATTGTAGCTAAACTGTCCTTACTTTTCCTAATAAGATTCTAGCTTCCTTTTCTGTGCCCCTGCATAAGCCATCTATCCTCCTATGCTTTGAATGCTCTCTCTGATCTCTTCTTGGATTCTCTAGTCTTCTTCAAGACTCAAATAAAGTGCCTCCTACACAACCCCCACCCTTTTTTTTGGATATCCAGAAGTTGGCACTGTTCTTTTCCTTCCCTTCCCCTCTGCCATTTCTTTGTATTTCCTTATCCATATATATGTTAGATTTCCCCAACAGAATGTAAACTCCTTGAGTCAACAAGAGTAATTGTTTGTCTTATCTCCTTAGTACCTAACACAGTGGCTGGCACAAACGAAGTGTGTAATAAATGCTCATTAGGTCAAATTGAATTGAATTCCTTTATTTTACAAATGAGGAAACTTGGACCTAGAGAGATTTAAGGGTCTTGCCTAAACTGGCATATATATGGCAGAACTGAAATGCAAATCCAGGTCCTTTGTATACTATCTAGCATTTTGCATTCTAGCATGCTGCATCTCTTCTTCTTACCTATGCTAAATTATTTCACCACTCATAATCCAAAAGGGATTACTCAAAGGATTGACCACTAATGGGACATAAGCTTCCAATTTGTGACACAGGATAATTCATAATGTTATGTTGGGATTTGGTTATACTGGATGAATGATATTTTTTCCATTGGTCAGGACAATTAACACATTGAATTACCTTTTTTAGGGCAGTGATTTACAAATAAGATAACCACCACTTCCTACCCCTTTCCCTGCCATGCCACCTACTTTCTAGATTCCTTCATTTTGGAACCAAAGGCTCCATTACTGTGACTCCTGGACTTTGATTGGTGAACTAAGACATTGTCTTTTCTGGTGTCAGGAAATGGTCACCATTTTCCAGGCATTTCTTTCCCATGCCGTCATGTACTTGCCTCTCTCTCCCTTTCCCCCTTTTCTAACTCCAGCTCTGAAAACAGTCATCAAATCAACATTAATATTCAGGGTTGCATAGCTAGGAAGTTTCTGAGATCAGACTTGAACCCAGTATCTCCTGTCTCTAGGCCTGGCTCTCTGTCCATTGAACACTCTCAGCTGATCCAAGGAGAATATATTCTAATAGTGGAGATGACATGTAAATAATTTGATACATAAAACATATGTTTGTATATAAATATGTACATATAAAATAAATGTAATCTAATCTGATAGGGAAAGGAACTAGCAAATGGGGATAGACTAGAGAGGGAGGACTAGAAAATCCCTCCCTGTATAATATGGATTTTAAGCTATATTTTGAAGAAAGCCAAGGAAATGAAGTGAGAGAGGGGGCAGAACGCTCCAAGCAAGAAAGACAGCCTGTAAACCTCAAAATTTCTTAGACTTATAAATGTTGGAAATTTCACCATTGGGAAATTTCATACTTGAAAAATTTCCTATTGATAGTGGGTCTTGACTATTGGAATGTGAATCCCATTGGCATGGGAGGTTCCTTCTCCTTCCCTTCTTAAGATTACTTTAGGACCAAAACCTTTTGCTGAACAATGGAAAGGACTTTGACCTATGCTTAAGCATAGAACAGGAATTTCTTTGAGTCATGATTGATTTTAGAATTGATACAATGGAGATACTTGGAATCAATCTCCACCCTATTCAGTCCTAACAGGATTGAGTAAGGGCTGCAGCCTAGATCAAAATTTAATTATTCCAATCTCTACCCTACTCAGGTTAACAGGATTTAGAAAGGGCTGTAGCAAAGGAGCAAAGATTTAATTATTTGAAAATATGACCTTCAACAGACATGTGCAAAGCCTCTGGGCGGTCCTAGGTTAAGCTAGAGCCTCCATTGGCACAGGGAAATTGATGGACAGTGATTGGTAGATGTGAGAACTGAGGGGAGGCAACTTGGATGGTTTCCTTAAAGATCAGGGGGGTCTGAAGACTGGGGCGTGGTTGAGGAGTTGGCCGGAGTGGTTGCGGTGTGTTCTGAGAAGCTTGCTCTGAAGGAAGCTGAAGGTGGGGGCCTCTGAGACTGTTTCTCCATTTTGGTCACGTGAGTAATAGGGACTGATCTCTTTCTTTGCCCCAGCTATCTAAGGGCTTGGGCCTTTTGGCCCAGCCTAAACAGAAGGGGTATTTAAGCCCTAGTCCCTTCTCTCCCTTTTTCTCTCTCTCTATCTCTAATTCCTTTCTTACTCCTATTGTAATTAAACTCCATAAAAGATTTACTGCTGACTTGAGTTTTCATTTAGGAATTACATAGCTGAATTCCTTGGCGACCTTAAATTAATATATATCAGTCTTTTAAAGTGATTCTCTTGTAACAAGCCAAATACACAGATATGGAGAAAGGAGGTAGAGTATTACAATTGAGGAACTGCAAGTTGACTAATATAGTTGGATCACAGAGTACCTATCTGCTGGCATAAGATATAAGCACCTGTGAAAGCAAGGGCCAGGTCTCATATCTTCTCTAGATTTCCATGGATGGCTTTATATTTGATCCTGGATGTAACAGAACACCATTGGAGCTCACTGAGTAAGGTGGTCCAACCTATACTTTATTTTTTAAAATTCACCTTGGCAACTGAGTAAAGAAGAGAGTGGAGGGAAATTGAGGCAGAAAAACCAGTGAGAAGGTTATGAGGGCCTGAACTAGGGTCATGACTCTGTGAGTGACTGAGAAGGGCACATACAAAAGGATACTCTGAAGTCAGAAAAATGATCTGGCAACAGATTAGATTTGTGGGGCAAATGAAAGTGAGGAGTCAAGGACTACAAGGCTGAGTGATGGTCCCTAGCAGTAATAAGGAATTTAGAAGAGGTGACTGTATTGGGGTAAAGATGATGAGTTCTTTTTAGGATATACTCTCTACAGAAAGGTCCTGCTAATTCCATAAGAAATGCTTGTAGATAATTATCGAAGACTTCTGAGGCTCCATTAACCCAGCATTTCTACATTTAAGAGAAATTTCTACATTTCTCTTTAAATATTTGGGGAAAGGTTTAATTGCTGAAAATCAATTCTTCATGTTGTTAAATGAAGAAATAACAAAAGACAGAGAAAAATAAGTTAGAATGAGACTAAATGAGTTGATCCCTGCCACTGACCTGGCCTTTCACTTGCCATAGCAGTAGTAAATCCCACCCAGCAAATTTGAGGGCTGGATATGTTCAACTATATCACTAACAATTTCTACAGTTGCTGTTCAGGGCCAAATATTTCATTATTCCACTGTAGTTGAACAAGTCCTTTCAGTCAAAACCACCTGACTATTCACTTGAAATATCATCACCATATTCATGAATATGACTTGTCTTTGTCTCTTCTTTACATGACATAATTGGTCACAACAAACAGATCCTAAAAAATCCTTTAAGGTCTATTTGAGTGATTATGATTTGAAAACCTTTGCAGATAATTAAAAGTGCTCTTTGACAATTTTTTTTTTAATCTGGGACTTGTGGCACCAGAGCATACTCTAGTGGCCATTGAACACAGCAAGTATTTGAGGTTACTGGATTTGTTAGAAGAACGTGCATGACAAAATAAATTCTTTGTTTGGGCAAAAGGTTATTCTTGACTCCTAATGGCATAGGACCTTAAAAGAACATTTCATGATCATTCCAAACCTTATACTTTTCTTCTCAGAAGAAATCATACTCCATTTTCTTCTTCCATTATCCAAGGCAGTGTTCCATGCCAAGAGCAAACAAACAAGAATGATTATCTTAGAATATCCTGAACCTCTGACCCAGCTGGGGTTTAGTAAAGTTTTTTTTCTTAAATCAAAACTATGTTTAGATTTCCTCTTCAGAGAGATTCTGTTTAAAGATGATAGAGAGAAGGGAGTAATACATGTAATACTTAAAACAAATTTTGTTCACTCGTGTCGAGGTTATTACAAACTTGAACGAACACCATTATTACAAATAAATAAAAATGAAGAATCAGAATCTGTTTTGCATGAGAAAATACCGTTCAACAGGCTGTAAGCCTTACTTAACGCCTTTCCCTTGCCTATCAGATATTATATGTGGATATATAAATATATACATATTACACATGTATTTACATATACAAGCACACTTGCTCAAAGAGAATATGTATTATATATGATATACACCTATCATTGTTCAGGATATATGAATATTTGTGTGTATGTATACACACAAATACACATACATATATATTCATAGTACTTGCATAGAAATGACCCATTTAAGGAGTATGATCATCTCTTTGTCTATGTAGAATGAAAACGGTTGACTTAGTTTTAACAGTAAATTATACTCTTAAAATAACAAACTGGAAATAAACATCACACACACACACAAACTTCCTTTTTTAAAGCTAGAAGCTTTGTGTTCTATTGTGTTTAGGCTTAAAATATGGAACTATTTAGAATGAATTAAAGAGATTATGTTTATTTGATTTCAGGTTATCTCAGCAAGAAACACATTTTTCATACCTCTTTGGAAGAACAGCAGGTCAAATGACACATTTGTGATTGACTGTTTGAAATATTTCAGCCACACCACAGGTTGCACCTGACCTGAAAGCAGCAGATTGACCGAACAAAGGCTTATGTTTTAAATGTTCCTACAAGAGCCTTTCTGGGCTGGTCAAGGGTAATTGTCACAAACTTTGCTTTTTATTTCTATCCTATGACACTAATCAATTTAATTATATTTCTAACCCAAGATTTTGGACCATAATTAATTTCCCACATTATGTAACATAATTCTTCAACTTTTACAAACTAGTTTTCTTCAGTCATAATGCCCTTAACTTCAGAATATTCCCAACATATATAAATGTGCTTTTCCAATTTAATGTGTTATAATTTTTTTTTTCTGATCTCATTTAAGTAAAAGAAAAGAGACCTTTTCCCTCTTTGGTTACTAAAACTGAGGGAAAAGGTGAGACAAAATGGAGATCTGAAATCCAAAAATTCTATATATTCTATTATTTGAGTAGGTGAAAATCATATTCTTATGTGAGGTCTATATGATTTCCTTATTAAAGTAAATCTTTCATACAAGTGCCTAGAGACACAGTTGAGTAACTGCTTGCTACTTCCAATACTTAGTCCTCTAAGACCTGTTTTCTTCACCTTCTTTACCCTCAGGCCTTTATGAGCTATTGGGAAAAATGAATTTCACTTCCCAAATGCTAGAACTGCTGGTGCGGAACATAGCTAAATATCAGCAGCTGTCCTATGGCACCTGGGGCCATGAAAGGAAATCTTACAAAAGATTTAGTTGTGAAAAAGATTCCTTTTCTCCACACATCTTGCTTGTGTGTGTGTGTACATGTGTGTTTTAGGAAGTGCAAGGAGAATTCCAAGTCTATCCAACTAAAAGATAGACATTTTCTAACAGAACAGACAGGTTCTCTGAAAATTAAAATGTAGAGCTACATCTTTTAAAACAGTTTTTCACTGTCTTCTAAAATAATCCTCCCACTCGTTTACCCCCATTACTACTCCAAAATCATTTCATCTGCTTACACTTGACTTCTATGAATAGATTATAATTTTTTTAAAACTAATGATTTTTGTGTTTATACATCATTTCGTGACTCACTTCACTCCCCATGCCCCCATACAATTGAACCCTATCACTCATCTACAGTATTCTACAACATAGTGCTCTGCCCCATTTTCCTAGACAACAGAAGTGTATTTTATTCTCTTTTCTCTGGAACTGAGACTGTTTGCTACAATTAATCTGCGTTCGGTCACATTTTAATGATGCTTTCATTTACATTGTTGCAGTAAATGTGTATGTTGTTCCCTTGCTCCTCCTTTGCTTCACTCCTTATCAGTTGATATGTCTTTCTGTTTCTCTGAATTCCTTATTTTTGTCTTAAAAAAATATTCCATTATATTCACATTGCATAATTTTTAGCCAGCCCACATACATCTTTTAGTTCCTTGCTACCATAAAAAGTTTTTTATGAATATTTTGGAATATATAGCATAGAGAAGCAGCAAGAAGGTGGAAAACATGCTAGTATATAAAAATGGCACATTTGAAGGTCGGTTGTGGTAAAAATTTTGATAATAGGCTAAAGATAGAACTTTATTTTTTAGGCAATGAGAAGCAACTGAAGATTTCAGAGGAAGTAAATGGCATGTCCAATGCTATTTCAGGAATATTAATCTGACTGCTTCATGTAGGGTGAACTGGAGTAGAAATGGGTAAAATTGGAGGCAGAAATCTGTTGCTTTGGAACCAATGGTATACATTTCCAAAATGCTGACTATCTTGGTAACAATTCAGCCTGTCACTAAGGAGCACTTGCTCTGTGTGAAGCTAAGTTGCCCATTTGGGACCTGGAACTCATAACACTGACTTCAGCATCATGCTCTTACCTGGTAGTTTCCAAACTTTCAGTTGTAGACCCCATCCATTAAAAAAAGAAACTTTTGAGTACATATTATATATATATATATATAGTGTGTGTGTGTTTACTTTTGCATAAGCTATATGCATATGCTATTATAATACTAATTTTGTACATTATAATACCGATTCAAAATTTTTTTTTGGAAGGGTGAGATAAAGATGAAAAAAAGATTTCATTCTAGAGTTGATAGGAAGCCACTGTAATTTAATGAAAAGGAGTTAACATGGCCAGACCTATGCTTCAGGAAAATCACTTTGGCAATTGTATAGAGAGAGGATGGATTAGAGTGGGGAGAAGCTTAAGGTAGGGAGGCCAATTAGAAGGCTACCACAGCAAATAATCCAGGCAAGCAATGATGAGGGCCTGAACTAGGGTTGTGACTGTGTAAACAGAAAGAAGGAAACAGATGTGAGAGCTGTTGTGGAGATAGAAATGACAAGATCTGATAACTGATTGGAAATTTTAGGTGAGTGGGAATAAAGACTTGAGCATGACATCAAAGTTTTGAATCTGAGTGACTGGGAGGCCAAAGGTGGTGTCTTTAACATTAATAGGGAAGTTTAGAAGACAGTTAAGTTTTGGGGGAAAGATAATGTAAAGAGTATGATCCATCCATGTCTGCTCAATATATGTTATACTATCTATTATACTAAAACAAAAAAGGTAGGGATTGCACTTTTCTTTATAAGCAACTACTCCAGAGTTCAGAGTCTGACCAGGAGAGGGGCACCTGCTAGAACTGGAATTAAGTGTACATGTATGCTGGGAGTGGGAGAGGTAAACTTAGCCTACAGAAGATGCTATTGCACATGCCTGCCTAGAGATTAGGGTTCAGCCATCCAGAGGAGTCAAAACCTTGTAGAAAAGAGGAGAGAGGTTGGCAGAGTATGCACAACTCTGAGAGACCAGTGATAAAGAGAAGGTGGGAGTGAAGTAGCTTGGTGTTACTCCATAATGTGTGCTTTCTTGCTGTGACTGTATTGGAGAAAAGTACCATGCTTGTAGGAAGGTTATGATGTGATACCCATTCCCTCTCTCACTTTTATCTTCCAATCCCATTTGTTGCTTGTGCCATAATTAGGGTCATGCCACAGCTCCCTAGGATTCTGGAGCACCCATTTTGGAGACATTTGCTCTAAAGTCAGTCAGTCAATCCAGAAAAAAATTCCAACAGAAACCCAAGTACATGCTAGAGTGAATAGCAAAAAATCTCTGGTTATGCCTTCCCTGTAGATTCTTCTTATCCATTAAAACTGTTATCAACCCTGGGGAAGAAAGTAAAATTTTGGAAATATAAAAGTTCCAAGCTTTTGAAAAATTCTACTAAAAGTATCCACAGAGTACTTTAGCCAGTAAACTGTTGGGGGATTTCAACTACAACTTGACATAATCAGGAAGCTATTTAGTATAACAGAAGAAATACTTCCTGTTGGACAAGGCTACTGTATTCTCTTTCTAGATCTACCTCCTCCTCCCTGAGCACTAGCTAAATTTATAAAGCTCTCTGAAATTCTATTTCCATCTGCAAAGAGTCACAGAAGAAAAGTATTAAATCCCTAGATATGATACAGATAATTAATTTGGGGGGGGCGGGCAATTGTTTTACTCAGTTAAGAGGAGGAGTGAGGAGATGGTTAGTCAGTCAATAAGCTAACTATTCAGCACTTATTCTATACCAGGCAATATGCCAAGTGCAGGAAATACAAGAAAAGGCAAAACCATTGTTGCTATCCTCAAAGGAACTCATGGTCTAGGGGAGTAGACATGTAAATATGGCACACAAAATAAAGACAATATAAAGGAGAGGTAACCTCAGAGAGAAGACACTGAAAGAAATGGAGAGAGTAGTATGATAGAAGTGGAGAGGAGAAGGAATTAGATGGAGTGAGACTGGAAAAAACCTACAGAAATTGGGGATTATATTGAGATTTAAAGGAAGCTAGGCAGCTGCAAGGCAACATTGGGAAGGGAGAACATTCCAAGTGTGGAGAATAGCCAGAACAAAGGAGAGTTGAATGGAATAAAAATTTAAGCATCCTGGAAAGGTAGGAAAGAACCAGGCTTTGAAAAAGATTTAAATGCCAAACACAGGACTCTGTATTTAACTCTAGAGATAATAGGGAGCCATAGTAAACCTTGAGTAGAGGAGTGGCATAATTTAGAAAAAATATTTTGGCAGATGAGTAGAAAATGCATTGGAGTAAAAAGAGATTTGAGGCAGGAAGACTAATCAGCAAATTAATAGTATTATTATAGCCCATATACTCTCTAAGGATCCTTACTCTAATTCCAACTTGCAATGATGAATTGGTTCCTTCTCAGAGTTCAAGAATTCAGGGGGTAGACAAAGGGATTCTTTAATTCTATCAGTTCAAGTCCCCATTCCCAGATGTCCTTCCCCAATATTAATAGTCATTTACAGTGATGATCTCCCTTATATTATCACTATTTACCAGTCGAAGTAGAGTACCATTTAACTAGGGTAACTAGGTGGTGCAGTGGATAGAGTTCTGATTTGAAAGTCCAGCAGTCTATCCATTGTATCATTTAGTTGCCCTAGTCTTTTTGATGTGGATGCTCTCCCAGCAGTGCAGGCTAGATTTATTCATGCCTCTTAATCTTATGAAATTTTCTTCATGTCTTTCCTTAATTCTGCAAAGAGAATCCACTCCTGTGTTCTGAAGTTATTTATCTGGGTTGTCTCTCATATACACATATACACAGTTACATGTATTTGTATATGTATATATAAATGTATTTATATATACATATATTTATCATTTGTGAGGTTTTTTCCAAAAATTCTAGTTCTGGATTTTCTCCTTCATACCCCTCCTCCACCCATTTTGAAAGCAATAAATGCCAATTATGTCATATACATGTCAATTATACATATCATATAATGCAAATATATAATATTTCTAGATTAGCCATGTTGCAAAAAATGCAAGAAAAATAAAAACAAAAATTATGCTTCAATATGCATTCAGATTTTATCAGGTCTTTCTCCAGAAATGGATAGTTTTCTTCCTTATAAATCCTTCAGAATTATCTTAGATCATTATATTGATAAGAATAATTAAATCATTCACAGCTGACCATCATACAATATTGCTATTACTACATACATTGTTTTCCTGGTTCTGCCCACTTCACTTTGCATCACTTCATATAAGTCTTCTCAGGTTTTTCTGAAATCCTCACAGTGAGCTCTTTCTTCTATGAATTAATAGTACTTTTGCCTATCACTTGTTTGTCAATCATATATTATTTTGGGTCATTTGTTATGTCATTGCTTGTATTTTTGATTCTATTGAATGAGCACTTAAGTTTCTACTATACAAAAGGTACTATGCCAGGCGCTAAGTACACAAAGACAAAAACAAGACAGTCCCTGCCTTCAGAGAGATTACATTCTACTTGGGGCATAAGATATGTATACAGATTTACAAATATTTGTAAATATAAATTAAAGGAATAAAAAATAAATTTAAGAATGAGAATGCTAACAATAAGGATGTTCAGAAAAAGCTTCATATAGGGGATGGCACCAAAAAAAGCTGTTGCTTTTGTGAATCTTAAAATTTCTCAGACTTGTGAATGTTAAAAATTCTCAGACTCTACCTTAAAACATTTGGTTAAGACCATTCCCCATTTTAAACAATGAAGGTACTTGATCAGGAATATGAGAACTCTAACATTACCCCACCCATACTTAAGCATACTTTAGGGGAAGATAAAGTTGTAAACTCCTTAGTGAACAATGAAGGTACTTAACTCATACTTATAGTGAGACCAAAGGCCCTTAAGCTAGGTCTATTTTTAGATCTAATACAAAAGGGTGCTAAGTACCTATGAAGGTCAAATTAATCACTAAAAGGTCAGGCAACTTGCAAACTTTCAAGGGACAAGCTTAACAAAAGAGGTGTGAAGTTTTAGTCTACTCAGGTGTGAATTAAGAATGGTCAGTCCTTTAAAAAATGTCTACTGTGATTTGTAGATGTGAGAACTTAGGGGAGGTGACATAGGAGAAATTCTCTTTAAAAGGAGGTCAGAAAGGCCTGGGGTGGGGGTGGGGGGCAGCTTGCCTAAGCTGAATTGTAGGGCTTGGTGGCTGAACTTAGTTGAGCTGAGGAGCTGAACTGGTGGGTCTCTCTGAACACTAGAATCTTGCTTGGGACAAATCTTATGGTGAGTGGATTAAAGACTGACTGATCTCTCTCTTAAGGCTTAAGCCTAGGCTCGCTTAGGCTGGCCTAGCCCTTTTCTCATTATTTCCTCTTACTCTTTCTCTCCCTTTCATTGATTCCTAATTTGTATTAATTAAAATCTCCATTAAAAACCCAGCTGACTTGGGTATTTCATATTTGGAAATTTTTCCCATGGCGACCACTTTATTTTTAATATAAAATCAAGACACAAAAAATTATCTTTACCAGTGTGGCCAAACCAGTTTTGCTATTTACACATTTTCACGGTCACAGTTTAAGTCAAACACTCTTTTATCTGTAACACTTTAAAGATATGGAGTTTTAGAGGCAGAGATGATGAGAGAAGCCATGTAAATCTATGGAGGTGGGATAAAATGTTTATAGTGGGAACAGCAAATAGAGTTATTTGACTGAGATGGAGAAAGAATAAAATAAAATAATGTGAAATATGATTTAAAGTTAGGTGGGAATCATATTAATAGGGCTTTAAATATCAGGTTAAGAATTTTGTATTTCAGAGAGGCAACATGGTATAATGACTAGAGGGTTTGGCCTTGGTTGGGGTCGGGAAGACCTAGATTCTGATATATTCTAGTTAATTGTGAACTAGTCATTTAACATCTCCATCCTTGATGGCAACACTACAGAACAGAGTTAGAGGAGTTTCCCCACCCCACCCCACCCCCAAACCTCTTTATAACTTGGAATAGCTGGGGTTTTTAGAGTATTCTTTATTTAGCAAGATGATATGCCCTATATGTAAGAATTGGGGTAGAGTTCTACTTCTAATGGACAATATCCCATGGAGAGGAGATTGTCTGAGTGGGGGGTCTGGTCCAGCATGCATATAGATCTAGTGCTAGAACTGTTGTTTATTTAAGTTTAAAAAACACACACATGCACACAGAGGAAGCTCAGCTTTCATGTGTCATGAGCTTATCTTAGATATAGGAATAAAGTGTGACTGTTCTTATAAATTCTCCAAGTTACTGGAAGCTCATGTTTGTCTAAATGTATAATATCAACTACCTCCTCCTCTTGTTAGAGGATGGTGGGTGGAGAGAGGAACATAGGGAGTGGGTAAGGAAAGGGAACAAACATTTATTAAGCACCTACTATATGCCAGGAACTGTGCTAAGGTGCTTTTTACAAATATTATCTCATCCTCACAACAATCTTGTGAGATGGGTACTATTATTATCCTCATTTAATAATTGAGGAAACTGAGGCAAACAAAGGTGAGTTGTCCAATATTATACAGCTCTTAATGTCTGAGGTCAGATTTGAACTTGGGTCTTTCTGACTCCAAGTCTAGCACTTTATACCCTATAACAACTACTGCCTCAGAGAAATGAGATGAATTTAACAGTAAATGAGGGGCTGCTCCCTTCCTTACCCAGAACTGAGATGAAGGAAAAGAAGGTGTTCTGCCTTGGTGGATGATGTATTGTCTTGCCAGCTGATACTCTCAGCTCTTGGTAATTTCTCTGCCTCCCCACTGCCCCAACTCTGAACACTCTGTCCTGCAATAGCAACCTTCAAGAGTTTCAAAAAAAAAAAAAAACAGCAGACATCCAAGAATTGACCTAGAGTTTGAACCAGTCTCATGTTCTTCTATGCCAGGTGGAATCTTACCAGCCCCTTCTCTTCACAAGCCTCTAAAACCAAGTTCCAAAAGATATCACCAAATTAGCAAACTCAACACAGTCTATTCTACATTTCTGGAGTCTAATTTCATTATAAGAAAACTCTCTAGTTAACAGCCCAGAAAGCCAGAGTTAAACTTCCATGAATGAAATCTTAGGTTTAGACCAAAAACCAAATCCTGCTTATAACAAAAATGGGGAGCCACTGGAGATTTTTATATAGGGGACTAGTCAGATTCATGGCATTGTATGATTTGTAAATTGTAAATTGTATATGCTTTATATATATTGGTTTGCATGTTTTTTCCCACTTTGGATTGTAAGCTCCTTGAGGGAAAAGAATGTTTTATGCATCTTTTTTTATTCCCAGTGCTTATGATAATGCCTGGCACATTAATGTTTGACATGTAATAAATGTATATTGATTTTGTGTGTATATATGCATACATATATGCATGGTAAAGCTTACTCACATAATAATATACATACATATGTGGATATATATACACACACATATACATATATATACAGATTTCCTCTAGCCAAATTATAAATGTCTTTTAGAGCAAGAATTATGTGTGTTCTATGGTCTACATTTTAAAATTTCTACAGTAAATATTTTGTGTGTGCATATGAATAAATAAAAATCTAAAGAGTTTTGTGTAAAACACTTTTAGACTCGACTATAAAAGGCAATTTTTTTCTAAGTACAACCTTTTTTTAAAAACTAATTTAAATACAAGTAGCCCCGCAATGAAACTGGGGTAATACTAAAGGTTAATTCAAATTCACTTGCTAACTGTACTGCCTAATTCATGGTCTTCAGGGGCCCAGAAGAGAGAATTTCACATGACTTATCCATTGCCAGTCACAGTATTTCTTAGGAGCTAAACCTTGGAAGAGTGTACAGTTCCATCCATCATTAACAGATGTCCTTCAGTTCTCAACCGATCAAAGGCAAAGACAAAGTCTTTGTCACAAGTTAGTCTATTTAATCCTCTGCCTCTGTAATCAGTTTTAAAATGACCACCCAATCTTTCTTCTGCTACTCATTGAAAAAGTCATGTAAGCTATAATCTGTTCTTCCTGACAATCTGACTCTACAGATCTGTGTAGCTTCTGCTAATGCATTTTTTTGCTCAGCATATGTTTTAACACCAAGAAGAAAGCTCCATCCATATTGTCCCAGTATGCATGGATAATGGATACTCATGCTTTAAATATTTGTTTTAATACTGTCAGATTATTTAGGATTTAGTCCTGTCAATTGATTGGGCCTTGTATAAAGAGAGGGATAAAAGTATGTCTCTGCATTAAAATGTTTTATGGACAATAAAGCCACTACTTCCTAAAATACAAGTCCATGCAATACTTTCTGGTAGTTTCAATTTATTTTTATTTTTTAATAGCATATTAAAAGCTAATCTGCTGAATGGGGTGGCATTTCCTTTATGGTAGCGCCACTGAGTAAGCAAGAAGGAAATATGATTTTATGAAATTTTATATTTTTAAACCTATCTGTGCCCCCTTAAAACATTTATATTAAATAGAGTAGATGCAAAATGTTAAAAAGCATTCTGCTAAAAGCAGCTTTGTGCAAATTTGTTGGAAAAAACTAAAATAAAATATGATATCCAAATCTCCCCAGAGATGGAGAAAAGGGAAAAAAGGAAAAATCTTTTTGTTTATTTATATTTGTTTCTCCCAAAATAGACAGTATTTAATACTTTGCTATATACACTATTCTCTCTCTCTCTCTCTCTCTCTCTCTCTCTCTCTCTCTCTCTCTCTCTCTCTCTCTCTCTCTCTCTCTCGGGCTTTCACTGTGCATCTGTTTCTGTCTCAATAAATGCTAATTATGTGGACTGCTTGGCAGAAGATGCAATGGGGCAATGTAATTGGCATCATGGTCCTAAAAAGTAAGCTGGTCACCTCTCTCTTGTATTCACCAACTGCCAGGCTGGTATCTGACTGCTTAAAAGGCTTTCTCACACCTGCTTCTTCCCTTCCCAATCACCAGAGGTTCACCTCAGTTTCACCAAAACAGCCTACTCATCCTCTTCCTTGGAACAGAAAATGACAGAGTCCCTGAAAAATCTAGGACAGAGCTGACTGGCATGATTCACTTTCAGTTTCTTAAGTTACTAAATGGGGTTTCTGATCCTGGAAGTTGTTTTGAAATTTGAGGCCTTGGACCAAAAAGGTGGAGCTTGTTATGGAGGTGATGATGAGGTCACTCTCCTAGAGTTGTGCAGAAGCCAGCTATCTGTTTGCTTTGGCAGATCTACTACTAGAGTGAACATAAGGTTTGCCCTTTTCTTTTAAAGTGGGAAAATATTGCCACAGAGATACAACCAACATAGAAATTTAAAGAGTCTAGGAGACAGACACATTTAAAGACTCAATTTTCTTAGGCTTGAACTTAGCAGGCAGGATCTTCTTTAAATGATGAAACAGCTCTTGCACCTCATAGTCAGTTATTGTAGCTGTAGCTTTTTTTAGTTGTTTTCAACTTTTTGTGACCCTGTTTGAAGTTTTCTTGACAAAGATCCTGGAATGGCTTGCCATTTCCTTCTCCAGCTCATTTGACAGATGGAGAAACTAAGGCAAGCAGGATTAAGTGACTTGCCCAAAGTCACACAGCTAATAAGTGTCTGAGGTGAGATTTTAATTCAGGAAGATAAGACTTCCTGACTCCAGGCCTGGCACTCAATTGGTAACATCTAGCTGGCCCAAATCAATGATAAGAAGCTGTCATTTCTGCTCTGAAAAGTCTCTTGCAACTATATTCTCTTTTGGATCATCTGGATCATCATTGATACCACCATAGTACAAACATGCAGAGCCAATTACTGGGACTATTACAACAACTCTAACAGATCTTCCCACCTCTGCTCTCTCTCTTTCCTTCCAATATAGTCTCTATATTGCTAATTGAATAGTCTTTCACATATAAACCTCTAGACATGTCATTCTACTCAAAAATCTTTACTAACTTCTAGTTGCCTCCAAATTCTTTTGTCTATTAAAAGACTGCAATCTTGTACCACCTCACCTTTCCAAATTTATTTCATAGTATTCCTTGCTCTGGTGCAGTCAGGTAGATCTATCCTTTATAATCCTCCCCTGCTCCACCTTTCCAACTCCCCCTCCCCCCAAAGTCATGATTCTGTGTTCTTCTCTGGTTAGTCTCTCTGCTTGGACTGTACTCCCTTTAATCTATTAATCTATTAAAAGCCAACTTCAAATGTACCCCTTCTATTCATGACCCCCACTTTAAATAGAATTTGTTTTGTTATTCTCTAATGTACTTATTTTTTTGTTATTCTCTAATGTACTTATCCTATAATGAGTCTGTGAAGGTTGGCTGTCTTTGTTGATTTCCAATCTTAATATCAGATCCTTGTAGGCAAGTTTTATGTTTTATCTAAAGTTTGTATCTTCTCCATACAGTGTATCAACATCATAAAAGTTTGTTGTATTATTTTGAATAACTATTCACGTGATCTTTCCATACTCTGAAATTGTAACCCCCAGCATGAGGTTACAGAGGGACCTAAAGCTGGTTGAACATATACAAATTAACACTTTCTTTCCTAAAAGTCACTTAAACATATACAAATTAACACTTTCTTTCCTAAAAGTCACTTAAAAAAACCTCTAGGATTAGAAAAACAAATATCATGCATTAAACTGATATCAAGATCTACCTCCCTCATCTCAGGTATGTTATTCAGAAGTGGATTTCCCAAATCCTTCTCTTAACAGTGAATTGAGGTTGTAAGTCATAAAAAATAAAATTGTCCTTAGTCTTAAATTCTATGACACTGTAAGCTCTTTCTGCAGTAAAAAAAAAAGAGCCTAATAATATATAGTTATTTAGTTTATTACTCAATTCCCTATATTTGTTCATTAATTGGAACTCAGCTAGCTTAGAGCTCTGCAAATCATATTTGGGGGAGTGGATCTTTGGAAGAAGTCTTTATCCTCATCCTAGAAAAACCCTTTCCCTCTATCCCAAGGCACAGGATAGCCTGAAAACTCCCAATATTACTTTAGAAAACTTCAAGGAGCTCTGGGTGATAATTTTCACAGAATTCCTTGGGTTATAGATAGAGAGAACAATTCTGAGAGTTCTGAAGTCCTGAAGATGAGTGAGTGGAAAAGGAGGTTGGAAAGGCTCATTCAAAACACCTGTAATTTCCCATCTTGTATTTGTGTAGTTTCCCTTCTTAAATTTATTAATATGTTTTTGTCCCTCTTGAACATTATTTTATTTGTTTCTAGATACTTTGGACTTTTTCAAGGTAAGTATCCTCCATATCCTTCACAGCACTACTTTTGGCATGAACATGAGGAACAGATTAAATGCTACATATCTGAAATTGGTTAAGGTTTAATGAAAATTTTGGGGTGTTGCTTCTTACTGATGTAGGCCAATGCTAATATAGTCAGTCTTAGAAACAGTAAGGAGAAGAGTCTGGAATAGTGCTCAGTAAAACCTACATCCAAAAACTTTAGATATATTGAGTTAGCATTGAATGGTCCTGAGAATTCAGTTCTGGAAATATAGCTTGTGCTGAAACCTTTGTGAGGTCACCTAATCCATGAAAGAGTGAACTAAACTCATAGCAAAAGTGAGATATATAGAATGGTCCAAATATCTCGAGAACCACCCAGGTAAGATCTGGGCCCTTCAGGGCTACAGCATACTTGCATGATCCATTAGATAGGCTTGGGTTGGAAATAACATCCTCATATATCTAGTGAGGCAGATCCCACTTAAATTTTAACATTCCCTTTGTTGTTTTCTAATGCCTTGTGTTATCCTTGAATACAGTATATTCTATTATATTATCTAAGTCAACAATAACCAATTTTGTACCTATGTTATAGAACTATTGTTCAGATGACATTTTTTTTCCCTTTTGAGAACTTAATATGATTTTGTATGTGATCACTGAATAAATCAGTTTAACTTTTAATGCTTCAATTTTCTCCTTTATTAAATGTAGATAATCACCTTGACCCACACTAGAACAACTGTGAAAAATTATTTATAAAAGAGGGAGACAGAATAGTTGAGTGGCAAGAGTACTAGTCTAAGTTCCCCATGGAGCTAGTCATCCAAACTCTCTGAGTCACCATGACTCCATCTGTAAATTGGTGATAATACTATCTTCCCCTAAAGATAAGAGAGACAATCTATAGATGAGAAGTTCTAGGAGATAGAATGAAAGGAAGGAAAAAGAAATACAAAGCATTTTAAATAATCATTATTGTGACAAAGAAAGGGGCATGAAGCTTCAAGTAAAAATACTTTTAATATAGATGATACCTGATTAATTATAGAAATCCTGTGAAGAACTCTAGCATAGCAGCAACAAACAAAAGGCTAAAACTTTCCTACTAGTTAAGAAAGGAAACATGGTAAGGAGGGGTGCTAATGAGAGAGGTTTGGTCACAAAAGTTTAAAACATTAACCAATTTGGAAATGTATACTATTTTGCAGATCAGTGAATATTGAAATGAAATGGGGCCAGAAGCTAATTATATGGAAATATTTCTATTTGCACATTTCACTGGAAGGCAAAGTAGAGATTTCAACCAATATATCTACAAAACTGACAAGAATATTAAGTTTTCTTTCATAGTCCCAGCTATGCTACCTTTCTCAGCATGCATTCTGTCCTAGTTCCTGCTAAGGTGAGAAGAGAATCAAACTCATTAATTGTCTGCATTTTAGATATGATAAGAATTTAGTGGATAGTGTTAATTAAACTACAAAACAACTCCTTTTGCTGTGGTGTGCATTCCAAGTTAGAGCAATTAATTCACTCACTTAAACTGATCAAGATTTAATTACCATCACTCTGTGCAATTACTCCATAATTAAAGTAATTTGGTTCATTCCACTTGCTGACAGTGTCATTGAACAGTCATTCACAGTACCAAAAGAAGTGATAATTAACTTAAAGAATAGCTCAAGGCAATTTTGTACATACAAGTTCAATTATTCCTAAATATATGTATAGTAGGATAGAATGTGTGTATGTGTGTGTATACATGCATATGTGTTTATGTGTGTGTGTGTGTGTGTGTGTGTGGTGCTAGAAATCCTAGGATATGTCCAAAGTCACAATAATCATTAAAAAAAAAAAACCAACCATCACACTTTTGCTGTTTTTCTAAATAAAAAGCTGGTAGGAATCTTAGCAATTGATCAGAGCAGTCATTGTTATGCCACAACCATGATTTAGTGTGTGGGCAAAACAAACAGAAATTAAAAACATAAATACTTAAATATTGGTTAGGGCTAATTATAGAAAAAAGAATTAGTGCCTACTTAACTGTGGAGGGAATGTGGTATAAACATTCAGGTAAAAAGGAGTAGAAAGGATTAGAAGAAAACCCACAATGATATTTTAAAATATAAGAAAGTGACCAAAGACATACTGGTGTTTACATATATTGTGGTGATGATAAAGAGCCACTGAAAAGCCAAGTTGTACCTTACAAAGATAATTTGTTTAGCATTCTAAAGGGTAGAAATTGAGAGAGAAGAGATGCAGGAAGAATAGTTAGGAGACTCTTAACAATAGGCTAGGAGCAGACAGATGAGGGCCCAAACAAAGATGGTGGCCTTTGAGAGAAGAGAGGTGAATCCAATGGGACAAATTTTCCGAGAGTAGAATTAATGGGTCTTGTATAGAGCTTGATTATGTGATGTTGAAAGAGGGAACGATTCAAAATGACTCATGTTTTAAGTATGAATGGAAGAATAGCTATGTCATCAAAAGAAATAGAAAAGTTGGATGGAAAGGAAGATTTGGGGGTAAAGAAGGTGAAGTTTGTTTTGGACATTTGGGGTTTTAGGTATGAATTGGATATGTGGATAGGGAAAGAATTTGTGAGCAAACAAAGGATATAAAGAGGGCTATAGAAGGTAAAACAGGCAATTCTGATTACATAAATTTAAAAAAGTTTTATACAAACAAAACACCACACAATGAAGATATTTGCAACAAATTTCTCTGATAAAGGTTGTATTTCCAAAATATATAAGGAATTTAACTGATTCAAATGTATGAACCATTCCTCAATAGACAATTGGTTAAAGGGTTCTAATGAACAAGTAGTTTTCTCTCTCCTCCCAATTTATTTTTTCTTCTTAGTTTATTTTTTATTTAATAAATATTTTCTCTCCTTTCCTTTCATCACCAATTTAAAAGGAAAAAAAGAATAACAAAATGTATAAGTAGAGAATGACTGAATCAGTTATAGTATATAAATGTAATAGAATATTATCTTTGTTGTTCAGTACAACTCTTCATGACCTCACATGGGGTTTTCTGGGCAAAGATACTGGAGTACTTTGCCTTTTCATGGATGAGTGGATTAAGGCAAGCAGAAGTTAAGTGATTTGATTCACATGGCTAATGAGTATCTGAGGTATGATTTGAATTCAAGTCTTCCTGACTTCAGACCCAGAGCTCTATCCATTGAGACACTTAGCTACCTCCATGGAATATTATTACACTACAAGAAATGATGAAAGGCACTATTTCAGAGATATCTGGGAGGATTTGTATGAATTAACAGAATGAAGTGAACAGAAACCCAATAGAACAATTTATACAATAATAACATGGCAAAGACAACTCTGAAAGATTTAAGAACTTTAATTAATGCAATGACTAATCATGATTCTACAATACCTACCATGAAGCTACTATTTAATTCCTGTCAGAAGGGATGGACTCAAGATGTAGCATGAGACATACATTTTTGTACATATGGATATGGCTAATGTGGCTATTCAATTTTCTTCAGAGGGCAAAATTGTTACGAAGGTATTGTTTTTATTCCTCTCTTTTTTTTTTAATTTGAGGAGGGTGAAATAAAGGAGAGTAGACCCTTTTCCCTCCCCTGAAATGAAAAAAGAACACAAGGAAGACCAGAGGGAATCACCAATAAACAGGGAAACATTGGAAGTTACATGTTGGATTTATCATATACATAGTGAAAAATAAAAGGAAGCTCTACAAAAAAGATTTGAAGATTCATTCATTCATATATATTAATATCCTTATTCACAATGTATACAGAAATTCTCATTTTATTTAGTGCTTTTAAAATTCAAAATGTAAAGAAAATAAGATGGAAAAAATAGTGAGGAGTGGATTATACAACTTCTATGGTTCCTTCCAACTCTAAATATATGATCTCAAGATCCTCTGACCTTGCTATAGCCAAAGAATCAAGGACCAAAGAAACCAGACCCAGTGCCCAGAGGTGGAAGATCAGACCTAGACCTTGTTATTCACTGGTACAAGTCACACGGAATGTTTAAGTCTAGAGGGTTGCTGTTCTAGTGAATGTTGAATGTTTCCCCATATTGGAGTAGTTTCCTCAAGCTAGCACTATAAGGTGAGGGAAATATATAGGTCCCTATGATGACAACTCACCAGAAGAGAGTTGTTAGACTCTCTATTCTGAGTTTATTTACCTGTATAAGGTATGGTAGATCCCATACAGGGCTGTAAATCAGAAGGACTAGTAGGATCTCTATAGGAAGGAGTAGCTCACTGAAAGGTATAAAGTTTTCTTGCCCATCTTTACATTTAGATAACAGTCTTTTCTGTATCTTTTTGTTGTATTCACTCCGTATTCCTTGACCTGGTGACCTGAGGTCTTTCAGGGGAGCTAAAAGCATCCTTTGAGGGAATATCCTATGCTCATATTTCCATCTGTATGGCATGTACAAAAAGAACCAGAGAACATTAGGGCTGGAGGAAGTCTAATTTTATGTCTCTTATAGCCCCTGAGTTTTAATAGTTATATCTCGATTAGAAAACAGTACAATGGTTGTAAAGTCTTCTTTCTTTTTTCTTACTTTCAGAAAGATATTCAGGAAACTAATGAGTGGAAAGAAATACACTGAAATGATTTAATAAGTATCCTTTCAAAAGAGTCTAGAATAGATGTTTTTAAACACAATTATTCATAGAATAGAGCTGGACGTTTAAATAAATGGCAGTGGCTCCATATCACCTCAAATATAATTATTCTCTAACATTCAAAGACCTTCATAATCTGTCACTCCCCCAACCCCTTGCCAGTCTTCCCACACCTTATACCCCATTCTTCGCCCCCTTGTACTTTGATCTAGTGACACAGACAACTTTGCTTTTTCTGTCATAAGACACTCCATCTCTCTACTCCAGGGATTTTCAGAGGCTGTCCCTCATGCCTAGAAAGCTCTTACTCTTCATCTATGTCTCTTTGCTCCTTTGGCTTCCTTCAGGCCCCAGCTAAAATCTCACCTTTTACAGGAAGACTTTCCACTTTAATACAAGTGCCTTCCCTTTGTCAATTATCTCTCATTCACTTTGAATACATCTCAATAGATGTAGTTCTTTAAATATTGTCTCCCCTGTTAGATTATGAGCTCTTCAAAAGCAAAAAGTGTCCTCTAAATTTCTTGGTATCCCTCTTGCTTGGCACAGTGACTTGACACATAGTAGATGATTGATTAGTCAATGCTCATCAATAGCTTGCCTGCCTGAAAAGCATCTCATCTTAGAGGTCAATTAGTCCAACATCCCCATTTTTCAGATGAGGAAACTGAGGACTAGAGGTTAAATGTCTTACCTAAGGATAGACTGGAGGTCAGTAAAATAAGTGTGAGATTCAAACTCAGGTTCTGTGACTCCAATTTCAGTGTTCTTTCCACTGCATGATGCAGTCTCCTTTGATATTAACCTCTCAAATCTAATACCATAAATTCATAAAAACTAATAATATTACTTCCTTCAAAAATGAGATTAAATATTGGCACCCCTTGTAGTCATAATCTGTGACTGATGTCTCTGAAAGGAACAACTACACAGCGCCACCAGCCGAGTTTACAGAATATGGTAAATTACAAGTGGAATTCTATTCAGCACCTTTCTTCTTCAAGCAACACAGAATGTCTTTAAGGAAATAATTGCTTTCCTCCCAAAACTGTTAGTGTTCTATTTTATCAACTGAACCAATGGTTTATTTTTAATAACAGCACTAACACAGCCATGCTATTATTTTTCTAAACTGCATTTAATGAAAATCAGCAGGCATGATGTTCTAAAGTAGATGCACGAGAAGATTGTCACTACATCTGACATTTTATTTCCAACTACAGAAATTAAATCCAGCCATTGTTAAGCACTTCAGGTTAAGAATTGTTCAACATTAAACATGATATAATCTGGACTAGAATGCCAGTAAGATTTTAAATGCTCTCCCTTTCACTATACAACAGATCTCATCTTAATGTTGACCCAAATTCTCCACAAGCATCAAGGGAAGGACAAATTATATAGCTTTAAGTACTTATATTCCAAGAAACAAATATCCAGGATTTTGTTCCCTAAATCCTTCCCCCCAAAACTTTAAAAGGCCAAAATGCTTATAGAATTTATTGTAAAGAATTAGATGACCTCCTACATAAGCTGTATAAGTTGAATGCCATTTTCAGAAATGTTCTAACATGCTCAGGGAACCGCGACTGCATAAGTAGAATGAGTGGATGCTAAATAACAGCAAACAATAAAAGCAAAACCCAGAGGGATTTTTTTTTGTATGCCACATTGCACTAATATTCAGAACAACATCCATTAGAAGTTATGGTTATACTAAAAAGAGAAATAGAAACAGAAATAGACTTTTCATCCAAGAAAGTGCTTGCTCCCAAGTACTAAGAGGCTTAAGGGAGGAGCCTCTATCTTCTGAGTTATTTGGGGTGATTGACATCACATCTGACTAGCATGTAGATTGATCAGATGCTAAAACAAACATACTTTCCCTTTCACTGAGTATATTTAAGATAGGGAAATCAATTATATGTATATCAGCTATATGAAGGAATAAGTTGCAAAAAGCCTCACACATAGCAATGGAGTCTGATCAACATCACTGGTATGTTATCTCTCAGTCTTAGCCTACCATTTAACTTATTACTATATATTTAGTTTTAAACATCAATCTCTGTAGTGATCTAGGTATATCTTATGAAAATTTGTTTCCCATTAATAAACTTATAATCTCTTTCTAATTAACTAATTAGCTTGAGTTCTGCACTCCAGAAAATAAGTATTATTTAACCTTACTTTAATTATGTAATCTTTTCTCCAACATTATTTATCTCCAAATAAATTTCAAAAATAATGAATACATGAAATTCATTTAACAAATGAGATGATAGCCAGTCAAGTGACTCCAAACTTCAATAAAATAGTAGTTTACTCCAGAGTCTCATTAAAACTTAAGATCTTGTTGCTATTTCTCCTCAAGATTGGTCTTCTCATCAATAATCACAGGAAACATTTCTTCAACTTCTCCCAAGATTTGGCAGTTCTTCATAGATTCATCATAAACTTGTCCTTATAAAGTTTCTTTATAATATCAAAATTAACATAGTTCTACAAAGAAAGAAGTTTCTCCTCACCTTCCTATGTATTCTCTACAAATTCTTCGTAGATCTTCACAAGCCATAGATAAAGCATAAAAACTTCTTCCTGTCACCTGATAATGGCCAACATGTACTCTTTTCCATTCATTCATTTATTTATTTATTCATTTATTTTCAGCAATACTCTTCATGGAATTATTTATATAAAGCTTCTTTATCATGTGCTACAACAGTTTTTGATAATGAAGAAGTTGCATATCACCTCTTTGTTTTCTCCAGATTTCTAATAGTTTCTCACAGATCATACATAACATATATCTTTTCCTTAACTCCACAGAGAGAAGCACTTGGCTGTGAGTCATTATTTTCAACTGACACTTCATAAACTGCCAACATAAACTGCTTTTCTCAGCATCTCATTTGCTGCCTTACTCTTAGAGAGACAGTAATAATCTGCAAAGGCTATATGAGATAGACATTCAAAACAGTTTTGTATGTGCCTACATATGTCCTTGCCTAGCCCTTATTGCTCTTTTGTATTGCAACCAATGCACAATATGGATTCTAAGATGGATGATAAAGATTTAATAGGAAAAAAAGAAATGTTTAGGTGACTCAAGGGATAGAAAGTGAGGCATGGAGACTAGAGGTCTTGGGTTTAAATCTAGTCTCAGATACTTCCTAGCTGTGTGAACCTGGGCAAGTCACTTAACTCCCATTGCCTAGCCCTTACCACTCTTCTGCCTTAGAATAAACACTTAAATATAGATTCTAAAACAGAAGGTAATTATTGTTAAAAAAGAAAAGAAAAGAAAAATACATCCATTGAGCATCCATATGCTTTCTATAAATAGCTGCAGGGGTTGAAATAGTTACCTCCCCCCAACCATCTAATTTCTGAAATTATACTATTCTAACTTCATTCCTTAATCAGGCATGAGAGTGAATTAGATAGTTGGGGAGAGGTAAATATTTACATGCATTTAGTTCCTATTATGTGTCAGACACTTTGTAAATATTAGCTCATTTTATCCTCACACAATCCTGGTAACAGGTGCTATTATTATCCTCAACTGTTAGTTGAGAAAATTGAGGCAGAGGTTAAATGTCCAATGTCACATAGCTAGCAAATGTGGACTTGAACTCAGGTCTTTCTAACTCCAAGCACTGTACCACTTAGATGCCACTAGATAAAGAGAAATTATTTTTAAATATTTAAAACTTTAAAATATTAAATATTAAAATCCATTAGGACCTCCCAAACATCCTAAAAGACCTCATAAGTAAAAACAATTACTGTACTTGAAAAACCTGTCAACTGGAATTGCTTGTCAACTCCAGGAAGGGGAGGGAAGAGGGGTGGGAGATAACATGAATCATATAACTTTGGAAAACTTATGTGTAAATGTATTAGCAAAAAAGATTAAAAAATAAAATAATAATATAAAACAAAGCAATAAAACCTATCAACTATTCTTCACTCTTTTACATCCTTGCTCAAAACTTTAAAGCAATTATTATTTTTTTCACAAATTATTCTGAATAAAACTAGTAATGAACTGAAATACTGTTGGCTATAATAAGCTATTAATATGTGTTTGTGTATATTTGCAGTTACATTCCTATGTGGTTCTTCTCAATACATCTGTCAAGTGCAGAATGTAAGCCTCACAGAGTTTGAATGTGTCTATTGCATTTTTGTCATCTTGTTAGGGAATTAGCCATATTTGGAGTAGGAAGGAATATTAAAAAATGTACACTTAGCTAATGTCTATGATTATAGGGGAGAATCCTATAAGCTCTGTTCTAGACTACCTAGGAAAATGTGAGTTCTTCAATGAATCAGTATATCTACTGTCATCTTAATGGAAAGGTCTTAAATGTCTTTTTAAAAATTAATTAATTTATTTTAAAAGTATTTTCCCATGGCCACATGATTCATATTCTCTTCCTCCCCTCTTCCCTCTTCCCTCCCAGCACTAACAAGCAATTATACTGGGTTATACATGTGTTATCAGTTGATACCTATTTCTATATTATTCATTTTTGTAATAATATTTTAAGTTCAATGCCCCAAATCCTATACCCATATAAACAAGTGATAAATCATATGTTTTTCTTCTGCATCTAAATGTCTTTTAAAGGATCTTCTACAATTTAAATATTACTAGAGCTATTATCATTCTACCCTGACCTCAGAATTAAAAAAAAAAAAGTCTGGCAGAGGCAACAGAAGATGAAAAGGGGAGGCAGTTAGGTGGCTTAGTGAATTGACCTAGACCTAGAGATGGGAGGTCCTGGGTTCAAATGTGATCTCACACACTTCCTTGTTGTGTGACTCTGGGCAACACTTAAACCCCATTACCTAGCCTTGGAACCAATATTCATTATTGATTATAAGACAGAAGGTAAGGGTTTATACAAATAAATAAAATTTAAATTTTTTAAATTTAAAAAGAAGATGAAAAGAAAAACCACAGGAAAGATAGCAAAAATGACAATCAGCCCCCTGAGTTCCAGACCTTTCTTCCCTACTTCAGAAAGACTAGTTCCCAAATAATAACCATCTGGTCCATATCATAAGCAATATTAAATCTTTGCATTTCATAGGAGTTTTGAGCCAAAAACAGTACCAGAAACATTAGGGCTGCAGTGTAAATAATGATACTTCTTGTCTAGTCGCCAATCTTGATCACAGGTCAAAGTTATCTATAGTAAAGTACTTATATAGTACTTTATTTTTATACATTGCCCTCTTACAAGCAGCCTGTTTTACTGCTACAGTAAATACCATTTCCATTTATTTAGTGTTTGCCTAAAGTGTAGCCAATGCCAATGAACACTCTGCTGAGAGCTGGCACCTCTACCCACTCTGCTACTGCTGGGGTCTACAATACTACCCACTCCAGGGTCACGATGCCCTATGGTGCTATCTACTTGGCTGCTACTGGGACCCAATTGTCCCATTGTTACTGGAGCTTTCTCTCCATCACTGCTGAGACCCACTCTGCTTCCTATTCCTTCTAGTACCTGTCATAATGGGTAATATTGCTGAGATCTGAATACTGCCAACTCTGTATCTGGACACAGGGATGCCCTGCTGTGTGAAAATCTTCCACTGGAACTCATAGAACATCCATCTCATGATTGCTATTCACTTACTTTGCTGAGAGAAAAAGATCCAATGCAGAAGAGATGTCCAGAGACTTCTTTGGGCCAGTACAAGTGCTCTAGTTGGCACATGCCAGTAACTTCCAATTCTGCCAGAGTAGGAGAGCATGCCTCAGGCAACTGAGTGCATTTGGCACATTTGCCCACATCTACAATTCTAGAAAGTTCTCTAGAGATATAAATTCTGTCCTTGCAAGTGCAACTTCTATTCCAATGCCTGGTACTGAAGAATATAAGTGATTCCAAGCTGTCCATTCAGATATAGTTCTAAAATAACCTCGAAATTTTTTTTCTTTAGTAAAAACTAGGCCTTCACATATCTAGCAGGACTGGAGATCATCGTCACCCCTAAATGCAAACGTTATGCAAATTAAACAAATAATAGCTTACAATTCATCATCTTTTGGATAGGGTCCTTAAAGATTGAAAACATAGCCATATTTACATCTGTCTTAAATAGTTGAATACCCACATATAGTTTACTTTCCAATACTTCCCAGTTAATGAGGGTGAGGGGATGAAAAGGGGTGGTGGAGATACCTCAAAATCTGTGACCAACATAGCTGGAATAATAATCCTCTTTCTCCTTTCTTCTTCTTCTTCTTCTTCTTCTTCTTCTTCTTCTTCTTCTTCTTCTTCTTCTTCTTCTTCTTCTTCTTCTTCTTCTTCTTCTTCTTCTTCTTCTTCTTCTTCTTCTTCTTCTTCTTCTTCTTCTTCTTCTTCTTCTTCTTCTTCCTTCTTCTTCTTCTTCTTCTTCCTTCTTCTTCTTCTTCTTCTTCTTCTTCTTTTTCTTCTTCTTCTTCTTCTTCTTCTTCTTCTTCTTCTTCTTCTTCTTCTTCTTCTTCTTCTTCTTCTTCTTCCTTCCTTCCTTCCTTCTCTTCTTCTTCATTTCCTTCCTCCTCTTCTTTTCCTTCCTCTTCTTCTCTTCCTCCTCTTCTTCCTTCTCCTTCTTCTCCCTTCCATCTTAGAATCAATACTGTGTATTGCTTCCAAGGCAGAGTTGCAATAAGGGCTAGACAATAGAGATTCTGACATGTCCAAGATCACACAGCTGGGAAGTGTCTGAGGCCAAATTTGAACCTAGGATCTCTCATCTCTAGACCTGGCTTTCTATACAATGAGCCATCTAGCTTCCCCAGGGCACCTTATGTATTGCCCTTCTGTCACATTCCAATATAATACTGTCAACTAATGTCAGAGGTATGTTAAGGTAACCCAGGTCTTTATGGGGCATTTAGTTGGTATAGTGGACAGAGTGCTGGGCCAGGAAATAATAAAATTCATCTTCTTGAGTTCAATCCAGACTCAGACACTTATTTTCTATGTGACTCTGGACTAATCACTTAACCCTGTTTATTTCAGTTTCCTCATCTGTAAAATGTGCTGAAGAAGGAAAATGGTGAATCATTCTGGTATCTTTGCCAAGAAAACCCCAAATGAGATCACAGAGAGCTGGACACAACTGAATTAATTGACCAACAATAACACCATTCATACAGGTAATAAATATTCATTTAAAATGGAAGTTTTCATTTATTATCTATTTATTACCTCTATATTCTTACCTATTTTTAACCTGCATGAATATATGTAGCAAATATTATATGAAGGAAATTAGCTTCATTGAAGGCTCAGATCATATGCCAAAATCTATCAGAAATTTTTCTTGATATCCTTAGTTAAAAGTCCTTTCTTTCCCTACTCTAGTTATCCTACATATATGTATCTATTTAAAGTCTGTATTCTCCTAGTAATGGTGTAAGCTTCTGAAGGACAGCTATTGGCTTTTTTGGATCTGTTCCTAACTTAATAAATGCTTGTCATATTAAATGGGGCTAAATCTCTCTGAACCTCCATTTTCTTATCTGTCTGATTTTATGACCCTGGGCAAGTCACTTAATCTCTGCTTGCTTTAATCCACTGGAGAAGGAAACCATTTCAGTATCTTTGCTAAGATGTACCATATTAGTGTGCTATATAGTCCATAGGGTCATGAAGAGTTGGGCATGACTAAACAACTACATAACAACAAAAATTAGGACAGTCAGATAATTTTCAAGGTATTTTCAGCTCCGAATTTATAATTCTTCCTTAAAAAAAAAAACAACAGAGAAGCTGTGGATGGGAGATAATTTTCCACTACAACACACTGATGATTTTTATGTTCAGTATCTGCTAATGCTATATTTTTCCCTTTACTATTGCTACTAAAATCAGAAGTGACATTTTAGAGTGGAAAGATTCTATTACTTGAGCAACAGGCATGCTCAGTGGGGAGGCAGGTTTGAACTGAGGAGTCTCTGCAGCTAGAAATCTCTTGTCTCTCACTCACTGGGAGGTGGTAGACAGGTGCTGCCACTCAGTCCTCTGGGAAAGAAACAAAATACCTGTGAAATCAATTAATATAATATATATTTGTTTTAAAATAAAATTTCTTGGTGTCTTTTGCTTGTATATTTCAATCATGCCTATCTATCACACTACCTATTTTTTGCAAAAAAAAAAAATTAAATTCATTTCAGCAAAACAAACCAAAACAATGACCATCAGCATATCTTATAATGAATGCAGCACCCTGAACCCAGTCTTCCCTTTACTCACATCTCTGATTCAAAAGGGAAAGGGATTTTTTCATCTCTTCTTCAGAACCAAAATCAGTCATTATGACTACCCAGCAATCTATTTTTTTTCATTAAAAAAAATTTTTTTATTTGGTCAATTTCAACCATTATTCCTTGGTTACAAGAATCATTTTCTCTTCCTCCCTCCCCTCACCACACCCCTCCCCTAGCTGAAGTGCAGTTTCACTGGTTATCACATGTGTTCTCCATCAGAACCCATTTCCATGTTGTAGGTATTTGCACTAGGATGTTCATTTCTATATCCCCAATCATATCCCCTTCTACCCATGTCATTAAAAGCAGTTGTTTTTCTTTAGTGTTTTTACTCCCACAGTTTTTTTCTCTGGATGTGGATAGTGTTTTTTCTCCTATAACCCTCTGAGTTGTTCAGGATCAATGCATTACTACCTATGGAGGAGTCCATTACATTCAATTGTACCACAGTGTATCAGTCTTTGTGTATAATATTCTCCTGGTTCTGCTCCTTTCACTCTGCATCAATTCCTGGAGGTTGTTCCAGTCCTCATGGAATTCCTCCCCTTCATTATTTCTTTGGGCACAATAGTATTCTATCACCAACATATACCACAATTTGTTCAGCCATTCCCCAAATGAAGGGCAACCCCTCATTTTCCAATTGTTTGCCACCACAAAGAGCACAGCTATGAATATTCTTGTACATGTCTTTTTCCTTATTATTTCTTTGGGGTACAATCCCAGCAATTCTATGTCAGGATCAAAGTTTTTTTTATCACCCTTTGGGCATAGTTCCAAATTGCCTTCCAGAATGGTTGGATCAATTCACAACTCCACCAGCAATGAATTAATGTCCCCACTTTGCCACATCCCCTCCAGCATTCATTACTTTCCGCTGCTGTCATTTTAGCCAATCTGCTAGCTGTGAGATGATACCTCAGAGTTGTTTTGATTTGCATCTCTCTGATTATAAGAGATTTAGAGCACTTTTTCATGTGCTTATTAATAGTTTTGATTTCTGTGACTGAAAATTGCCTATTCGTGTCTCTTGCCATTTTTCAATTGGAGAATGGCTTGATTTTTTGTACAATTGGTTTAGTTCTTTGTAAATTTGAGTAATTAGACCTTTGTCAGAGGTTTTTGTTATAAAGATTGTTTCCCAGTTTATTTCCATTCTGATTTTGGTTACATTGGTTTTGCTTGTATAAAAACTTTTTAATTTGATGTACTCAAAATTATTTATTTTACATTTTGGGGCTCTTTCTAAGTCTTGCTTGATTTAAAAATCTTTCCCTTCCCAAAGATCTGACATGTATACTATTTTGTTTTCACCTAATTTACTTATAGTTTCCTTCTTTATGTTCAAGTCGTTCACCCATTCTGAGTTTATCTTGGTGTAGGGTGTGAGGTATTGGTCCAAGCCTAATCTCTCCCACACTGTCTTCCAATTTTCCCAGCAGTTTTTATCGAATAGTGGATTTTGGTCCCAAAAGCTGGGATCTTTGGATTTGTCATAGGCTGTTTTGCTGAGGTCCATTACCCCAAGTCTATTCCACTGATTCTCCTTCCTGTCTTTTAGCCAGTACCAAATTGTTTTGATGACCACTGCTTTATAGTATAGTTTGAGATCTGGGACTGCAAGGCCACCTTCCTTTGCATTTTTTTCATTATTTCCCTGAATATCCTTGATCTTTTGTTCTTCCAAATGAACTTTGTTATGTTTTTTTCTAATTCAATAAAAAAGTTTTTTGGAAGTTTGATGGGTATGGCACTAAATACATAGATAAGTTTGGGTAGGATGGTCATTTTTATTATGTTAGCTTGTCCTACCCATGAGCTTTTAATGTTTTTCCAATTGCTCAGATCTAGTTTTAGTTGTGTGGAAAGTGTTTTGTAGTTGTGTTCCTATAGTTCCTGTGTTTGTCTTGGCAGAAAGATTCCTAAGTATTTTATATTGTCTAGGGTGATTTTGAATGGAATTTCTCTTTCTAATTCCTGCTTCTGAGATGTGTTGGAGATATATAGAAATGTTCATGACTTGTGTGGGTTTATTTTGTATCCTGCACCTTTGCTAAAGTTGTTGATTATTTCAACTAGCTTTTTACTTGATTCTCTAGTATTCTTTAAGTAGACCATCATATCATCCACAAAATATGATAGCTTGGTCTCCTCATTGCCAGTTTTAATACATTCAATTTCTTTTTCTTCTCTAATTGCTACTGCTAGTGTTTCTAGTACAATGTTAAATAATAGAGGTGATAATGGACATCCTTGTTTCACTCCTGATCTTATTGGGAAAGCTTCTAGTTTTCCCTATTGGAGATTATACTTGCTGATGGTTTTAGATATATACTGTTTATTATTTTTAGGAAAGACCATTCTATTCCTATGCTTTCTAGTGTTTTTAATAGGAACAGGTGTTGTATTTTATCAAAAGCTTTTTCTGCATCTATTGAGATAATCTTGTGATTTTTGTTGGTTTGCATGTTGATATGGTCAATTATGGGGTTGGTTTTCCTAATATTGAACCATCCTTGCATTCCTGGTATAAATCCTACCTGATTATAGTGAATAACCCTCCTGATCACTTTCTGGAATCTTTTTGCTAGTATCCTATTTAAGATTTTTGCATCAATGTTCATTAGGGAGATTGGTCTGTAGTTTTCTTTCTCCATTTTTCACCTGCCTGGCTTTGGAACCAGTACCATATTTGTGTCATAAAAGGAATTTGGTAGAACTCCCTCTTTGCTTATTATGCCAAATAGTTTGTATAGTATTGGAATTAGCTATTCTTTGAATGTTTGATAGAATTCACTTGTGAATCCATCAGGCCTTGAGGATTTTTTCTTAGGGAGTTCTTTGATGGCCTGTTGGATTTCTTTTTCTGATATGGAACTTTTTAAAAGAATTCTATTTCTTCTTCTGTTAATCTAGGCAATTTATATTTTTGTAAATATTCATTCATATTGCCTAGATTTTTCCTCTTCATTGGAGATGAGGTCCCCCTTTTCATCTATGATACTGTTAATTTGCCTTTCTTCTTTCCTTTTTTAAAATTAGATTGACCAGTACTTTGTCTATTTTGTTTGTTTTTTCAAAATACCAACTTCTAGTCTTATTCATCACTTCAATAGTTCTATCACTTTTGATTTTATTAATTTCTCCCTTAATTTTTAGGATCTCTAATTTGGTTTTCTTCTGGGGGGTTTTAATTTGTTAGCTGTCAATTTTTTTGATTTGCATGTCTAATTCATTGATCTCTACCCTCCCTAATTTGTTAACATATGAACTCAAGGATATAAATTTTCCCCTGAGTACTGCTTTGACTGCATCCTGTAAGGTTTGAAAGGATGTCTCACCATTGTCATTTTCTTCAAGGAAATTATTAATTGTTTCTATGATTTGTTCTCTAACTAGCCAATTTTGGAGAACTATATTATTTAATTTCCAATTAATTTTTTATTTGGCTCTCCACATACCCTTACTGATCATTATTTTTATTGCATTATGATCTGAAAAGGTTGCATTTATTATTTCTGCTTTTCTGCATTGATGTGCCATGTTTTTATGACCTAGTACATGGTCAGTCTTTGTGAATCTGCCAAGTGCTGCTGAAAAGGTGTATTCCTTTTTGTCCCTATTTATTCAATCTATTTTTTAATGTTCTTCTTGCTGTTGTTGTTGTTGGGGTGGGGGGGACCCTTACCTTCTGTTTTAGAAACAATACTGTGTATTGGTTCCAGGGCAGAACAACAAGAGCTATGCAATGGAGGTTAAGTGACTTGCCCAGGGTCACACCTAGTAAGTGTTTGAGGCCATATTTAAACCTAGGACTTCCCGTCTCTAGGGCTGGTTCTCTATCCACTGAGTCACCTAGTTGTCCCTTTAATATTCTTTTAACTTATGCTACCGATAAAGCACTGGGCCTATAGCTTGGAAGAACTTAGTTCTAATTCAATCTCAGAAACTTGCTGTGTAGCCCCCTGAACCAGTCAACCTCCACTTGCCTTAGTTTCCTCAACTGTAAAATGAGGATAATAATAGTACCTCTCTCCAAGATTGTTGTGAGATTAAATGAGATACATTTATAAAGTTTTTAGCATGGGGCTTGACACATAGTAGGAGCTTAATAAATGCTTATTTTCTTTCTTCCCAATGTTAATATAGTCAATATATATGTACTATTCTTCCATTTCTGCTTATTTCACCATATATCAGTTCACACATCTCATATTTCTCTGAATTCCTGATATTCATTTTTTCTTGCCATATGTGTTGTGGTTATTGTTCAGTCATGTCCAATTCTTCATAGTCCCATATGGAGTTTCTTGACAAAGATACTGGACTGGTTTGACACTTTCTTCTCCACTTCATTTTATAGATGAAGAAACTGAGAAACAAAATTAAGTGACTTACTCAAGGTCACATAGTAAGTGTCTGTGGCCAGATTTGAGATGAGGTCTTCATGACTCCTGGCCTGGATTTCTGTCTGCTGCATCACCTAGTTGCCCATTTATTACTGTATAATTATATTTTATTCTGTTTATATGCAACAATTCATTCAGCCATTCCTCAGCCGATGAGCTCTCACTTTATTTCCAGGTTTTAACTATCACAAAAAAAATGATGCTATAAAAATTTTGTGGCATATGGAGTCTTTCTGTCTTTGATTTCTTTTTCTTTTCTTTTTTTTTAACCCTTACCTTCCATCTTGGAGTCAATACTGTGTATTGGCTCCAAGGCAGAAGAGCAGTAAGGGCTAGGCATTGGGGGTTAAGTGGCTTGCACAGGGTCACACAGTTGGGAAGTGTTTGAGGTCAGATTTGAACCTAGGACCAAAAGAGGTAGGATTTAAACCTAGGTCTATCTCATTCTAAACCTAGAATAATAGGCACCTAACAAACTACTTTTTAGAATCCAAATATATGTTAAATAAAGTCTCTGAAGGTTGTTGACACTTCCCAAAGGAAAATAAACTAACATATGGAGGCATTTAAAAAAACAAACACTCAATAGGTTAATGCATGCAAATTAGTTTTATTCTTGTCACATAAAGATTGGATAAGGGAAACTGTTTCAAACTGAGTTAAACAAACACCTGAATCAGTCCAATGAAGTAGCCTTAATAGCAAGGAAAATACTTCATCTACCTTGTATTTGGGAAGCCAAATTGTTATTGCAATAAATTATACTTCCACTGCACAGACATGATTATTTTTTTTTCCTATTTACTTTTGACCTGTTCCAACACATGGTATCTTCAATTGTAAAATGCCTTAATGTTTTTGTATTTAGCATGAAAATGCATTTCCATGTATTTTCTACTAAAATAATGAAAATAAACATCTACACCTTTGAGAAAGAGTTAATTATTATAGGACCAACGAATTTAGAGTTGGGAGGGTTTATAAAGATTTAGTTTTTTAGGCAAGGCAATTTTGGTCCAATTAGGTGAAGTGATTTTCTCAAGGTCACACAGCTAGTGAGTGACAGAGCCTAGACTTTAATCCAGATCTCCTCATGCTGAAGCTCATACTTTTGTTCCTATAACATGCTGCTTTTTAGATCAGTACTAAAAAGATAACTCAATCTTTAGCTAAGAGCAGCTTTCTTGTTTCTAAGAATTTAATGAAAATTCCAAAGAAGAGAAATATGTATGTTTTAGCTCATTTGTGCTTTGTTAGGTTTTATATTTGTTTATCTCTTCTGAAATTTGGATAGCTTTTTTAAGTTGCTATTTTGTTGCTGGATTTTCTGAAGTTTCTCTTTTTATAATCACCTAACCATTTCAACATATTCTTTATATGTAACCTAAGGTGGGCACTGATGGGACTTGATTGTATGAAATGTTTTTTTCTTATTGGATGGTTGTGTACTTCCCTTGTGTTAATCCCTTGTTAATGGACACTTTCCTTGAGCCAGCTGAGACCCGAGTTATGTTGTATTTGTGATTCTAAGAGATTTTATTACTTGGATATCTTAGTTTTCATTATTTTGAGATTTGGGGATTTTTGTCTGTTTCACTGATATTGATTCTCTCTGTAAGAAATAGACTCCCCTACTATACTCCCCACATACCCACTGTTTGTGTTTGTGTTTGATCTACAAACAGTAGGAGGGAATTCTCTGTCTGCAAATATTTTACTTCTCTACTTCAACTGGGAAACCCATAATAAGAACCATTAGCTGCTTTCTCAACTAAAAAAGAGATGAATGTAGCTTTAAATTCCAAATGGTAATTTTTGACAATTAGTAGTAGTCTCTTGGTAACCAAGGATGACAATTGTCTTTGTGCTCTTTCATCTGTGATGTAGATGAGTGTGCACAAAAACACTTGTGCGTGAAGGAGATTTAAGTGGAAAAGTCGATGCACAGAGACAGTCCCACAAATCATTCATTACCTTGGGTCAATAATTTTACATGGAAATATAACATTTCAGAGGATTTAGTAATTTGTTTTGGAAACATTTACAGAGATCCAGCTTGATAGGTAGCTTTCTCATGCTCTCTTATATAAAACATCAAAATACACATAGAATCACACAAAATATAAACTTTAAATGACCTGAAATTCAAGATCCACGTCCTACTCATTTCTTACTCCCACAATAACTATTTGAAATCCATACAATTAAAATAATGCCTTTTGGAAGAATGAATGGAATGGGGAGAGGAAAGAATAACTCTTCAATGTTTTGCTGGATCTGGGATTTCATTGAAATGCCTTTCTCCTTCACCAGAGCCCATAAAAACCCATCAATGCCTCTTATAGTGTGACTCATTCATATCTTCCATAGGAGTCTACCCTATTTGCTAGAGGCCATCTTCTAGATCTTTTGATATTACATGAATACCAATAAAGTATCAGGTCATCTATTGGTTATCCCTTGTCTTGTTCTGGCCAAACTCCATTTCTAGTCATTCATCTCTCCATCAATATTCTTCTCTCACATAGTTTCTTTGTTGGTAATATTCAGTAAGCTACTCATGGATAATATTACAAATTTTTCAAAAGTGATCAAGAAAACATCAATAACTACTGACATTTACCTAATATATTACTTTTACACAATATATATAAGAATGATTTATATTCATGTTGAGGTCATCTCTGATGAAAATATAAACAGGTAAGCTTTTGCAAATAATATTCTATAGAAAGCCACATCTTTACATTTACATAATAGACTAAAAGATGTGGAGAACACAAGGTTCCTCTTTGTTTATTCTTTATTATCTCTAAAACATTTGATAGAATCTTAAGTCTACTACTCCAATAAAGTGTTCCCCATGTGTATATTAAATTCATACAAAGTTCTTTGGTTGTTTTTACAATGCCCCACCTCAGTCAAGTGAGATATGTTTGTCTCACGCAGTTCAAAGAGGAAAGGGATCCCCCATAAGTGATCATGTCTTTGGAATTAGGAGGGGTTGTTATTGAGTTATTGAGTTATGCCCATGATCCCATCTGGGCTTTTCTTGGCAAAGATACTGGAGTGGTTTGCCATTTCCTTTTCCAGCTCATTTTCCTATGAGGAAACTGAGCCAAACAGGATTAAGTGACTTACCCAGGGTCATACAGATAGTAAGTGTCTGAGGACAGATTTTAATTCAGGAAGATGAATCTTCTCGACTTCAGGCCCATTACTCCATCTACTGTGCCACCTATCTGCTCCACTGGAAGGGGTAGAACAGAATATACCAAGAGTAGGGGAGCAGGGAAATTGTTAAGGGGACTGTATACATCCAGTAAACTTAGAGATTAATTTCTCAGTCCCAAAGTGAAACTCTTACAAGGGCAAAACTATGTAATTGAAAAATAAATATGCAATTAAACCATTGAGCATTAGTTTTATGTTTCTTCTGTCAGTGCAAGTATTAGGGGCATAGTAAATAGTAGAAAGTTAGTTTTATGGTGGGATATATGGAATAGAAGACTAGCATGATTGAATGCAAATTCACTGGTTTCATTTCATTACATTTTTGCATCACTGCAAATTACTTAATCCTATTTGCCAACACATTTACCACAGTGTCTCATTTTCACCTTCAGGAATTTAATACCTTTTGAACCATGGAGCCAAGAAATCCAAACTAATTTAATAAGTTTCTTATGATTTGGGGAATCTAAACTGCTACTTACATCTTCAATTGGAAAGGACTAGCAGTTTGCATAACATATGCTATTATCTGAGGGAAAAAATAGTTCTAGAACACTCATCCAGTATTTTCATTTTTTTAAGTACTTAGTTTTAATTAAAGTTAAATGATCTTCAGTGGTCATTGATCAATATTCTCATCTAACTTGATATTTATAGTATGTTTCATCTTTCTAAAGAAATAATTGAAAAATAATTTTTTGAAATAATTTCTATTGCTTCTTTCCCAACCAGAAATGAGGAACATGATGATATTTAAGGAAGACCCTTTCTTCAACAACATTTCTAACATTCTACATTTAAAGAACTGCTAATTCTTCTTTTCTTTAATTTAACTCTTTGTAAAAGTTATATTAATTCTCAAGTTCGTAAACAAGCAAATTACAGTCAAGAGTTTCAAGAAGTTCTAACACAAGTGAGCTCCAAGGGACCTGGTAAGGTTACAATTATCAGGAAGAACTCTAGGAGTTTTAAGAAGTACTTTTATCAACTTTATTTTGGTCATAGATAGGAGAGAGAGTCAGGGCACAGAGTCTACAATACTTCTCATCATTGCCAGCAGAAAGTGGATGCTTTCTATCACCTAGGGCTTTTTTAATGTTGATTACCAGCAAGTCAATTCCCTGAAATAGGTAATCATTACACTTGCAGGGAAATGCTGACAAGGTAACTATGTTGAAGATGTTTTATTATGATTCAAAGAAGAACTTTCTCTTCCCTCCAAAAAAAAAATCTTTTCCCATTTCAATAACAATTCTACTCACAAATTTATTCAATGGATAAATTGAGACATCTTTGTACTGCCTGCTTTTTCCATTACTTAATAATATGGTATGATTCTTGCCTTAGGACTTCTAAAGAGAAAAGACAGTCAGAGCAATGTTTTGTGTTAGAGGGATCTGGTCTCTCTACTCCTGGAACACCTTGATGTCATGGGGATTGTACTGGAGCATACTCTATGGAGCCATGAGACTGAGTGCTGAAGGCTTTAGGTTCTGAAATGATGAAGCAATCTCCTTATCTCTTGGTCCTTGTGATAGCAGCAAAGAGGGTCTGAGTTAAAGAAGATTGATCACTGAGCCAATAAGAACTATTCAATAAATAGACCTCAAAAGGGGATGATTCTGTCTTATTCTTTCAGTTCTCATTTGATGAGCATGTGAAGTCTTCTCTTGGACTTCCCATGGAGTTTGAGAGGGAATCCTCTCTTCTGCAGTAGCTATGACTATTGACACATTGCAGGTAGAGATGGGCTGATCTAAATGAACCTGAGATAGGAGCATTAGTGATTGAATAGTTATCATGAGAAATTGACTATTAAGAAGTAGTTATGAGTTCAGCAGTCCCTGAGTTTCTTAGCCAAAGCTAACTTCAGCAGGCAAATTTTTAAAACATTTATTTATTTAATACATTAATTTAGAATATATTTTAATGGTTATGTGATTCATATTCTTTCCCTCCCTTCCTCCTTCCCCCCTCCTATAGCCAACAAGCAATTTAAATGGGTTTTTAAGTCTTAAAATGTTATTTATTTAATTAATTTAAAATATTTTTCCATGGTTACATGACTCATGTTCTTTCCCTCCCCTTCTTCCACCCCCCTCCCTTAACCCACATGCAATTCCACTGGGTTTTACATTTATCATTGATCAAGACCTATTTCCATAATATTAATATTTGCACTAGGGAGATCATTTAGAGTCTACATCCCCAATTATATCCCCATCAACTCATGTGATCAATCATATTTTTTTCTTCTGTGTTTCTGCTCCGACAGTTCTTTCTCTGGATGTGGATAGTGTTCTTTCTCATAAGTCCCTCGGAATTGTCCTGGGTCATTGCATTGCTACTAGTAGAGAAGTCCGATATATTATGTTCTATTGTTTCACAGTGTATCAGCCTCTGTGTACAATATGCTCCTTACCGGGAAGAATTTTTTGCAACTGAATCTTTCTCTGAGAAGATGACTACTACAAGGAGGATGAGTCCAAGTCACTTAATGACTCGTCAGAAGATTTAAACCTTGAGGTATTTCCCCTGAAAGTGTAGAGCCAATGTGAAAGTGAAATAAATGACTGTCCAGCAATTTCACAAAATATTTTAATGTCACCTCTTGGGTGACTATTCTAGAAGTTATGGCTTATTGTATCATGTTTTAAGGCTTTGCAAATGAATGTTTATGAGTCTTTCATTTCTTAAGTACCGAGGAAATAGCTATTTAATGATTTTCTATGTACTTCCATGCTTTTTTAGAAGAGACACTGCTGATACATTTTGGGGAGACCCATGATGTGAGCCAGACATAAGCTTTAAATTATTTTCTTTGGAGATCTGTAGTTAAAGGTAAAAAGAACCAGAAAAAAGCAAAAAGAAAACATGATTCCTCTCTTTAGAGTTCAAGCTTCCATAGAGCTAAGGCACTACTCTTGTTAGTCTAGGAGCTAAAGCTTATTTATAAGATAAGATATCCCAAACCTCCAGACCCAGGGGTTCTATTGTTATGCTAGTAAATGAAAAATGGGATTTTCCAAAGTTTATTAAATTTAATTCAATGAAAACCATAAAGCAGAAGAGTTGAACATGATGTTTCTCTTATAATATCAGAGTAAGAAAAAGAAGAAATGCCATATGATGTCTAGTTGTTGCCCCAGTCATTCCAGTATTTATCTAATTCCATCCAGCAAATATGTATTAAGTACCTCTGACTTAATTGGTTATATTCATTCAATTTGGTTTTATCTGCTTACAAAAGTTATAGAAATTCTGTTATTTATATGCCTTTTTAAGATTAAATCAGTCCTTTAATATGTTTTTCTCTCTAAAAATGTTAACAATGTTGATGGCCTAGAATATCATACTTATAAGTGTTATTGTTAAATTTAGGGGTTGAGACTGAATATAATAATTATTGGTTGCCAAGGATTTTATTTTAAAAATCCTAAGTGAAACACTCAAGTCAGAATGGAATTTTTGTGGTGGTTTAATTACAACAGGAGGAAGAAATTATTAGAGGGAGAGAGAGAGAGGGAGAGAAGAAAAGGAGTTTAACTCAAAACCGCTCTGGCTCAGTCTGAGCCAAGGTGGGAGTTTAAGGCCTTGGAGAGCCAAGGCAGAGAAGGGAGTCAGTTCTTATCACTCATGTGACCAATCTGAAGGAAAGCTGTCTGTGGGGCTCCTCTAAGCTTGAGCTCCAGGATCGAACTGGCATCTACCTCTCTCCACAGGAAGTGATGAGAACTCCACAGGCTGTTCTCTACCTCACTTCCTGCATCTCACATGTGCCAATGGTGGCTCAAGTTTGGCTTAGGATAGCCTGGGAGGGGGGGCAGTTAGTGTTTCTGATTTGTCATTAGCTAGGACATGCCCATGTAGTGTGGGTATGCACATTCCTGGGTTCTAAACCAAGCAAGATGGAGGAAATTTAAAAATCACATAAGTTTATATACTCATTTTTGGGAAGTAGTAGATAGAAGACCTTCTTTAGAGGCAGAAAAACCTATTATCAAGACCCACCTCTAACAGGTGTGTGATTCTAGCTAAATCTTAGTGACAAGCAACTCTCTAATGTTTTTATTAAGAATGATCTGTAGGAAACCTGGGTGCCTCAGTGGTTAGAAGGACAGAGCTGGAGAGAGGAGGTCTTGGGTTCAAATCTGGGCTCAGACACTTCCCAGTTTTGTGGCTCTGGGCAAGTCACTTAACCCCCATTGCTAACCCTTATAGCTCTTCAGCCCTAGAATCATTTCGTAGTATCGATTCTAAGACAGTAAGTATTAAAAAAAAATGATCTGCCTATTTGTATCAGTTGAATGAGTTCCTTACACCAATGTAATCTTAGGTTGAGATTTTATACACATAAAATCTCAACCTGAAATTGTATATATATATATATATATATACATATATATACACATATATGTGTGTATGTGTGTGTGCATGTGCACACACAAATCACTGTGCTAAGGTCTCATTGAGCCTTAGGGGAAAAACCCAGTAAAAAATAATTCCTGTCCTCAGTGAGCTTATATTAAGCCTAAAACAATGTCAATGAGAAACTTTTATAGGAATATGTTAACAACTTTAAGTAGAATTGCCCTCAGAATTTATGTAAATCCTTTTTGAACCTATTTTTGTTGGAGAGGGGCCAAATTCTCCCAGAGCACTACAAAAAACTATCATTGAAAGTTGCCTACTTTTACAGGTCACTAAAGTATATGAATTACCATTTTGTTGCACTAAATTCTACCACAAAAACCAAACCTGATGCCAACACAAATAAAGTAGAAGATAAAATCAATTTTCTGAAGTGGTGAACCATTTGACTAGTCTGAATTCTTTCTTATCCCCTCAGTGGTCCCCAGAAGAGGAAAACATTCTGATATTTTGATGCTTAATAATAAAAAATTGCATCCATCAAAATGACCTTCTGGTCCCCAGCAATGGTTTGGCATTAATCCTATTATTTCATGATTTTTTATCAAGGCAGCACAGCTGCCATTTCATCATGCACTAAGTGAATTGAAGCTCTCAGCTGGTGTACATCACACTTTTAGATGTGTGAAACACTGATATCCACAACATAAATCACCACTCCTTTTCCTCCTGAGACCATGCACTTGATTCAGTATCTACATTAGAGTTGTCAGGAACACATCAGCTCAGTGTCAGGAAAATAATCCAACACCAACTCACAGGCATAAGATCTGATGCTTTTTTAAAAAACTGTGTAGCCTACAAAATAGGTTGAAATAATAAATTGGCTGGTCCCTAAGAATGGGCTTATCAGAAACCTAAAATTCAACAGTCATCAATGTTGTTAATATTTCTTTAAATATAATATTAATAAATAGGTCAACATTTTCCAATGTAGAGTGTTTTTAGGACCTGAGAGCCCTGGCTCACTCTATCAAAAGGGAAAAGAAAATCTTACCCTGATCTTGAGTGTCCTCAGGTGTTGGAATAAAAACTGCCATGAGGACCACAGATTTCTCCCACTAGAAGGGGGAAAAATGGGCAGATGACAAAAAGACAAAAAGTCTTTTATTCATTAAAAGTTGTGTCTTAACATTTGGCAACTAGTATAAAATATGGTGTTAAATGTCTTGAAAGTTAGGACTTTTTATTTCATTTCCAAGCTTCTGAAGAAAAGCAGATAAGCACAATAGTCCTTTTATTTAAATTCTCTTTTGGATAAGAAGTTTGTTATGAATGATCTCTTTGTTCTAACCAATGGATTTCCCAAATCCACTTTTCTGAATTCTCCCTATACCTACGAACTTTAGTCAAAGTTCCTGATGCACCTTTGACAATTAAAGGGTTTTTGAAGCTTTTCTTCCTTCTACTTCCTTGGAAGTATTGTGCTCTTTTTACAAGCTCCTGTTAGTTTGGACTCATCTAAGGAGAACATCCTACAGTCCAGCAGAGAATTGCTGCGCCTCATTTGTCCTTCCCAGGCTCTGTGATTTTCAAATGTCTATTAAATCTTATGCAACAATCAATTCAAATACACAAGTTTGGCTATTCAAATTACTTTTCCAAAAGTACTTTAAAATGCATTAAATTATTAATTGCCTGCTGGCACTTTAATCAAATGGGAAAATTGACATGGCCAGAGGCATGTATTTTTGTGGAAAGGAAATTTATTTAAGAAGAAACAGCAGCTCTTACTGCTTAATTTAAACTGAGAAAACTGTGGAAAATCAACTGCTCTGGAAAATTAATAAAACATTTCCAGCTGCAAACAGTGACTAATTGTACAAGATGAAGACTGCCCAGAATTAATAACTTGCAGTCTTCTGTGTGAAGAACCCCCTACTAGTTCAATTTACTGGGAGATTAAATTACTTCTAAGTTTGCCATATTAAAACAAAACATGAATAAAATGTCAGCGAAAGCACATCTATTATTTACTGTCTGTGATACGGATATAATTATTTCCAAACAACTACAATGTGACGTGACCGGTAATATTGAAATTACTTTCTGGTAAGTGAATCTACCTTGATTTTTTACTTGCATACCCACCTCCCCCACTTCTAAAAGAAACCCTTAAAAAAAGGTTGCAGATAGAGTTCCACAGATGGTACTTTCCAGCCACCATGGACTATTTCCCATCTCCTGAGACATGCTCGGCATACAAGCCCTAGCACATCTTAGTGCATCAGAGATAACATTTGAAAGCCTTCTTGACAGAGAAGTATAGCAACTTATTGGCTTTGATTATAATGAAATCGAAGCCCTTACGACGGTATAGAGAAAACCTATAAAGCTGCTTGAAAGCTTCTCTTGCCCCTGGAGAGACCTCAAGTATAAGACTCTTAGCTGAATAGATTCCTTTATTTATAGTTTCAAGAATACCATAGAAATAACTGGAAGATGAACTTCAACTTCCTTGAGGGAAAACACAAACTATGTAAGCATGAAGAATACCAGAGACACAGATGAACTTATTCTGTCTGACCTTGGCTAACCCAATGAATCTAATTGTAGAATGTGTTGAATAACGCAAAGGTATTAAGTCCCCCCCCCATTTTTTTTTTGCACCTGTGGCTCCAGGATTAGACTATTGGAGTCACAGGTGTAAAAAAGAAAAAGAAAAAAAACAGAGTTAATATTCTTTTGTCAGTCTTCTTGGGGCCTTTCAAGCTCCCAGAGATCATAAAAAATGTCATCATAGAATATATTATTCAGTGGTCAAAAGAAGCTCCCTTGTGGTAGTGGTAATTTCTATTCTAGCAAGATTTTAAGATTTGTAGTAAAGAAATTTTTTAAATATTCAGAGTTAGACAAATAATTCAGGAAATTCAAGAGGAAATGAATTAAATTGATGACTCATCAAAGACCTATTAAAGATGAAAATTCTCTTAGCCAAATGGCAAAGATTCCTTCCATCACTTAACCATTTATCCCTATAATGCATGCAAAGAGAACACATTCAATCACTTGCTATTGGCGATTCCTGGCAGGAATGTCAGACTGTTGGCTTAGAGAGAATAAAGGCATGTTATTTAGAGATGCAGAGGCTTATTAATTTCAGGTATAACTGGTTTGGGGTTTGCCACAAAAGCTATCTGGATAGATCATTTAATTTCTGAGTTTAAAAGGTAATTCAAAACAAGATTTGGGCAGTACCACAGAGAGGGACATTATCTGACATTGTACACCATTCATACTTAATATCATTGGAAGGAATTGTATGAATTAGGACATTCCTGGAGTCCTTAAAGCAATTATTTCCTATGAGAGTCAGGTGAGACCTGCAACTTTCTCACTGTTGCTCAAGTAGGAAGTCTCTTTAGAGTTACTGACTTCATTTTTGCAAACTTGAATTTTCCTTTCTTTTCCTTCTAAAATATTTAATATATTTTTATTTATATATTATATTTATATTTTCTAGAAGGCTTCCTCAATCTTTTAAAGGAGCTTGAGAAGGAAATGGCAAATCAGTCCAGTATCTACCAAGAAATTCTTATATCTGGCTCAGTAGTGATGGCTTTACACAAATATGACAATGTAGGCAATTAAGCTTACTTAGTCCTATATCTAAAGTACCAAAGTTTTTTTGCCTCTAAAATATCATCTACCTACCTCCTACTATTTGATGGTGTTTTTTGGGGGGAGGGGGAAGATTTAGTTTGGAAAATTAAATACTTAAGGAGGTTATCCCCTATGGGTAATTGGCATCAGACAGCTTCACTAAATGACTTATATATATATCTTTCCCAGAGGCCTATGCAATAGAAGGAAGGATACTGGAAATCTGAAAAACAGGTGAGAAGTAGGAGGCAAAGAATGAAGATGTCAGGGACACAGAAGATAAAATTCACTTCACAATTTTTCTTCAGTATTCCCTTAGGCTGAAGTGCCTTTCCTTCTGTTTTCACACACCACTGAATTTACATTCAGCAATTTGCTACAAGTCTTAGAAGATAGACACAACGTATTTTGTGTACTTACAATGATAAGAGCAAATCACTTCTTTAACTGTGGCTAGTAAATGTGTTTTCCTTGTAAACTTTGTATGGAAATTAGTATATTCAAATATTGTAAATTCCAATCTGCATTTAATATCTGTGGTGATTCTAAATGACCCTCTGAGCATTTATATTATTTGACACTTAAAACTAAGAGATATAATCATTAAAGCTGTTGTCACTGTCACATAAGAAATATTTCCTGTAAGAATGTTCTCTCTAGCTGCTCCAATGGGTATTTAAGTGGTGTTGGGCCTGGAGTCAAGAAGACCTGAATTCAAATCCAGTCTCAGACACTGGGTTATGTATCACTTAACCCTATTTTCCTTGGCTTCCTCACCTTTTAAAGGAGCTGGAGAAGGAAATGGCAAATCAGTCCAGTATCTACCAAGAAAATCTCAAATGTGGTCCTAGAGTCAGACACAACCAAAACGACTCAGTAGTAATACCAAAGTTTCTCCAGTGAAGTCAGTCTCAAAAGAGATCAGCCTAATAATACACAGTTGTTTTTTTTATGGATAAAGAAAGAATTTCACCAGGATGATAATATTCAGTAGGATCACAAGTCAATTAAAATTATCTCACACAAATACTTTAAAGTTTGAAAAGTCACTTATATATGTTACCTTATTTGATCTCCACAATAGCCGAGGAAAATGTTATTATTTCTAAAATATTTTATATATATATTTTATTTATATATTATATTTATATTTTCTAGATGAAGAGGTCAAAAGATATTGTGTCTTTCACAGGGTCACATGACTAATCAGAGTTAGAAGCAAGGCATTTTCCTGACTGTAGATCCATTATTCTATCCATCACACTCACACTCCTTCCCAGTAGTTCATCAGTACAAGCATTTTGGAAAGACTGTCCTGGGTGGCATTTGGGAAATTGTGCACTGTTTTCAGAGGACATGCATGAGCTTCTGATAAAAAATGGATGGGAACACCAGCATTCACTGGATAATATTATATTATTATGAATGGTGGGGAATTTTGACCTCAGAAGAATTAACATTGCAGATAAACCAAGGGTTAATAAAAAGGCACATTAATATTAGACAAAGTATGGCCTGGTAGAGAAAGAGAGGGGGATTCTAAGTCAGGAAGACCTAATTACACTGAGTCTTGCCTCTGACACTAGATGAAAGGTGGACAATGAATGAGCAGCCCTGAAAAGGGCTTCAACAAAACTAGTGTTGCTAGTCCTCTCAGAATATACATTTTTTGTGTTCTCTCTCTCTTTCTCTCTCTCTCTCTCTCTCTCTCTCTCTCTCTCTCTCTCTCTCTCTCTCTCTCTCTCTCTCTTTCTCTCTCTCTCTCTCTCTCTTTTTTTCTCTCTCTCTCTCTCTCAATTTTTACCTTCTGCCTTAGCATCAGTTCTAAGACAGAACAGTGAAGGCTAGGCAATCAGAGTTAGGTGATTTGCCTAGGGTCACACAGCTATGAAGTGTCTGACGTCACATTTGAACATAGGTCCTCCCAACTCTGGACCTAGTGCTCTAACCACTGTGTTACCTCTCTGCCCTTCACTTCAAATACTTGGAATCCAAGTCTACTGACTCCAAGTCCGTTTGTTCATCCTAGATTACATTCTTTCATAGCTGATTTGTTGATGACCCTTTGATTATAGTAATTATAATGGCCAACACTTGCATATCATTTTAAAAGTATAAACGACACTTTATATTCTTATTTTATTCTCAAAACAAATGCTTAAAGCAGGTAATATTATTACCCTTTTTTAGCAGATGAAGAAACCAATGCTTAGAAAGGTTTAAAGAATTCACTCAGGATCAGATAGTAAGTATTTAAGACTGTATTCAAATTTAGATCTTCTGGACTCCAAGACTAATGCTCTATCCACTGTGATGCCACTGCCTCCCCAAAGACAAAAGGGCATAGTGAAAAATTGTACGGGGTTTGGAGTCAGAAGATTTGAGTTCCAATCTCAGCTCTGCCATTTGCTAATGAATGACTTTGGGCAAGTTATATGACCTATAACAACCTCAGTTTCCTCTTTTGTAAAATAAATATATTAGACTAGATGATCTCTAAGGTCTTTGCCAGTCCTCTGTAAACCTAAGATCTATGGCCACTATGGTTTTTTTTATGACTAGTAAATGAAATTTAAATCTTTTCTGAACTCTAATCTTGTTTTCCTATAATAGGCAAGTAATGTGTTGTATAAAGCTTTAAAGTATACCACTAAGGGCTATGTGCTATAATGGGACTAATTATTATCATGGGTCATTATAAGATAAGAAGCCCACAAATAAATTAGTTATGGCAAAGATCTGTGCTGTGAATATATAGTACATTCTTCATTGGGGATATATTTTTCCAAAGATGCTTTCATATAACTGTAATTAAGTGTGTCATATTAATTGCATGGCCCTTTTGCTATGCAAAAAAGTGAGAACCTTTCCTCTTGATATCAGATTAGAACTGATTGCCTAATTACATTACCTGGATAATTAAATACACATTTAGTAGCCTCGAAATTCTACAATATTGTGGTTTTATTTCCTAATAGAATTATTCTGCCTTTGGAGTAGAATTCTTGTTAAGAAATGAGGATCTAATTACTTAGTGACACTATATTAAATCCTCAGGGACCTTTCCTCAAAGAAAAGGCTTAGGTGAAAAAGGATTCAAGGGGCTTCTTTCTTATTCCATTCCTGTAATCTGAATTATAGAAATTAGAAATATTAACTGTCCACTAGCTTTTCTTCTGTGTATAGGGAACAGAGTAGGGTCTCCTTTACCCCAATATTGGGCCTCTCTGGTCAGGTCCAGTTTTAGGATTCAGATAACAAACTGCTTTAGAGATATAAGAAGTCATTAGGATGACTCGTTCAAAGAGCTCCTATAAAGTACATCATTAGTGTCCCTTCTCTACTGGCAAGAAGATCTGCAAGATGATTTGTTTGTTTTTTAAATTAAAACGTTTTTCCCAGACTATGTGTTGGCACATTATTCAATAATCATTTTCTGACATTTTGCAACTACAGAATTTTAACATAGACCTTTCCCCTGATAGTAATTCAGTCCTATCTTCAGCAAATTAGCATATAGGCATAACAATGCAGACAACACTATTAACCATACTATTTGGTCTACCCAAGTACAAAGTGTGACTCTGGCTGTAATTCTTTGAAGACAGATTTCCCATAGGGAATATGAAAAATGTGTTGTTAGTTTCTTTCTTATAAATCTGGATAGAGGTGGAGTTATATTATATATAGTTCTACTTGGAACTGAATATGATGGAGTTTCACCAGGGCAGAAAATAGACCATATAGAGTCAGAGGATATAGATTTGAATCTTCACTCAGCTGCTTAGCAACTGGCCAAATTATTTTTTCCCCTGAGCCTCAGTTTCCTCATCTATAAAAATACGAGGACTAAACTAATGAAGGAGAATTTATTGAGGCTCTTCTAATTCCCATGATCCTACAGTCTCCCTCATTTTTGATGCTACACTTTGACTAAATGCAGCCTAAATCTAGACCTCACAGCATCAAATTGTATTTATCACAAAGAGAAGGGACATAATGCTAAAAATAGGAAATGTTCAATTTGACATTTGACATTCAAAGTTTTTAGAAGTGTTTTTTGTCTTTTTTAACTTGGTATGTGCTTTAAAACAAACTCAGTTGCTAAGGGAAATTCAAATGTTATAAACTTCCTAAAATTCAGGATGCTTTTAAAATATTTAATTTTTCATGTACCTTATTTCATCACAGGATAGCGAGGTGAAACAGTGGCTAAAATGCCAAGCCTGCAGTAAGGAAGATCTGAGTTCAAATCTGGAACAGGACATTTACTAGCTATATGATCCTGAATACATCACTTAGACCTGTTTGCCTCAGTTACCTCATCTGTAAGCTGGAGAAGGAAATAACAAATTGCTACAGAATCTTTGCCAAGAAAACTCCAAATAGGATCTTGAAAAGTTGGACATATCTGAACAACAATAATAGGATCAAGTTCAAATTTGGCATTCAAAGAAATGCCCATTAACTTCATAGGGTAGTCATATCTTGAGTTTCTTGAACCCTATTCCTTCGTTGAGTCCAACCACTGCTGCTAATCTCTTCTAATTTCTCCAGTTAACTCACCAACCTAACTCTTATGCCTTTTTTCCTTCTCTAGGCTTTTACATCTATCTTTTTCATTAAAGAAGCTGGGTGATATAGTGATTAGATCACCAGGCATGGCATCAGGAAAATCTGAGTTAAAAGCCATACTCAGACATTTAATTCCTGTATGACCATAGACAAGTCATGTAATCTCCATCTGCTTTGGTTTCCTCAGCTCTAAAATGTAGACAATATGTTTTATAGCTCTAAAATTTGCAGCTATAAAATGTATCTACTTCCCAGGGTGTTATGAGGATCAGATGAGATCATTGTAAAGCACTGAGTGCAATGTCTGGCCCATAGTAGGTACTTACTAAATGCTTGTTCCCTTTCCTCAGGATCCCTTTCTTTCAGAAGTCTGAAGCAATCACTCATTTTAGATAGGAATGGGACAGTGTCACATAGAGCACAATATACTAATACACATTAGGGAATATAAAATGTTGAATAATGATTGCAAAGCCCCTATTTTCAGAGAGGACACCATCCTCTAGCTAGATAAAGATGAAAAGTGTCACCTCTATTTTATAAATGGCAAAGTAGCAACTGTAAACCATTATTAATAATCATGATTCATTACTATGATGAACAATAATAAAAATCCCTCTTTGGTCCATTGTGAAATAAAAAATAGAGCCAGGACAAAGTAATCTTCTGAGGGCATGAGCAATACAGAAGAGAAGTAAAGTCCAACAGAGCAAGTACAGTATATCTTAATTCCCAGAACAGTGCTCTAAATAACATTTGTAAGCATTTAATAAGTATTTTTAATTGAATTGCCCAGTAAATTAGATGTATGATTACATTAATTAGATCTCAAATCTAATTAATTATCACAATATTCTCAGAAGATAGCTGAGATTCATGATGATTCCCATGTTAGGGATCTGAGAGTTGGAGTATTTGATAAAGGTATTCAATATGTTTTTTTTTTTAATTTGATGGATCATAAAGTAATTTCATCACAAGGTAATAATACTTGAGCTTTCTGGTTCTAAAGTTCCTTGGGGTCAAAAATCAGTTTGATAATCACTCTTTCAGGGTTCTAGAGAGGTACCAATAAAGGGTTCGAATGTCATTCTTCTGCAGTCATTGGCTCAAGCCTCCATCAGCTATACTTTCCTCCATTGTTGAGAATATGTGAGTAATTACCCAGTTCCATTTAACCAGAATGGCAGGGTTTTTTTGTTTATTTGTTTGTTTTGTTTTGTTTTGTTTTTTAGACTAGGTCTTCTTCTCTTGAATAAACTGGAAAGGTAGCATTTACTTATAGACCCAATCCCACTTCTTATTGGCATAGAAGCTTTGACCTGCTCCTTTTCTAACCTGGACTCAATTTACCTTTCTTTAAACAACTGAATGACTCCTCTATCAGTGTCAGACAATGCAAATACTCAGTCAGCTTTCATCCTGATACAACTCAGAACTCTTGAACTCAAGATCATCATTCTCAGCCTTCCCAGTAGCATGAACCATCCCACCTGCTTTAGAAGAGCTTTTTAGGAAAAAAGCATGCTTACATAGCATGAAAAAGATACATGAGCATTTTCCTCAAAACAACTTGGGGGGGAGGGAGCGGTGGCATTCTCTTCCCTCCATCTTTCGGTCTGGGGGAATAGGCTCAAAAATTAATTCGATACCAACGCAGTACCATTCTCATTAAGTTCATGTCCACAGGCTACACTGGAGCTGGATGAATCCTCCTCTCAGTCATTGCTAGACTGGAACCCCAAAAGTCACTCCCAATGAGTGTGTCTTTCTCCTCAGATTATTAATGCTACATTTGCTGTAAAGCCTGGCTTGAAATCCAGCTCCCAGAATATTGTGGCTCCATCTCCTAATCACTGAAACTACCAATGATGGAGGCGACACTCTCTTCACCTAGACTGGAAAAACAATCAGAGAAAATGAACAAGTACTGAGGTCTATTTCTTTAGACCAATGACCTCAAAGGCTCCAAGACTGCTCTAACTTACAGAATCGTTTTTCACTAGATGCCATAGACAATATAGACACATATGGCTATACGAATGATGCCAAGCAACGGATTGGGGCAAAGAGGAGATGGTGGATGTCAACAGGTTTTTTTAGAATGCCTCTAAAGCAAACCAAAGAGCTTTCCCTTTCTGATGTGTTTAACCAACAAAACCAGTTACAAATGTCTATATGTGCTCCATAGTCTTACAAAGCAATTTCCTTGGAAAAATACCATGTACACATACAAAGTAAATAGAAGATACGGGGTGTGACCCTGGGTCAATGAGGGAAGACCTCAAGTGAGCTTGAATTGGGCTCTGAAGAAAGCTAGAGATTCTAAGAGATGGAGTATAATCTAGGTACGGGGCCAACTTGTGCAAAGGCATGGAAGATGGACACTATAATGAGGTACTCCTGTTTGTCTGGAGTACAAACGGAAAGTAAAATGAAGTGAGTCTGGAATGGTAGCTTCGAGCCAGATTGCAAGGGTTCTAAATGTCAAATAGAATTGTTTATAATTAAAACGATTAGCATTAAAATGGCATTCGATTTTGATTGGTCTATTAACCTAACACACTTCAAAACCAGAGCTAGTCCAAACTTCAAGCAGTGTTGCTTTTCTATCTTGGGAAATTTCATTTCCAATATCATTTCATGAATCAAAAAGTCAAGTCCAGATGCCTTGACCTGATTAGCTCTATACACTCTTCTTATTTCACTGCTTTGTTGTCACAAGTAGCAGATGAGAGATGAAAGACAAGAAGGTGCAGAGACCTGCCTGCCATTTGATCCGGGAGTTGCCTTGTGCATCTTCTTTTAAAACAAACAAACAAAAACCCCCATTCCCATTAGGATCTCTTTAACTTAAGTTTTTACCCTGGGGTGGAGGGGTGACATATGGGGAGGAGGAGGGGGAAACTTGTCCTGTCTCTTTATTGAGCCAAGCAAATTGAAAGTCGCGGAGGGGTGTGCCTCAAGGCTGTTTGTAAATCCATTTCCTTTGTCATAATAAGAACAAATCCCACCTTTGAAGTTTTTCCTTCTTGTTACAAGGGGAATGTCTTTTGTTTAATCCATTTTAGCCTTTAATACCTGACCTCGATCAATCCTGTTGGTTAGATTACACAGTGTTCATGCTGATTTGAAACTAGCCTACAGGATTTTTCTGCCTCATTGGTTTGAGAATTTCAGGAGTAATCATCATCTACAGTACTCAGACTACCTTTTACTTTGAACCAACAAATGGTCCTTTTGCAAGAAAAAACACAAACATACCAAGCATAGTTAATCAGCTTTTGGCTTATTTTTATAAGTATTGTATTATTGTTCTAGATAAATGATTCCCAGGGAACAGGGAAGGAGACTGGTGATATTCTACAAATAATGTGCCCCATTCATTTAAAAGTCAAGGTCACCCCAGCTTTGGCTGTGGCTCCAAGTATAAATTATTTCAAATTTTAGTTGGACTTTATCCTCTCTGACTTTAACCATAGTGTAATGCCCTTTTGACTCAAACCTAATAAGAGACAGAATTTCCAGCCTTTTTTTTTTCTTTCTAAGGACAGGAATGCTTCCTTCTATAAAAGGTCTTCTTCATAGACCACTTTGTCCCCTTTGCTTACATGCTAACTCAAAGCACAAAGGGGATTAGTCCGTGCCAAGCTTGCAAGAGCCATTTCCTAATCATTTGCCCTTCCAAGACAAGTGGCTATGAATTGGATCCATATGTTGTCAATTATTTCTCAAATTGATTCAGGGAAAAGACATTTCATTCCATGAGGAATGAAACAGTTACTAAAGATGGAGAAGCAGCAATTAGGGCAAGATGTAATTATTAACATGACTTTTACTTACCCATTGGGTACAAGATGTCATTGATCCTTGTTATCAGTGCCATTCAATGCCAGGACAAGGTCAAGAAATAATCTATATTAAGAGAAAGGCAGAGCAAAAAGGAAAAGATTAACAACTTTTGATATCCAATTGAAGTTCTGCCTGGGAATTCACCTATGAGTCTTTTTCACTTCTGGATCCATTTCCTAGGCTAACTACATTCTAAAAACATATTAAGATCTTAGAAAAAAGAGAGCAAAGAAACACAGAGCAGACATTGGTCATGGAAATAGTTAACACCAAGTAAAAATTAATGCTGATTTGCTTAGTCTACTGGCATTCTGGCCTATGTCAGGTCCTTGGAAGTTTATGCTCAATATTGAAATGAAATAAAACACTTATAATTCATTTGATAGTTTACAACAACAACAAAAAAGATTTACTTAGCAGTAGCAGAAGAATATTCAACAAGGATATGTATACTAAATATACCCTGGCATGATTGAGCTGAGCAAACCTCCCCTGCCTCTGAGTTGCCTATTATGGTCCACTAGCCAATCATGAGAACATGCCTCAGTTTTATACTAAAGTGACCAGAAAGTGTCAACAGTCTGAGCTTTTAATCGAGTGCTGAACACCAATGCTCACATTACTGAGGTCTGCACAATCCTTTTTTTTCATTCTTCCTCAGTGAAAGATGGAATGAGTATAAATTCAATATAGTATATGTAATTTCTTACTCCAAAGGTACAAATTAAAAGATTTTACAAATCTTAATTATAAAACATAGTAAGTTGTTCCTTCCTTCATAGATGCCCCCAGTAGCTTTGTGGTTCCATCCACTTGCTCTCTACCTGGAAAGAGAGAAGAGTAGGTGAAGAAGACTCTAGAGCAGAGATGGTGAACCTTTTAAAGATCGAGTGCCCAAACTGCACCCTCACCCATGTGAGCCACCCTCTTACCCCGAAAGGGAGAAACATCTTTCTTGTGTGGAGAGGGGGAAGGGAACAGTCCCTTCTGGCATGCATGCCATAGTTTCACCAACGTGGCTCTAAAGCTATCTATTCATACATCCCTGTGTGTCACATTGGGCAAACCTATGGAGATATATACAACCAAATAGGAAAACACATGCAACCCTACACACACATGTTGTGTCTCTTGTTATTTAAGCTTTTTAGGTCAAAGGCTTTCACTTTTTTCATTTTTGTAACTACTGTTTAGTACAATTCATGGAACATAGCTAGCTTTTCAGAAATGCTTGTTGATTTATTCATTCATTAATTGTACTTGAACTAAATTTTGTTGATTTTTTACATTGTCTTTATTTTCACTGTTGTAGTCATTATATATAGTTTATTTCTGCTTCCTTCATTTTCCATCATTTCATTCATCTTTCCATGTATCTCTTAATATTTCATATTTGTCATTCTTAATGTGACTATTATAATTCATTATACTTTATTTATTATACATTATTTTTATAGGATTTCACTAATTTGGGGCACATACTTTGCTGCTAGCTTTTTGTTATCATAATCGGTGTTGCTAAAGCAGTTACTGGGAGCTGGTGGTGTTTGACTTACCTGAAAACTATCTCCTTCCTTTGGACTAGGCAATAACACCCTGTTCCTTATCCTTCTCTTCAAGTGTGTTTTTCTTTCTGGTCACTTTAGTCAGCTCTCTTCAAAGGAAGGGACTTCTTTAAATATTTTACAGAACAAAGGCAGTTCTGAGTAGCCCAGTGACCATCTCTGCAAGAAATGAGTCCTGCTCTACACAAACTGAGTCCTTTCCCCTAACACCATTGTTTGATTCAATTGTGCTTAAGGGAATCCATGAATGAACAGGATTCATTTTGATCTTTGCTGTGGGGAATTTAATAATATACTTTCAATAAAATCTCTTTGATTTGAACAAGCCTCCAGCTGATACTCCAGCAATTTAGAATGAGAGATGCCTTCTTTCTATGTGTTTATAACTGACCATTGTTTCCCACTTGGCTACTTTTATTTTTTCCTAGGGACTCTCATGCACATAATGAATGTTATCTTAGATAAGTTCATTTCTTTTGAGATCATGTGGCAATAAACTACAGAAAGTGAACATATGTTTAAAACAACAGCAACACAGAATAGGATATAATGGGTCTCTGTAAGAAGCAGTACAAGAATTGGGATGGTAAAGCTTCATCTCAGCAAACTAGGACAGCTACACCAACATTCTTGGTAGATTCCTGATGGATCTGAATCACTCATCTGTAATGTCCATGACACTATGTCATTTCTTTCTCTCCTCATTCTTAATCCTACTATTACTTCATCTTACAATCTGTTGAGTATAGACAGAGAATGTGACAGAGACTTGTGGGGTGCTACAGGAAACCTCTTCCACTCACAGTCATGTCTTCAATTCCTATTGTGTTCTTCCATAATTATTTTGAACAAACACACACCAGTAGTGAATGCCTGTCTTCCCACATTCCCTCCAACAATGAACCTTCCTTCACCATTATTATTAACTTGACAAATGTAAGGTGATACTTCAGGGCTCTTTTAATTTGTTGTTGTTGTGTTTTAGGTTTTCTTAGTAGAGATACTGAAGTGGTTTGCCATTTCCTTTTTCAGCTCATTTTGTAAATTAGAAACGGAGACAAACAGGGTTAAATGACTTTCCCAAGATCACACATATAGTAAGTCTGTGAGGCTGGATTTAAACTCCTCTTCCAATAATTTTTCTTATGATTTTATGGCATTTTTTTCCTGTTCTAGCAAATTTTATAGACTATTCTCATTGCAGCATTTAGCTGTCCTACTTTTCAATTAACTTTATTTTATTAATTATATATCATAAATAATTTGTTTTAATTAATAATGCATTTCTCTTTTAATCAGTGGGTTTTCATGAACTTCAAGCTCAATGTGAGTTAACAGTTTAATATGGCAAAACAAAATCCTTAATGTAGTTTTGGGCTATTAGGAGATTCATACCTTTCAGGAATGAAAATATGATATGCCTCCTTGCCAAAACACATTTGCAGTATTGTGTTCACTTTTTGAAAAGGTAGCGCCAGAGGGAGACAATTGTCGTATATGTAGCATTCCAAGCATATTCACATCTATGAAATATGAATGATTGTATGTTTACTGTGTCTTCAGACACAAGGTTATACCCCTGATATTTGTGGTGGTCTCTTGACCGGGCCATGAGGCTGGTGCCTAGGACAAACTCATTAACATTTGGCTCAGAGTCCTCTGAGAAAGCCCGGGTTGAAATATACAGCCCAAAAGGTATCACCTTCACCTTGTCATCCAATCTGAATTATCTATGCTTTGTTAAGTGGTCATTGATCCTGGCAATCCCCAATAAAGCCTGGGGTAAAGGCGTGACTCTTCCCTCTCTCTCTCTCTCTTGTTCCAGCAATCTTAAAGCTTCCAACTGTCTCTTCACTAAGGCCCCTCTGGGCCACATGCTTTCTATCTGGGAATCTTTACTTCCACGTGTCTGCAAACTTCTCACATTCTCCTACCTAGGAGAATGTCACAGGGATCATGCTTGCCCTGTCAATTACTTTGACTTGTCTGTGTCTCTCATGCTTCACTCATATTCTCAGACTCCTCACTTCTTCTCGAGTCCCAACCCACAAAAGAAAAATCCCTTTTTGTAACTACCATTAGCAGGTTACAGTAAAGGATGAAAGTCCTCAAGTCTATGCCATAATATTGAGGTCCCTATAGAAAGAAAGAAAATTGGGTTGGATTTTATGATAGTTCCAGATATTTGAACTAACTCCAGGAACTTAAAAATAGGTCAAGTAAAAGAGGAATTAATAAGATTTCTGTTTGGCCGAAGAAGGGAGAACATGGAACAGTAGAGGAAATTTTCAAGGATACAATGTAGATCTGAAATCAGGAAACATTGTCCAATAATTTAAGTTATACAAAAGTAGAATAGGTTCTCTTAGAGAACCACTTATCAGATATGGGGGAGTAGAGATTCTTTTTCAGTTATACTACAAGTGGACTAGATAAGTGAATTGCATAGGGTCACACAGGCACGAAGTGTCTTAGGTCAAATTTGAACCCATGTCCAACTTCAGATCTGGTCTTCTATCCACTGAGCTAGTTGCCTTGATTGCAGAATTTTTTTAAGTGTGGTCCAGAGAACCCTTGAAATCTCTGAGACTTTTTTAGGGGGTCAATTAGGTCAAAATTACTTTCATAATAATACTAAGATATATGAATTTCTAATATTACAAATATTGATAGCTATAACACAAATAACAACTTTTTGGAGAAGCCTTAATAATTTTTAAGCATGCCCATGATGGCCAGTACGATCATCACCACCATGGTGAAGCTGCCCGTGAAGGCCATCCCTGAGACTGTTCTTAGGGATTCTAAGGGGTTCTAGACCAAAAAGTTTAAGAACCACTAATCCAGAGGATATCCCCATCAGTGCCTTATAAGCATTCCCAGAACAGCTGACATCAAGACAAGGAGAGACTAGATAGACACAGATACAAGGCTTTTAAAAAAGCTCACCAGAAAAGCTTATCTTGCCTTAAAGGAACACCTCAAGGATTGCAGTAAAGGAATTTCTAACTGAGATTCACATTTCTATACTACTTGGTGGATAGGTATAAAAAATATATCACATTCCTGACACAAACTCAATGTTCCTAAAATCAAACTAATTTTATTTCTCATTCTGCCTCCCCAAACCTGTTTCTTCTTCTCCCTTTTCTGCATTGTCCCATCATTCTCCCAATCACTTTTGCTTGAAAATTGGAAGTCATTATTAATTCTTTTTTCTCCCTCACCCCACCACATCTCATTAGTCCCTGTCTTTGCCATTCTTCTTTTACAACCTAAGTGGAAGCTATCCTTATCATTCCCCTCTATGACTCTAGCTTTATCTCTTTTCAAAACCATTTAGAAAACATTTCTTAATTTGTTACTACCCTCTATAAAACATAAAAACTCCAAAGACTGGTGGAGAACTTCTTCCATTGTCTAACCCTATCTTATTTTTCTAAACTTTATCTGACGTTTACCCAGTGCTGCACTCATACCCACAGATTGTTAAGAAGCATAAAAGAAGGTCTCCAACATACAGACTAAATCCTCTGTGAAGGTTGTTGGAGAGAATATGAATAAAAATAATATGGGATGAGAAGGTGTAGATAGGCAACAAAGACTAAAACATTTGTAAAGTGTACCTAAATTGATGGAATGATGGGTGCTTTGAAATATTAATGTACCATCTACTGCTTTCTTAAGTGTACACTACACTAAGCTCAAAAACTGTATTATTCTTATTCTCCAAACAACTCAATCTTTTGACTATCCAATGTCTTTCCCTCTGTCTAGAATGCCACCCCACCCCACTATCTTTACTTGTCAAGGTCCCTGCTATCCTACAGGTTCAGTTTAAAAGCCACATCCCGTATAAAGCTTTTCTTGATACTATTCAAAAAGTAGTCTCTCTATGAAGAAAAAAATCAACCATAATTTTCCTTATGATTTTATGGCATTTTTTCCTATTCTAGCAAATTTTATAGATGTTTGCATATGTTTTGTTTTTACCTACTAAAGGTTTTAAGCTCCTTGAGGGAAGGAATCATGTTATATCATCTTTATATCCTCATTGGGGCATAATAAGCCCACCATACATGTTTAATAATATTTGCTGAAAAAAATAAATGGATGTTTTCCAAGGAGTTTTTATTCCCTCTATACATGGCAAAGCCTATTTTGAATAATTTTTAACATGAAATGTCTGGAAAAAGCAAAGGAAAGATATGTGAGAACACAGCCACTTCTGTGTTTATTAGAATAATCAGATATTGGGAAGACTCTTAGGTTGGGTCCTAGTTTCCCTTTGACAGAGGCTTTTTTTTGAGAGCAAAGCAACAAAATGTTTTACGATAATAATAATACAACTAGATGAAATAGTAAATAGAGTGTTGTGCCTGGAGTCAGGAGTTAAAATCCAGTCTCAAACACCTATTAGCTGTGTGACCCTGGAAAATCACTTAATCCTGTTTGCCTCAGTTTCCTCATTGGTAAAATGAGCTGGAGAAGGAAATGACAAACCACTCCAGTATTTTTGCTAAGAAAACCCCAAATGGGGTCATAAAGAGTTGGACACAACTAAAAATAACTGAACAAAATAATAATAATAATAGCTAGCATTTATGTAGTTCTTTAAGATATACAAGAACTTTTAATGCAGTATCTCATTTGATCCTTATAACAACCCTGTGAAGTAGGAATTCTTATTATCTCCATTTTATAGATAGGGAAACTAAAACCATGAGAGGATAAATGAATTGTTCAGAGTCACACAATTATAGTAATTATCAGAGTTGGAATTTCAGCTCAGGTCCTCCTGACTAGGTTGTTGCTATTTCCACAGTGCCACCATGATACCATGTCTATGATGGATATCCTAGTTAATAAGGGAGTTAACCAATCTCACTACTTGGGTACCCCTTAGGAGAATGGTCAAACATTTGTTTTTTGGCAAACCAGGACTTAGGAGCAAGCTCAGTTAGGGTTATTGTTGTTGTTCAGTTGTTTTTCAGTTGGGTCTGACTCTTCATGACCCCATTTGGGGTTTTCTTGGCAAAGATAATGGAGTTGGCCATTTCCTTCTCCAGTTCATTTTATAGATGAGAAAACTCAGGCAAATACAGTTTGAGTGACTTCCTCAAGGTCACACAGCTAGTAAGTGTCTGAGGTCAAACTTGAACTCAGAAAAATGAGTTTTCCAGTCTGCAAGCCCAGTGCACCACCTAACTGCTCTTATTAGGGTTGATACTAAACAAAGATGAGGTTTCTTCCAATAGCAATTCCCTTCTACCACTTTTCTCATTGCAGTTACCAAAATGTAGTACTAGATATGACAACCCGGCATCTACTTCTATACAGTGCTACTTAAATGAATATAGTCAGGGAAAAAAGAACAGAATTGGCACTGGAAGTTCCTTTGAAGCACAGATACCCCCAAATAAGCTCATCTCATAACCAGGGATTTTATTTCTTGGCAAAAAGTAGATATGTTTTCTACTCACCTGCCAACCTGACTACAAGGATCCTATAGACCCTAACGAAGCTAGGTTAGACCCAGACTCCTCACAACCGGTGGATACACATAATGAAATCCGCTCTAATATTAAAACAGCTAATGCCAGAATCTTATTGAGTTCAATTTTCCTGTGGGAGCCTGAACTCTTCCTGTACTTGCAGTGAGCAAAGGCAATTCCTAAGACAGAAAATCCTCTCTGATGGCAAAGTATTAAGTTGTCAGAACCACCAAAATGGCTTGGCAATGGACAGACTGTTCTAAATTAGAAACCATTTGGCCAACCAAGAAAATGGAAACAAGAAAGCTTCATTTATTAGTTAATTTGGGGAGCAGGCTAGTCTAGACCTTTAGTTTCAATAATAAAGGAAAGTTCTGGTGAGAAAACTTTCTCTACCAACAAAGATTAACACTTTTAGTGTAGTTGTTGTTAAGCCAGTTTTCAACTGTGTCCAACTCTTCATGACCCCATTTGGGGTTTTCTTGGCAAAGATACTGGAGTGGTTTGCATTTCCTTCTCCAGCTCATTTTCCAAATGAGGAAACTGAAGCAAACAAGGGTAAATGACTTGCTTAGGGTCATAAAGCCAGTAACTGTCTGGGACAAGATTTGAACTCAGGAAGATGAATTTTCTTGATTCCATGCCCAGCAATCTATCCACTGTGCCACCCAGCTCTCCAGAATACAACTCTGCAATTTTTTTAGCCTTAGAAAGTTCTCTAGAGCATTTAGAGGCTCTAGAGGTATGTTGCCATCATGTGTCAGAGGTGAGACTTAGCTCCATCTCTTCCTGACTCAGTATATGCTTTCTGTTCACTGTCATGTGCCCCTCAATCGAATACTCACAAGAAAATGATTCTTCCAAGTACTTAAATACTTTTGCTTTGAGTCTTTTGTCAGTGGTTTGTATATTCAACCTACATTATCTCATGATAGTGACTAAGGCTTACTAAGTGACTAAGAGTGACTAAGACTTGAAAGTTCACAAAATCTTTTATGTAAATTACCTCTTTTGAGTTTTATAGCATCTTGGGAAGATAGATGTTACAACTATTATTAGCACCATTTTACAAATGAGGCACCAGGATCAGAAACATCAATGATTTGCCTAAAGTTCCATAGAGGTAGGATTAAAACACAGGACTCCTCGACTCCAAGACTAGAATTCTATCCACTAGGTCAAGCTGCTCTTGAAATGACTGGTAGGTATATACCATAAGCAAGAGACACTGACCAAATTGACCTTTATGTCAGTCAAGGAAACACAAATCCTTCATCACCAATACCTGTTCTAGCCACAAAGCAGGCTACTTATGGTCGCTCTTAATGGGTTGTATGTTTCACATTATACTCCACACAGATTGTTAACTTTCTTTAAAAACAAAGACTCAGAAATGGGAAACCAACTTGACGTAACATTTACAAAGACCTAAATTTTGAAAGCCACAATAAAAAAATTTAAGAAAGGAACATTCTTTTTCCTATCTTCTACAAGATGATATGATATGACATTGTTGAGTTTGTCTGGGTTTTGAAAATAACTTTAATTCATTAAGGTTAGTGTCTTCACACCCTTTGCAAATGAGGTTTTGACCAAATTACTATTCTGAATCCTGTGACAGAAGGTCCCATTATAATTTTTCACTATTTAGAATAAAGAGAGAACAATTTATAATTTAATCAAATATTTTTACTGCAAATATATTCATATTGACAAGCTGACTGCTTTACAAGTTTAGATTTTATGGAGTTTTTTCCATTCTTAACTGTTAAATTAATACTAAAATTGCATTTAAGTTTATCCTTTTTGGTGGTGAGATGACACTGATTTTTTTCCTTCGTCTAATTAGGTGATTTAATGCCCTCTAGTGGTGCTACAGCATAAATATAGAACCTCCTGATTTTAATACAAAAGGTGGCCTTTTAAAGGAATATATTACTGCTAAATACACTAATTAGTGTAAATATTTAAGTTCTTAAGAAGAGTAGAGTAGAAATGAATTTACTTAAAGGTGATTGATGAAGAAAAAGCACATTCTGTGATAGCCAAAGCCAGAACAAGCTCTGCAAATCAGTGTTAAAACTCACATTTTTCCTTCTAGTCAACTTCTGTCAAGAACCCTTAGAGAAACAGGAAAGACATTATCAAGTATTTCTCTGCCTCAGTTCCCTGACAGATATATCTGCATTTGAAGAGCTTAAGCACTTGGGGGAAATAACAATAATATTAATAATACCAAATATTTATTAAGCACCTACTACATGTTAACCACTGTGCTATGAGTTTTACAAGCATTGTCACATTTGATCCCTACAACCAATCTCATAGATAGGTACTATTGTTATCCCCATTTTGCAGAGAAAAACAACTAAGGCAAACACAAAAGGCAAAAGAATTTGTTAAATGATGACTATATAAAATACAGTGCTTAGTGATGGGGACACAAAAAAGTAAGATATTTTCTGCTTTAAAGACTATTAGAATAGAGCGGTTGTTGTATGGGTAGGTTGTAAGGATGATATTAGAAAATAAGTATTGTTTTATTAGTTTAGGGATAAAAAGTAGAGTGCTCACTTGAGAAAGAATTGGAGTTTGAGAGAGCTGAGAGAGCATGTTAATTTCAATTGTTGACAGTTATAACCATTTTTCTGTGTCATTTACTCTTCCTGGCAGTTGGGAGTTGGTCTCTGGCAGTTGGCAGAGACACACACTAAGAGTTCTCAGGGCTGGAGGAGGTAACATCTTTGTCTCTGTCTGTCTGAGGGAAAGACCCGAAGGAGCTTCATGGTTTCCTTTCCCAAATTGGAAACATTATTGACTATTGTGGTTTTTATAGATTGATTTAACTCTGAGAAGACCAAAGAAAAATTTGGTCTTTGGTTTGGACCCTGAGTTTGTTAAGGTTCAGAGTTCTAACTTGATTCTTGTTGAGACTCAACCAGCTAGCCTTTGCTATTTTATAATTTAAAGGCAGAGTTAAGAATTATAAAGATAATAGTGGTAGTTTTTATTTAGATAGTATAAATTTGGGTTAGTCAGATCAGGGAGGATTACTGTAGCCTGTGAAACACAGGAGAAGCGGTTACTTATGGAACCAGGGAGTTTATTTGGGTGGATTTAGAATCCCTTAGGATTAGAAATCCTTTTTTATCCTTAATATTTCAATAAATATTTTATTTTTATAACTCACCATCATTATTTATTTTTACAAGGTATATGTTTGCATTTCAGCTGCAAGTCATATGGTCTTTAGGGTACAGTGTATATTGAGCCTGGCATTGTAATGTCATTTTGGTCCTCTTCAAAGATGAATAACAACAACTAATAGCTTAATCATTTGGGGGAAACTCATGAATAAAGTTAGACCCTAGTAGTATTATTGGGCTGCCATAGTGATGTTGCCTTGCTAACTACACATGCTTATTTGAGGTCCTTCTGCCACTTCTTCAATGTTTAGAGAGACTTTTCTTTCCTCATCCCTCTCAGATCAGGTTTCTTTTAAGATGTATATGGGATCCAGTCAAAATAGCACTTTCAGATTAAGCAACTGTGGCTTTCCTTGCCAGTACTGCCTTTAGATTTGTTTAGTCTTTCCCAGATCAAGTCCAAGGCCAAGAGATGCCCCTCCCTTCTTGTTTTTTATATTAGTAATTTGATTCTCTCCTTTCCTTTTTTAAGGCAGAAGAGTGGTAAGGGCTAGACAATGGGGGTTTAAGTGACTTGCCCAGTGTCACACAGCCAGGAAGTGTCTGAAGTGAGATTTGAACCTATGACCTCCTATCTCTAGATCTGACTCTCAATCCACTGAGTCACCCAGCTGCCCCTCCCTTCTCATTTTTTATATTAGTAATTTGATTCTCTCCTTTCCTTTTTTAAATCAAATTAACCAATGCTCTATATATTTTATTTGGACTTCTTTTTTATAGAACCAACTCCTAGTCTTATTTATCTTAGTTCAATAGCTCTTTAATTTTTATTAATTTCTTCTTTGATTTTTAGAATTTCCAATTTAGTTTAGTTGGAGATTTTTAATTTGTCATTTTCTAGTTTTTTAGTTGTATGCCCAATTTATTGATCTCCTTTTTATTTTTTTTAAATTTATATAAGCATTCATGGATATAAAATTTCCCCTGAGTACTACTTTGGTTGTATCCCATGAATTTTGATATGTTATCTCCTCATTGTCATACTCTTCAATGAAATCAACGATTGTTTCTATGATTTGTTCTTTGATCTACCCATATTGAAGAATTAGATTATTTAGTTTTTAATTAATTAATTAGTTGAATTATTTCAATTAATTAATTGATTGATTGATAGAAAAGTTAGAATTAATAGATATCTGAAAAAATTTAATAGTGATATAAAGGAATTCTTTTCAGCAGCACATGGTACATAAACAAAAATCAACCATATACTAGGGTATAAAAACTTTATAAACAAATGTAGAACAGCAGAAATAATCAATGCAAATTTTTCATAACATAATACCATAAAATTATTATCAATAAGGGTTCATGGAAAGGCAAATTAAAAATTAAGAAGGTTCCCCCCCCAGCAAATTTAAATGGGAGTCAGGCATCAAAAGGAAGGAATGTTGTACCTCTAGCGATCCTACAGAAACCATTCTAGGGGAAAGTTTTTTAACTCTTTGAGGTATTCCTGACACTCCCATTATACTCTCTGAGCCAACAGAATAACAATGTAAATCAGATGTACTCTTTAATACAGACCTGGAAGCTCCAGTGTCTAAAAGACAATCATAATAGGTGTTACCCACCTTTAAGGTAACATGAGGCTCATTAGTATGGGGGGGGCAGTGGATAGGGACAATGGGTAGTAGGACATCAGGGTCCGGAAAATCAAAGGTTGTATCCTCTGATTCCTGTGCCCCAGCCCCCCCACACACACCTTCATTGTATTTGGGAAGTTCCTTGGGCACCCTCCTGAATGGCACCCCCATGAGGGGCACACCCCTGAGGGGCATTAGCACCTTGAGTATTTTTTGGATGAGTACCACTTAAGTTATATTGTTGTGGAGTCATTTGGTTTGAGTTATCATTTTTCCAATATTTATTCCTATAGTTATCATTCCTAAAGTTGTGGTTTCCATTGTCATTATTATAGTTATTTCTATAATTATCACTTCTGTAGCTGTTATTAAACTGCATAATCCTTCTGAGTGCCTTGAATAAAGTTCTACACTCTATCATTCTTTGGCCCTTCTCACAGAATTGGCAGGTAATGGATTGATAATTAGATTCCTGGAGAGGGGCAAGTGCCATTGGTTGAGTATCATGCCCACTTTTCAGTTTAGCAGTCTTATCTTTCAAATATATCAATTCTTTCTTCATTTCCTCTATGAGAACCTTATTTTCTTCCTCTTTTTCTTTGTTTCCCTTTGAAACATATAGAGCTATTTTCCACAATTCTTCAAGGTCCATCTCCAGCCATCTTGGGCAATGTGTTCTAAAATAATCTCTAATCACTTTGCAAGAGTTATTGATAAAGTGCCTTCTAACTTGTCTTATGCAATTTTCTTTAGGTAGGTCAAAATTCAGAAATCTACCCCCAAACTCAATTATTCTGTCCATCAATCTGGAGGGTGTCTTTTCCTAATTTTACTTAATCCTTTCAAATTCTGTCCACTTATCTGTACTGTCTGCACACTCTCTCATTGCTGTTAAGATGGGCTCTCTACAATAGTACGAGTTGTAAATAATCCTCATTGTTATAGTTCCATTTAGGATCCTGAGATGGCTAGTGTGCTGCAATATGCCCCCGGGGTTTTCTTGACATGTGAAATTATTTTATTTTTCTCACATTCAGTTAAAAAAGCCTGTAGCAAGTTTTTAACATCTTTATAAGACAGATTATACTGAAAAAAATATGTCTGTCATATTTTTTGTTACCAGAAAGGGATCTTAGTCATATGTGGGAATATTTCATGTAAATTCATTTATTTCTTGGGGAGCAAATGGTATATTGTGCCTTAAAGTCACCACATCCTCGTTTTGTTCTATTTCAGATACTTCTCTTAGAGGACATAGGCCTCTAATTGGATTTGATACTTGGGGGTCAGTTTGACTAACACTAGTTTCTTTAAAAGGATTCCTTGGGGCTCGAATTGGTTTTTGTGTAGGAGAAGGAACAGAAGAAACTGGGATTACAGGAGAAGGGGCTTGGAGATTAAGTTCAGCCAAGATTTGCAGACTTGAGAGAACAAGTCTGTAGGCTGAGCTATAGGGAAGGTATTTTCCATCTCCATTTCAGGGAAGGGAATTTCCTCATTTAGAGGTTCAGAAACAGTTCTGTCAGGTTCAGGCCTGTTTTTGGTGGGGTGGATGTTTGCCAATTGATCCCATAAGAAGCATTTTAAATTATCCAATTGGGCTTGCATGTTCTCTTGCATGTTTTTTATGTTTTCCTGTGGTTTATCTTCAGATTTTTTGCATAATTTTCTGTATTTTAACTTCAGAATTTTGTGTGTTTTTCTGCATTTCAGTTTCAAATAATTTTTTTATGTTAGCATCTCTTAACATAGTACTGAGGAGTACAAAAATCACATTATCTAATAACATAAAAAATTGGAGGTATCCTGAATTCCTCAATGTCCCTAATTCTTCAACTGCCATATAAATGCCAAAGAATGTAGTATTCATTTATATATATATATATATATATATATATATATATATATATATAGTAGTAGTCTCTCGGTAACCGAGGATGACTATTGTCTTTGTGCGCTTTCATCTGTGATGTAGATAAGTGTGCACAAAAACACTTGTGAGTGAAGGAGATTTAAGAGGAAAAGTCGATGCACAGAGACAGTCCTACTCTCTTGGCTTTGGAAGCCTGGGTCCAGTGGCACGAAAAATTGTTACACCTGGAAACTTCCTCAGCTGCATTGGATGACGGTGTTGTCTTTTGTGCTCCAACACGCCCTAAGCACTCCACAGTGCTTTGCTGCATCACCCTCTCAGCCGTTGAACCTTCTTGTTGGTTTCTTCTGCCTGTTCGGCCGAAGCAGTCTTCACATGCTGGGTGAGCAAAGCCCTGGTTCACCAGGGGTCTATGACCCAATGGCTACCCTCACAAGGTTTGGCTGGCCTGTCGAAGCCATTGCCTGGGGTGTGGCTGCTGCCACATGCTAGCAACTACTAGGAGCCACAAGTGAGAGCTGGGTGTCAGGTGAGGGTCAGAGGTTGGAGAGCTGCCCTAGGAGGGCATGACAAGCCCTCCATACCAGAGATACTACTCCTCCCTGAGCACCCCATACACCCCATATATATATTATATTATTATTATTATATATTATAATATAATATATATATGGTAATTATTTTCCTAGTGGACTTCACAAAGCATGTGGGGAGCAGGACAAGGCCAACACTCTCTCCAGGTCTCCCTCACTCCTAATTAAGAGTAATCTAGGCAGTATTGTCAGTGAAGATTGCCTAATTGGGTTATTTGTTCCCTGAGGGAAAGGGGATCCATAACTAAACAGGTTCCCCAGTCCTGCCGATTTTTGGTTTTTAAAAAAACAAAACCACTCTGTTCAATTCAAATTAAGAAGAAATGAGAGAAATAAAAATGTTTTATACTCATCTACTCTCGTAGCTCGGTTTCAAATTGTTTAAAAAGCTGACTTGGGTAAGTAATAAAGAAATAAAAGAAAGAGATTTCACAGAAATTTGCGGGTCCTGGTCACAACCTTCATGGATTAGCCAGACTGTCAAGATAATTTTAGGGTTGTGACTTAAAATCTAAATTAATTGGTCACCAGGGAAAAAAAATCACAAATAAAATACCCAAGTCAGTCTGGAAATTTATGGTAATTTTAATTAATATAGAAGGAGGGATTTAAAGAGAAAGAGAGAAGAAGGTATAGGATTTCTCCTGCCTGGCCTGTGCCAGGGGGAGTTCAAGATCTCCAAAACTAGGTCTCTGAAGGAGATTAGAGGCTTTTAATAGGATAAAGTTTGGAAAGTAAAGGAGGAAAAACTCAGCCAGAAACTCAACCCTGAACTGGACTATAGCTGTAGCCATGCCAAGATGCTGAAAGGCCCAGCGTGCTGCCACCAGCCACCTCTCTGTCACCAAAGGTACTGGAGAGAGGAAGTGACACAAAATATATAGAAATATATGTGTCCTCTCATCTTAATTTTCAAGTCTACCAATCACATCAGAGGCTTTCCTCCAGGACTTCCCATTCTTTAGTTCTCATCTTCTTTGATTAGATTATATCTTTTGAGTTACTTAACACTTCTTTGTTAAGTTCACCTTTTGTGATTAATTTACCCTTTATAGTTACTTAAAACCTTTTTGTATTAAGACCTTAAAATAGACTTAGCTTAAAGTTCTAGCTTCACTATAAAGTAAGCACTGAGTACCTTCATTGTTCAATCAGGAGATTACAACTTTATCTTCACCACAAAGTAAGATTTAAGTAGGGTGCAGTAATTTAAAGTTCACACCCTTGGGGTTCTATCCTGGGACTTCTTCTTTTCTCTCTCTATACTACTTCACCTGATAATCTCACCAGCTTCCACAAATTTAATTATTGTATGTTCTGACAATTCTCAAATCCAGCTATCCTGCCCTAGTATCTATGCTGATCTCTAATCTCACACATCCAACTATATACGTAAGACAGCTTGAACTGGATGTCTAATTTATCTTAAAATCAACATTTCCAAAGTGGAACTTATCTTTCTTCATAAAATGCTTCCCTCTCTTACCTTCCCTATTATTGTAGACTGCAACACCATCTTCCTAGCCTCTCAGGCTCACAAACAACAAGTTATCTTGAACTCTTCATTAGTTCTCATACCCCATATCCAAGTGGTTGTTAAGGTGTATTGATTTCACCTTTGCAACACCTCTTGAATGTTCCTTCTTCTCTCCTCTGACTCTTCCACACCTCTAATGCAGCAATTTATTTCCTCATGCCTACTTTAATGCAATAGCCTGCAATGGATCTGCTTGCCTCCAGTTTTCCCTGACTCTACTCCATCCACTACTAAGCTATTATTGTTATTTCTATGTCACTTCCCATTCCACTCAGTAAACTCAATTGCCTCTATTTGGCTTCCAACTTGAGTACAAAATGCTTTTTGGCATCCAAAACCCATCATAACTTAGCCTTTCCAGGCTTTTTAAACATTACTGCCTGACCCATTTTCCTCAATATAGTATCACTGGTTTCCTAGCTATTCCATAAATAAGAAAGTCCATCTCTTGGCTCTGAGCATTTTTTTCTGGCTAACCCTCATGCCTAGGAGGCTCTCTTTCTTCAGCTTGGCCTGATCACTTCCCTAGCTTTCTTTATCTAAATAAACTCAATTTAACTAAAATTCCTTCCTCAACCCTTCTTAATTCTAGTGCCTTCCTTCTACTAATAACTTCCTATGCACACATATTTATATATACATATATATGTATATATACTTGTTTTCTTGTTGTCTTCCTCATTAGACTGTGTACTCCTTGAGAGCAAGGTGAAGTACAAAATTGTTATGCCTTGATCATACATATCAAGCATGGTTTTAGTCTTTTCTCAGTGTTACTCTCAGCATGAAAGGATATTTACTAAGTCATCTGCATTTAAAAATATTTATTGTTAAATATATAACATAATATAATATGAACATAATAGTAACATGATACATACAATTTGTTCTATATATAATAAATTATTATAATAAATATACTTATCCAAGAGAAAAAATTTCTCACATTAGCTATGTTGAAAAACCTATGTCTAATTCTCTTTTTCCTCCATCCTCCTGCCCCTCTCCCTTTCTAAGAATTTGCTTTTATTAAAAAAATCATATTTTTTAAGAAATTCCTCTTTGTTTAATAAAGGACTTTATCCATAAACCATTGACTCTGGATCTATTAATGAAGCAAGGCTGGAAATGCCTATAAAATTCCCCTTTTAATGTCAGAATTCTAGAAAGGCAACTATCAGGAAATCTTACTCTTGGCCTGGTGGTTCTCTTCTTGATGGATGCATTATAGTTGTAAGTTAGGGTATTGTCTCTCCAAGGTTAAGAACAGAAACTTGATTCTATCCAGGAATTATCCTCTAATGTTATATTATTGAAGATGTGTTCACTTTTACCACGTGCTTTTGCCACTAATAATAGTTCCTTAGAGCAGTGGTTCTCAACCTTTCTAATGCCACGACCCTGCAATACAGTTCCTCATGTTGCAGTGACCCCAAACCAAAAAATTATTTTGGTGGCTATTTCAAAACTGTAATTTTGCTACAGTTATGATTCGGAATGTAAATACCTGATATGCATTATGTATTCTCATTGCTACAAATTGAGAGGTTGAGAACCACTGCCTTGGAGGATAAGAGAAAGAAAGAATCTTTTTCCTCCCAATTATTACTACCACCAAAGTACTCTCAACGATCTCCCTGGGAGAAAAGTAAGAGGGAAGAGGGTTGAGCTTTCAATGAATTTTCCCTTTTATAGGTCAACACAAAGTTTCCTCTCTTAAGAGTCTTTCCTTCTAAGAGTTTAAGTCAACCAATTTACCCAAAAGCAATTGGATACTCCACGAAGTGCTAAGTGTTGGGGTAGTAGGAAAGATGTCCATAATCTCCATTGGAAGTCACAATCAAAGGCTTATCATCATGGAAACTCATCAAGTTGACCAGAAAACTTCCGTGATCATCCTCACTACATGAACGTAATGGTTTTCATTTAGGAGACTATAATATTCTGAGACTTTTTGTAATAAGCAGTTTTCACCAACAAATAGAAGGATCTAGAGTACTTGTCATCTCTAAATATAAAAATAAAGCTCTCTTCCATTTGGACCCTTGGGAGAGGCAGAGTCAAGATGGCAGCCTAGAAGGAGCAGAAGTTTAGACTTCTGAATACTCTTCCTTACTGATCACAAACTGAATGCTCCTAGGGGACTGAAAATCAAACCTAACAACAAGACAGAGCCAAGGAATCCTCCTGCTGGACCCAATTCAAAAGGTATGCTCCCCCAAAAGCCGGAATCTGAGAACATGTGGGTTTAAGGGGAAGGCAGAAGGAAGGTCCCAGGACCCCTCCCCCAACCCACCTAGAGTGCTGAGACTCCAGCAGCAGCAGGAACTTCTGGGTGGGAAAAGGTGCTAGTCTGGAGGGTTTACCTTGGGGGCAGGGCTGTGACAAGCTCAGAGCATCAAACACAGATAGCAGGGAAGGAGCTGGAGAGGGAGCATAGAGCTGGCAGCCTGGCCAGAGCTGTGGAGATCCTCTATATTGCTCCAGCCTTTCAGGAGGTTTTGGCCTCAGAGCACACCTAGCCCAACACAGCTAAAGTTAATCCCATCAAACGGCTTCAGAACTCAGGGAAGCCCAGACTCCACACCCCTCCCTCATTTACTGCTGGACTTTAATCCAATCAAAAGCCTCCAAAGGACAGGGAAGCTTAAATCCCAACAACCCTTCCCCACAGACTGCACTGAGACATCTTCTGTCAAAGCTCTAAGAGGGGAAACTGACGGAAGCCCCCAAAACCAAAAATCTGAGAGGAGCAAGAGCACAGACAAATATGGGGAGCAAATAAGGGATGAATATGAGCAAATAACAGAAAAAGAAGAAAGAAATTACAATAAACAGCTTCTATACAGCAAACAGAACAGAGAGGGAGGGATAAGCAAAAAATAAATCAGAAATCCCAGCGAATTGGATACAGGCTTTGGAAGAACTCAAAATGCAATTCAAAACACAATTAAGAGAGGCTGAAGACAATTGGTAAAAGAACTCACATAATAAGATAAGTCATGTGGAAACAGAGGCACTTGACCTAAAACAAGAAAATAGTGTCTTGAAAGCTAAAATCAACCAGCTGGAAAATGAGGCAAAGGAGATGAAAGATGAAGTAAAGATGATGAAAGATGACCTCCATAGAAAATCAGACCAGAAAGAGAAGGATAACCAAAAAGCCAGGGATGAAATCCAGTCTTTTAAGAACCAGAATACAACAACTAGAATTAAGTGACCTCACAAGGCAGCAGGACACTATAAAACAAAACCAAAAGAATGAAAAAATTGAGGAAAATATGAAGCATCTCATTCACAAAACAGAGGATTTAAAAAATCATTTGAGTTGAGATTATTTAAGAATCATTGGTCTACCAGAAGACCATGACAAAAGAAAAATCCTGGACACAATACTACAGGAAATTATTCAAGAAAACTGCTCTTATATTTTAGAACAAGAGGGAAAAGTGGAGTTTGAAAGAATCCACAGATCACCTCCTGTACTTAATCCCCAACTGACAACACCCAGGAATGTTATAGCCCAATTCAAGAACTATCAGACCAAAGTAAAATAATGGTGGGAACTAGGGGGACTGATTAAAAACAAACATTGCTATAGAAGGAAATAGTGAAAGAAGAAAAGGCAGGATCAGGAGTAGAAATCAAAATGCTGGGAAATACACAGCTAGTAATCATAACTCTGAATGTGAATGGAATGAACTTACCCATAAAATGCAAGCAAATAGCAGAGTGGATTAGAATCCAAAACCCTACCATATTCTGTCTGCAAGAAACACTCATGAGGAAGATAGATATGCATAGGGTGAAAGTAAGAGGATGGAGCCAAATCTATTGGGCATCAACTGATAAAAAGGAGGCAGGAGACACAATCATGATATCTGACAAAGTCAAAGTAAAAATAAATCTAGTTAAAGGAGATAGGGTAGGTAATTATATCCTGATAAAAGGCATTATAGACAATGAGGAAATATCAGTACTCAACATGTATGCACCAAATTGCATAGCATCCAAATTTCTAAAGGAGAAACTAGTGGAGCTCAAGGATGAAATAGATAGAAAAACTATACTAGTGGGAAACCTGACCCTCCCTCTATCTGAACTAGATAAGTCAAACCAAAAAATAAATAAGAAAGAGGTAAGAGAAGTGAATGAAATCTTAGAAAAATTAGAGTTAGTAGATGTGGAGAAAAATAAATAGGGACAAAAAGGAATTGCTTTTCAGTAGCACATGGTACATTCACAAAAATTGACCATGTATTAAGGCATAAAAACATTGCAAACAAGTACAAAAGAGCAGAAATAATAAATGCAACCTTCTCAGATCACAACACAATGAAAATAATAATTAATAATGGTACATGGTGGGGTAAGTAAAAAATTAATTGGAGATTAAACAAAACGATTCTCCAAAACCGGTTAGTTAAAGAACAAATCATAGAAACTATCAATAACTTCATTGAAGGAAATGAAAATGATGAGACATCCTTTCAAAACCTATGTGATGCAGCCAAAGCAGTACTCAGGGGGGAAATTTGTATCCTTGAGTTCATATATTAACAAATTAAGAAGGGCAGAGGTCAATGAATTGGGAATGCAAATTTAAAAACTAGATAGTGAACAAATTAAAAAACCTCAGATGAAGACTAAATAAGAGATCCAAAAAATCAAAGAGAAATTAATAAAATGGAAAGTCAAAGAACTATTGATTTAATAAATAAGACTAGAAGCTGATACTTTGGGGAAAAAAAACAAATAAAATAGACAAAGTAATAGTCAGTGTAATCACAAAAAGGAAAGAAAATAACCAAATTGACAGTATCCAAGATGAAAAGGGAGACATCACCTCAAATGAAGAGGAAATTAAGGCAACCATTTGGACCCTTGGTAAACTATACAGAATAGAGCCAAACACCTTTGGTATGTATATTTCCCTGCTCATTGCCTCACTTGATATGAATAATCGTAAGGTCCCTGAAGATAATTATTGCTGTAGTTGAGTTTATAAGTCAATTTTATATGATACACAAGTGGCTCTTTGTTGGAAGAAATAATTTAAAAATGCATTTTGAATAATAAAATCTAACTTTTTTTTTTTGCTTAACAAACAATAAACTAAGCAAGATCTTATATTCTCTTCACCTTTCAAATAATGGTACAAGCTGTAATTTGCTACAGAATTGCAAAAGCTGACCTGTTCCTTTTCCCATTTTCATCAAAGATACCCCTGACATGTACATAGATCACTATTATAATGATAAGGATGTAAATATATTGTTTGGTAGTGTGATAGCAATAATCATTTTTTTCTTGTTCTTTTGATATTTTTCCCATTCTGAGATTTCTTTTAGACGAATAACTCAATGCTTTTTGTGCTGAGGGTAGCACTTATGTAGTTTTTCAGAGATGGGATACACTGATTCCTCCTGCATATTTTATTGAAGACTGAATATAGTGACAGCTCATTTGCTCTCTGCAGTAGTAGTATAGAATGCAATAAGATGGAAAAGAATTTATTAACTATTTATTATGTGCCAAGAATTTTGCTAAGTTCTGGGATACAAATAGAAAATGAAGACAGTCCCTTTCACCAACCAAAGGCATAACACTTGCCTAGATTATTTTAACAACTTCCAAAATGATCTTCCTAGTTTCTTTGTCACTTCTACATTGCTTTGTAAATAACCTAACACATCATTATGATTTTATGACTCCCTGCTTATAGTTTCCTATTGTCAATCTAATAAAGTCCAAAATTATTATTGACATTCAAGACCTTCCATAAACTGGCTCTAATCTACCTTTTCATTTTAATCTTGAAAATCAGAAGCAGTTTGATTATACACTTTGTAGCCAAAGGTCAAAAAATTCTATATAATCAGTTAAAACAAGCTCTGGAGTTGACTATTACTCAGGTCATGAGCACAATTCACTTAAATTAAAGAAAGTAAGGGAAACCATCAGACCATGTAGGCCTGACCTAAATAAAGTCCTTTATGAATATGGAATGGAAGTGATAAGTAGACTTAAGGGATTAGATCTGGGAGATAGAGTGACTGAAAAACTACAGATAGAGGTTTGCAACATTATACAAGAGACCACAACAAAACCTCCCAAAGAAAAAGAAGAACAACTAGGCAAAATGGAAGTCTGATGAGGCTTTAAAAAAAAAAGGAAAGGAAAAAGAGAAAGATATATTCAGCTGAATGCAGGATCCCAGAGAACAGCAAGGTGGAATAGATAAGGTTTTCTTAAATAAGCAATACAAAGTATGAGAAGAAAACAATAGAATAAGAAAGATAAGAGATATCTTCAAGAAAATTAAAGATAACAAGGGAAAATTTCTTGAAAAATGGGCATAATAAGACAAAAATGATAGTAACGTAACAGAAGCAAAAGATATTAAGAAGTGGCAACACTATACAGAACTATACAAGAAAGATCTTAACATCACTAATAACCACAATGATGGGGTAACTGATTTGGAGTCCTAGAGAATGAAGTCAAATGGACCTTAGGAAGCATTGTTAATAATAAGGCTAGTGGAGGTGATGAAATTCCAGCTGAACTATTTAAGATCCTAAAAAAAGATGATGATTTAGAAGTATTGTACTCAATATGTAAATCAATTTGGAGAACTCAACAGTGGCCACTGGACTAGAAAAGATCAGTTTATGTTTCAGTCCTAAAGAAGGACAATATTAATGAATGTTCAAATTACTGAACAAATGCACTCATCTCACATGCCAGCAAAGTTATGCTTATTATTCTGTACGTTAGGCTTCAACAAATGTAAATCAAGAATTATCAGAAATACAGGCAAGTTTATAAATAATCAGAATTGTCAACATTTGCTGGATTATGGAGAAAGTGAGGGAGTTTTAACAAATCGACTTCCACTTCATTGACTATGTTAAAGACTTTGACTCTGTGCATTCCAACAAAATTTACAAGTCCTCAAAGATATATGAGTACCAAGTCATCTTATTTCCTGAGAAATGCATGCAGATTAAGAAGTAATGGAACCAAACAGGGAACAACTGATTGAGTTATGATTGGGACAGGAGTACAACAAGCTTATATATTGTCACCTTATTTATTTAATTGATATTCAGAGTATGCCATGTGAAATGCTAAACTGTATGAACCGAAACATGGAATTGAAGTTTTCAGGAGAAATATCAACAATCTCAGATTGTTATATATGTATATGTATATGTATATATGTGTATATATAAACATAAATGATACCACTTTGATGGCAAAAACTAAAGTGGAAGTAAGAAGCCTTGATGAGAGTGCAAGTGGAGAGGGTGAACACTAGATTGAAGCTTAGAATTTAAGAAAATCTAAGATTATGGCAACTAATTCTGTTACTTCACAGCAAACAGAGGAAGGAGAATCAAGTTATCTGTTCTTTGGCTCAAAAAACACTGCAGATGGCAACTGCAATCATGAAATTTAAAGACACTTACTCCTTGGAAGGAAAAGATATAACATCACCTTGCCAACAAAGGTCCATATAGTGAAAACTATGGTTTTTCCAGTAGTAATGTATGACTGTGAGAGTAGGACTATAAGAAAAGCTGAATAATGAAGAATCAACATTTTCAAATTGTAGTGCTAAAGAATACTTTTGAGCATTCCTTGGCCAACAGGGAGATCAAATCAGTTAATACCAAAAAAATTAATTCAGACTATTTAAAAACTCTTACCTTCTAGCTGGCATTGGTTTCAAGACCAAAGAACAGTAAGGGCTAGACAATTAAATGACTTACCCAGGAGAACAGCCAGGAAGTGTCTGAGGTCAGATTTGAACCCAAGAAATCCCTTCTCTAGACCTGACTCTCAATCCATTGAGCCACTTAGCTGCCCTCCAGAATATTCTTTGGAAAGACAAATATTGAAATTGAAACTGAAATGCTTTGGCTACATAATGAGAAGATAGGACTTATTGGGAAAGACCCTGATATTGGAAACGATTGAAGGCAAAAGGAAAAAAAAGGACAGCAGAGGATAGGATGGGTAATGTGAAATCATTGAACATGAGTTTGGGACAGACTTCAGGAGATAGTGGAGAATACAAAGACCTGAACTTCTTTAGTCTATGGTGTCATGAAGAGTCAAACATGACTAATGACTGTACAATTACAATGTACTGTAGTCAAGCTCAACTATTCATTGCTTTCATTATTGTCTTACTCTTGCCTGACCTTTGTTTACAACATTTCACAGGTTCATATAGATTTCTCTAGTTCTCACCTTCATATATTAAAATTTCTTCAAGATCTAAGTCAGTTATCATTTCTGCCAAAAGGTCTTCATTGATTCCCTATCATGTTAACTGAAATTGATCTCTATGTACCTCAATTTCTCACAATACGTTTTATGATATCCTTTATGTTCACAGTATAACATTATTCATTAGATCATAGATATAGAACTGGGAGGGAACTTAGAGCTTTCCTAGACCAACACCTTCATCTTATGTGTCAAAATAGTAGACTCAGAGAGAGGAAGTAAATTTCCCAAAATCACATAGATATTAAGTGGCAGCGGTAGAATTTGAATCTGTCCTCACACCTCAGATCCAATGTTTCCTCCAATAGACTATGCTGTCTATAGTTGTGTGTATGAAATTTTCTGTGTTTCCCTTCCTTTTGCAAAGTGGAAATATAAATGGTTTGTGGAAGATTTATGGACAGACATGCATGAAAATCACACAGGAGGGTGGAGGGAACACTCACATTGTTTAGATCACAGTTTCATCAAAAGATAAGATAATGATCAATACATGTTAAATTAAAATAGAATAATTAATGAATGAGGTTGAAACTACTATATTTGGATCTGTAGAGTTAAATTTGGTCAAAAGATGGCAGCAATGTTCAGCTATTTCTTCACCAGTCATCACTAAATATGAATGGGAAAAGATGATTTAGCAACTAGACAGTTGTACCATTTCTCCAGAGAGAAAACACGGTGTTGGTTAATTATTTGAAGAACAAAAGTGTTTATATCAATATAGACTGAAGAATAGAATGAGATGATCTATTTGAGTGGAAAAGACAACTATCGAATCACTTCTTAAAAGAAAACAAAAAACAAGTAGGAAGAGATTTTACTGAGAGTATAAAACAGTATCTTTGCTTGATTTCATGTGATGTTGACACTGAGAGAATGACAGCAGTAGGTTATCATTTATCTCATGTGCCCCAACATAAAAATATTTTCAGTCACACTCCTGGCAATCAATGACTAGAATTCCATTGCTGTATGCTGGGTATTAATGACGAGAAGGCAAGGGAAATCTGGCTAATTGGTCCAATAAGGAAGTAGAAGAGTTTGTCCATTGATATAAAAAGTGGGAAAGAACATTGATAAAGTAGCCATGAAATGTGATTTCTAATCCCCAAACATATCACTAATAAGCTATGAGACCTGTGTTAATTTAAAATCTTTGTGTATCCTCATGTGTATCCTTTGTTTCTTCATTTGTTAAAAGGAGTTAATAAAATGCCTTCATCTCCCCATGTTTACTACCTGAAATTCCTGATCTCTTCATTCTTTCCTCCATTTCTCAACATCCTGTCCTAATACTCTTGTCTTTTATTTGCCCCAGTGCAATACTTGTACAGGGCAGGATTTGATATGAAAACTCAGTCTTAATTATGCTTAATTACCTTATCCACTGAGTCTTAATTAAATTAGATTTCATAAAATTCCCTTCCAATTGTCAACTTCAGGGGCTCTTGTTCAAGTGTAGACAAGAAGAGGTGAGAATTGTCACAAATCCAACAGTTTTTTTTTTGCAGGCATCAATGAGCAAATATATGTAAAATTATTTTGAAAAGTATAACAATTCTACAGAAATTTTAGGGAATATTAAAGTTGTTGTTATGTTGTTTTTATCTCAGCAATTACCATTATTTTTACAAGAAAGTATTTTTCTCATAACTCCTTATTCTGAACTTAAGCAAGACAAAAATCTCTTCAAAATAAAAAGCAGAAATCTTTCATTCATATAAAAAAGATAAATGTGTCATTTAATAAAAAAGAACTATATTCTCCAATGGATGGTTAGCTAGGTGTTACAATAGATAGAGGGCTTGGAGTAGAGTGAGGAAGACTCATCTTTCCTGAGTTCAAATATGGTCTCAGATTCTAGCTGTGTGACCCTGAGCAAGTCACTAAACCCTATTTATATCAGTTTCCTCATTTGCAAAAATGAGCTGGAGAAGGAAATGACAAACCATTTGAGTATCTTTGCCAAGAAAACTCCAAATGGGGTCATGAAGAATTGTACACAAAGATTGCCTGAAGAACAACAACAACAATTCCACTGTGTTTTGGCCAAAGAATAGGAGAAAAGGAATTTTGCCATTAAATCCTAGAATTTGTTTTCCAAGTTGAATGGGGTTACTCAAGCTAACTCTCAGAAAGAAAGACAAATGTATCATTTGGAGCTCTGAGCTTTCTTATTTAGTGATCTTTAGGGAAACATTCTGATGCCTGGTTATTGTGCAAAGTATTTCATTGTTGAACTAAAAATCTGCTAAGAAATAATCTTCTTGCCACTTTAAGACAATTTAAGAATTATTGGCATCCCAGAAAAATATGATGAAATAAATGCCTATCATATTTCAAGAAATCAGGTAAAAAGTTACCAAGAAGTAAAGGAAAAAGCAGACAAAATCTAGAGCACTATATATATAATGCTATCAGAGAGGAATTCCAACTTTAACTCATCCTGAAATATTGCTTCCAAATTCTAATGCTCTAAAATTTTTTAAAGAATCTTACAAATGTCCAGGAGAAAATCCCTCATAGGTTAAGAAAAAATTGCTCTACTTGGGCAAGACTTGTAATCAACCATAAGAAATTAAAGGGAAAGATAAATAATGTAAGTTTAAAAAAAACAAAGGAAATTACTTTATAATGCCAAATAGGATATTGTAAATGCTGGCTATTAGTAACCATAGTATCAGTATTGTTGTTATTATTTTAAATGAAGACAGGCAATGCATTTTATATACAAATTCACCAAAACAAAATTTAAGAAAGACAAATATGTTTACATAGCATAAAAAGATCCAAACAATAAGTAAATGTTTTCGGTGTATAAAGAGGGAAAAAGGCTATTTATTGTCTTTTTGACTTGTCTAAAAGTCATTACAAGAACAAAAACATTTATAAAGAAGCTCATGAAAGGAGCATGGGGATAAGGTTCAAGTAACTTAAAGGAGGTAAGGAGAAGAGAAGAAATAAATTAATTGAGTCATAAGATAAAAGAGTTGGATCTATGAGAGATCTTAAAGATATCTTGTCTAAACATTTAATTTTTAGAGACCAAGAGGAATAGAATGGCTTATTTGAGATCACAGAACCTTGGAAGGACTTAGATTTGAACTCAGTTCCTACAAGTCCAAGTTCAGAACTCTTTCTATTTCATCACACTATTCCTTAAGTCTTGCCATCTGTCCACCATTGGTCCATAACTTTCATCAGACTTTGTTGTCTGCCTTCCTGCAATGCTTTCTAGACACATGGATAATTACCCTCTGCTTCTGTTGTGTGGTCATTTTCAGCAATTTTCCAACTCTTTGTAACACCATTTGGGGTTTTCTTGGCAACATGGTTGGCCATTTCCTTCTCCAACTTATTTTACAGATGAGGGAACTGTGGCCAACAGGGCTAAGTGACTTGCCAAGGTTCACACAACTAATAAGTGTCTGAGACCAGATTTAAGGTCAGGAAGATGAGCCTTCTTGACTTTAGGACTGGTATGTTGTCCCCTGTACTACCTAGCTGCTCTCATTATATTATCCTCTGACCTGTCATTATATCCTCATAAGTCCTGGACTTCATTGTCTATTCTGATGCTAAATACTAGGACGACCAGCCTTTTCTATATACTCTGCAATTGGACCCCATAGATATGTTTTATTGCCCAATCAGAATCATGTTCCTTGAGAACAGGGATTGCCTTGATTTTTCATTTGTATCACCAATACTTAGCACAATGCTTGGTAATTAATCAATCAGAAAACATTGTTTAAGCACCTACTATGTTTCAGGCACTATGCTAAGCACTAAGGATAGAAAAAGAAACAAAAGACAATTCTTATCTTTATAAGATTTAAATTAATATCCAATAACTTCAAGTATTGTATTTTATACGATTTATTAATAATCACTTGAAGTAGAAGAAATAAAAGGACAAAAGTCAAAGTCTGAGTAAAACCTGCTTTCCCAGCCACAGTCAGGGGAAAAGAGCGAGGGAGGATAGAGCTATATCCTCCCTACCTTAGCATGGAACGTGAGAAGTAGCATGGGAATCTGAGAAAGAGAGTCCTGGGGGGAAAAATCTAATTATACACCCCTCAAGTATTTCACAATCTAATGAGGAAGATGACACATAAATACATACAAACAAGCTATATAGGAAATAATTAACATAGGGAAGACACTATAATTAAGAGGGATTGGGAAACTTCTTATAGAAAATGGGATTTTAGGTGAGATTTAAAGGAAGTCAATGAAGTTAGTAGGCAGAGGAGAGGCGAGGGAAGAGTTAGAGACATGGAAGCCAGTCAGAGAAAATGTCCAGAAACAAGAGATGGAGTGTCTTGATCATGGAACAGCAAGCAAGCCAGAGTCATTGGATCAAAGAGTATGTTGTTGAGAATAAGGAGTACTAGAAATGTAGCAGGGTGCTTGGTTATTATAAACTTTGGGTTCCTGAGGATTTGTAGTTAATTCTGGAGGTGATTAGGAGCTAATGCCTGTTGGTTGCCCTAGAGTTGTTAGTAGGACAGAAAATAAGGGTTGGGAGGGACATCAATTGTCTAGCCTTTACCCTCCTGTCCTAGAGTTTTTTACTAGGACAGAAAGTAAAGGTTATTTTTTTTAAGTGTCAATGGGGATTATTGAGGAAAGAGGTGATTATTGTACTCTCATTTAAGCAAAATCACATTAGTGACTAAGTGGAGAATGGATTGAAGCCAGGAAAGACTCAGGCAGGCAGACCTACCAGTAAACTATATATAGAAGTAATCCAGGAGTGAGGAGATGGCCACAGTGATGGCAATATCAAGGGAAAGAAGGGGTCATACTTGAGACATTTTGCGACAGTGAAATTGGCAGACCTTGGTGACATATTTAATATGGGGTGAGAGATAGTGAGGATTTGAATTTGATACCTCAGTTGCAAACCTGAGGGATCAGAAGGACAGCATTGCTCTCAACATTAATAGGGAAGTTGAAAAGGGGGGTATAAGGTTAGGGGGAAAGCTAATGAGTTCACTTTGGGACATATTTAGTTTAAGATGTTTATAAGATATTCACTTTGAGAAGATTTGAAAAGCAGTTGGAGATGTGAGATTCAGAGGTTAACAGAGGCTGGGGTAGGATAAGTAACAATTGTCAGCATAGAGATGTTAATTGAATCTATGGGGGCTGATGAAGTTACAAAGTGAAATAGTATAGAAAGAGAATAGAAGAGAGCTTAAGACTGAATTCTGTGGGACATCTTTGGTTAGAAGGCATGATCTGGATGAATATATATCAAAGGAAATTGAGGAGTGGTAAAATAGGTAAATGAAGAAGCAATTAATTTTCTGAAAACTTAGAGAGAAGAAAGTATCAAAGAGGAGAGAATGATCAATAGTCTTAAAGTCTACATGAAAACAGTCCCTCATTGGATTTAACAACTCTAATTTTGATCTATATAAGTGTTTGATTTTTAGTTTTGATTATGCTCATTAAGAACCTAAATACATTTCCCAAGAGTTTTTTGGATTATTTTGGTTAGTAGATTAAAGATCTTTGGGCACTGTAATATAATGATAGTGTATTAATTAAAATAGGATGCCAAATGTAATAGTTAAAAAATAATTATTACAATAGAAATATTTTCAAAAGTGCTACACCAAATAGTTTATTCATTTAAATAGTTTTAGATAACTCCACTTGAACTAATATTCATACAAAAGCTTACAATAAAGTAGACATTGATTAGTAAAAAAAAAAAAGAGAGAGAGAGGCTGAGTGAAGAGTGGTACATGTTGTGGAGAAGAGAGGAATTATAATAAAATGCATGCAAAGGACAGAAGCTGGAGATGGATCAGCTATTAATCAAAGGAAAATTCCATTTGGAATGTTACCGGGAAAAGCAGTTTGGAGCCAAGCCAATGGTGACTGTTTTGAGGTCTTTGGACTGATGGTGGTGACCCTGAAGGAAGAATCTGGGTTTATCTCTGGGACTTGGGATAATGAATTTGGAGGTGGCCTGGCTGATTTGAAGGCAGAAGAAGGACAATAGTCCATATATCTCTCTCTGGCTCTATTTCATGCTAGAGACTGAATTGCCATTTCTTTCAATATCCTCCAACCTAACACTCATTGTAGATAATAGGGAAATCCCACCCCTCTTACCTTATCCTCCATCATTCCTGTTTTTCCCAATAAACCCTTACTTGAGATAAAGAAGAGAAAAGAGTATTTCCTCTGAAACATCATAGCTCACCCTGAGTGACTTAGAAGGAGGCTGAAGAAGAAGGGGTAAGGGGAAACTGAAGGGAAGAAGAACGGAGGAAGGGAGATTGGAAGAGGGGAGGAAGGGAGGTATAGAAGGAGGAGGGTAGGCAAAAGAAAGATAGCTACCTGATCGATTAATTATCTAGTATCCATCAAATATACCCTCCAAATATCATCTATTACAGTGTTAAAGGCTAAATCAATTCCTTGTCCTGCTTTGTTTATTGTCTCTCCTCTCCTTTCCTTTACCTCTTTGTTAATTAATATTTATTGGAATAAGATATCACAGATGAATATCTTTCAAGTGGAGAGGAATTAAGGTGAGGAACTGATGGGGTTTTGAAACATCTACTCCTCATTTGGCTGAGCAAAGGAAAAATCACATCTCTTGCTCCACTTGAAACACTCTAATCCCAAATACCTACCCATTCAACTCCTCTCTTCTCCTCTTCCCCTTTCTTCTTTCTCTACTAACATATCAAATGGTAATGGCAGAATGTAATGCAACAGTTAATGTATAAATTAGTGTGCTGTTGTTTTTTTAAATTAAGGTGAAATCTTATCATAGCTAACTTAAGTTCTGATGATGTTGAAGATGAGATAGACTACCTTTCATGTGCAATAGAGACCTAGTTTTTTCTAGGTAAAGGCTGGTGGAGCCTCCACACTGAGTTACTACTTTTTCATTGGTCATACAAGCCTTTTGAAATAGCTAATACTAGTTATACAATTTTGGTAATTCTATGATAAAATACGTGACATCATTATGGAATCACTGAAGTGGAAAGGACAGAAGTCAAAATAGGTGAACAAGAATTCCTTCTACAATATACTCATCAAGCCTTGCTTAAGTTCCTTGAAATGCTTTTAGTGGTAATATATATTGTTTAATTCTAATTCCAAAATACGATGCCTATTTATCTCAAAGTTTCTTATAAGATCAAATGAGTAAAAATATGTGATAGCTGCATCTGTCACACTTTCCTATTACCTTCTGTCCTATGTCTTCTTTTCTCTATATATGCTTTCATTTGGTGACCTTATCAGCTCACATGAGCACAATTATCATCTTTAGCCATGAAATTCATAGTTCTATATATACATCCCTAGTCTCTCTCTTGAACTCCAGTGCTGCTTTATAAATTGCCTATTAAACATTTCAGAATAGTTGCTCTAAAGACATTTCAAATTCAATATCCCCAAAAGAGAAATCATTTTCCCCCCCATCAAACCTACCCCCTTTAAAACTCACCCATTACCATTGGATCTCATAGTTATTTCCCATCTCTCAAATTCATAACATATTCATCTTCAACTCATTCTAATTGGTTCCACATAGCTAATCAGTTCCCAATTTATATCCCTACAATGTTCATTTCTTTCCATTCACACCGTCACTACACTCAGGGCATTGTCACCACTTAAACAAACAATTGCAATAATCTTACATTTGGTATCCCTGTTTCAGTTCTCTTCCCACTCCAGTGCATGTTCCAGGCAGCTGCCAAACAGATTTTTCTGAAGCATAAATCTTATAATTGTTATCCCTTTACTCCATAAACTGCTTATAACTTCTAGGTCAGATATAAACTCTTGTCTGACACTTACAACTCATCGCAACCTCACCCCTTCCTACTTTTCCAATTCTCTTACATATTTTTTTCCCTCTCTTCACCCTATGGTCTGGTCATAGAGGTCAACTTGCTATTCCTCACACATGATGCTCCGCCTTTCTGTGTCTTTTCTCTTGACTATCTTCCATACCTGAAATGCTCTCCTTTCTCATCGCAATCTCATGGAATCTCTAGTTTTTTTCCAAAACTCTTCTCAAGTAATTCTTTTTATTTCCCCCATTTGAGTAAGTTTATTTAGTCAATTTAGTACATTATTCCTTAGTTACAATAATCACATTATTTCCCTCCCTCCCCTCCACCCACTCTTCCCTCTGCCATCACGCAATTTCATTGGGTATCATTGTGTCCTTGATCAGAACCTATTTCCGTGTTGTTGTTTACACTAGGATGTTCATTTAGAGTCTACATCCCCAACCATATGCCTTTGACCCATGTATTCAATCAGTTGTTTTTCTTTGGCGTTTTTATTCCCACTGTGTTTCCTCTGGATGCGGATAGTGGTTTTTCTCCTAGGTTCCTCCAAGTTGTTCAGGGTCATTGCATTGCCACTAATGGAGAAGTCCACTACATTCGATTGTACCACAATGTATCAGTCTCTGTGTATAATGTTTTCCTGGTTCTGCTTCTCTCACTCTGCATCAATTCCTGGAGGTTATTCTAATCCCTATGGAATTCCTCCACTTGATTATTCCTTTGAGCACAATAGTATTCCATCACTAACATATACCACAATTTGTTCAGCCATTCCCCAATTGAAGGGCATCCCCTCATTTTCCAATTTTTTGCCACCTCAAAGAGCACAGCTATGAATATTTTTGTACGTCTTTTTCCTTATTACCTCTTTGGGGTGCAAACTCAGCAGTGCTAAGGCTGGATCAAAGGGCAGACAGTCTTTTAGCACCCTTTAGGCATAGTTCCAAATTGCCCTCCAGAATGGCTGGATCAATTCACAACTTCACCAGCAATGAATTAATGTCCCAACTTTGCAACATCCCCTCCAACATTCATTACTTTCCTTTGCTGTCATTTTAGCCATTCTGCTAGGTGTGAGGAGATACCTCAGAGTTGTTTTGATTTGCATTTCTCTGATTATAAGAGATTTAGAACACTTTTTCATGTGCTTATTAATAGTTTTGATTTCTTTAACTGAAAATTGCCTATTCATGCCCCTTGCCCATTTATCAATTGGAGAATGACTTGATTTTTTGTACAATTGGTTTAGCTCTTTATAAATGTGAGTACTTAGACCTTTGTCAGAGGTTTTTGTAATGAAGATTGTTTCCCAATTTGTTGCTTCCCTTCTAATTTTGGATGCATTAGTTTTGTTTGTACAAAAACTTTTTAATTTGATGTAATCAAAATTATTGATTTTACATTTTGTGATTTTTTTCTAGCTCTTGCTTGATATTAAAGTCTTTCCTTTCCCAAAGATTTGACAAGTATACTATTCTATATTCACCTAATTTGCTTATAATTTCCTTCTTTATATGCAGGTCATTCACCCAATCTGTTTTCTTGGTGTAGGGTGTGAGATGTTGATCCAAACCTAATTTCTCCCATACTGTCTTCCAATTTTCCCAGCAGTTTTTATCAAATAGTGGGTTTTGGTACCCAAAACTGGGATCTTTGGGTTTATCATAGACTATCTTGATGATGTCATTTACCCCAAGTCTATTCCACTGATCCTCCTTTCTGTCTCTTAGCCAGTACCAAATTGTTTTGATAACTACTGCTTTATAGTATAGTTTGAGATCTGGACTGCAAGTTCTCCTTCCTTTGCATTTTTTTTCATGATTTTCCTGGATATCCTTGATCTTTTTGTTCTTCTGTTATGTTTTTTCTAATTGTGTAAAGAAGTTTTTTGGTAGTTCAATGGGCACTAAATAAGTAAATTAATTTGGGTAGGATTGTCATTTTTATTATGTTAGCTCGTCCCACCCATAAGCAATCAATGTTTTTCCAATTGTTTAGATCTAGTTTTAATTGTGTGGAGAGTGTTTTGTAGTTATGTTCATATAGTTCCTGTGTTTGTCTCGGCAGATAGATTCCTAAGTATTTTATATTGTCTAGGGTTATTTTAAATGGAATTTCTTTTTCTAATTCTTGATGCTGAAATAGGTTGGAGATATAAAGAAATGCTGATGACTTATGCGGGTTTATTTTGTATCCTGCAACTTTGCTAAAATTGTTGATTGTTTCGACTAGCTTTTTGGTTGATTCCCTAGGATTCTTTAAGTAAACCATCATATCATCTGCAAAGAGTGATAGCTTGGTCTCCTAATTGCCAATTTTAATATCTTCAATTTCTTTTTCTTCTCTAAATAATAGAGGCGATAATGGGCATCTTTGTTTCCCTCCTGATCTTTTTGGGAAGGCTTCTAATTTATCACTATTGCAGATGATTGCTGATGGGTTTAGATATTTACTGTTTATTATTTTTAGGAAAGGCCCTTCTATTCCTATACTTTCTAGAGTTTTCAATAGGAATGGGTGTTGTATTTTATCAAAGGCTTTTTCTGCATCTATTGAGATAATAATATGATTTTTGATGGTTTGCCAGTTAACATGGTGAAATATGTGGATGGTTTTCCGAATATTAAACCATCCTTGCATTCCTGGTATGAATCCAACCTGGTCATAGTGAATGTGATGATTTGCTGGAGTCTTTTTGCTAGTATCCTATTTAAGATTTTTGCATCTATATTCATTAAGGAGATTTGTCTATAGTTTTCTTTCTCTGTTTTTGACCTCCCTGGCTTTGGGATCAGTACCATGTTTGTGTTGTAAAATAAATTTAATAGAACTCCTTCTTTGCTTATTCTGTCAAATAGTTCATATAATATTGGGGTTAGTTGTTCTTTGAATGTTTGATAGAATTCATTTGTGAATCCATCTGGACCTGGGGATTTTTCCCTTAGGGAGTTCTTTGATGGCTTGTTCAATTTCTCTTTCTGATATGGGATTGTTTAGATAATTATTTCTTCCTCTGTTAATCTAGGCAATTTATATTTTTGTAAGTATTCATCCATATCACCTAGATTGCCATTTTTGCCATATAATTAGGCATAGTAGTTTTTAATGATTGCCTTAATTTTCCTCTTCATTAAAGGTGACGTCTCCCTTTTCATCTTGGATATTGTCAATTTGGTTTTCTTCTTTCCTTTTTTTAATTAGACTTACCAGTACTTTGTCTATTTTATTTGTTTTTTCAAAGTACCAGCTTCTAGTCTTATTTATTAAATCAATAGTTCTTTGACTTTCAATTTTATTAATTTCTCCTTTGATTTTTTGGATCTCTTATTTAATCTTCATCTGAGGTTTTTTAATTTGTAAACTATCTAGTTTTTTAATTTGCATGCCCAATTCATTGACCTCTGCCCTTCTTAATTTGTTAATATATGAACTCAAGGATATAAATTTCCCCCTGAGTACTTCTTTGGCTGCATCCCATAGGTTTTGAAAGGATGTCTCATCATTGTCATTTCCTTCAATGAAGTTATTAATTGTTTCGATTTGTTCTTTAACTAACCGGTTTGGAGAATCGTTTTGTTTAATTTCCAATTAATTTTTGATTTACCACTCCATGTACCCTTACTAATTATTATTTTCATTGCACTGTGATCTGAGAAGGTTGCATTTATTATTTCTGCTCTTTTGTACTTGTTTGCAATGTTTTTATGCCCTAATACATGGTCAATTTTTGTGAATGTACCATGTGCTGCTGAAAAGAAGGTATATTCCTTTTTGTCCCTATTTATTTTTCTCCACATCTACTAACTCTAATTTTTCTAAGATTTCATTCACTTCTCTTACCTCTTTCTTATTTATTTTTTGGTTTGATTTATCTAGTTCAGATAGAGGGAGGGTCAGGTCTCCCACTAGTATAGTTTTTCTATCTATTTCATCCTTGAGTTCCACTAGTTTCTCCTTTAGAAATTTGGATGCTATGCCATTTGGTGCATACATGTTGAGTACTGATATTTCCTCATTGTCTATAATGCCTTTTATCAGGATGTAATTACCTTCCCTATCTCTTTTAACTAAATTTATTTTTACTTTGACTTTGTCAGATATCATGATTGCAACTCCTGCCTTCTTTTTATCAGTTGATGCCCAATAGATTTGCTCCACCCTCTTACTTTCATCCTATGCGTATCTATCTTCCTCATATGTGTTTCTTGTAGACAGAATATGGTAGGGTTTTGGATTCTAATCCACTCTGCTATTCACTTGCATTTTATGGGTGAGTTCATTCCATTCACATTCAGAGTTATGATTACTAGCTATGTATTTCCCAGCATTTTGATTTCTACTCTTGATCCTGCCTTTTCTTCTTTCACTATTTCCTTCTACACCAATGTTTGTTTATAACCAGTCCCCCTAGTTCCCACCCTTATTTTACTTCCCTTTCTACCCCCCCTCCCTTCTTATTTCCCCTTTGTTTTCCCTATAGTCTTTCTAAAATTACCCCCCACCCTGTCCCTCCCTTGTACTGCTTCCCTCCCTACCAGTCCATTTGTTATCCTTCTACTCTGCTATAGGGCACAAATCTATTCTCTGCCCCCAATGGATTGGATTGTTTTCCCCTCTTTGGTTCATTTTCAAAGCACATAAGAGTTGAATATTTCCTATCTCCAACCTCTTTACCCTTCCATTGTATTGATCTTCTTCCCCCTATCACCATGAGGTTCTTTGTAACATATAAATTTACCCCATTTGTTTCTTTTCCCATTTCTTTTAGTATTAACCTCTTTTTTAGCTCTTGTTATATATATATATATATATGTATATACATATATATATATACATACAAACACATTTGTATTTATGCATGCATATATCTATATACCTATTCCTTTCATCCTATACAGTTTGTCACTGTTCCCTCTAAGTGTAATTCTTCTAGCTGCCCAGGTTATAACAACAGTTTTTAAGAGTTACCAATGACCTCTTTTCTTCTAGGGATACATAACATTTTAACTTATTGAGTCTCTTAAAAAAGGGGGTGTTTTGTTTTTGTTTGTTTTGTTTTATTTTTCTTTTTTCCCTTTTTTAAAATTATCTTTTGATGATTTTCTTGAGTTCTGTTCTTGGGCATTGAATTTTCTGTTAGGGTCTGGTCTTTTGTTTACAAATTCTTAGAATTCTTCTATTTTGTTGAATGACCCTACTTTCCCCTCTAAGAATATAGTAAGTTTTGCTGGGTAGTTGATTCTTGGTTGTAGACCTAATTCCCTTGCTTTCCAGAATATCATATTCCATGCCTTTTGGTCCTTCAGTGTGGATACAGTCAGATCCTGCGTTATCCTCATTGTGGTTCTGTGGTATCTGAATGACTTCTTGGCAGCTTGTAATATCTTTTCTTTGGTCTGATAGTTCTTTAATTTGGCTATAACATTCATGGGTGTTGTCAGTTGGGGATTAAGTACAGGAGGTGATATGTGGGTTCTTTCAATTTCCACTTTTCCTTCTTGTTCTAGAATATCGGGGCAGTTTTCTTGAATAATTTTCTGTAGTATTGTGTCCAGGATTTTTCTTTTGTCATGGTCTTTTGGTAGACCAATGATTCTTAAATTGTTTCTTCTCAAAAAATTTTCTAAATCCTCTGTTTTGTGAATGAGATGCTTCATATTTTCCTCAATTTTTTCATTCTTTTGGTTTTGTTTTATAGTGTCCTGCTGCCTTGTGAGGTCACTTAATTCTATTGTTTTATTCTGGTTCTTAAAGACTGGATTTCATCCCTGGCTTTTTGGTCATCCTTCTCTTTCTGGTCTGATTTTCTATGGAGGTCATCTTTCATCATCTTTACCTCATCTTTCATCTCCTTTGCCTCATTTTCCAGCTGGTTGATTTTAGCTTTCAAGACACTATTTTCTTGTTTTAGGTCAAGTGCCTCTGTTTCCACATGACTTATCTTATTATGTGAGTTCTTTTCCCAATTGTCTTCAGCCTCTCTTAATTGGGTTTTGAATTGCATTTTGAGTTCTTCCAAAGCCTGTATCCAATTCGCTGGGATTTCTGATTTATTGTTTGCTTATCCCTCCCTCTCTGTTCTGTTTGCTGTATAGAAGCTGTCTATTGTAATTTCTTTCTTCTTTTTCTGTTATTTGCTCATATTCATCCCTTATTTGCTCCCCATATTTGTCTGTGCTCTTGCTCCTCTCAGATTTTTGGTTTTGGGGGCTTCCGTCAGTTTCCCCTCTTAGAGCTTTGACAGAAGATGTCTCAGTGCAGTCTGTGGGAGAGGGTTGTTGGGATTTAAGCTTCCCTGTCCTTTGGAGGCTTTTGATTGGATTAAAGTCCAGCAGTAAATGAGGGAGGGGTGTGGAGTCTGGGCTTCCCTGAGTTCTGAAGCCGTTTGATGGGATTAACTTTAGCTGTGTTGGGCTAGGTGTGCTCTGAGGCCAAAACCTCCTGAAAGGCTGGAGCAATATAGAGGATCTCCACAGCTCTGGCCAGGCTGCCAGCTCTATGCTCCCTCTCCAGCTCCTTCCCTGCTATCTGTGTTTGATGCTCTGAGCTTGTCACAGCCCTGCCCCCAAGGTAAACCCTCCAGACTAGCACCTTTTCCCACCCAGAAGTTCCTGCTGCTGCTGGAGTCTCAGCACTCTAGGTGGGTTGGGGGAGGGGTCCTGGGACCTTCCTTCTGCCTTCCCCTTAAATCTGAGTCTTCTTGGATTCTGGCTTTGGGGGGGGGTACCTTTTTAATTGAGTCCGGCAGGAGGGTTCCTTGGCTCTGTCTTGTTGTTAGGTTTCATTTTCAGTCCCCTAGGAGCATTCAATTGAATACCCTTGATGAAGGGTATTCAGAGGTTTGAACTTCTGCTCCTTCTAGGCCTCCATTTTGACTCTATCTTTCAAGTAATTCTTGATGAAATCTTTCCTGATGCCTCTAGCTATTAGTGTCCTCCCTCCTCAAACAATATTTTTTATTTGTATAGTACGACCCTCATAACCATGGAGGATACATTCTAAGACCTACCATGGATGGCTGAAATTGTGAGTATAAGCAAACACCTGCTGTCTCCATATATTTGTGTTCTCTCTCCTTGTTCCCACACCTCTAGTATTCTGCAGCCTCCCACCTTTCCCCCCCAAAAATATCCTTTAAAAAAGTGAAAGTAGAAGCAGAGGAGACCACCTTCAGTGGCAGACTGCTGCCAACAGGCAGACTCACTGTGCTTTGTAGGAAAACCTCCAGCGTATCCAGTTGACCCAATGTATCTAAAACCACAGAAAGTGAAACCATGGAAGAGGGCCCTGCTGTCTTTATTCTGAATGTAGTTTTTCATATACATGTGGCTTTCCCCACTACAATTTAACTTACTTGAGGGAAGGAATTATATCTTTGTAGCTCCAGTGTGTATCACAGTGCCTACAGTATGACAGGAATAAGTATTATTTAATAAATTATTGTTAATTAGATGAGTAGATGATCCAATCTGGGACTTCAATCCTGCTGAGAAATCCTTTTAATCATTCTTGGATGGCATGCTATCCCTACTTTTTTATTGTCCTCGAGTCCCTGAGTAACTTTGGTATCCTTTGGTCTTGGTATTTTATCAAAAATATGTAAGCTAGCTAGTGTGTTCTTCTCACCTAACATTTCTTTAGCTTTTCTCTCCTTTGCTTACATATCTCTTTACCTTTGCTTTTGCTTCAATTCCCTCGTACATCTTGTTCCATCAATCATTTTCTCATTGTTGTATCTTCAATAGCTACTTCTTTATAAACTACCATTTTTTCATATTCTATTTCATATTTTTTGGAAGAGATGCAGTATGGTATAGTGTATAGAGAAATAGCTTGGAGCTAGGAAGACCTAAGTTCAACAAATGCTAGCCAACTAACCCCAGTTGAATCATCTCTCAGTCCTCTAAGCAATTCTCTAAGACTATGAGTTACAATGAAAGTCCTTATCTGCATTGGTAGAGTATGTTCTTTAGATCAGACAAGTCAAGCTCAGGGTGATTAGTCCACAAAGTTTACAACATTTTTGAGTGAAGACAGAACTAGATTAAAATGTAACTGGAAAATATGTAGCGACAACAACAAAATATAATAAAACATAGATAACACTGCATTTAAAACCTGACAATATAGAGTCTACCCAGATCCATATATATGGTTCAGCAGCCAGTTTCTATATGAATTTGACACCAAGGCCAGAGGCCAAGGAAATCACAGGTCCAGCCTTTTCCCTATCTTGAAAAATAATGATTTGCATACTTGACATGTCTCCAGGGCAGGGACTGTCTTAAATTGGTATCTCCTCTAAAAATATAGCACAGTGGCCTGTACATAACAGATGGTCAGCAAATGTGGGCTGATTTGAATTTAAAATTTTAGTTATGATTTTTGACTCTAAAAGTAATTAACAGAACATTTGAATTAAAATGGTTCAGTGTCTGTTTTATTCCCAAAGACAAAAAAAAAATTGAAATCAGAAAGACATTCAGACTTGAGACTGGACTCTATATCACCTAATGATTATTCCAACACAACTCTTACTAATGTGATTAGTACTATTGTTTGTTCTTCATTTTTTAAAACACTTACCTTTTGTCTTGGAATTGATGCTAAGCATTGGTTTCAAGACAGAAGAGTGGTAAGGGAAAGGCAATTGGGGTTAAGTGACTTGCCCAGGGTAATACAAGTAGGAAGTGTCTGAGGTCACATTTGAACCTAGGACATCTCATCTCCAATCCAGTCATCTTTCATTTCCAAAAAGGACTAATGACATTACAGGGAAATGTTTTGACTTGTGAATGAGTTGGATTTAAGTGAGGCAGAATTGCACAAAGTTGTCAGTGTCACTCTCTCTTCCACTCATCCAAGTCCAGTGGCAAGACAAAAGTCAGGGTGACTGGCAATGGTCTGGATGCAGTGGATGACCTTGGCGTCTTCCATGTCTGACCCACTTTTAAGTATTTCACAATATCTGCTTCAGATGCCTTCATGGTCATTGGAACAAATTGTTCTCATCCATCCATTCTGCAGAGGGACATGTTCACATGTTTGGAGTGGACAATCCCCTATGTCATGGGTGGGTTTGAATCCCATCAGTTACGCTCCACCTGGTGTAGTCCATTTACTGAGATGGTTTTACTGAGGTGTGGCCATTGTGCATGTTACAGATTGTTGGAGTCACAAGTGAAAGTTGAGTGCCAGGCAGACAGCCATGGTTTGTTGAGCAGCCCTGAAAAGGGCTTGGTATGACCTCACTCCAGATTTGCTGGTCCTTCTTGTAATAAAATGGTAATCTGTGTGACTATTACTGGTTGTAATAACTGATATACTCTGGCTTGTGGCAGTAACTAGAGAGCTGCTAGTAGAGGGACACCTTAGGGCTGCTTAGTTACAATGGGGATAGATGTTCTTTGAGAGACACTGAGAGATGCTGCTACAGTGGAATGCTCTGGGGTTTGCCTATAATCTCTATTGATGGCTGATAGATCAATCTATTTCCTAATCTCCTCCTCCCTTCACTCCCAGATCCCACACACTCCCTCAACCCCTTCCCTTCTCCCAGCCTCTCCCTCCTAGTTTCTTCTTGAAGCTTGTGGCTTCGTCCCTCCCCGCCCCCGGTGGACTATGAAGATACTCTTATTTTCTTTCTCAGGTAAGGGGTTTATTGGGAAAACAACAGGATAGAGAACTGAGGAAAGAGGGATAAGGATTTCCCTAAACTATAAGGAGAATTTGAGGGTTTGGGAAATCAGTCCAGTCACAATTGTGACAGAGGGACAATCAGAGAGATGGAGGACAACTGTTATTCTTCTTTTCTTCTCCACAAAGCCACCAAGGTCTCTCAGCCTAATTTCAGAAGCCCCCCTCAAGGGTCCTTCAGCCTGGGACAGAAGTTAATAATATTAGTTCTCAGCTTCTCCCCCATACAGCCAGGCTTGCCTCCTTTGATAAGAAAAACTCAGAGAGAGCCAAAGGTTTCTCCCTCCTTTCTTGGTCAGTCAACCCCCAGAGAGAGCAAACAGTTTTTCCCCCTGGCCAGCTTCAACTCCCAGAGAGAGAGAATCCATTCCTCCCCCTCCAGCTTCAACTGCCTTCTCCTCTTGGGAACATACTGTTTGGAATCTTCATCTTGATTGGCAGACAGGTCCCTAGCCTTGTTTCTTGCATGACCTGGCTTGTAAGTCCTCTCTCTCTTCATGCCTCTTACACATTCTTCAACATTTCATACACCCCTTATCACTACTACTATGAATAATTAATATTTCATACAACTTTGAGGCTATGATGCATTATTTCATTTGATCATCATAATGAGGTAGATATTATTAGTCTTATTAAATCATTTTTACAGATGAAGATACTAAAGTCAGAGAGGTTAAATGACTTATCCACTATCATACTGTATGTATTAGAGGTGAAAGGTAAATCAGTGTGGCCTAACTCCACGGCCATTGCTCACAGGACAAAAAAATAGGACTAAATATGTAATAATGTATATTATTTATCATACATACATAGAGGTAAATAATCTCTTTCATTTTCCATTTCCAGATAGTAAAGACAAGTCATAAAATCATAGGGATGAAAAGGATTTTTATCTATTCCATGCCTTCAGGAAATTCTATACTTATATTGTTTCTAGCCATCTTAAACATCTTTAGGAAAGGAGATTTCCAAACTGATTTATTCCACTGCCTGCAAACAAATCACCTCTGGAAAGAAATATCTTTAGTTTAACACATGGGATGTACCCCACTAGTCATTTCTAGCTTAATTCCCAGTAGTATCTTAGAGTTATCAGCCCTTGTGACAAGAAGGGATGTTGTCACGGTTTCTATTGCTGCCCTACATCATCTCTACAAAGAGGAAATGGATTTTGAGTAAAGCAAATATGATCAGTTTTAGATCTAATCCTTTAATGTAAGTTTCACTTGTGTTTTTGTATCAGCCTGATGCTTAGCTACACTATGGTACCAAAGATATTACATCACATCCTCATGGTTTACCTAGTGTCACAGAAACTACTAAATAACAATGGAAATCTAGCGAGAATATAATGGTAATTTCTTGGTACCATAGATCACAGAACCTAAGGAAGGGGGAGGGACCTTAGAGATTATCTGATCACTTATGAATGTGAAAATTTCCTGCTAATTTCTTGTCATAAATTTCATTCCAAAATCTTAGGCATGGGGTAAATTGTCTGATGACAACCAGTTTTTAATATTCATGATACATGGAGAGAAGAAAAGTGTGAATAATTGAAACTCAATTCTGGCATATCTGACAAATGCTAGTGGCCATCATTGGTCTCTGATTACATTTTCTTGCAATACTCTGGAAAAATAAAATGCACCAAATCAGAACACTGATAATATCATCATGTGATCCATCTTTGCTGCAAGTTTGACTTGCATTTCAGTAATTAAATGAAATCTTTCTCTTCTTGTATCTGAACAGAATAAAAAACAGCAATATTTTTCCATTTTTCTTTCCTTTGTGCAGTGGAGAAATGTGACAATGACAGATACAGCTTGTTTGATGATTATGAAATTCAATTGGTATCCAATAGGTTCAATATAAATACTTTTAGACAGAAAGAAAAATATTCCCAGTTATGGTTTTCATCTTTTGAACTGAAAAAGCCAACTTCATTTTTACTTTCTACTTAGGATTCTATCTCTTTAAGTATAAATGATAAGCTTGAGCATTAAAATCTGTACTCTCACCTGTAGATCAGAGTATTTTTTTCCTCCCTCTGGTCTCCATACACTCAGACTTTATACCACATGATAAGAACAGATAGAAATAAGACAATTAAATAAAATGGAATGAGATTACCCATTTCAAGCACAATTAGTCCCAAATGTCATTAAATTAGACTCAAATTCTCCTATATAGGAATAAATATAATAAAATTATACCTTTTATAATTGGAAAAAAAATTTAAAGAATTATTTCCACTTTTCTAGCTATTTCCATCCATCAATACAACTAAATTAAAGCTCTATATTGTATGGCATTTAAAAATCACATATATGAATATATGCCAGATGTAGGCTATTTCTCATCTCCTTAAACAACTTGGTATTTTCTCATGGGGATCCTGGTGACTGAATTCTGAAACCTTTTTGACATAGAACAATGTAATCCAGAACTCCTGAGCTCATGAGATCCTCTAGCTTCAGACTTAGTAGTACCAGAGGTTTCAATACCCTAGTAGTCAGAGTTCATGAAACCATAATGATCATGGTTGACAATCAGGAATCATTATCCCTTAGACATAGGGACGAGTTGAAGAGTTTCAGGAAGGGGATCAAATCAGAGAATTATAACTAGGAGTATCGCATTATCAAAAAAAAAAAAAACCTTCCTCTCAGCACTGAGGTGAATAGTTTTGGTGGGCAAACATCTTTATTTTATTCCTCACCTTATGTTCATGATCAGAGGTAGCTGAGAAAAGTTATTTCTGTTATTATAGCCTCCACAAAGTTTTAAATTATTTTGGTGTATGGGTATTATTTTAAGAAAAGAACTGTCAAAATCAAATGCTTTCACAGAGCTAGGAAGTATATGAGGCCATATTTGAACCTAAGACTTTCAGTCTCCCCTGACTCTCTATCCACAGAGTCACAGTAGCCTAAATGCTTTCTTATAATAAGCAACCGACTTTATATATATACCAGTTGCATAGACGAGACAGGCATGAATGGATCTTACGAGTCATCTACTCCAATTCATATTTCCCACCAAAATATCCACTAGAATATATTAGAAAGATAATTCTACATACTGTACTTAAAAACCTCTGGTGATAAGGAATCCATTCATTTCTTAAATATCCTATTCTTTTTCCCAATTAATTTTAATTGTTTTGCAAATTTTTTTCCTAATATGAACTCTCGATTTGCCACCATTAAGTTTCTATCCATTCTTCTGCTTTTGGTTCTACCTTTTGGTGTCAAACAGAAATTCTTCTTCTACTTAGCAGGCCATCAAACACTTGAAGACAGCTACCTTAGTTTTCTCTTCTCCAGCAAAAACAGTTCCCATTCATTGTATTACTTGGGCTTCCAGTGCAATACTATTTAGATTGCCATTCTCTGTACAACTCTTTAGATAATCAATTGTAAAGCTTTCTATACTGCGGTGGCCAGAATGGAAGACAATATTCCAAGACATAGTCTGATCAGGACTGAATATAGCTCAACTATCACCTCCTCATCCAGGAAGGCTAAATCTCTTTTAATGAAGCCCAAGATTTCATTAGCATTATTGCTTACAATATCCAACTTTTAATTCATATTGAGCTTGAAGATGATAAAAGCCAGAACATCTTATTTTAGACAAACTATTTTCCAACCATGCCTTCTCCATCCTATTCTTATGAAATTTATTTTTTTTCAACTCATGGAAGACTTTAAATTTATCTTATTAAGTCATTTCTCTAGCCTGACATGTTCTCTTTAGATTCTGATTGTGATCAAGTGTGTTACCTATCCGTCCCAGCTTTCTGTCATCTACAAAATTGATGAACATGGGAGCTATGCCTTTATTTAAGTAATTGATCAAAATGTTAAACATGGCCAAGCACAGATTCCTGGAGTCCTCCATTGTAGATATCTTGCCAAGTTCATATCAAAAACATTAACAGCTACTTTTTGAGTCTGGCCACTTGAAAAGTTTCAAATCTGTACCATTGTATTATTGGGGCAGCTAAATGGCACAGTGAACAGAATGCCAGGCCTGGAGTCAGGAGGACTCATTTTTCTGAGTTCAAATCTGGCCTCAGATGCACTTACTAGTTCTGTGACTCTGGGCAAGTCACTTAACCCAGTTTACCTTTGTTTTCTCATTTGTAAAATGAGATAGAGAAAGAAATGGCAAACTAGTCCAGTATCTCTGCCAAGAAAACTCTGAATAGGGTCATAAAGAATTAGACAAGATTGAAAAATGACTGAACAATAATAATTATATTATCAAATGACCCACACCTCTCCACCTTTTCCCAAAAAATTAGCATAAGATATTTATAAAATGCTTTGCTAAAATCTAGGCTAACTATATTAAAGCACTCTCCTGACCTACAAATGAAATAATTTTGGTGTACTTCAAAATCAATATAAATCAGCAGTGTGATAAGGAAGCAACAAAAGCTAATATAATCTTGGGCTTATTTGGAAGGCATAATCTCCGGGATTTGGAAGGTGAAAATAATCCCACTATACCCTGGACAAATTATGTTTAGAGTAGTGTGTTTAATTCTTTTTTTTTTTTAACTATTACTTTCCATATTTAAATACTAAGTATTGGCTCTAAGGAAGAAGAGCAGTAAGGGTTAGGCAATGGGAGTTAAGTGACTTGCCCAGAGTCACAGAGCTAGAAAGGATCTGAGGCTAAATTTAAACCCATCTCCAGATCTATCTTTAACCCCTGATCCACCTAGCTGCATCTCTAGCGTTTAGTGCTAAATGCTACTATTCTATGAAAGAAACCAATAGACTTGATTGGATCCAGAGCAAGTAACCAGAATGGTAAAAAGGATTATAACCATGCCATGAAGACTGGTTAAAGAAAAAAAGGGATATTGGGGCTAGAAAAGAAATTATCTTAAGAGAAAAAGATAGCTATATCTAAGTATTTGAAAAGTTGTTACATTTGAAGATGATGAAATTTGTTCTGCTTAGCCCCAGAGATAAAATGGTGGAAGTTGGAAGAAAGCAGATCAAGATTGATATAAGGAACTCAACTATTAAATCTTAACTATTAAAGATATTTTAAAAAATAAAATAGGATGGGACAATTAGGTGGCACAGTGGTTAGAGATAGGTCTGGAGATGGGAGGTCCTAAAAACAGGAAGACCTGGGTTCAAATCTAGACTTAGATATTTCCTAGCTCTGTGACTCTGGGCAAATCACTTAAACCCAGTTGCCTAGTCCTTCTAATAATTACTTAGTATGAATTCTAATTCAGAAAGTAAGGTTTGCTTGTTTTTTAAATGAAATGGAATGTGTCAGGAGGTAAACTGGGATGCCCTCTCCCTGGAAGCCTTAAAGCAAAGTCTAGAAAAACACTTATTAGTAGAGTGAATTCTTGTTCAGGTATCAGTGGACTAAATTTTTTTGGTGATCCCTTTCTGCTCTGACACTGTGATTTGGAATACAAAGAGAATAAGCAATTGAGTGACACCTACTTCTGACCCATTCAAATTCTGTCCCTAACTTACAGCAAGCCAAGTTAAAAACTGATTACTTAGTTTTCTCTATTTCTGTACTAAGCCATCATAATACTACGTTTGCCTCACTAGCTGATAAAGGAAGGAAAGTCAGATCTGAGCAGGAGCTACAAAGCCTGCCTTGTTGCTTTTGGCTTGTATTTTTACTTTTCTTTATCCAAAGTCTGTGCTAAAAATCTAAGAAAAAAATTGGTTTCCCTGTCATCCTGCTTTATTGACAACATTTATTCCAAGTCAACCAATTGTACTTCATAGCAGAGCTACTCTGGGGAAAATTAGAGCATGATGGACTAGGTGTTGATCCATGTTTAGTTTTCCCCATGGTGGATAAGTTTAACAGCAAAACTCAACCAGTGAACCAAGACTTTGAGCAGAGCTCATAATTCTTTACTAAAAACATCATCATTCATGTTTAAGCAAATCTGTCAGCCAATGGTAAAATACAATGGAAGCAGTCCAAAATTCCTACAATTCTCTTCCAAAGTTTCAGAGCCCTCATAGTCACAGAGGAGTTGCATGGCTTCAAAGCAACCTGGCACTGGGAGGTGGTAATAAAGCTATTGCCATTCAAAGAGGTTCAAATGGAAACCCAATGAACATAATTATTTAGATTCTCAGGCCCCACATGGGGCCTCTGGTTCTCTGGAATTAAGGGCTGCCAATCTAAGTTTTATTTCACTGCTTTGTGGCTTTAGGTTAGCAATCTGATAGAATTTGTGGAGCTAAAGGAAAATATGCTAGGGGATAGTAACAGAGATAAAGGAGGCTCTATTTGTAGACAGTAAAACTAAAATTTATTCCTATAGTCCATATAAATTCTGAGAATCCTAATTCCAACTCATACTGATGAACCAGGTTCTCTAGAGCAAGACTAGTTCCTCCCCTCAGGGTGTTAGAGGTATCTCCTTGAAATGTTCCAGATTCTTTCTCTAATGCTATCAGCTCAAGACCCCATTTTGGTCTGTGTTTCACAATAACCAGTGATTGATGCCACGGTATCATTTAGCCGTTAACATCAATTACTTTTTACAAAAGGATATTTCCTGAGAAGACATAGCAAGGAACAGAAGGAGAAACATCCCCCTCAAGCCTCAACACCCAGAGCATACTCTCCTCTCTACTACCTCATTCTTTGGAGAATAAATAAACTCCAATTTGAAGCAGTTTCTACAAAGCATTTACCCCACCCCCCACCCCCCCATCAAGCTCACTTCAAATTTAACATTGACGGTGCTTGTAGAGCATCAGTCACCTTCTAAGCTGTGCTGGTTGGATGGGGGTCAACTGGCCACAAATTCCAGTGTGGATTCTAATTCCAGACCTCTTAATTTTCAAAGCTCATGAGGTCATAGCTGTCTCTATTACTCCTTTACCAACGAGCAGTGAAGAACAAATAATTGCAAAGAGGCAAAGAATAGAGGGGTTTATCTGCTGATTATGTCATTTCTGGGTGGGGAACAGAAAGCCTGAGGCTTCCCCCAAGACTCTTTCACCCAAATACAACCAGGCAGGAGAGAGAAAGAAGATTGCTTTGGCCAGTTAGTGCTTCTTGAATGCACCCAAACTCTGGCTCAGCAGCCAATCAAAATGTGACCTTTCAGCACATAGTTAGATGACTGAAAGAAGCTACAGAAATGTCTGCACATATCCCAAGTTGGGGAGCAGGAAACTTTTATTAAACATTATTACACTGGTCATTAAGCAGCCTACTTAGTCTCTTCCACATGGTCTAGCAGCAGTCAGAGCATACTACAGGTATCCCTTCCACATTGTAGAGAGCTAGAGATCTGGAAAACAAGAGCAAAATTTTTTGGCCTTCCCTTCATACCAGACAAGAAGTCCGAGTTTTTTCTTTTTTCTTTTAGGGGGTGTTTAAAGCACCTTATTATAAAATTTGGGTTAAGTATTTGGTTATGGATGATATGCACTTCAATGTTTTCGTGTTCTTTTAACAAACACTTATTTTAACTTTAAAAAAGTAATCGTGTATAATGATGGTATTAAAAGATAAAATATATTGGTTTCATGCAATACCACTGTTAAATTTAAATTAATGTCCAATAACTCCAAGTATTATATTTTATAAGATTTATTAATAATCACTTAAGGTAGAAGAAATAAAAAAGAGAAGTACAAAGCTTAAGTATGACCATGTGAGTAAACTTTTCTGTCAAGCTCTAGCCCAACCACCACAAAGGCCTTCCCTGGAAAAGAGAGAGAGGGTCAGGGTTACATCAAAATATATGGTCCCTACCCTAGCACACATCTTACACAAGTAATGTGAGAATGAAAATGGGAAGCTGGGAAAGAGAATTCTGGGGAGCAGATTCTAATTACACATTATAAATTTTTTTCTTGTATTTTTGAATTTCTAAACTTTTTTTCTGTCATCGGTAGCTTCTGCAAAACTCCCCAAAATTTCCTATTAAAATTTTTATGTTGACCTTTGATATGCAATGGGTAAAGTCACAATATAGAAGGGATACCTATATATAGGCCATGAGGATGGATTCCATTAGTTAGATCCTCATTATACTCCTGCCCAGATGCCTCAGGGAAGCTTTCTATACTGGTTTATAAATGCTATGGGAAGAGTTACCATGCAGCTCTACATAAACTTAAAGGCAATTGTATGTTCCATGGGCTTGAAAATGAAGATTAAACATCTGAAAACTATTTAACAAGAAAAAAATATGGACACAAATTATCAAGTTATTGGAAAGGATTGTATTATTGTAGGAGAGTTTATCCCACATGTAGCCAAGGTGGAATGATAACCATTGTCTCACTGCTACTAGATCATCATCCCAGATTCTAAGGCAATTTAGGGCTATGCCCTGATATCTTCTCATTTGTTACTAAGCGTCCATCATCTTTTTCATTATTAGTTATTTAATTATAATCCCTCCTCCCAATTTATTAAAGGATATTTATTATGCAAAATATATTTTTCTATGAGCTTTCACTCTTCTCTTTGGATATCAATACTCAGAATCTTCTAGGTTTAAATATCACACTGGCTGGCTATATGATTTAACAGTGCAATAAATAAAATAAAGATAGAAATAATTACTATCTCAACTGTTGAGGCTCATAGATAATTACCTTTGACTGCTACCACTAATTTGTCAATTCTGGAAACAAATTCTTACTATTCAGCTTTCTCAGTATGCCAATTAAAGACTTTCCTCAATAATTCTCTTCATAGACCTTTTTTTCACAAGAGCTAAGATAATTTCTTCTCAGCAAAGAAGTTTTCTTAATCTTTCTCTTTAGTCTATCGTGGTCTCTCTCCAGCCATCATAATCTACAAACTCTCCAGAATAATATTTAAATACCAATTCACTCAAGATTCTATTCCTTCTTAAAGAGTGTAACAATATCCATAGTCTTTGTATAAGTGTCTACTGAGAATTACATTGCAAAGATGACAACTAGCAATAAACTGACAAAAAGCCCAGAGAGGAATCAGGAAGACATTTGTCCTAATGCACCCTCTGCAAGGAGTTCTTGTTACTTAGACTTCAGTTTCAACAACTGTTAAATAAAGGACTTAGAACAGATAATTTTTAAGGTGTCTGCCAGATCTAAAACTTTAGGATGCATTATCTAACACCTACACAAGCTAGGTAAATTACCTTGGGGGTAGGGAGAAAACAGCAATGGGGTGGGAGTAGATGAATTTCTTTATATATTCTCTTTACAGTGGTGCAATTAGCCACCTGCTAGCAGCAGCACCTAGTTTTTCTGTCAATATCAAGCATTGCCCCCAGAACAGTAAAGACTCTTTACTTGTACTAACATTGAAATGAAGAATTTAATCCAAAAGAGGGCACTATTAGCCATTCTATAAGAGCAAGATCTTTTCTAATTTCCTGCAGCCTTGAGGCTCACAGGTTCTTGAGAATGGATGAAAGCAGCAGCATTCAGGATAATCCAGTGCATTTGAAAGGGGTTACATAGTTGCATGGAAGAATCCACAAATATGTAGAGACTCTCACAGCTTCTAGTTTTAGGCTTGTTACAATCTAGTAACAGTTAAATCCAACCTTATTGGTTTTCATTCATTCTCTGGGATAGAGGGATATTTCATAAATTATTATATTCATTAGGAGGGTCAGCAGGGTCTCCCCGAGTGCCAGGAGAAACCTTTTCTAGAATATCATGAAAAAAGGGCTTCTTATTTTCTAAATATTTATCTGAATATTTTGAAGCAGTCTATAAAGTAAGCGAGGCAGCCACAATATAGTGAATAGAAAGACAGTCTAGGATTCGGGAAGATCTGGGCTTAAAGTCCTGAATCTGACATCATACTGGTTACCTGACTGTGTTAAATCACTTGATCTCAAAGTGATCTGAACAATCCTATCAGACTAATTTGCAGAAGAATTTCCTGATTCTTATTGGTAGAGCAAGTTGCCTCACTGGGAGCTCCTTAGATTGATAAAAATAGAGGTCTGGGCAAAAAAAAAATAGCAATAAAGGCAATATGCAGATGAGCTATAGATGTATTGCTTATTGCCAAGGGAGGAATGTGTTTAATGGCAGTCATACCTGCTTTAGAAAAGGATTGGTGTCTTGCTTTTTTTATAGCATTCAAGAAGTTTCTAGTCTCATCCATACAGAAAATCTCCCAACCAAGCATTACTCTTAGACATATCACCACAAGCTTTTCAGTTCCACAAACATTCAGGAACTGACTTTTAAATTTTTCTTACAATTTGATTCAGTTCAATAAACATTTATTAAAGACCCACTATTTATTGAGCTTTTATTGTGTCAGGCCCTGAGGATATAATGGAGAACATAAAACAATTCCTGCTCTTGTATTCCAGGAGTGGGAATGAGGACAGAAATGGGGAAGTCAATTATAAGCAGATGAATAAATTCAGCACAATTTGAGCTGGGAGAAAATGTCTTCATATATGAGGTAGGACCTCAGCTCAGCCTTGAAGAAAGCTAAGAATTCTAAAAAGTAGAGATAAAAGGGCATTCAAGTCATGGGAGAGTGATCTGTCCAAAACTACGGAGATTGGAAATGGAATGTTGAGGAGGGAAGGCTAGTTGTCCACTTTTTTTATACCCTTACCTTTTTTCTTGGAATCAATACTGTGTATTGGTTCCAAGGCAAAAGAGAAGTAAGGGCTAGGCAATGGGGCTTAAGTGACTTGCTTAGGGTCACACAGCTGGGAAGTGTCTAAGACCAGATTTGAACCTAGGACCTAGGTTCTCTAGGTTTGGCTCTCAATCCACTGACCTACCCAGCTGCCCCCTAGTTGTCCATTGTGGCTGTATGTAGAATGGATGAAATGGAGGAATGGAAAATGTAGATTTAAACTATATTAAGAAAGACCTTAAACATCAAGCTGAAGAATTATTTGTTGTTATTTTTTCCCCTAGAGGCAACAGGAAACCACTGATATCTTTTTTTCCCTTCAGGAAACTAATAGGAGCTCTTCTGTTCTTTAGGAATATTGTATTTGGTGGTCATGTGAAAGATGGATTAAACAAGGGAGTAATTAGAACCAGGAAGACCAATTAAGAGATGATTTTACTTGTACAGGTAAGGGGTATTGAGGACCTAAATCAAGGTAGTGACCAAGTGACTGGACAGAAGGGAACAGATTCAAGAGAGATTAATGAGGAAAAATGGATGCCTTGGCTGCAGATTGGATATAGGTGGTGATGAAGACAGGTCATTCATTAAAAGCTCCTCTTCTAACTTCCTACTCATAATCCATCCTCTTTCCCACCAGTCTTTCATGAAGAGGTTGCTCTTCTCATTGCCAAGGCAAACCCTTCTATATGCACAAATGGTCTGCTTCTATTCCATCTTCTCCAGCAGATTGGTTCTTCAATTCTCCCCCTCTCTCATTTATCTTCAATCTCTCTCTGTCTATTGACTGCATCTCTAAAGATGCCTAAAGACATGTCCACATCTCCTCATTCCTCAGAAACCTGTTACTTGGTTCATTCATCCCTGCTAACTGTAGTTCCTTATCTCTCTTGACTTTGGTGGCTAAACTCCTTGAGAATATTATCTACAATAGGTGCTGTTGACATGGAATTTAGAAACCCCAAACTTGTAGCCTAGTAAGATATGATGAACCCCAAGTTTTAGGACTGGCTTGTAAGTTGGAGACCCCAAAGCTTGTACATGTTCTCTGTTCTGGTGAGAATCCAACCTGAAGGGAATTTCAGGCTAGCAGTTTCAGACTGAATAATGGACCCAGAGATAAAATTGACAGTGCCTTCACTTTGGGGAACTGTCAAACATACCAGTAGATAGCAAGCAGCTCTTAGTGTGTACTGTGGTTCAACTGTCCATCTTGTAGTTCTGCTATAAATTCATCCAGGGCCAAAGCAATACATCTTCAGTACTTTAAGTATCTGTGACTCCATTGATATGGGCTCTCTACTACAAATCTTAGCCATCCTAAAATGGCCATTCTCTCTCTTTTCCCACTGTGATCACTCTAGTGGCCAGAGTGACTAGGTGGCTCTGTGGATAGCTCTGCTAGGCTGAAGTCAGGAAGTCCTGAGTATAGATCCATGTCCAGAAATGTACTAGCTTTGTGACCCTAGGCAAGTCACTTAACCTCTCTCTGCTTCAGTTTCCTCCTATATAAAATGGAAATAGTAATAGCATCTACCTAAAAGAGTTTTTATGAGAATTAAGTGAGATAACCACTGTAAAGCCCTTAGCACGGTTCCTGGCACAGAGTTAAGTGTCATATAAATGTTAGCTATAATTATCATTTGTAGTAGTGGTATATAGTCTTTCATCACTTCTCACCTAGACTGTGGCAATAACCTTCTAACTGGTCTTCCTTACTCTAATCTACTTTCCATTCAGCTGCTACAGTGATTTTCCTAAAGCACAGATCCAATCATATGGCCCCCTGATCAATAAATGTTCAATTAAGCTCTCTATTACCTCTGGGAGAGGGATGGCTAGGTCTTGAGTCTGGAAGACCTAAGTTCAAATCCAGCCTCAGGCATTTACTAGCTATGTGATCCTGGCAAGTCACTTAACCCTGATTGCTTCAGTTTCCTCTGTAAAATGAGCAGGAGAGGGAAATGGCAAACCACTCCAGTATTTTTGCCAAGAACACCCCAAATGGGGTCACAAAGAGTTGAACATGATTGAAATGACTAAATACACACAATTACCTCTAGGATTAAATATAGATCTTTGTTTGGAATTTAAAGCCCTTTGTGACCTGCCCTCTTCCTACATTTCTAGGTGTCTTATATCTGTACTCCCACATACTCTGTGATCCAGCTGCCCACTGGATGTCCTTCAGGCCCCAAATACTTTCTTTCCTTATATCAACCTATTGGCTTCCTCAGCTTCCTTTAGGGCTCAGCTCAAATTCTACATTCTGCAAGTCTTTCCTTAGCTTCCTCTCCCATTTCTCATACCCACCCCACCTCTGGCAGAGCTTTCCTCTGACATTAACTTCTATCTTCTCTATATATGTCTTGTGTGGACATAGATATTTACATATTATTTCTCCCATTAGAATATTAGCTCCTTGAGGGTAGACAGTGTTTTCCCCTAGCGTTGCAACCCTAGTGCTTAGCACACTGCCTTGAACAAGTTTAAGCAATGTATATTTATTGGACAAGAGTTTTCCTCCAAATTTAACCAAGTTGGTCTTTGATGCACATACATGCATGAACACAATGTATGACAGACAGATAGATGGTCAGGGGTGTACTACAACCAGCTGATTGTTAAATTTTCAGTGTGAGCATTTATACCTTGAAAATCTGAAAACTACAAATCCAGGCTTGATTCATTATATTGTTGATTGTCTAGTCTTAAGAAAGTGATGGAAGAACTATTAATGCAGATTAAACTTAAAAGTGTGTCCTAAGAGTGTTTTTTTTTTAATGACTGATTGTTGAACATGAACTAGCACACCCACCTCCATCCCCAGGCCCATATTGAAGAGTTTTTCCAGTGTGAAAGTGGGAATAGTCCTGGAGGGAAATGCAGCACCATAACCCTGGTCTGCACCTATTTCATATTTATGATCAAAACAGGTATGGTCCAACAGGTGCTTATACCTGTTTGTCATTCACACCATTGGACACCAAAGGGTATTAAGGGATAACCAGAGAATTCTAGTCTGAAATGTGACTGTCACTCCCCTTAGCATTACCTCTTAGTGAGTACTATTGTGTTTCTCTCTTTAGTCTGGGAACTGATAAAAATTGTCCAAATGTGTCATGCCTGAATCCCCAACCTGTTTTATTAGAAACTTCTTCACTTAGTCTCATCACTGTATTTCATCTTAGGACATTTAAAAAGGCATACTTGCATAAAGCTCTTTATCAGACTATTATAAATGAAGAAAAACAAGTACCATCAATTAAATTCCACGAGGTATAGATCCTTCTAAAATTCCTGGGAAAATAATTGGAACTTGATTATTAAGCCTCTTGCAGAGGAGGAGAGGATACTTCACAGAGTTAAAATAATGTTGATTAAAGAGGAATTATTTGAATTTACTTTGGGGAAAAAAAGATCATTTGAAGCACCAAGAAACAAATACAGACAGTAATAAGCTTTCCTACAGTGTATCCCCATTTTTGTAGGGGCTGAGTATAGTTTCATCACCAAAATGCAAGCCAACTCCCCAAAATACCTTCCTTCTTATTTGGTCCTATATCCCCTCTCTGGGAAGGAGTTATGCTCTTCTATTGATACCCCACATAGGCTCTATTCAATAAGTTGGTAGGCAAGCTTCATTCATCTTTTTAATAATGGAAATCAAATTAACGAACATACATCACCATCTGCTTTGCTCATACATTCTAAAGACCATAGGACCTTTCCATCAACTTGCATCTGAAACCATCCAGGCATGTTGTCGCCCTCTGTTAGAATGTGAGCTTCTTCAGAGCTATCTTGCTTTTCTAAATATAAATAAAATACAAATAAATCAAATTAAATTAGATAATTTAAATTATATAAATAAAATAAACACAACTTTATTTCCAACAATAACCCAATGCTTTTTATATATCTTAATATATACTTATTTATTTATTCATTCTGGTTGTTTTTACATTTCATGGGAACCAATAGAAAATTCATGCCATCCATCTTTGGTCTTGCCAGATGATCACCTCCCCCTCCCTCTTTTTCTGATCATATATTTTCTCTATCAAACTTTTATGATACTTCTTGAGTGTAGGTCACCACTGGAAATATGACACAGCCTACTTTACCTACCATATGTGTCTAACTATTATCTTTTGGATCACTCATAACATCAATTATTCAGACATAATAAAGCTCCATGACTTACATCTACACATTACCAGGAAAACATGGCTTTGAGTCCAGCTTCCTCTCCTTATGCAGTACCTGTTCTAAATATGTATACATAAGTCAAATCCTAAATTGATGGATTGAATATCCAAATATATGTTTGGACCATAGGAATATTTTATCAATTTAGAAAAGCAGTGTGTAGGAGTAAATTGCTTATTTTATGAGATATCTACTTTTAGTTCTTGTATCAGAGATGACTTTTTGACAGGTAAGACTTAAACACACTTTGGGGGAACTCTTCATTTCCTCTCTGTCCATATTATTTAAGAACCTCAGTATCTGACAGCTCCTGTCCTTCCCTTCCTCATCTTCCTTACTCAAGAATATAGTCATCAAACTCCTTGGGCTATTGTATAGGCTCAAAAAGTTATTTTCTCCACAAACTGCTTTATTTAAAATTTGAGGTAAACAGATAGGTTTCATAGTAGAATCCATAAAGAAAAAATAAATTATATCCATCAGTGAGCAACCCTTCCTCACAGAATTGCATGTCTTAATCATAGCAGTTTGTAGAAGGAACCTTTAGAAAACTTTTAGTTATAAACCTCTCATTTTAACATATCAGCAAATTGAGGCCCAATGAGGTAAAAAAGACTTGTCCAAAGACTCATGGGTAGTAAATACAAAACAAGAAATGGAACCTAAATCCTCTTTACTCCAAATTAAAATTTGATACACTTAAGTGGTACGGTGACTAGAACACTAGACCCAGAATTAGGAAGACCTGAGTTAAAATACAGTCTCGGACACTTACTGGCTCTATAACACTGGATAAATAGTTTAACCTCTGTTTGCCTCAGTTTTGTCATCTATAAAATGAGGATAATAATAGCACCTATCTCACAGGGTTGTTGGGAAGATCGAATGAAATAATAATTGTAAAGTGCTTAGCATAGTACCCAGTCCATAGTAACTGCTAAAAATATTAATTATATAATTATTATGATTATATTATATGCTGTACTTTCATCATTGCCATGAGAAGGACTCAGGTTTTGTTCCTCCTCATTAGTGTTCTCTTTCTTGGCTCTTTTGTCTGTATGATATCCCTCTTTCTTCTCAGAGCTCATTAATAGCCCCCCTTAGCTGATATTATGTCCCAGCTCTGTCAATGTCCTTCAGGATTCTGCTTCTCTATATCTCAGTATGTGCCAGTCATTCATTCACTGAAAGTCCCCTTCCTCTATTTTCTATTGTTGCCCGAATCTGAAATTTCCTTAGTCTTTGGCTTTTGGAACTTTTTTTCTTTCCCAGTATACCAGCTCCGTAACAAAGTTCACAAGGGTAAGATACTCTAAAGCCTCCAGTTTTCCAGGGGTTCATAATATACCCCACATACATAATCCTTTTAAAACACAATTCTAATCAGTTCTATCAGTAGACAGAGAGCCAGACTGGATTTAGGAGGCCCTGGGTTCAAACCTAATCTCAGATACTTTCTAGCTGTGTGACCCTGGGGCAAGCCATTTAACCTCAATTGCCTAGCCCTTACTGCTCTGCTGCCTAGGAACAGATACTTAGCATTGAGTCTAAGATAGAAAGTAAGGATTTTAAAAACAATAATAATATGTTCTGGGCCCAGAGTGTTCCAGTTTTTCTGAAACTTTCCTTCAAACACTAGTTCTTAAGCCCCAGGCTCCATACACAAACAGTATCCCAAGAAGTTAAAAGAATCATTATTCTGATACCTTTTAAGTGGTCCATTGTCTCCAGTTCCATTTTGGAACATGGTAGTTTATTACCATTTGTGTCCTCTCTTCCCCAGTCATGTCTCCTCCCCATGTCAGCAAGCCAGTTGAGTCTAGGACCTAGAGGGTCTTCTCCTCTCACTCCACCTCTATGCTAATCCCTCTATTACCAGTACCTATCCTTGGGCAGAAGATTGTTATTATAATAAAATTATTATTATTATCAAAATTATCAAAGTGTCAAGTCTGATTCTCAAAATCTTTAGAAATGGGGATGTAGCTTTGTAGTCCTAGGAGCTTGCCTTTACTGAGGAGATTAGGATTTGTTACCCTTTGCCATTTCTCTAATACTAACATTTCATGTATAGGTGCTTTGTGTTTTGATGTAATAATGTAGTGCTTTGTGCTCTGATTGCTGTATTCTCTGAGATAATAATTTATTGAATTGAATCGAACTGGAAGTTTAACTTGCTTGATCCTTTCTCTCTCCTTAGCCCCCACCATGAAAGTACTTGCCCATGAAGGATTTCAGTTTGCTCCCCAAATACAGATACACACACACACACACACACACATACACACACACACACACACACACACACACACACACACACACACACACCCTGCTGCTTTCATAAAGGGTTGACTTCCAATCTAGACTAATTCCTGGCAGAGATTCTCAAGAAAATGGAGGAGGTCCAAGGGTTCCTAGGCTTGCTAAAATCTTCTCTTCCTCATGGGAGAATAAAAAAAAAATTATCACTTCCCTCCATCCTGCCATCTCCCATGGAGAAGGGAACTTTAAACAACTCCTGGGGAATATGCATTACCTTTAACTGAGAGCTCAGGCATAGTCTTTTTGGAATAAATAAGATAGATTTTTCTCTGACTCTTATTTCTTTTGATATATTAGAATAAGAAAATTCTTTCAATTTTCTCTATTTAATAGGAGCCACAGAATATGTTGGGGCTTCCTGTTCTCAAGACGAATAGGAATGTTATGGATTGAGGTGTCCTAACTGGAAAAATTAAATTAGTTAATTGAAAAATGAAAAATAGGGAAATTAAACCAGCAAGTTTTCCAAACATATTGTGCCAATTTATAACACAGGTTAAAACTGATTTATTGTTTTTAATAAAGTCCACATGTGAGGAATAACTAATAGTCTACAGCATAAATAAATATTAGGGTATGAACATTGAGGAGCACAAAGGAATGACAGAAAAAACTGCCCCATGAGTTTTGGGGGGTTTCTTTTTGTTGTTATATTCACAGGTCTAATGCCTCAAGGAATTGGAGGTAGAAAAGGTGGCATCAACCTTTAGGGACAAGAGAAATGTAAAAATGTAAGAGAAAAAAATCTATAATCAATCTAATTCTTCCATTCATACTAAGGACACAAATTCTGACTATGATATTAAAGCAATTTGTTGATTTTTTTCCCCCAGAACTCAGGGGGTCATCCAGGGTTGTTCCCCTAGTTTAGCAACCTAGACCCCTTGAGGGCAGAGATTATTTCTGCTTATTCTTTATATTCCCAGTGCTTTGTGAATTACCTAGCACATTTTGTTCATTCATTTTTTTTTTGTCATACCCAACTCTTTGTGACTCCATTTGGAGTTTTCTTGGCAAAGATACCAGAGTGGTTTGTCATTTCCTTCTCTAGCTCATTTTACAGATAAAGAAATGGAGGCAAAGAGGGTTAAATGACTTGCACAGGATCATATAACTAGTAGGTATCTTGGGTCAGATTTGAACTCAGGAAGATGAATCTTCCTGACTCTAGGTCCAACATTCTATTTGCTGTGCCACCTAGCTGCCCACCTGGCACAAAAGGAGCCTGTAATAAATGTTTGCAGACAGACTGCCTCACATCAATCAACTTTGGTAATTAGTGTGAAAACCCAAATTAGAATCTTAAATTACATAATACTCTCTCCCAAAGCATGGACTCTCTCTTCCATGCTCTGCTGCCTTTCATAGTCACCACTAGGTTGAGAATCTTTTTAAAGAAACTGAGATAGTAAAATGTGGGTTTCTTTTGAACTTTCTGGTAATCTTTTCCTCAAATAGGATCCAGAAAACTGAAAAGGAAAATATGAGAACCCTAAAAAGGAAATTTCTCATCTAAACTTTATAATCCTTAATTTGTCAACTCTCTGGATAGGATCCATTCTTAAAATCTGATAGACTCTGTGTTCTTTTCTTTGATTCAATTCCCTGATATGAGAAATGAGAATTCTCCCTCTTGTTCTAACTCAACTAAGTAAAAAAAGAAATGATTATTATCTGTCCTCTTGTATTTACCAAGTACATAATCCTTTTAAAATACAGTTCTAATAAATGTATCTCTCAAGTAGTCCTGGAATGCAAACAATATCTTTTTTTGCTATATTACCAAGGGAATGAAACATAAAGGGATTAAATCATTTATGTGTGTATTCTCCTCCCCCATTGGAATATAAGCTCTTTCAGAACAGAGGATGTTTTTCATTTTTATTTTAATGCTCAGGGTCTACCATATAGTAGGTACTTAATAAATATTTTCTTATTTGCATGATTACAAAATCATAGAATTAGAAACTTGGAGGGACCTCAGCAGCCAACCCATATACAAAAGGGATTCCCCCGTAACATATCCAACAAATAGTTGCCTAGACTCTGCTGAAAGATATTCAAAGTGGTCTTCAATAAGAAGCAGACAATTGCACTTTTAGTTGTCTTCAATAATAGCTAGCTTTCATGTGGCACTTTTAAGATTTGATACTCACAACAACTCTATGTGATAGTTATAATTATCATGAAGATTGGCTTATTGTTATGCTTTCACTGATATGTGACTCCATGTTTGACCAATGATTGATCCACTTATGTACTAGGAAATTCCTATGTATCTAAGAGTGTTTTGATCAGTTGAATAAATAGACAAGAAATTCAGAGCTCTCATGATCTTAATCAGTTTAGCAAACTTCATCTAATTCAAGTATGCAAGATTAACAAATTTTCCTAATCACAATAACCTTCTGGCCAATAAAGGGTGGTTCAACAGTGCATTAGTATATTTACTTTCTAATAACCCCTCCATCATTTGTCATTTTCCTTTTTTGTCATCTTCACTATCTGTTGGTTTTAAGTTGGTATCTCAGAGTTGTTTTAATGGACATTACTCTAATTATAAGTAATTTAAATTAATTTTTCATATGATAGTTTAAATATCTTCCTCTGAAAATGTCTACTCATATCCTTTGAGGAATAGCTCTTATAAATTTGGTAGTTTAGATTTCTTCCTTTGAAAACTATTACCATTAGGAAACTGTCTTTGACCATTTGTCATTTGGGGAATGGCTCTGTTTTCTATCAATGTCCTTCTTAAACCATAGCACCTAGAACTAAATAGTACTCCATATTAGAGCAGAGTGCAGTGAGATTATTGTCTCCTGATTCCTGGAAGCTCCTCTCCTCTTAATGTGACACAAAAAAATAATTCATTTTAAAAATTCTTTTTGACTGTTACATCATACTTCTAAATCATATTGAATTTTTACTAACCCCTCAGATATTTGCTAGGTCTTCCTCATCTTTTACTTGTTAACTTGGGGTTTTCCTGTACCTAAATGCTAAACTACATTTGGCTGAGGTAATATATGCCAATAAATATAAGAATTTAGAAAAAGAATCAGAGTAAACTTTCCCAACCCATCTTGCCTTTTATCCAATCTGTCCCCATTTCTTTGCCTGTTATTGGATAACATGAACTGGCTGAGAAATGTCAACAACAGCATTTGCTAAATATCTCATATGATGGAAAAGGCTAGGAAGAAAGTTGAGACACAAGAGGGATAACCTGGTGAAGAGAAGATTGTCCTGGAAAGTTATGATTCTTTCTTCTATGAAATTCTAAATGTAAAAATGTCCATGAAATTTATTTTCTTTTTTGTATCAATTTCCTCATTTTTATTTTTTAATATTTATTTTTAAAAATCTTTCCAAATTCTTTTCCTTCTTCCTGTTCTTTTATCCCTCCCTCTCCCTGAGATGGTAAGCAATCCGATATAGATTTTACATGTACAAGCATGTAAAACACATGAAATTGATTTTCATGGAAAGTACTTGAGGACATTTACAGAGTGATCTCTTATAATAGTTACACACTTTTACATTTTACATTTATGGTAGTTAGCTTTTTAGGAATATGCTAATTAATCATTGGCTTTCCATACAGACTGATACGAGAATGTTTGAATTAATGAAAATTATAAACTAAACAGAAAATGCAAATGTAATGTAGAAAGGGCCTTATAAAGATATATCTGAGATAAGGAAGATTAAGTCACTAGCTGTATCTTCAGCAATCATTCTATTTTTAATCATAAATATAATATGAATACAAGGATATTACTGGAAATAATAATAGTATTTAAATAATAGTGATTTTTGCAAAATGCTTTATAAGCTTTATCTTACTTTATCTTCACAACAACTCTGGAAAGTAATATTGGTTTTAGTATAGTCTAGTAGTGGTAGTCTCTCAGTGACTGAGAATGACAATTGTCTTTGTGCAGTTTCATCTATGGTGTACCCTCATGTGGCTCTGGAGTCCAAAGGCTGAGGCACAGAGTTTGTGGCACATGGTGCGGTTGTGGCCTGGTGTCGGCGTTCACGCGCAGCAGCAAGACGTTGACGTCGCTCATCTTCAAAGGTGATGGCGGCATGGTGAATGTGGGTTCGCCAGCTGCTTCTGTCAGAGGCAGCGAGTTCTAGATGCTTTGGTGTAATGCCAGCCCACTTCAAGTTGGACTTTAGCTGATCCTTGAATCTTTTATTTGGTCGGCCTTGTTTCCTGAGTCCAGCTGACAGTTCACCGTAGAATACCTCTCTTGGTATTCGCTGTGGGTCCATGCGGATGACGTGTCCAGACCATCGTAGCTGGTTTTTGAGCACCATTACTTCGATGCTGGTGGAGTTGGCTCTGTTGAGGACTTCCTGGTTGGTGATTCAGTCCTGCCATCGGATCCTCATGATTGACCCGAGAGAGTGTTGGTGGAATTGCTCCAGCTGTTTCATGTGCTTCCAGTACAGTGTCCATGTCTTGCAACCGTACAGGAGCGAGCTGAGGACCACTGCGTTATACACTTTGAGCTTCGTCGCAGTGCTTACACCGCTGTGTTGGAGGACTTTGGAGCGCAGCTGCCCGAGTGCCTGGCTGGCCTTTTGGATCCTGGCATTGATCTCGTGGTCTAGGGACCCGTTGTTGGCGATGGTGCTGCCCAGGTACTTGAAAGTGTTGATGTTAGAAAGCTGCGTGCTGTTGATTGTAATGCATGGCTGGTTAGTTGGTCTCCCTGGTGCAGGTTGGAACAGCACCACTGTTTTGCTGAGGCTGATAGTCAGGCCAAACAGTTTTGTTATGGTGGAGAACCTGTCCACAATGGTTTGGAGATGATTTTCTTGGTAGGCCATGAGAGCACAGTCATCTGCAAAGAGAGCTTCCAGGATGAGTCTCTCTGTTGTCTTTGTTTTTGCAGTCAGGCAGCGAAGGTCAAATAGTGAGCCATCCAGTCGGTATTTGATGTAGATGCCCAGGTCTAGATCCATCACAGCATGTCGTAATACTTGGGTGAAGTATAGGTTGAATAGTACCGGAGCGAGGACACAGCCCTGTTTCACGCCATTGGAGATGTTGAAGCGGTCGGAAGTCTCTCCACCATATAGGACTTCCCCTGTCATGTCGACATGAAAGAGCTGGATCAGTTTGACGAATTTTACTGGGCAACCGAGCTTGCTAAGGATCACCCACAATGCGTCCCTGTTCACTGTGTCTAATGCCTTTGTCAGGTCTATGAAGACAATGTAGAGACTCAGGTTCTGCTCAAGGCATTTTTCCTGCATTTGCCTCACCGTGAAGACCATGTCGATGGTGCTGCGATCTGGTCGGAAACCACATTGTGATTCAGGCAGGTTCTGCTTTGAAACAGATGACAGGAGTCTGTTGAGTATAACATGGGCAAGGATCTTTCCAGCAGTGGAGAGTAGTGAGATGCCTCTGTAGTTGTCACAGGCTGCTCGTGTGCCTTTGTTCTTGTATAGGGCTATGATGGAGGCATCTCTGAGTTCTGGGGGCATGTCTTCCTCTTCCCATATGCTGGTCAGCACTACATGGAATGCCTGGAGCGCCTTTCCATTTAAGGCCTTGTACACCTTGGTTGGGATCCTGTCTTTACTGGGTGCCTTGCCTGCACTCATTTGTTTGATGGCTTTTTGGACTTCCTTTATTGAAGGAGGGACATCAAGTTGTTCAATGGTGCAGTTTTGGGGGATCTGGTCAAGGGCGCTTTGGTCGACTGAAGAGGGTCGGTTGAGAAGCTGACTGAAGTGTTCTTTCCACCTGTTGCTGATGCCTTTTTTATCTTTTATGAGAGTGTCACCGTCAGAGAATAGCAAGGGAGTGATGGTGGGTTTTAATGGCCCATAGACAGTCTTGAGGGCAGTGAAAAATTGTTTGTAGTTTTTTGTATCAGCAAAGCGCTGGATTTCTTCTGCCTTTTTTCCCCACCATTGGTCTTGCATCTTCCTGATCTCACACTGTGCCATGGCTTGGAGAGACTTGAATCTGTCCTTTTTAGGAGCAGAGTTCAGGTTATTTTGCCACTCCACAAAGGCTTTGTTCTTTTTGCACAGTAGGTCTTTAATAGTGTTGTTTTCATCGAACCAGTCCTGGTGGTTGCGTTGTTTGGGGCCTAGGACTACCTTTGATGTTTCCTTCACTGCGTCTCTGAACTGGTTCCATTTCTCGGTTGAGCTTCCAGTGAGTGGTCCCTTGGCAGACAGCTTGTCATCCAGGCAGGACTGGAATGTTTGCAAATAAGATGGATCTCTAAGACGACTCATGTTGTAAAATGCATGAACTGTGTGGGCGCATTTTGGATGGCGAGGCACAATGCGCATTTGAAGAGTCGCTCTAACCAATTGGTGGTCTGTCCAGCATTCAGCTCCTCTCATGGCTCTGGAGATCTTTATATCCTGGATGTCTCACCGGCGTACAATGATGTAGTCAATGAGATGCCACTGTTTTGATCGTGGGTGTATCCATGTTTTATATTTGTTCGCCATTCTGAACACAGTGTTCATGATGGTGAGTTCGAACTCTGAGCATTTGCTGAGTAGCAGTAGGCCTTTGTTGTTCATTTTGCCCATGCTGTGTTTGCTGAGCACTCCTTTCCATCTTTCATGGTCCTGGCCAACATGGGTGTTGAAGTCTCCCAGTAGTATCAGCTTGTCATTTGTGGGCACTGAGTGCAGGACGGCACTCAGGTCAGAGTAGAACTGCTTGATGGTCTCCTCTGTGCTGGTCAGTTTAGGGGAATATTGCGCTGATGATTGTGGCATACTGGTCTTTGCTGAGAGGCAAACGGATCTTCATGAGCCTCTCGCTGATGCCCACAGGCAAGTCTGGCAGCTGTTTGAGCAAACTGGTCTTGATGGCCAGGCCAACACTGTTGATTCTGTCTTCATTTGTGGCTCTACCTTTCCAGAAGAAGATGTATCCAGTGGTGGGTTCGCTGAGTGATCCCTCTTCTGGTAGGCGTGTTTCGCTTAAGGCTGCAATGTCGATGTTATATTGCGCCAGTTCTTTACCAATTAGAGCTGTTCTTCTCTCAGGTCTTGGGGTATTCTCTCTGTCAAGTAATGTTCTGATGTTCCATGCTCCTAGTAGGAGTTTCTTTGTATTTTTTCTTTGATTTCGACTGCTTAAAGGGATGACCCGCCAGCTGCGGTGTGCTGACTGGATGTTTGTAGGGCAGGCAATGTTTGGGACACCTTTTCTAGTCCCCTCCCTTGATTAGGGTGAGTGGTGCTGTCCTAGAGAGGGCTGCTCAGTCACCCAGGATGCTGCTGAACGTCCCTGCTGCCCACAGGGCCGAGCGACCACTGGTCCATGGGCCACCTACACGCAGGATCATGACTACAACTGCCAGTGGTCACCTCCACCTGTTGTGTCGCCACTCCCCCATTGCTGCAGGTCTTGAAGAGGGTGGACGGGGTTAGGATAGATGAGTGTGCACAAAGATACTTGTGTGTGAAGGAGATTTAAGTGGAAAAGTCGATGCATAGAGACAGTCCCACTCTCTCGGCGTTGGAAGCCTGGGTCCAGTGGCACGAAAAGTCGTTACACCTGGAGACTTCCTCAGCTGCACTGGATGGCCGTGTTGTCTTTTGTGCTCCAACACGCCCTAAGCACTCTACAGTGCTTTGCTGCGTCGCCATCTCAGCCGTTGAACCTTCTTGTTGGTTTCTTCCGTCTGTTCAGCCGAAGCAGTCTTCACATGCTGGGTGAGCAAAGCCCTGGTTCACCAGGGGTCGATGACCCGATGGCTACCCTCACAAGGTTTAGCCGGCCTGTCGAAGCCATTGCCCGGGGTGTGGCTGCTGCCTCATGCTAGCAGCTACTGGGAGACACAAGTGAGAGCTGGGTGTCAGGTGAGGGTCAGAGGCTGGAGAGCTGCCCTAAGAGGGCACAACAAGCCCTCCATACCAGAGATACTACCTGTCCCTGAACACCCCATACACCCCCCCCCAAATATTGGTTTTACAAAGGAAGAAACTGAGGCAGCCAGTGGTTAAGTGATTTTCCCAAGGTCATACAATGAGTGAGTATCTTATGCTAGAAATGAACTCAGGTCTATCTGACTCAAAAAATGATGCTCTATCTACTGTACCATCTACCTGTCTCTTCCATTTATGATTCAGAAAGAAGTAAAGTTATAGTAGCAAGTTATACAAAGAATATTTTATTCTTACTGTAAATAATATGCAAAATGAATTTATTTTAAATGTTTCCAATAAATATAGAGAGAATTGTATTATATTCAGAGTTATGAGAACTCAAAGAAAATATTTTTGAATAAAAGCAAATTAGAGCCTGACTGTTTTGTCTAATTTTCATTCTTTATATTTATAAAGGAGAATCTGACATAGCAGGTACAGCAACAATAGAAAGAAACCCAGAGTTGGAAATTCTGCACACATTTTGCTCCAATACATCTAAAGCTTTTAATTGACTTCTTTGGCTAAAGTTTACCCCCTAATAAGTACCCAGAGTCCTTTGAGAGATCAACATGTCAGTAATCGGATACTCAAATGGATCTATGGTGCCATAAATTTGGGAATTCTTTCCAGGTTTGTGAATTGAAGTCCAACTATGTTTGCTTACCCTATGCAATTTTTACTTGCTTTCTCCCAAAAAGTTCACTATAGGGACACCCTCCAATGTACTAAAGGCCTTCCTCATTTTCTTTTGTCACCATAAAGGTACCAATGGACCACACTGTTTGGCCTCCTGTCATCCTTTACTATTGCCACATGACCAGCTCACTTCTTTTTCTGTCATACACTTCCTTGATGACCTACTACTTTACTCTTCTTCTTCTTCAGAGTTTCTCTTTGTTTATATATTGCATCTTGCTCACATCTACCATGTACCTTTTCATAGATCTCTGTTTGATAACCCATGTTTACTTTTTTCTTCTATCACAGTAGTAATAAATCCTTTTGATAGTAACTGATAAAAGGAAACTAATACTCAGAAATGACTTGTATATCACTCCTTATATTTGTGTATAAGTGCTGGAACAACTGTCTTTTTCTTAAATATTTATGCCTTATTTAAATATGGGAGACATATTTTTTAAGTTTTAAAATATTTTTTATAATTTTAGGTAATTAAAAAATTTTAAAACAATTTAAAACAATACAAGCCTTGTTGATACAGGGAGGTTGGGATTTACAACTCGTATTGTGCTAGTCATCTGCTTTGTTCTATGTGTAGGAAGCTGAAAGAAGCCAAGAAAGAGTAATAATGAATTTCTATTCCTAAAATAAACATGTGCATAATATATGTACATATATATATATTCCCATTTTTTCTGTCTTGGATGATATTTATTATCAGGGGCTCACTGAATAGGGAGTAAGATTATATCTATTATTATACCTTCCAAAGAGATATAAATAATCTTACTGTCAGGATCAGGGACACTTTGTGATAAAATAGTTTATAATCAAATGCTCTTTTGTAATGAGTAATAATCACAAGGTTCTCTGCATCTTTTAGTTAATTGTGAAGTAGTCAAAATGTAATTCATTGTTGAAAATTGCTTTTGAAAGTCTGCTTTCCCTCTTCTAATGTCCTCTTCAATGATCCTACTTTTCATCTGAGTATTGCATAGTTAGCCTTCATAAAGATTTTCTATAAATGAGCAAAGTACAGGTTGACAGTCATATGCCATCACTTTTTGTCATTGTTAAAAAAACTTAAAATGTTTTCTACCTCTTTTAGCACTTCCTCATCTTCACATATTCCTTCCATACTGATCCATTTATGTTCTCACATTTTTTTCACCTTCAGAACAGATTCCCTTTAAAAGTCTAACCTGGCTCCAGTGACTTTTAGTGTCCAAACATGGTAGTTCCACTCTCCTTGATAGAGAAAACAATTGGACCTCAATATCACATTCCCAGATGTTCTTACAAAGAAGGTAGAAATGGCATTAATGAGAATAAAGATGGATAAAATATATCGAGATTGACTATAGAGATATACTTTGGAGGTGATAAAATTCAAGTGTTAAATCAAAAGGTACTCATTAAATGACAATCATGTGAATTCAACTATCTATAAAGTGGCAAAGAAGTTGGAACAAATAACTGAGTCATCTGTATTTTTTTATAAAAACAAAATGGTTTTTGATATTGATATAATATCCAGGCAATTGCTAACATAAATTCCTGATTTTTTCTTATTGATCAATGCAGATCTTGCAAGAAAATAGTAGAAGTTATACAATGTAATGCATCACTGCACATTTGCAAAGATTTGGCACCTACTGAATACCTAAAAAGCATGACAAGGGGGTCAGAATTGTACAACTAAAATATGTTATATTTCATAAACTAAAAGATAAAAAGGCCCTCATTTTACAAATGTTAACCCTAAATTGTCCTTCAAAATTCAGCAAATAAACTCTAGGGAAATTAGAGAATTTATCACAGGCAAAAATTGTTTCCCCTCAAGTACCTGTACATGATATTGAGATAAATATTTAAGAACAACATTTTAAATCCATAGTTGCCATAATGAATACAAACAACTTCCAAACTAGGTGAAATTTTAAAAATTCTAAAATTGTAAAAACTTAACAAAAACAAACAGAATGCTGTGGGAATAGAATGAACTATGTGTCATCCATTTCATCTTGTTTGCTATCAGGGTTGTCTCACAGATGCTTTCAGTGAAACTAGAGAAGATGAGATGACAACCCAAAACTTTTGTCCAATTACAAAAATCAATCATTTTATCCACTTGTACAATAATCTAATGAATATTAAAATAAAAGACTGATAGGATGGCTTCCTGTCTCAGGATTGTTTCTGAACTCCACTAATCATAAGATGAAAAGAACAAGAATGACATTAACAATAACTGACATATTATCTTTTAAGGTTTGCAAAATACTCATACATTTATTACCTCTTCTGCTTCATCTCATGTGGTATGTTCTTAGAAACCTAGTAGATAAGATGAGAGTTGAATTGAAGAAAGGACAAGATTCTGGTAAACTGGATCACTGCTTTTTTTTAGAAAGAAGCCAAAGGCAGTTAATTACATGTCATTTTTCAGTCTTGTAACTTCTGAGCTTCCTTAAGATAGATATTACACTTTGAAATCTAACTAAATAAGCTGAAAATTAAAAATAAAAAAAGTCAAACCAAGTTAACTGCAACTTGTGGTTTTCCTTTGCTTTTATTCCCAGAGTCAACATCATTCTCATTCAACATAAAGGAGAAAAATAGACAGCCAAGAGAACTGAACTTGAGTGGTTTGAGGGAGGGTAGGGTCATGAAATAGAAAGTATTCTTTGAACCAAATCAAAGGAAATGAGACAAAGTATGGGGCTAAAAAACTTTCCAGCAGGGATGATGGACCATCACTGTGATAAACTCTCTGAATAATCCTAAAGAAAGCCCAGTGCTTCGTAGGGAGTAAATGGACATCCAAGCATGCTACCATTAAAGATCTTGTCTTTTAAGAAACTCCAAACAGCCTAATCCAACAGAAGCAACCCATGCTTCAGCAGATAGGAAGCCAGGGAAGTGAGCTGAGACTTACAGTAATCACCACTTGATGTTACTAAAGTGTAAAGAAGAGCTTTTTGGGTTCACATGAAAGGACTTTTAGGTCTCAGACAACACATAGTAAGGTGAGAATGTGGAGCATAGCTAATTGCATGCTTCAATTTAGGGAAGAAGAAGCCTCGGAAGCAGGAGCCTCCTGTAGTCCCTTAAGGACCACATTAAAATAATTTGCATGCAATCTGCATATGCCTACACAGAAGACAGGTTGGTGTGGGGAGGGAAATGACTTGCATTTAGGAAAAGAACCTAGATCGTTAACTTAGTTCCAGCACTTTACAGATAGGGTAACTTTGGCTTAAATTTTCTCAGCCTCCATTTCCTCATCTGAAAAATGAGATGAATGCTACACTTCCTAGCACTCCCATAAGAATATTGATAGGCCAGATCATGGTAAATTTTAAAGTGATATATAAATGTGAGTTATTATTTTTACATTGATTATGTGGTCAATTCAAGTCATTTTCATGTTAATATTTGATTATCGTTACCAATAAACTAGTTGTTTTGTGATAATTTTTCAATTTGTTTCATCCCTTCATGATCATTACCTGCCTAACAATAAACTATTTCCTCAATCATAAAATGAAGATAATAATAGTACCTGCTTGCTTGGCTTGCTAAGAGGAAGCACTTTGTAAACCCTAAAGCACTATGGGAATGTTAGCTATCATCATTATTATCTTAGGAAATTCCAGTACATCAGAGGGTAAAGAGAGCCAAAAATAGGAAGAGAGAAAGAGGTGCATTGAGGAATGTTAAGCTCTTTTTTCAGACCATGATCATGAATGTCCCTTGGGCTGATATAGTAAAGGCTGTTTCAGGAATTTCATCCAAGGATCAAGATAGAAGAATCAGGAGTCCAGATTGATTGAGCCACTGCCAGACTTTGCTATTGACTCATAACAGGTCGATTAGCACATCCTGTGGCTCAGTTTCTCTATTACCTTTAGGTTATGCTAATCTACCACTTAAGAGTAAAAGAGATTTTAAATAAGAAAAAAATCTTGTAAAGAAAGATAGTAAGTACACATACGTGCACATGTATACGTATGCACAAACACACATCCTTAACTACCCGTTTATGACTATAGAGATGTGTCAGAAATTTTTGCTTGTCATTGGGGAAAATGCTGAACTCTTTAGGTTAAATACAATGTCTCAGAATGTTTTTAAAGACTCCAATTATATACCAAAGAGAATGACATGGTATCACAGAGCTTGAAGCGATCCTAAAGATGATCTTACACCATTAGATTTAATAGGTGGCACAGCAGATAGAGCACCAGTGCTGGAGTAAGGAAGATTCATCTTCCTGATTTTAAATCTGGCCCCAGATACTTATTAACTCTGTGACTGCAGGCAAGTCACTCACTCAACCCTGTTTTCCTCAGTTTCATGATGTGTAAAATGTGCTGGGAATGGCAAACCACTCCAATAATTTTGCCAAGAAAACCCCAAAAGGGGTCATGAAAAGTCAGATATGACTGAAACAACTCAACAACAATGAATCCCAAAACATGACAGGGTCTGATGTTCCCAATTCTGAAATTCTTTGAACAAATTTTGTCTAGTTGATGCTCAACAATACAAAATAAAACTAGGGACGAAATTTAACGTGATCATTCTGTCTTCCTTTTCTAGTTAGCATTGGCTTAAACTAGCAACTAACTCTCTAAATAATTCAATGAAGTATTTACCTGGGATGACCCTTATCACAGACACATAGAAACCCCTCATTTGAAGTATATCTACCTTCTTACTCTCTGGGCTGTCTTGCTCCCCACAATCCATGAGTTTCTGGGCTTACAGAGAAGGACCACTATAATGTGGCTACCTCTCAAACTCTCTCAAAGTTTTAAGGGTATCCATGCTGTGGGAACAATGTACCCCACTACTCATCTCTGACACTCCTGAACCTCTACCAGCGTGCTTGTTTTTACATAATGTCAGTCTATCACAAAAATGACATTGACACCTCTTAAACAGAAAACATTTATTTAGGAATTGGACGAAAAGTACATGAATGTTCAATATATCTCAGTCACTTACTTTAAGCAAAGTAAGGATAATCAGTGCATCGTGGTCCACACATAAACCTGGGTAACACTCTCCCACAAATGCACACAGTATTCCTGGGGAAGAGAAACCAGATATGTATAAAATCCTAGCAGGGAAACACATAAATGAATGCCCACGTTTTTATCTGGAACAACTCACAACTCTGGACAGAAAGTCTTGATATCCTTAGTCTCTTTATTCATAATAGATGTCACACAAGCACACTTCTCTGCTAAATGCTCCCCTTCTCAGTCTCATCATTCTTCTGATGGGCAAATCTCTTCTACTATCAAAGTGATGAAACAGTGTCATATCCTTTTCCCTTCCAATCACCCTTTAAAATGGAATTGAGGTAGTGTTACTCTATTGTCATGATAAGCAATTCCCTTATTGCAGAAAACTGGACAAAATAGGAAACACAAAGAAAAGCAGCCAACTCCTAACTGGATGCTACATTATCCAACAAGTTCCTTCCTCAGAGCAAAGCAGAACTCACAGCAAAACTTCACAGGTTGTTTGTCTATGCAAAGCACACAAGCTCAGTCAGATAGTCACTTAGCAGCTCCCTGTGTCATGCAATCGACTTTGAACAGCAAAGCAGAAAAATAACCTGTTTTTCCCTCTGACATTCTTTTCCTTTTTTCTTAAAACCTTTACCTTCTGTCTATGAATTCATATTAGGTATCAGTTCTAAGGCAGAAAAGTGGTAAAGACTAGGCAACTAGGGTTAAGTGACTTGTCCAGTATCACACAACTAGGAAGTATCTGAGGCCACATTTGAACCCAGGACCTCTCATCTCCAAGCCTAGCTCCCGAACCACTGAGCCATGTAGCTGTGCCTCCTTTTCCTTTTCAAACCAAACAGGGCCCATAGAAAGCAATCAGGTACCTTTCAAGGGTTTTAACTCTCTTGAACTGGCTACGGAGCTAAAGGGCAAGGGATGGAATTCATCTAGGGCAGCTAGGTGGCAAGTAGATAAAGTACTAGACTGGAGTCAAGACCTTAGTTTAAATCTATTCTTAGATACTTATTAGCTGTGTGACCCTGGGCAAGTCATTTAACCCTGTTTGCCTTAGTTTCTTCATTCTTAAAATGATCTGGAGAAGGAAATGGCAAACCATTCCAGGATCTTTGCTAGGAAAACCCCATGAAGAGTTGAACATGACTGAACAACTCAACAATAAAGAATTAATTTGATTTGATCTTCAGCTTTTCTCCAGCTAGTCAACAGCTTCAGAACCAGGATCCAAAGCTTCCCATAGGCTGACTACTCTTGCCAGTGTCTTCCCTCTCAGCTCCTGCTCCTCTCAGCAACTCTCCTCCTGCCTACATTCAATGGTTCAAATTGGTCTCTTGATGCTCAGTGACTCCTTTGTCTCTTATCTCACACATTTTACCTTTCTGTTAGCTCTGAAACCAGTAGTCTTTATTAGTTTAAAATAGTCATTTCACTTATTACTTTGTGAGTTTTAACTTCTCAAGTCCTAAATGCAAATGAACCAAGGGACCAGAATTCCCTGCAACCTTAGTCATTACTTTGTCCTCTAACAAGTCCTTTGAGCCCTCTACCTTGTCCTCCTTTGTGTCGAACATTTTAATGAGCTATGTTTATCTACTCTCTAATTACGTATATCCATTTTTATCCCTTTCTATAACCAAACTGTTTACAGTGAAAAAAGAGTTATACTTTGTGTTCTTTGCAATTTGATTTAAATTTTTTATGCAAAAGGTCATTTTCTGACCCCAAAGACTATTGAAAGGAGTCTGAAGGTTTCCTTCAACAACCAAAAAAATCACACACAAAAAAATGGTCAATACCTTAATGTCAGGATGCAAATAACTTTTGAATCAAAGGGAAATCTGTTTTTTTCTAGGCTGCACTCCATGGAACCATACATAGGGTTGGGTTTTTAAAAGAGAGTCCCTATTTTTACAGGGTCTAAAGACAACATATAAACTGCCTGAAATACAAAGAAGCTCAGCAAGTATCCACTGATCCTAAGCAGAGAAAATCACTTGAATTCCATGACCTAAAAACAAACTGTCCATAAATTGTACACATCATGGAGAGTATTTCAGTTATTAAATGATTAAATTGTCTAATCTCAGGAGCCGGGATTTTGATGTTGCAAAGTACAGAATATTTCTCCTGGGACCATCCTAAAGGAAGCCTTTCTACTAAAAGAACCACAGAAATGAAAGACGTTATTAATAAATCAATGACAGGAAAAGGAAAATGGAAGCAAATGAATCAAGTTGGCTGCTTGAGTCACAGATTAAAACCAGAGCATCCATTGATGCTGTAGATGCCGTAACAAATATAGTTGTGTGGGATCAGGTGGTCTTTCATACTAATACTTGGAATAATGAAGCTTCAAAAAGGATTGAACCATTAATCAATTTTTAACAAGGTGTTTGGTACCTCCCCCAAACAATAGGAGTCATATTTTCATTATCATTTTTTGCCTTTTCTCTGGTAGGTAGCAGAAGATTCAAGGAATAAAAAATTGCTGCCTCATTTTGGTTCCATAGTATGGTACAGGCACACAGTTAATTTAGTGTTCCACTTGTGTTTTGATTCTTACCAGCTGAAGTCACTGTACTGAACTTAATTGATGTTAAAGCCAAGCCAATAAATTTTCTCCTAAACAATACCAAAGAGCTTCCCTAATGAGTTCAACTCGGTCTCTGCTTTAGCACTCTTTTCTTTTATTTTGTGCATTGATTTTAATTGTTTTTACTAAAGACATTAGCAAAATGTAAGAATTGTGGCTGCAAAACAATTTTCTCTTCTGTCACATAATTTCTGCTTTACTTACAAATGAGATGCTTACTTGATGGAAAATAAGACATATTACAGTATTCCAGGTAGTCATAAATGGAGCAAAACTGGCAAACATTGGCTGGTGACATTCATGTCCAAAAAAGAGAGAATAAATGTAACTTCAAGAGGTTAAATCTAGGGGTAAACAAGTTAGATAGTTGCCTAGGGGATAACAAACAGCAAGGTTCAATAAGGGACACTTTTAAAATATTACTTTGATGATTTATTTTAATACTTTCATAAATCCTTCATTTAATTGATATGGATACTGCCTTTGCTGACACAGATCCCACCTCCTTCCTGTCTTTTCATTCAATTCTAATCAGCATTTTCTCATAAACCCTCCATAAAAATTCCATATAATGCACTGGGGACTTTCCCCTTGTTTGCTTACACTCTCAGGGGTGCCAAAAGTACCATTTGAGTTGTCTATCTATTGCTTCACATTCTCTATGTATGATGAGCAACTTATCTCCCTTTTTTAGTTATATATAACATAACTTTGATAATGTCTCTTCTCTTGCTCCTGGCACACAAACCATAATCGGTAGCATGATTCAACCTACTTATGCTCATCAGATATCTTTTCTCCATTACCCTTAAAATTACTCAAAATTTTAATTCTTCTAAAGTATCCTATAATTAGCCACCTTATAGAATCAACTGCACCGTGACACTATTTCCTCAAATGTATTAATCCTGCTTTAATTAATGCCTTTGTTTATATAATGATGATTTCATTTATTTATTTGTTTGTTTGCACTACATTAAAATATATAATCTAGGCATAAAAGGATATATCACAAGCAAATTAGAAGGACAGGGGACATATTGCCTATAAGATTTATGGATAGGAGAAGAATTTATGAATAAACAGGAAATAGAAAGCAATATGATATATAAAATGGATAATTTTGAATATCTTAAGTTAAAAAAAATTTATACAAATAAAACAAATGTAGCCAAGATTGTAATACTGATTTCTAAACAGTATTTTGCATCATTTTATCCTGGGGTTCATTCTTAGGGGAACCCATTTCCTCTTCTGAATTTTAGCTGATTTAAATTCTTCCTTTAATTTGCGTGTGTATGTGTATATGTCTATTAGCCATTTTATTGGGCCTTGAAGAATAGCTTTCCGTCTTTCTGAAGCTACTGTTGTTGCAATTTGGGCACATATTTCTTCTGATATTTTTGCCTCTGCTCCTTTTATTACATAATAGTTTTTCATAATATAGACATTCTTCAACTTGATAATCATTTGGAATGATTTTAAATTTTCTTGTGAGGATTGTTGGAAGTTGTGATTCTTGGAATTTATGTTACTGTTTTTTGAGAGGATGTGGAAGATTTAAGAACATTTTCAATTTCACACTTTGCCACCTTTTCCATATGTTAAATATATCAATACCAGGAGAATATTGGTGTTAAAGAGATAGGGTTTTATAGCAATGAGAGCAGTTTGGAATGACAAAAAGTGTTGCCGTTTCCCAAATGTGGTCTAGTCTTATTTCCTCTTCCTGCTCAGTTCTAGTCCCAGCTCATGGGCCAATCCCTATCCAAGATATACACATTGCCTCACTAGTCCAGCTGTATGTCATAGATAGTCTGGGTAAAATGCATTTTTCTTCCACTTTGCTTTTTGCCATTTTGGATGGTTAAACTATCCAGTTCACTTTGCTGTGAAATGTGCTGACAAGGCTTTGCAGGGTTGCTAAATGTCCACTGAGGATTTGAAAGAGTTTCAAATGTACATTAAAAAACAAAAACAAAACAAAACAAAAAAACAACCTTTTCTATTGCTCTTAGAATCAGTACTGTGTATCGGTTTCAAGACAGAAGAGGAATAAAGGCTAGGCAATGGAGTTTAAGTGACTTGCCCAGGGTCACACAGCTAGGAAGTGTCTGAGGCCAAATCTGAACCCAGGACCTTCCATCTTGAGGCCTGGTTATCAATCCACTGAGTCACCCAGCTGCACTCAAATGCACATATTTTTAATGCCAGAAAATGTTGCTGGCTTTGTCATGTAGGCAGGTATGTATTGGAGCCACCTCAGGTCTATAAGAGCTGATTGTTAAACTTTTATTGGGAGCATTTGCAGCAAATAATTGTCAAACGCTACACATCAGGGGTTGATGCATTGTTTTGTTGATTGTCTAGACTTCAGAAAGTGGAGAAAATGTTTAAAATGCACATTAAAGGGCAACTAGATAGCATAGTAGATAGAGCACCAGGCCTGGAGTCAGGGGAACCTGGGTTCAAATTTGGTCTCAGACACTGCCTAGTTCTGTGACTCTGGGCAAAACACTTAAACCTTGCTGCTCTTCTATATTAGAATTGACACTAAGACAGAGGGTAGGGTTTTTTTTTAATGCAGATTAAACTTAAAACTATATTACATATTTATTTTTTTTGGAGAGTCAGTTGTTAAACACTTATCAACACATTTCTGAATATATGTATTTATCTTGTGAAGCTAACCAGTATATTACAGCAGATGATGAAAGCCTTAATTAGACAGTAATTAGCAAAAGGAGAAATTTTTGAGCTTAACCTTGGTTCCTTTTCTGATTAGGGCAGAAAACCAAAAGGAAGAGAAGATCATGCTTCTCTATTTTCAACATATTCATCTTTCCTTAAAATAAAATAATATACCATTACATTCATGCATTACAATTTTCTTCACTATTCAGAGTTGGAAGGCATCTGTTTTCTTTCTAATTTTCTTTGTTGCTATAAATATCTCATCATATTATGTCTAGCAGTAGGACCTCTGGGTCAAAAGATGTGGGCATTGTAGTCAATCTCTTAGCACAATTTAAAATGTCTTTCCCAAATAGTAGGTCAGCTCTATCAACTTGCAAATACTTGCAGCTCTATCAACTATGTATCAGTTCATCCTTTTCTCACAGTGCCTCTAAAAGTGATACTTTGGGCATATCTTTTGTCATCTTTACAAATTTTTTGATGAAACTTGTATGCTGAAGATGTGAGATGAAACTTTAGACTTGTTTTTATCTTTATTTGGTACTTAATCAAATGAATGAATCTCATGTATTATTTATAGCTTTACAATTTCTTGTCTTGCACCCATATCAAGATCATTCAAGATTCTTTGGAAGATGTAATGATAGAAATGATCTTATTCAATTACCCTTGAAGCACCAAGTATGACATAAACCAGGGAGATGTATGCTCATCATAGGTATTTGTCACTATGATGGAGCTCCAATAGACTCCAGGTTGAAAAGAGATTCCATGTCCTCCAGATTCTTTTGTTTCCAGATGACATTAAAGTCTGGAATACTGTAAGGTTTCTTGTAAAAGATTCATCGTCACTTAAAGGAGTTGAGTGTATATTTACAAAGAAAAGACCAAGATGAAGACTATCACCCAGATTTCAACATTTGTTATAGAGCTTGTATCAGCATGGATAACCAATGAGTTGGGACTAGAATTGAACAGAAGGAAAAGAACTGAATTGATTCTTTCAATTGCAAAACTTTCTTTCTTACTCCAAGGATCCCAGGAAACTGAAGGATCAAATTTTCTATACTAAAATCTTACCAATGGTACTATTCAGCAACAAGGTGGGAGTCACCAATTCTTTTTTAATGATTATCACACAGAGGACAATGGAAAGGCACATTGTAGGTGTGAGCAGGCTCAAACATATAACCCCTGAGAGATGACAAAGAACAGGAATAAAAAAATTCATGACAAATAGAGAAAATGAATTGTTGATGTGGCACAAGTAGGAATGACAAATGAACAGTCAAAGTGTTCCACTTTGTACTCATGTGATTTCGGAAGATAATGAGTAAGGCGTCTAGAACTTTGGGTGGACCCTCTGTGATGAAATTATGGAAGGATCTGGATAAGAATGGTACCATATGTACAAGTATATGATATATATCACGGGATGGAATTTCCAGGTCAGAAAGATCAGACACATTTGTATATTAGAAATATTTGATGCAAAGTTTTTTCCCCCAAGCCATATCTTTCAGGCTTATCCAAGTTGATATTGTTAGTGCAAAGGTTTTTCAATTTTAGGTCATCAAAATTCTCTGTTTTAGTTTTTGTAATCTCTTCCACAGATTATTTGATTAGGAACTCTCCCCTATTCATAACTATGATGTACAATCTGATTTGGGTCCATAAGATGTGTTTGTTTAACCACAGCAGGAGAAGGATATTCTATGCCCTGGCATGATCACCTAGAACCTTTTGGAGTTAACTGAGCCATCTTGTGTGGCAATTTTTAACTTTAGCTATGATGGTAGACCATTAAGAAGCCAATTGGTTTCACTTGCTTAAGCCCAATATATGTTAAGGTTTAACTGAGCCAGAGGCTGGATATTGCCCCTTCCCAAGCCACTTGCTTGCTCTGCTCCAATTAGTTAGGTTTCCTGGGTCCTTGACCTTCATTTCTCATTTTTTTTATTATACAATTCAGAGAATGTTCCAATTTCAAGTGTTCATCCTAGCCAACAATTTTGCCTCATGAATGGTAGTAGAGTTTCCTATTAGTGCAATTTGAGTGCTTAGTCTAAAGTGCTATGTACAGCTGAGCCCCAAATGAATCATTTGTCTTGGACCAGATCTGTCCATAGAGCTGGGGTCAATATGAGGTGGGGCACCCACCTATGCTGTTCCCCTTTGGCATCTATCCTCCTCTCTTGGCCACTATTCCTGTGCAGCAGTGTCAATTTGGGGGAATATCTCCCTCACCTTTTCATTTCATTCTCCTTCCTGAGACCCCCGTGGGAAGAGGCAGGAATATAAAATCTCTGCCTTATGAAAGACCTCCAAAAGAAATTTTCCTCTTCTGTGGGGTCTGGATAGGCATGTTTGCTTCCTTGTTACTAGGACGAAAATTCCTTGACCCTTGGTCCTTCAGGTCCCACCTGAGGAGAATTTGTATAATGATTAGAGTGTGTAGTTTTGGCAGCAATGTGGAGGGGTCAATTAATATCACATTAGAGTAGGCAATGGACTACAGTAGACCTGTGTTTTGCCATCACTTTTACCAGGGTCCAATTCTTCTGCCATTGTTGCTGGGAGCCAGTCCTACATCTATTGTCACTAAGCCCCTATCTGTGCCTATTTTCCATTTCTGCTTGTCTGCTGAGGCCAGTGTCTCTCCCAATTGCTGTCCACTTCTATAGTATCCCACATGCCCATTGCCCTCTGCTGTCTTCTGTTGGTGGTGCCTACCTCTCTGCCCACTGCCCACAGCTGTCCACAACTCCAGGAGCCTGTGTCTATGTCTTCTGGCTGTTGTTGTTGGAACTCACATCTCTGCCCATTAACATTGGCCAGTGCCACTGGGTCCTACATCTTGGCTCACTGTCTCCCCCTTCCCACCAGCACTACCAGGGCCAGCTCTGCCATAGTCAATTATTTATTCCTTGTACTAGAGCAGAACAACTGATATTACTTGAGTTGCAATTCTTCCGCCCTACCCCTGAACTCCATGTCCCCAGGTTAAGAACCTCATGTCAAGAAGAAGTTAGGATAGGTAGAAGGAAGAAGGGACAAAATTTTAGGCAAGGGAGACAGTATTGCCAAAACCATACAGGCAAGAATTACTATAATATACTGTGAATTAGAAAGGAGAATGGCCTTAGTGAACAGAAGATTTTTTATTAAGGAATAATGGGGAGTATGATTAGATATCAAGATTAATGATGGAGTCTCTTCAGGCTGAAGAAGGAGGAGGAGGAGGAGAGCCTCATAGAAAAAAATAGTTGAACTAAGTCCATAAATACATCTCTTGGATGCCAAAGAAATGTTAGCAATTCACATTCATCCTTGCCAAGCTTATACATTATCAATATGTTCAAAGACCTCCTAGAATCAGTTTTACATCCATATTTGCACTCTACCTCTGGGCCCTCAGTATAAAATTCTTTAAAAAGTGCAGTTCTTGATAGGATTGGTTTCCTGGGACTTTTATGAGTGTTACTTCATCTCTTAGGACTAGAAAAAAGACAGTGACAATGAAAAAAAGATCATGTTTCCTTGTATTCTTTTCATTGTTTATCTAGTTTATCTGTTATTCATTTGGTCTGCACCTCTAATGAGGAACCTCCCTCTAGCAGTACAGATCATTAATTGTCCCAGTATTTATAGCCTTAAGAAAGTTAATTGCCTGGGTCCCTGGGAGATGAAATGATTTACCCAGGGTCACATGGGCACTATTTGTCAATCAATTAATATTTTATTAATTACCTATTATATGCCAGGTACCACTCTAAGCACTGGGGACTCTAAAAGAGGTAAAAGGCAGTCCCTGCCCTTCAGAAGCTTAAAATCTAATAAAGGAGTCTCTATGAAATATATAATATATATTTACATATATAAATATACATCAAATATAAAGATATTTGATATATGTATCAAATATAAAGATATTTCTCAAATATAAAGAGATCAAGCCATATATAGGATAAATAAGAAATAATTAATAGAGGGAAGACATGAGAATTAAGAGAGGCTGAAGAAAGCTTCCTGTAAAAGATGGGATTTTAGTTGGAACTTAAATGAAGCCAGAGAGGTCAGCCACAAACCTAGGTTATCGTGACTTCAATGTCAGCTCTCCAGGCACTGCCATGTAGCATCTCGTGCAAATAATAGATCTCAGAATTAAATGTTTAATTGTAGAAACTTGTCTCTATTCCTTGAAATCTCAGCTCAGACATGCAGGATTTGATAATGGAAAGTCTTGAAAGTCAGCTAAAGTTTAGATTTTTTTTTTACCTAGACAATAGTAAGATACTTTTCTAAATGGAGTACTGATCCACTAAAGCAATGTTTAACAAAGACAAAATCTGATAAGCAATATCCATTGATCACCAACCTCAAGTGGTAGCTTGGGAAAGGAGTCAAGAAAGCTAATAAGAAGAAGCTTCATCTAGCCTCAGACACTTTTCTAGCTGTGTGATCTTGGGCAAGTCACTTACCCCCATGTGTCTAGCCCTTGCCCTTCTGTCTTAGAGTTATTACTAGGACAGAAAGCAAAGGTTTAAAGAAAAAGGAGCCTTAGGGATTGGCATGTCCCATACAGCAGAAGGTCAGGGAGGGAAGGGAGTTTGCTGAGGGGCCAGACTAAGGAGAGAAGCTAATGCTGAAATGGCAAACTACTGTTAAATGAAGAAGCAGCATTTGTGCCAACCATATGACCTCTCTTACTTTTAAGAGGTCTTTACTGTAAAAGAAATGCTGATTTCTTTCTGGTTTTGCACATGTCAACACGTTGACCAGCTTCCACTCAATATGGAGCATTTTGAATCAGCAACTGCAATGTCTCAGTTCATTACCACCAGCAAGGTCAGCCAGTTTTAAGCTCACAGATCCATTATAGGTTTTCCTGATGACAAATTCTCATGGCCAGAGTCAGTAGGCTTCTCTCAGGAATATACTATTCAACTATTCAGTGGCCAAATGCTGATTTATTGGGTGAGAACAGGGGTTCTCAACCTCTCTTGTATTATTATACTTTGAGCTCCTGGAGAGCAGAAACTGTCTTTTGTCCATCTTTGTATATCCATCAGTTAGCATAGAGCTTGGCACATGTATGTGGGGAGGGGCTGGAAATAAGCATTTATGTAGCCCCTACCATAGGCAAGGTGTTGGGCTAAGTGCTTTTACAAATATTCTCATTTGACCCTTATGACAACTCAAGAAAGTGGTGCAATTATTATCCCCATTTTACAGTTGAGGAAACTGAGATAATCAGAGATTTAGTGACTATCCCAGGGTCACATAACTAATAAGTATCTGAGACAAGATTTGGACCCAGGACTTCATGATTCCAGATCTAGCACTCTATTCCAATGGACTAACATTTATAAATTTTTATAAAATATATTTATATACACATAAATATAAATATTTATAAAATAAAAACATTTATAAATGTTTATTGGCTGACCCACTGTCATGGTGTCTTGGACCCCTTTGACAGTCAGGCAAAGCTTATTTACTTCTCTAGAGAATGGCCTTTTCCCTTATATTCATAATTTAAGGAAATGTTAGATTTCAGTTAGAGATTAATGAAAATAAAGATAAAAATTTTTGCCCATCTAACTTACCTCTTGGTTAAAAACCCAAATCTGTCCATAGACTACTTGGGGGAACCAAGGACTGATCATAAAGAACCCCAGTGCTAGAAGGATAAAACAAAAGCTTTCACTCTTGGGAACTATAGAAGTAAATTGGGACAATCTCTTTTGGATATTATAATCAGAAGTTGTCAGGAAAAGGGCAAGATTTGGAGGCTGCACTTAAAAAAATATCAGATTGTTGATAGGCCCTATAAAGTCATGAATCATCAAATAGTGTCCATCAATATTCTGGAACTTTAGTTCCCTTTGAAAGATTAAAAATTAATATCCAAATACTCCAAGTATTATATTTTATAAAGTTTATTAATAATAAATTGAAGCAACAGTAAAGTAATAGCCTTAGTAAAGAAAGAAGCTTCCTGGGACCTCACATTAGGGGGCTGCGAGAGCACAGAGGACCACAAGATGAGAGCGAGGGCAGGGTTACACACATCTTTATTAATACAACATAAGCATGCAACTTGGGGATGAAAAGAAAAGAGATGCTGGGTAGTATAATTCAGGAGTACAAAATTTCTATTTACACACCTTGCTAAATTTAAAGCAAGCTTTGTATATCAACTAAAATACTTTTGCTCACTTTACACCAATTCATACAAATCTATTTTCCCCTGACACTGAATGTGTTGCCACTTCTTATCATATAATATCCCATTACATTTAAAAACAATAATTTGTTTAGCCAATCTCCAATAGGTAAACCCTTCCTTAGTATGCAAGGTTTTGCCACTATGAAAAGAGCTGCATTAATATTTTTATACATGAGGTTTTTTTCCTCTTTCTTTGATCTTTTTAGGCCATAGATCTAGTAATGGCATCCCTGGGTTAAAGATATATAAATATAAATATAAAAATTAAAACTTATCTCAATAATATAAATAATATATTTTAGGAGATTTATTAATGATCATTAGAAATAAAGAAATAAGGGGATTCAAAATAAAGACCATGTGCCCATGGCTGATTAGTCCATTTCAAATCCCTTCACTTAGCTTACCAGCGCCATCAAACTTGATGTCATCATGCCAAAGAGAGAGATTGGGACCCTCATGTCACTACCTAATATCCCCTGTCTACAGGAAGTGCATGATGACAGGAAGTCAGTGAGCTCCCTGGAAATGTAGTTCTTTTTTAGGGTAACAGATTTTCAATTATACATTCCCCCCCCGAGGTTCCCGGAAGACTAGTCTCTCCAACGGATCTTGTAAACATAACCAACTTTGAAATTCCAATAATTTGAGGCTAAGAGGAAAAGAGAATAAAACCAATGATTGCTATGCACATTGACAAAAAAAAACAGTTAGGGGTCAGTCCACTTTGGCATAAGAGTATACATACAAAACAAATGCATTTAACCCCACACAGTTCAAATCACCGCATCCCAAAGTTCACTCTGGATCTTCTGGTGCAGTGTGTAATTATTCTAAAATGCAAAGTTTAAAATCTTTTTGAGAGTAATTTTAGGTTAAGAAACATGCTACCTCTGCAAATCCAGAAAGTGAACTGTTTGGAGAAGGCACCATGAAGATGCCTCCACAGACCACACACTGCACCAGAAGATCCAGAGTGAACTTTGGGATGTGGTGATTTGAATTGTGTGGGGTTGAATGCATTTGTTTTGTATGTATACTCTTATGCCAAAGTGGACTAACCCCTAACTGTTTTTTTTTTATCAATGTGCCTAGTAATCATTGCATTTTCCCCTTCCCTTTCCCCGCTGAGGTAAAATGCTTGGGAACAGTTTGTTTCCCCAGCCATGTGGAGAGGGAGTTAGGAGTTAATGTTGCCTAAGGAAAATACACCTCAGTTTTTACCAGTTGCTGGGAGATCTGCTCCAAGTTTGTGAGTTCCGAAGACACATCGGCAGCTACCAGCAGCCCAGCAGGACCAACAACAGCAGTCGGGGTTGGGACCAGAGATCAGAAGTAGGATTCAGTAGGAGCAGGAGCAGGAGCAGGCATTATCAGCAGCAGCAATGCCAGAGGTAGCAGCAAGGAACTGAGGAACATGGGATCAAGCAGATGGGTGAGAGAATTGGCTTATCTCCTCTTTTCCAAGAGTCCCCTGGCTAAAAATAGCCCAGCCGGCCAGTAGGGAGAGCAACCTGGCAAAAAGTAGGGAAAGAAAAGGGAAGCAGCTCCAAAGAGAGTTTGGAGTGCTCTCAGAGTTGGCGGGGGGGGAGGGGGGTGTCTAAAAGCCTTGGCAGGAAAAACATGGCTTAAAATTTATCTAGGTTATCTTTAAAAAATTTGAGAGCTTCTTCTCCAACTAGTGGTTGCCTTCAATGTAAAAGTTAAAATTTGTCTCAATAATATAAATAATATATTTTAGGAGATTTATTAATGATCATTAGAAATAAAGGAATAAAGAGGATACAAAATAAAGACCATGTGCCCATGGCTTATTAGCCCATTTCAAATACCTGAACTTAGCTTACCACTGCCACCAAGCTTAATGTCATCATGCCAAAGAGAGAGACTGGGACCCTCATGTCACTGCCTAATATTCCCTGTCTACAAGAAGTACATAATGACAGGAAGTCAGTGAGCTCCCAGGAAATGTAGTTCTTTTTTAGGGTAACAGATTTTAAATTTTACATAGATATCTTTATATATAGATACAGATAGAGAAAGAGAGAAAGAAAGAAAGAAAGAAAGAAAGAAAGAAAGAAAGAAAGAAAGAAAGAAAGAAAGAAAGAAAGAAAGAAAGAAAGAAAGAAAGAAAGAAAGAAAGAAAGAAAGAAAGAAAGAAAGAAAGAAAGAAAGAAAGAAAGAAAGAAAGAAAGAAAGAAAGAAAGAAGGAAAGAAAGAAAGAAAGAAAGAAAGAAAGAAAGAGAAAGAAAGAAAGATAAATAGATAGATAAAGTTACTGACATAATACCAAAATACTTTCCAAATGGCTGAACCAACTCAGAGTCCCACCAACAGTGATTAGTATTCTTGTTTTTCTTTAGCCCCTCTTAACATTTGTCATTTTTTCACTATTGATAACTTGCAAGACATGCATTTGAAAACTGCCTCTTCATAGCTTTTGTCCATTTAGGGTCAAAACTTATTTTTATACAAAACCTTTTTGATCTATATAATCAAAATGGTCCATTTTATCTCTATGTAATCCTCTCTTTATGGTTTGTGCCAAATACTTCAACTATCAATGTCAGAAAAGTAGTCCCTTCCTTGCTTCATTAACTAGCTAATGATGTCACCTTTTATGTAAGACTTACATCCATTTGCATCTTGGTATGAGATTTTGGCCTATACCTAAGTATTGCTAGACTGCTTTCCATTTTTCTCAGCATTTTTGTCAAATGCCAAGTACTTCCCTCAGCAGGGGAAATGGAGTCTGCTTTTGTTGAACTATCCTACTGTGTTTGTTTTCTTCTAAATATTGTTTGCCTAATCTTTTCTGCTAATCATCCTTTTTATTTTTTAAAGCAGTATTAAATCATTTACTTATATGTCTTTTTCTTCAAGTCCAGTTACTTTAGCTTACATTGAATTCATGTGTTCTTTAATATTATTTTCTTTTGCTTTTTTCCCCACCAAATTTTCTTTGACTTCATGTCTTGTAAATCTGCTTCCAGAATGACTGAACCTATTCATAGCTTTGCCAATAGCACATTATTTGTCATTTTTTCATGTGGTTATTGACAACTTGTATCTCTACACTTGAAAACTGCCTCTTCAATGCCTTTGACCATTTAGGGTCATTAGTTCTCTCTCTCTCAGATTTTGTGTTTCTTTGAAGAGATTTTCGATTCAATATTCATTTTAACCTATTCAGCTGTTTTTATTTTAATTTCTGCACTAAGACCTCTGATTTCTGGTTGAAATTAATTCATAGTTTTTTTCTTTTAAGAGTGTTATTTATCTTTTCACCTTTCTGGGTTTTTTTTTTTCTTTTTATCACATAATCTCTTGGGAGGCAACAGGGTTCCATATCTCATTGGATAAAAATTGTCATTTCCTTCACAAAATGATATTTAATCAAATATGTTTTGTATTATCTTTTTTTAGGTTTATTCCTTTTTTTCTCCCTTCTGTCTTTGTGATCCTCTCTTCTGGTTTATCTGCCTATGAGATAGATTTTTATTCAGATTTTCTCTCTTCATCTTTTAGTTTTTAAGCTTTTTGTTCCTATTTGCCTTCCTTTGTTTTTTGATACTCCCTTGCTCCTCCTTTCATTCCACTTGTAGACAGACTCCTTAGATGAAACAATTGGGTAGACTCAACCTCTTTAGATTACATTGGAAGTTTGGAGTGAGGTGGACTAGCCTCAGATCCCTACCTTGAGTAAATTCCTAGCAAAAAGAGAAAGACAGGAAGCCCTAGCTAAGTTTCCAGTCCTCTTCTCCTTCTCAGACTTTATGCTGTTTTTTCCAATATCTCCAATATCCCATGACTTTAAATGCTATGCAAGGCACATCTTGTGCCTATCTCCCATACTTCTGAGTGTTGGAAGGTGGGAGAAGGGGAGAGGAAAAATCAGTGCAGTAGAAGGATCCCTACAGTCAGACTTAGTGTTACAAGCCTGCAAACTTATTTATGTTCTCTATAGTGGGCAGATGGGCTCAAGAATAGAGATGTATATGCTCAATGAGACCTTCAAGTATTTTTTATTTAAATCCTTTCCTTCCATCTTAGAATCAGTAATTTGTTTTGGTAAAGGCTAGGCAATAGGGGTTAAATGACTTCCCCAAAGTCACAAATCTAAGGTGAGATTTGAACCCAAGACCTCTTGACTCTAAGCCTGGCTATCAATCCACTGAGCCACCTTGTGGCCCTTGAGATCTTTAAGTATTAAGGTTCGTCAGTGTTCATTCATGGAGGAAAGAGTGAAAATTTAGGCACTTCATGAGAGGATCTTATAATCTAATTGAGAAGGAGAAAGATCAAAACAAGCATGGTAGGCCAATATTATTTAGATTTTCCAAATAAGGAACCTGAAGAAGTTGAAATCACTAAATACCAAAAGGCATTAAAATTTCACTAAACTTAATGAATAGATAAAATGAAATAATTTATCAGAGTAGAAATTCAGTTAATTAATCCATGTTGTAGTTTTTTTTCACTAAATGCCAGAAAATAAATATAGGAATCATAAAAGCTTTGTCATGATCTATATAAAATGTTTACTTCTTTTAGCCTATTAGACAGATCCCCTTCATTTTCATTAATAATAATAACTAATATTTTATGTAGTGCCTACTATGTAAAGATTATCTCATTTGATCCTCACAATAATCCTTGGAGATAGGTGCTATTATTATCTCCATTTTTTAGTTGAGTAAACTGAGGTGAACAGAGGTTAAGTGACTTGTTGAGGGTCACACAACTAGTAAATATCTGTCAGGATTTGAACTCTGGTCTTCTGATTCCAGCCCCATCATTTTATTCTTGGCTCCATCTATTCACCTCTTGATTCAACAGTACTGATATAGTTGACTGTACCCTGATCAGTTAAGTATCAGAAGGAAATCATTAGTAAACCTTAAGGGTGGCAACATGAAAATCTATCTATCCTGTCTGAAAAATAGAATTTTTTCTTCCTAGTCACCCAATTATGCTAACTATGATAGGCATGATTTTTATCATGTCCTTTAAAGGCACATGATCAAAAGGAAGAAAGTCATTCATCACTGTAAACTTCCAACATTCTTACTAGAATTTATAATTTTAGAAATGTGTGCCCCAATAAATTTTTGTATCAAAGCACCATTAAAATTCATATTTCTTCAGAGCATATAGAAAATCTTAAATCATATATTTAGCTGAAAAAATAGCCTTTCTAGTAAAATATTCATGATCAGTAAGCACACATTAGATGTGAAGATGAGCTTGGCTGAGAGAGCTGTAATGCTTCCCAATGGTCCCCAGGGTAAATAGGGTTGTTGTAACTGACCATGCAGATAGCCTGAGTTCTCCGTCATCTCTTCCCCTGTGTTCTTCCCACTCTCCATGCATCATAGATGCTTAATAAATGTTTATTGATTGGCTCATTGATTCGTAGCAAAGGGTCTTCCCTAATACCATGCGTGGAGTGGACAAGTCATTGTACCCCCTGCCTAGGACATCCAAACAAGTTTCTAAGACAAATGCCATGCTAAAAATACAGTTCTGTAATGCTTCCAGGGAGATGTCATCAGGAAGAGATATTTCACCAGGAAAAAAAAAAAACACGTGAAAAGCTTTTTTTCACCCCTTTCAAAGAATATATTCACAGGTAGCTACTTTGAACTCTTCTATTACAGTTCCTTTGCTGACTGGCCTCCTTCCAGACATCTTTAAAACAGGTGGAAGCTGGAATGGAAAAAGCAATGCTGTGCTCTTTGATGGTATCTTTGCCTTCTCTTTAGACATAGATACAATGAACTGAAATGATCAGTCCTTCTGAAGCTTCAGCTATCATGCCTTATCTTTCCTTGGATTAGCTTCCTTCTTGCAACCTTTATTTTCCCAGGAATGGACAGGTTGGGTCAGCCAGGAAGGGAAAATAGGTGAAGTCATGATTTCAACTCTTGTCGATTCTTTCCCTACTGAGTGGAGGTTTATATATGTGAAGAGGGCAAGGTCTGCCTATTTAATAGAACAGGGGCAAAGAAGGAAAGATTAATAGAGAAACTGCTCTGAGCCAAGACCAAAGCAGATCATTACAAAGCAACATCAGAGCAGAAGGAATAATATGAGACATTAATATGACATTTTACCATACAATTGATTACCCTGGTTCCCACTGTCTGAAAGCCAGCTATGTCTTCTCTTAGAGTTCTTTAGTCTCTTCAGAGGACGAGGAGATGTCTAGGATCTCTGCCAATGACCCTAACCTTGCTGATAATATCCCTTCCATTGTCAGAGGTAGTTTCTATTCTTTTGGAGTATGTCTACGTCATCTAACATGAAGAAACCCTAAGGGGTGTGGGTGACCCAAAATAATGAGACCCCACAGTATCAAACTTGACTCAGGGTTTATTGAATTCACCAGCAAGGGAGCCCCATCAGTAACAGGGTGACTCTGCTAAAGAACAAAAGGAAAAAGCTCAGATTCCCACCTTGAAAACAACCCCCACCCCCTACCTTGCCATCAGAAAGGTATGCTCAAACCACAAAGGAGGGGGAAGGCTTCAGGAAAAAGGAAATCGGTAGAGGATGTTTCAAGTGAGTGAAGACTTTCCTTGGAGGAATGGGCAGATAAGAACAATTTGTTTTAAAGGCCATGAAGGTAGCAGAAACAGGCACTGTGGAATGCTTAGAGTTTGGTCAGATATAGAAGATAAAAAGGTCATCTGCTACATCCAACTGGCCATCCTATCAGTTGTCCTAACGTTTGTCTTGTCACTGGACTTGGACCACTCTGGAAGACAGAGTGAGACCGACAACTTTGTGCAACACTGCCTCACTTAAATCTACTTCATGCACCAGTCAAGACATCAACCCATGATGTCATTGGTCTTCTTTGAAAATGAAAGACAAAAAACAACAGTAATCTGCAATGATACCGACCAGAGCATGAGTTCAAGTTATTGGAGACTTCAGAACCAGAATTCCAGGCACGATGTTGGAGTAGTCTGAGAAGGGAAGCCCTGATAAGTTTGGGTTTCTGATACACAAACCCAAAGGAGGTTTTGGACTTGGAACTTGGTACTATGTAATAGGAACTGAGCTAAGTTATACAGCTAAAGCCTGAGGTAATAGGAGAATCAATAGAAATTATGCCTCCCAGGGTGGTGGAGTAAATGTGTATATGTGTGAGTAGGAAAGAACAAATGGGAGTGGGGGGGGGGGAGACTCTCTCATTCTGGTCAGTTTTAATTTATTTTATTTTTTTACTTTTTTTTTTGAAATTTTTTATTTAATGAATTGATTTAGAATATTTTTCCATGGTTACATGATTCATGTTTTTTTCCTCCCTTCCTCACACCCCCCTCCTGTAGCCAATGCACAATTCCACTGGGTTTTACATGTGTCATTTATCAAGCCCTATTCTTATATTATTGATATTTGCACCAGGGTGATCATTCAGAGTCTACCTCCCCAATCATATCCCCATTGACCCATGTGATCAAACAGTTGTTTTTCTTCTGTGTTTCTACTCCCACAGTTCTTCCTCTGAATGTGAATAGCGTTCTTTCTCATAAGTCCCTCAGAATTGTCCTGGATTATTGCATTTCTGTCTGGTCAATTTTAAAGAGACAGCTTATTCTGGTTTATTTTAGCTACATATCCTACCAAAGGGGGAAATATCTACTTATATAGACACAGACTGCCTCCAATCAGACATGCTCTAAAGGCTCCTTACATTAACAATATAGCAGAGTTTACTAATTCTTTCTTACCTCCCCCACATGAAGTAAAGACCAGAATGAGGTTATGGAAAAATGAAGCCAGAAGGCAGGGTAAAATTTTACTTGTCATCCAGTCATTTCAGTTGTGTCTGACTTCATGATTCTATTGGGGTTTTCTTTGCAAAGAAAACTAGAGTGGTTTACAATTTCCTTCTCCAACTGATTTTGCAAATGAGGAAACTGAGGTAAACAGGGCTGAGTAACTCTTCCAGGATCACATAAATTAATAAATGTCTTAAGCTGGATTTGACATCAAGTCTTCCCGATCCCAGACCTGGTGCTCAATTCACTTCATCTCCTGTAATGTTTAAGTACCTTGGGTGGTAACCATTCAATGCATGTTCTTCCACATGGTTGGGGATTCCATATGGCCAGAGCCACCAATTCAGACATCAGAGACATTTCTTCCATATGGTTAGAACTGGAGGGGCTTCTGAGAAAATGGGAGCCCTTGTGGGGCAAGGCAACAAGATTGACTGTCCCCTTCCCCTCCCTTGTTTGTGCAGGAGCCAAGCAAAGGAAAAACCAAGATGGATCCTAGAGAGCAGGGGGTTGCAACAAGATTCGGAAGTTGGAAATAAGCAAAGTGGAGTCATGATTGGGTTGAAGGATATAGATAAAATTGGCAGTTGCCATGTAGATCTCCCACTGAGATGAGAATGAAAATGAAATGATGCCAATTTCCACTGTTTCAACACTGTTTCTCTAAGAAATTGCTAAACCAAATAGTAAAGTTTGAAATTCCTGAGTCCTTTCCTTGATTTTTCTCCCCACGTGCTAGGCAGACATTTACCCAGAAAGGTAACAGGTAGAAGGATAAAAGAGGAGTCTACTCTTGTTTGCAGCTAACTCACTGGGATTCAGTATTATTCAAAAGCAAATTATGTAAATCCTATGAATAAGGTGGGCTAGCCATGAAAGAGATGAGGATGTCCCAAATAGAGCCAAGAGGGATTAGAGCTGAGGTAACAGATTTTCCCTTTTGGTAATCTTTGATGATTTCCCAGGGCATACTCCTAGATCTATCCGGAATTTACTGTGCCACACACAATTCTAAACTGGTAAGAGGAAGGCATGTTTTACTTGTGTATATTGTAACAAGCAAAAGTTGAAATGATTGAGAAAACAAAGGTTTTTACTTCAGAACATGTCTATTTATGCCAACTGACTAACAAATCAGGACCAAGTACCTTTCTCAGTTTATGACTGGGCAATGAACACAAGGAAAGATAAGACTTTTATATAGTAAAAGCAATTAATTATATAAGACCAGTTAATTGAAAGGAAACAATAAAACATTAGGTAATTTGATTTGGATGAGGAGGGGGGAATGAACAGAGACAATTCTCTGAATTCAGGAAAAGAGATGTCCCACTCCTCAAATATCTGTAAACAATTAAAAAAACATGGAAAAATCAGTTCAAGGTCAGTTTTCAGATAAGACATATGGGTTGTATGAGATATACAATTATGAGAAAACTCCTTACATCAGTTTTAGGATCTGACTACATTTCTGATCAACATAACCTAGATCATCCGTGAGGAGTCCCTTCAAGTGGTTCAGTTTCCCAGGCCCATAGGGTTAGATTCAAACAATACATTAAGGTTTTCTCCCATTCCCACAATTGCATAATTTTTTCTCAAAACACAGAATTTGGACTAGAACCATAATTGAATAGAAAGGGATCTGAGCTAGTTCCAGAATTGAGTCAGAAGATGGAATCAGGATGGAGTCACTCAGTTTCCACAATTAACCACTCGTTATGCTAATCCTCTCAATTCTCTTACAATATTCTGAACATTTCTGGGTGAGCACAGGGAAATATCAGAGCCTTTGGAAAAGCCCTTGCATATGTACTGACTGTCCCTTAACAGAGCCTGTATTATTTGCATTTCCCAGATCCAGAAACGCAGGCTTGAAGAGATTAAAATGCTTGTCCAATATGACACAACAAGTAAGTGGCAAGCATAAAGTAAGAAATCAGAGCTTCTTGTTTCCAAGTCAAATTTGCTTTATTTTCTTTTCTTCTTTTTTTAACTCTCACCTTTTTTCTTTTTTAGTATCAATTCTAACCCAGAAGAGCAGCAAGGGTTAGGCAATAAGGGTTAAGAGACTTGCCCAGGGTCATATCATTAGGATGTGTCTGAGGTCAGATTTGAACCCAGTTTCTCCCATTTCCAGAACTGGTGACTCTAACCACTGGGAAATCTAGCTACCCTTATATAGTTTCTAATGTTCTCAAAGCACAAGAAGGACATAAACTTTAGGAAAATAGTCAACAAATCTATATGCATTTATTAAGCACCTACTATGTGCCAGGAAACTAATATAGCAATAAGCCAACGTTTTTCCAAGTGTGTACACTGATACATTAATTGAGTTGTGGACTGTTATGGGTTGTTGTCACTTGGTTTGTTTGTGGGTTTTGTTCAGATTTATGATTTTAGTGGTGTAAGAAAATCTCAACACAACAAATCCTTCTGTTGACACATATTAAAAGCTTGTGTACAATTTCTAGTCTTAGAGGCTAGGGCCACTGAGAAGTTAAATGACTCGGCATACTTTTGATAGTTGGTCACACAGATTGTGTCTCAAAGACTGAATTTGAATCATGACTCCAACGTGGCAGTTTTTAGTACTAATAAGAGTAATGGATCTGGAATCAGAAAGACCCAAGTTCAAATTTGACCTCAGACACTTCATAACTGTGTGACCCAGGGCACCTAACCTCTGTTTGCCTGAGTTTCCTCAATGGTAAAATGAGGATAATAATAAAAACACCTAGCCTAAAAAGTTATTGCAAGGATCAAATGAAATTTATTTGTAAATTAAAAAAAAAAGCACTGAGTAAATTGCCTAGCACATAGTAGGCGCTAAATAAATGCCTATTTCCTTTTTCTTGGTTCCTTCCAAGGCTGTACCACCTGAGTTCTCTCAAATATGATTAAATGTTAAAACCAATTTGTATAAACCAATGATGCATTAAATGTGACTGCCTAATACATTTGATTTTGGACCTCTAAGGTTGCACAGAAGAAGAATGGGATTTTTTTAATGGAAGCATTTGCCATTTTTTTTTCATCTCTGCATATGCTAACTATGTTGCTCAGGAAAGGGAGGGGAGCAATAGTCTTGAAATTGTCTGCTTTACAGATTGGCTAACATGATAGCAAAGGAAAGTAATGAATGCTGGAGAGGATGTGTCAAAGTAGGGACATTAATTCATTGCTGGTGGAGTTGTGAACTGATCCAACCATTCTGGAGGGCAATTTGGAACTATGCACAAAGGGCGATAAAAGAATATCTACCCTTTGACCCAGCCATAGCACTGCTGGGTTTGTACCCCAAAGAGATAATGGACAAAAAGACTTGTACAAGAATATTCATAGCTGCGCTCTTTGTGGTGGCCAAAAACTGGAAAACGAGGGGATGCCCATCAATTGGGGAATGGCTGAGCAAATTGTGGTATATGTTGGTGATGGAATACTATTGTGCTAAATGGAATAATAAAGTGGAGGAATTCCATGGAGACTGGAACAACCTCCAGGAAGTGATGCAGAGCGAGAGGAGCAGAACCAGGAGAACATTGTACACAGAGACTAATACACTGTGGTATAATCGAACGTAATGGACTTCTCCATTAGTGGCGGTGTAATGTCCCTGAACAATCTGCAGGGATCTAGGAGAAAAAACACTATTCATAAGCAGAGGACAAACTGTGGGAGTAGAAACACCGAGGAAAAGCAACTGCCTAACTACAGCGGTTGAGGGGACATGACAGAGGAGAGACTCTAAACGAACACTCTAATGCAAATACTAACAACATGGCAATGGGTTTGAATCAAGACCACATGTGATACCCAGTGGAATCACACGTCAGCTATGGGGGGTGGGGGGGAGGAAAAGAAAATGATCTTTGTCTTTAATGAATAATGCTTGGAAATGATCAAATAAAATATAAAATAAAAAAAAGAAATTGTCTGCTTTAAAAGTAATTTGCTATCTTTGTTTTGGGTCATGGCTTATTTCACAAGAGTCTTTTCCATGTTCTCCTATAGAAATGGGAAGTCTGCATCACGGAAAGTCAGATTGCTAAGATTTGGTGAAAGTATAATGGATGAAAAACAATCCTGCTCACTACTGTCAATAGCTGTTTATTTGGATGGAGATGATGCATAAATACACACACTAGAAAATTCATGGGTTTGGCAATCCTGACTATGTGAAATCCTCATCTGGGGATTAATATCGAAATGATTATGATTGTAAAAATAATCATAACAGTTCATGCATGTCTCAAAATGATAAACATGAAGAGTAAGGAAATATTAAAAGATCAATTAGTGGGGGACAGCTAGGTGGTCAATGGATAGAGAGCAAGGCCAGGAGTGGGAAGGCATAGGTTCAAATCTAGTTTTAGACACTTCTTAGCAATGTGACTTTGGGTAAATCACTTAATCCCAATCGCCTAGCCCTTGCCACTCTTGTGTCTTAGAAATGAAATTTAGAATCAATTCTAAGACAGAAAATAAGGGTTTAAAAATCTTAATAAGTGATCAAAAATAAGATCAGCAGAACCAGAACTACAATTACAAACAGAAAAAGAAAAGAGGGAAAAAGTCAGAGATTGGGCTTCAGATTGAATTAGAAAGGGATTTTCAAAGTTTTGTTTGTTTGCTAACTTGTCTTTGATTTCTGCTACAGACAGTTGGGAAATCCAATGGATAGAGTGGAAGACTTGGAGTCAAGAAGACCTGAATTCAAATTCCAGCTCTGATACTTTCAAGATGTGTGAACTTGTGCAAGTCACTCAACCTCTTCAGGCTCAACTTCATTATCTGTAAAATGACAACAGTAAGAATACCTACCTTGCAGGGGTGCTATGATAAAATGAATAATTACATATATGTATGTAGACAGCTAGGTAGCTCAGGGGTATAATGCCAGATCTGGAATCAGGAAGACTCAGCTTCCTGAGTTCAAATCTGACCTCAGACTCTTTACTAGCTGTGTGACCCTAGATAAGTCACTTAATGCTATTTCCCTCAGTTTTCTCTTCTGGAAATGAGCTTGAGAAGGAAATGACAAACTACTTCAATATCTTTGCCAAGAAAACCCCAAATGGGGGTCATGAAGTTAGACACAACTGAAACAGCTCAACAACAACTATATATATATATATATATATATATATATATACACATAGGTGCCTATGTATATATGCATGTACACATATATACATATATACACAAATATACATGCTTATATACATATGTACATTTATAAATGCATATCTATATCTATGTCCATCTATCTATCATCTATCCCTCCATCCATCTATCCATCCATTCTTCTATCCATATGTCTGTCTATATATCTATCTATCTGCCTGTCTGTCTGTCTGTCTGTCCATGTCTAGACAGGTAGGTGGAATTCCAAGTTTACAATCAGGAAAACTCATCTTCTTGAGTTCAAATCTGGCCTGTGATATTGCTTTAGTTCTTCATCTATAAAATGAACCAGAGAAGAAAATGGCAAACCATTCCAGTATCTTTGCTAAGAAAAATCCCAAAATGAGGTCACAGAGAATCAGACACAACTAAAAAGACTGAACAGTCAACATGTTGCTTTGCAAACCTTAAATAAAGCTCTATATAATTTTAGCTATTGTGTTGTTGTTGATAATAAGTATTTACTTGGTTCCATTTTGTGTAATAAAGGTTATGTAAGATTTTTACTCCATGTTTTATGTTTATTTGATATTTTCTGTTGACTGATCCTTCTTCTCAATCTGCTTTTGTTTAAAGATTATATGTTTTTCATTTAAAACTCCCAGGCATAATTCGGGACTCAGAGATGACAACACTTTAAATCACTCTCAAAGCTAGAGGAAATGTTTTCTTTTCCCTTTAGACTTACAAATCTTCCAAGGCAACTGAGTTCTTAAATACCTATTATATTTTGTTTGGTTCTTTCTCAGTTGTGTCCAACTCTTCATGATTCCTTTTGGAGTTTTCTTGGCCAAGATAAGAAACTGAAGCAAACAGGGTTAAATTACGTGTCCAAGATGACACAGATAATAAGTGTATGAGGCCAGGTTTGAACTCAGGAAGATGAGTCTTCCTGACTCCAGGAACTAAACTCCCTTGCTGCCCATTATTATTATGGGCAGCTTATTATACCATCAAACCTTTAAAGAACAACGAATACCACAAAAAAATGTTTTGTGTGATAATACATACATATCCCAGATTTAATTGTTTGCCACCTCCAGGAGAGGGGAGGGAAGAAGGAAGGGAGACAATTTGGATCATATAACTTTGGAAAACTTATGTGGAAATTTGTTATTAAAATTTTAAAAACATTTAAGAAATTTTAAAAGAACAACTAATAACAATGCAGGAAAAATTATTGTTAAAGACACAGACAGCACTATGAAACTCCTTTTGAGACACAAATGATCCCAATACCCAAAACAGACCAGAAACAAAATAAACAACTATATGTATGTATATATATATATACATATATATGTATATATGTATATATATATATATATAACACAGCATCATGAATGTTGATTCAAAGAGCTTTACAAATCTGATTTCATATGTAAATGATGCTAAATTTGAACTCAAATCTTCCTTACTCCAATTCTTTTTTGAGCTTAAGAGTAATTCCTAATTTTCCTGGAGACTTTCAGTGCAGCAGTTTTGACTTTGGTGTCTTCTAAGTTTGTATTTCTATCACTAGAATAATTTTCTATATAGTTTCTGGTTTTGTAGTTTGCTTATTTTTCAGCCTTTTTCTTTTCTATTAATTAAAAAATACCCTATTAATGTTATGCTCTATACACTTCTCCAAGCTTCAAGATCTTTGCACAGCTGCTTCCAGAGCTAGCTCTGGGGATCTATAAGTGTTCAGTTTTTCTAAGGTGGTATGGTCTAGAGACGTGTGTTTAATACTCCCCCAGCCTGTACTATGGGCTGTGAGTAGTCAAAAGCGCTCTTTTCTACCTTGGAACTGTGCCTAGGGTCCCTTTCTCTCTTGTGGCTACAAGTGCTGGTGTGTTCTAGTGCTCCTCCTCCCCCTGAGACCGCACCCCCAGACTGTGACCTGGTTCTGCATATGAGCAATTCAACAATTGCTTGTACCCAGTTGTCTTGCACCCAGAGCCAACAAAGGGACCCCTCTGAGTAGTTTTCTGACCCCTGCTTATCCCTGTGCTGTGAGCTTGGGAAGCCTTTGCTGCTGATTCAGCTGCCCCCAAGGCTTGTTGCCTCCTTGACTGTGCTGCTTTGCACTCCATTCCCCCAGTCTCCTCATGCACTAGAACTTTTGTGCCAGAATTCCAAGTTATTTGGGAGCTGAAAACTTTCTTCACCTCGTCCCTGTATTTTTATGGGTTATGCTGCTCTAGAATTCATTCTGAGGCTTACATCATGATTTCTTGGAGGGCAATTTGGTAGAGATTAAGTGGGTCTGTGTACCTTCTTCTCCAGCTTTAGCTCTGCCACTCATGCCTCTTTATTTTAAAGAAAAGGAGGAAGGACCTGGAATAATCATTTATCTCTACTCTTTCCCCTCTCTTTCCCTCTATTGCCCTTTCTAACAGAGTTCATGGGAAGTCAAGATTCGTGTTCATTTTATAAATTATCTAAGGTTATTTCAAACTGATGAGAACAAACTTAGTAAGCAGAGGGAAAAAAGATGGACAAACACAATCACAGCTTCTAATGAAATCTACTTAGAGTAAACCTTGATGAATGCCTTATGACTGAGGGTAGAGCCACCTCACTCTCTGATCTTCAAAGGAAATGATTTTATGAAATACGAGATGCCACTAACGAAAAATTCTAGGTAATAAAATGAAAGAGAGAGACCCTGACATAAGTCAAAATAAAAAGCCCTCTCTTGATGTGTGTTCTGCTTAGTATACTGCTCTTTGGGGTTTTAATGAAAGGCAGTTGGAGTTTAAAATGTTGGGCTATACAAATTGGTTAAACACACATTAATTTGTCCCCCAAAGTGCTAGAGAATTGCAAATGAGTGCAATCTCCTTGTCTTGGAATCTGAATTATATGCCTTTAAACCTTCCTCACATTCCCATTAACTATTGATCTGCTCATTTACTGTGAGTTCAGAACAAGGCATTGATGGAAGCTACAGTAACTTGACCAGAAAGTCAATAACTTTTATCAAACCACCTAATCCATGTATTATGCATTTGCTCATTGGGAAGATTTCATTTAAGGCATTTCTCAGTTAGAATTCAATTCACTTACTGATCATAATAATGAAAACTTTCTATTAAATCTAGGCCATTTTCCATTCTATTTATTGGATCATTATTACTGATGACTTGAAATGTAGTGACTAATGTTTCAGGAAAAGTGAATCACTTCATATTTTCCCTTTCTGATGATAAATTAAGGCCTATTGCTCCAAGCCTAAGATTCAAAACTATTGGCTTACAGTATTTCAAAACCAGAATCAATACAGTCCATAGTCTGTCTGAGTAATTTAATTCTACTTTTCTTAAGTTAGAACACAAAAGTGGCTAAATGAATTTATGATCCTAAATAGGAGATATACTCTGAGGTTTAAAACTGAAAGAGCTGCCTCCATACATCAGAATACCTCTGAAAATGGAATTTTCTCCCTGGAACAAGTTACTTGAGATTCCTTTGTTGTAGCCTTTCTTTCATGCCAAGAAATCTTGTCCCTTCTTTCTAGTAGACTTCTTGGCCTATCTTATTCTTCCATTCAAACTTGACTTCCTGAAAGCTTTGTTATCTTTGAATTACTGATGTATATGATAGGAAGGGCTGATATCTCCTGGATTGGTCAAGAAATTTTCTAGTTGAGAATAAATTTCCTTGGAATTTATTTGACCTGAAGGCCAAAATGTACCAGCATTAGTCTGTCCTTCACCAAAACAAAACTAAAAAAAAAAAGTCATCTGGATGTCCAGGGACAACAGTGGAAAAAATGCTTCATTCGTGAGATGAATGTTTCTTCCTCTTTGGTTAGAATAAAGCTAATGAAAGGAAGTTTTTTTATACAAAATAGTGCCTTCACATGGTTTTCTATGCCATCATTCAAAAGGAGCACTGGAATCAAGAGACTTGGATTTAAGATATAGCTTTTATCATTAATTTGTTGTTAAACTCTAAGCAAGTTATTTTGCACATCGTTTTTTCATCTATAAAATTAGGGACATGGACTAGACTTTCTTTCAGGTTCCCTGTAGTTCTCCCATTGTATGAGTCTATTGGCTAATCAATTCTATTACATTCTAGTATAGTCAATTCAACAGATATTTATTTGGCATCTCCAGTGTGCCAGATATTGTGCTAATTAATTTATCAAGTCTGATACATTAAAAACATAACCACGGGATTAATGTAATAACCAAATGTCCAGACTCCTCATAATCAATAAATGAAATGCAATAAAGTTCTAAATGTGTAAACAAGATTGTTTACAACCTATGATTTCTTTCCAAAATGTGAACCTAGTTGGCTGAGTTGAGCCAGGAAGCCATCTGACTGTCTGAGAGCATTAGATATGTCAATTGGATCTATGTATGAAAATAGCAGAAAGTTCATTGATGAGTCCAGTCTAGCAATGAGCCAATCTAAGAGTAGAGTTCCAGTTCACAAGACTAGAAATAAATCCCTGAGAAAGAATAGTTCTTAGGTAGAGGGGGAGAAATGAAGTAGAGGAAGAACTTCTTTCTGTCTTTTGCTCTAATTGATCATGTTATCCGGTAACAGTGAATCCAGCTGGACCAGTAGGAGACAACATATAGAGTAAGAAGTGATAATTACCCAAGGGAGGGCAGCTTCAGAGAGTGTGACCCTTCTTGGGGCAGAAAGGATGCCAGCCATCGTCTCTCTAAAGGCAACAACTGTGGGAGGTTATCAGAGAAGTACATCTAAGGGGGACTTCATAAAGGCTCTACAAAAGGAGAAAATAAAATTTTAATGATCAAGGGTTGCAATGTGTGTTCCCTGAATAAAACCTAGGTCCCTCCTTTTCAGGCACTGTTTACACTTTCATTTATGCCTCAAATTCATTGGTCAGGGTCAGGAAGTTGGAATAGTTCTTTTTCCCTCTTGCCATTTCCAGATTCTTTCTCTACCTACATCACTCAGGAACCTGTTCTCCTTTGAGATGCACTCAATCCATATTTACTATTCAAACAAGATTCAGTGAAAGCTGAAATTGCTCTGAGAATCCTCCTAAACCAGATTCAGGTAGTTATTATCTACTAGTCTCCGGAACACTCATACTTTTTTTCAGTGAGTTTAGACCCTGGCTCACAGTCTTTCTTCCTCATCTCCTGCCTTCATACTAAGGGACTTTAGCCTAAATATTGCCACTCCTTCAAACACTGACACCTTCCAGTACTTCAGTTTACTCCCATTTCCCATGGACCTAATCCTTAACTTCACCTCATATACACACAGAGGTGGTCATACTTTTTGACCTTGTCATCACTGAGGTCTATTGCATGTTTCATGAACTCTAAAATTCCCATATCTGATCACAATCTGTTGTCATTCCACCTCCCCCTCTACCATGCAAACCTAAAACCTTTCCTTCACGCTAGTCTTAATATATGCTTAATCACTAAACATTGATATAATTTGCAAATAAAGGACACATTTAAAAATGCATTCATAACATTTGCTTTGCATCTTCACCTTTTGCTTTATACATAAATACTTTAACTATATTAATCTTGTCAGTATGGATAGTTCCTTTCTCATACCTTCTCATCTTGTGGAAATCTTGTTTGTATTCTCCCAAAATTACTCTGTTGTTCAGTCATGTCTGACTCTCAGTTGCTCTAAAGAATATCTATTCAACATACTAGTAGACTTCCTCTTGAACTTTTAATATTCTATTGGTACCAGTAAACATAGTAGGGTTCACTTTATTTTCCTTTGCTTTTGCCACAAGACCTACAGCTGACGGAACATTGCTTCTGGAGGTGGAGACTTTACCTTCAAAGCCCACCTCTGAACAGGCTCAGAGAGAGGAGGGAAGACTTCATTCAAGTCTCCTAACACCAAGCCTTGTATTCAACATGCTTTCACTTGATGAGGGAATAAAGATTGGCGAGACTAGAAAAAAGGTTATTGAAGTATTCAAAATGATTTATCTAACAAAGATCTATTCCTAAACCCAACCAAAGATCTCTACTGCCTTTTTTCAACCTAAATATTTGTCCCAAGTTATTCTTCAGTACACAAGATCATGCTTTTGTAGAGCTGTATTTTTGACCCACATAGGTAAGACCAGTTCCCCAAGAAAATCTTCCATGCCTTAATGCTTCTTAGGAATTTGAATTTTAATCTTATCTAGTTGATAATCAGCCAAACTCCCTAGATTTAAAAGTTATCACCCTAGTTTTTGTTGTTTGTTTTAGCAGGATTGATTCTGCTAAATAGATAAATAGATAGAAACTGCATTGGGCACATTGACTAAAGACAGATCTTTAGTCACTTATCTAAGTATAGACAGGTGCTATATTTAACATCTCTAAGTAGACAATGATAATAGTCTGTTAGGACCTTATCCTAAGATGTATTTGATCACTTTGGCATTGAAAATGACCCAATCTACAACGATTAATAGGTTGTGGAAAGAATACCCAGTTTCCCTTTCCGCCTTTCACCAGTGACTTTCCTATTTCTGTGTAAAATACAATAATAAAAGAATCACACAAAAATAGTGAGTATGATATCCTATTACTTAAAGTCCATTAATATTACAAATCAGATTTATTTTCAGAGAAAATTTGTGATACAAAGTTATTTTAAGCTTATTTGCCTTTAAAAATATAGCCTTCAGTTAACATCTTAGGGCTTGTTTTGACTGAGCCCAACATATCAAATCTATAATCCTAGCCCTACCACTGAATCTACCCCTGCTCATATAAACAAAAGGGTAATGCTTCCACAGAGAAGTCATCCTATCAGACTTAATTTTGTGGCATTTTAAAGTTGTTTCTTCTAGTTGAACAACACATAACCCCAATAATGCAAAATTCTTAAATCTAGAACATGTTGGTTTTTTTTTAGCCTTTTACAGACAAGATATAATTAGTGGCAATGACATCCATTATGATATAATATAATTAGTACATTATAACTTAATGTAATATATGGTATGTAATAATGTAATTAGTAACAACAACATCCATTAAAATAGGTAAATACCGAGATGACTTTATGTAAGCTTTAAGAGAGAAATAAATTGTCATATGTAAGCTCTGAAGCTTCTTTAGTCACACAGTTTGAGGGGCAAACCAAACATTAGTGCTAGTCATTTGGGTCTCTGCTTTTTCCACATGACCTACAACTGAAAGTGTATAGAATTAGGAAGTGAAGAACCTAAGTTCAAAACCAACCTCTGAAACAGACTTCAATTGGTGAGTGACTTGGCCAGGGTCACACAAGTCAGAATAGCCAATCAGAGATTCAACCTAGATTCTTTAACTCCAAATCTAGTTTTTTTGTTTGTTTCTTTGTTTTCACTTCCTGTACTGTCTATCTCTCTACTTTTCTACTTGAACTTTGCGGTGTCCCTTATTTTCTTTAAAATCAAGGATAAAAGGTCAGAGAATGGGGACTCAGCAGAGAAGATGGTTAATAAGAGTTTCCTGACTAACTAAAAAGGTCCCTTGTGGCATTGTCACACTTGACCTTTCAGCATCCATAAAGTAATTCTGAAAGTGGGCTAGTCAAAAAGACCTGGAAACAGAAGAGATGGCTAGTACCTGTATTAGGATCGGAATTGAGTAAGTATTCCCTCAGTTCTTCCTGGTGTAAATGGTTACAACAGTGACTTTTTGGATACTTCTACCTCAGGAAGTATTACATAAATACATGTCACCAAAATCTAGAAAAGTCAGCCATTCCCAAATATGTACTAAATGCAGGAGATAAGAATAATAAAAATTAGTTATATATAAGATATATACCAAGTAGATGGAAGGGAATCTCAATGGGTAAGGCATTAAACTCTGCAAAGATCAGGAAAGATCTCCTGAGGCTTGAAATGAGTCTTGAAGGAAGCCAGGGAAACTAAGAGGGAAAGATGAGGATAGACAATATTTCACACCTGAGGCAGAACCTGTACAAAAACATGGCAGCAGGAGAAAACGTATCTCGTTCCAAGAACAGCAAGTTTGTTGATATTGCTAGTCATAGAGTGTATGGATGGGAGTAATGAGTCAGAAGACTGGAAAGGCAGGTAATTATATTCACAAATCATAGCCCAACCTCTGAGCAATGCAATAGTCTCTATTTATGGATCATACAACACCAATGTAATTGCAAAAGAATTTAATTAAGAGTAAAATAAAAGTGGGTTCCTTTCAGATTTAAGTTAGGGCCAAAAGAAAGACATTGTGAAGCTTAAAGCAGTTCATTTGCATAATGGATTTGCCTTCAGTATAGAGACTACCTTTGCTCAATTGGGCAAGTTGGGCAACTAGGTGGCACAATAGATAGAGCTCTAGGCATGGAGTTAGGAAGACCTGAGTTCAAAGCCAGCTTCAGATACTTGGTGACCCTGGGCAAGTTACTTTATCCTGTTTGCTTTAGTTTCCTCATCTGTAAAATGAGCTGGAGAAGGAAATGACAAACTACTCTAGTATCTTTGCTAAGAAAACCACAAATGAGGTTATGTAGAGTCAGAAATTATTGAAATGACTGAAAAACAATAACATTAGGAAATGCTTAGAGTTAAAAACCTAGGAACTTTGAATCTCTGAGCTGTTTGACATTTATTGACCAAATAGATATAACAGAAACTAAAGATTTGGTTTTGTATGACCACCACAAATCTGAGTGATGTCACTCACACAAGGGACTGAGTCCTAATTTGGAAAGAGTGTTCCGAAAAAGAACTGGAGAACTTATAACATCTCTCAACTACAACTTGCTCCTGAAAAATGGGGGAAAGGAAGGAGAAGCAGAGCCCAAACAGGAAAGCATAATTGGAAAGATTTCTGGCAATCCCAGGGGAGGATTTCTGCCATTTTTGAAGGAGAAAAATACTACTTAAGCTAAAAGTTTAAAATTGTTAGTTGTATGCTTTTCTTCTATCATACCTAATTATATTTTTCCCTATCTCAGTCCTTTCTGTGCTCTTTTACAAAAAAAGAAGTCAAGGAAATTAAAGAAATATAACTGACAATAGTGATCTTCAACTCAGTGTCTAATTCTTTTTACCCCTTTTGTGGTCAACCCTTGTATTGAAGTTTATCTTACTTGTGAATATTTCTTCTTTAATTGTTTTTTACCTCTTAAACTGTATTCTCCTTTCCTTTCTTGCCATTTCCTATTTCTCAGATGATTTTAATTTTTAATTTTTTTAAAAATTTCTCTATCAAACCCTTTAGCATTTTTGTGCATGTGTTTGTGTTTTCCTGTTTCATATACAGCAAGGTTCATGAGTTGTAAACTCTTCTGATACATTGTAATTAATAGAAATTGCATATTCTTTTCTCTTTCTTCTAGTGTAATTCTCCTTTTCTTCCTTTTGTTTTAATTGAATAGAAAAAACAGAAAAATTATACCCAGGCCATGTGGTTTTTTTTCATAACTCATATGATCCTTGAAGGTAGTGAGAATCTAAAGGGATCTAAAGGGGTCTTTTCTCTCCCTACTAGAATATAAGCACTTCAACATAATTTAACACCTCTAAACTACTCAAAAATATTTACCATTTTAGATTTATTTTTCTCAGGTGCTTGCATTGCAAATGTTCTATCCACTTCTGATTTATTAACAGGAAAACTGAAAAAGTTCATTTCCCTCCCCGAATTATTTTACTCAGTTTTTCAGGATAAGATACAATCCTTCAAGATAAATCGATTGTATGTCTTTCTTTTTTGCCTTTTGGCATCTCATATCACAAACTTTCATCAACTTGCATGATTCTGAGGTTCTTTGTTACTTAATATCTTTCTTCCTGGATGCATACAGTAATTTTTTTACTTGAAAGATCTTTATTGTCATAATGGCATTTCAAGGTATAATTTATGACTTCTTTCAGGAAAATGACTTTTGGATTCTTTTAATTTTTGTCTTTACCTCAGTTTCTTTTTTCCCCACTTGAATGAGTTTATTTAGTTAATTTAGAATTCCTTGGTTACAATAATCACATTGCTTCCCTCCCTGCCCTATACCCACCTTTCCCACAGACAACATGCAATTTCATTGGGTATTACTTGTGTCCTTGATCAGAATGTATTTCCATATTGTTGTTTACACTAGGATATTCATTTAGAGTCCACATCCCCAACCACATGCCTTCGACCCATGTATTAAAGCAGTTGTTTTTCTTCAGTGTTTTTACTCCCACAGTGTTTCCTCTGGATGTGGATAGTGATTTTTCTTGTTGATTCCTCCACGTTGTTTGGAGTCATTGCATTGCCACTAATGGAGAAGTCCATTACATTCGATTGTACCACAGTGTATCAGTCTCTGTGTACAGTGCTTTCCTGGTTCTGTTCCTCTCACTCTGCATCAATTCCTGGAGGTTGTTCCAGTCCCCATGGAATTCCTCCACTTTATTATTCCTTTGAGCACAATAGTAATCCATCACCAACAGATACCACAATTTGTTCAGCCATTCCCCAATTGAAGGGCATCCCCTCATTTTCCAATTTTTTGCCACCACAAAGAGCGCAGCTAAGAATATTTTTGTACATGTCTTTTTCCTTATTATCTCTGTGGGGTACAAACCGAGCAGTGCTATGGCTGGATCAAAGGTCAGACAGTCTTTTATCACCTTTTGGGCATAGTTCCAAATTGCCCTCCAGAATGGTTAGATCAATTCACAACTCCACCAGCAATGAATTAATGTCCCAACTTTGCCACATCCCCTCCAGCATTCATTACTTTCCTTTGCTGTCATGTTAGCCAATCTGCTAGGTGTGAGGTGATACCTCAGAGTTGTTTTGATTTGCATTTCTCTGATTATAAGAGATTTAGAACACTTTTTCATGTGCTTATTAATAGTTTTGATTTCTTTAACTGAAAATTGCCCATTCATGTCCCTTGCCCATTTATCAATTGGAGAATGACTTGATTTTTTGTACAATTGGTTTAGCTCTTTATAAATTTGAGTATTTAGACCTTTGTCAGAGGTTTTTGTGATGAAGATTGTTTCCCAATTTGTTGTTTCCCTTCTAATTTTGGATGCATTGGTTTTGTTTGTACAAAACCTTTTTAATTTGATGTATTCAAAATTATTGATTTTACATTTTGTGTTTTTTTCTAGCTCTTGCTTGGTTTTAAAGTCTTTCCTTTCCCAAAGATCTAACAAGTATACTATTCTATATTCGCCTAAGTTGCTTATAGTTTCCTTCTTTATATTCAGGTCATTCACCCATTCTGAGTTTATCTTGGTGTAGGGTGTGAGATGTTGATCTAAACCTAATCTCTCCCATACTGTCTTCCAATTTTCCCAGCAGTTTTTATCAATTAGTGGGTTTTGGTCCCCAAAACTGGGAACATTGGGCTTATCATAGACTAACTTGCTGATGTCATTTACCCCAAGTCTATTCCACTGATCTTCCTTTCTGTCTCTTAGCCAGTACTAAATTGTTTCGATAACCACTGCTTTATAGTATAGTTTGAGATCTGGGACTGCAAGTCCTCCTTCCTTTGCATTTTTTTTTCATGATTTCCCTGGATATCCTTGATCTTTTGTTCTTCCAAATGAACTTTGTTATGGATTTTTTTTCTAATTCAGTAAAAAAAGTTTTTTGGTAGTTCAAATTAATTTGGGTAGGATTGTCATTTTTCTTATGTTAGCTCGTCCCACCCATGAGCTATCAATGTTTTTCCAATTGTTTAAATCTAGTTTTAATTGTATGGAGAGTGTTTTGTAGTTGTGTTCATATAGTTCCTATGTTTGTCTTGGCAGATAGATTCCTAAGTATTTTATATTGTCTAGGGTGATTTTAAATGGAATTTCTCTTTCTAATTCTTGCTGCTGAAATGGGTTGGAGATATGTACAAATGCTGATGACTTATGCGGGTTTGTTTTGTATCCTGCAGCTTTTCTAAAGTTGTTGATTATTTCGACTAGCTTTTTGGTTGATTCTCTAGGATTCCTTAAGTAAACCATCATATTATCCACAAAGAATGATAGCTTGGTCTCCTCATTGCCTATTTTAATACCTTCAATTTCTTTTCCTTTTCTAATTGCTACTACTAGTGTTTCTAGTACAATGTTAAATAATAGAGGTGATAATGGGCATCCTTGTTTCACTCCTGATCTTATTGGGAAGGCTTATAGTTTTATCCCCATTGCAGATGATATTTGTTGATGGTTTTAGATATATACTGTTTTTTGTTGTTCTTAGGAAAGGCCCTTCTATTTCTATACTTTCTATTGTTTTCAATAGGAATGAGTATTGTATTTTGTCAAAGGCTTTTTTTTGCATCTATTGAGGTAATTGTGGTTTTTGTTGGTTTGCTTGTTAATATGGTCAATTATGTGGATGGTTTTCCTACTATTGAACCATTCTTGCATTCCTGGTATAAATCCCACCTGATCATAATGAATAACCGTCATGATCACTTGCTAGAGTCTTTTTGCTAGTATTCTATTTAAAATTTTTGCATCTATATTCATTAAGGAGATTGGTCTATAGTTTTCTTTTTCTGTTTTTGATTTGCCTGGCTCTGGAATCAGTACCATATTTGGGTCATAAAAGAAATTTGGTAGAACTCCTTCTTTGCTTATTCTGTCAAATAGTTTGTATAATTTTGGAATTAGTTGTTCTTTGAATGTTTGATAGAATTCACTTGTAAATCCATCAAGTTCTGGGAATTTTTTTCTTAGAGAGTTCTTTGATGGCTTATTCAATTTTTTCCCCGATATGGGATTATTTAATTATTTGATTTCTTCTTCTGTTAATCGAGGCAATATATATTTTTGTAAGTATTCATCCACATCACTTAGATTGCCATATTTATTGCCATATAATTGGGCAAAATAGTTCTTAATGATTACCTTAATTTCTTGTTCATTAGAAGTGAGGTCTCCCTTTTCATCTTGGATACTGTTAATTTCATTATCTTCTTTTTTTTTATTAGATTGACCAGTACTATTTTTTTCAAAATACCAGCTACTAATCTTATTTATTAATTCAATGGTCCTTTTACTTTTGATTTCATTAATTTCTTCTTTAATTTTTAGAATCTCTAATTTAGTTTTCATCTGGGGATTTTTAATTTATTCACTTTCTAGTTTTTTAATTTGCATGCCTTCTGCCCTCCCTAATTTGTTAATATATGACTCCAGGATATAAATTTCCCCCTGAGTACTGCTTTGGCTGCATCCCATAGATTTTGAAAAGATGTCTCATTGTTTTCATTTTCTTCAATGAAATTATTGTTTCTATGATTTGTTCTTTAACTAACCAGTTTTAGAGAATCATATTATTTAATTTCCAATTAATTTTTGATTTGCCTCTCCATGTACCTTACTAATTATTATTTTTATTGCATTATGATCTGAAAAGTTTACATTTATTATTTCTGCTCTTTTGCACTTGTTTGCAATGTTTTTGTACCCTAATACATGGGTAATTTTTGTGAATGTACCATGTGCTGCTGAAAAGAAGGTATATTCCTTTTTGTCCCTATTTATTTTTCTCCACATATCTACTAACTCTAATTTTTCTAAGATTTCATTCACTTCTCTTACTTCTTTCTTATTTATTTTTTGGTTTGATTTATCTAGTTCCGATAGAGGAAGGTTCAGGTCTCTCACTAGTATAGTTTTACTATCTATTTCTTCCTTGAGCTCCACTAGTTTCTCCTTTAGAAATTTGGATGCTATACCATTTAGTGCATATATCTTGAGTATTGATATCTTCTCATTGTCTATACTGCCTTTTATCAGAATGTATTGACCTTCCTTATCTCTTTTAATCAGATCTATTTTTACTTTGGCTTTGTCAGATATCATGACTGCAACTCCTACCTTCTTTTTGTCATTTGAAGCTCAATAGATTTTACCCTTGCCTTTGACCTCCATCCTCTGTGTGTCTACCTGCCTCATGTGTGTTTCTTTTAGACAACATATGGTAAATTTTTGATTTCTAATCCACTCTGCTATTTGCTTTTGTTTTATGGATGCATTCATCCCAATCACTTTCAGATTTATGGTTGCCACCTCTGTATTCCCTGACATTTTGATATCCTCTCCTAGTGCTGTTCTTTCTTCTTTCATTATTTCTTTTAAACCATTTGTTTGCTTTTAATAATTTTCCCTAATTCCTCCCTTATTTTACTTCCCTTTCTTCCCCCTCACTTTTTGTTCCCTTCTTATTATTTTTTTAGGGTCTATTAAATTCCCTTCCCCCTCTCCTTCCTTCCATTTTTGTACTCCCCACCCCACCCCACCTCTTAGTTTTTCCCTTTTCACTTTCCCTAAAGGGTAAGATAGAAATCGATTCCCTGAGGGATCTAGATGCTCTTCTCTTTCAGAACTGATTCCACTGAGAATAAGATTTAAATATTACCTATTAGTACTCTCTTCTCCTTCTTATAATAATATTCTTCCCCTCCCTTTCCCATGTCCCTCTTTGTGTTATATAGATTGTCCTATTCATCCTATTCCTTCAAGTTTCTCTTGGTGCCATCTTCTATTTCCCTCCCCTCTTTTTTACATATCATCTTAGAGCACTTATTACCCCAATCTCTACCTATTAATGATTCTTCTCATTACTATAATAGTGAATATAACTTTTGAGAGTTACAAATAACATTTTTCCATATATTAATATAAGCAATTTAATCTTATTGAAGCCCTTAAAGAAGATAATTTAAATAAAAACAATTTTTTCTTTCCCCTCTCTTTCTTATTTACCTCTTCATGTTTCTCTTGATCTTTGTGTTTGGATATCAAACTTTCCACTTAGTTCTGGTCTTTTCTTTACAAGTACTTGGAAATCTTCTATTTTGTTGAATGCCCATACTTTCCCCTGGAAGGATATAGTCAGTTTTGATGGGTAGGTGATCCTTGGTTGAAAACATAATTCTCTTGCCTTTCTGAATATTATATTCCCAGCCTTGTGGTCTTTTAGTGTGGAAGATGCGAAATTTTGTGTAATCCTGAATGGTGCTCCTTGATATCTGAATTGTCTCTTTCTGGCTTCTTGTAAAAATTTCTCCTTGGATTGGAAGATCTTGAATTTGGCAATTACACTCCTGCATTGTGTCTTTTGAGGATTTAGTGTAGAGGGTATTCTATGAGCTCTTTCAATATCTATTTTGCCCTCTTGTTCAAGAATATCAGGGCAGTTATCTTGGATAATTTCTTATAGTATGATGTCAAGATTTCTGTTTAATTCTGGGTTTTCAGGTAGACCAACGATTCTCAAATTATTTCTTCTAGACTGGTTTTCATGATCAGTTGTCTTCTCAGTGAGATATTTCATGTTTCCTTCTATTTTGTTAGACTTTTGACTTTGCTTTATTAATTCTTGCTGTTTTGTGAGATCATTGGCTTCCTGCTGCCCAATTCTGGTCTTTAAAGATTGGTTTTCTGCTATAATCTTTTGATTTTTCCTTTTCAGCTTGGTCTATCCTGCTTTTCATGGCTTCCAGCTGTTTAATTGTGTTCTCCAATTTACTTATGATTTCATTTGATTTCTGGGCTTCTTTCTCCAATTAGAAGTTCCTGTCTTTTAAACTGTTATTTTCTTTTTTTAACTATTTCCAACTTTTCTTGCCAAGACTCCTCCATTTTCCTCAAAATCTCAGATGTAAATTCTTCAAGAGTTTGTGGCCAATTTCCATTTTTTTTAAAGATTTGAATGCATTTGATTTTTTGTTGTGCTCTGCTGTTTCCTCTGTAGCCTATATTTTTTCTCCATAAAATTTATCCAGGGTCAAAGCCTTCTTCTTGATCTTCTTGGTAGTTGGAAGTTGTATTTTTCTAGGCATTGTTAGCCATCAATAAGCTGGTTTTTCCTGCCCTTTCCAGTCAGGAGTCTGAGTGAGGAAGTGAGGCTCTCTGTGTATGGAGCTAAGGAGATTTTTTTTCCTGAGGCCACCTCTCATGTCTCCATGGCTTCTACTATATGCCACCCCAATCTGTGATATCTCTGTGCCCAAGGTCTTCACTCTTTGGGCTGCTAGGGTCCCAGGTCTAACTGCTCTCAGGGGTAGGTCCCTGGTGGTCTTAGTCAACTGGCAAGGATCTAGAGGTGCCCCTTGTTTGTCTGCTGATTCTTTCATGCTGGCTCTGATTCTGGCTCAATAGGTAGGGTGGGGGAGGGTTGATCAGCTTGTGTTTTGGTGGGAACTAGTTCACCTCCTCATAATGCAGAAATGCCAAAATCCCACATATCTTCAGTGCTGCACCCTACTGCGGAGACCCTTTATTCATTTAGATTTTTTTGGCCTTTTGAGGTAGTCTATATCAGTAGGTGATGAGGAAAGGAAGAGTACTATGTCTAAACTGCAGCCATGTTAACCCAGTGTTCATTTAGCCTTTTTCACATTAAATGACTGAGAGATTTGGAACATCATAATTAAGAAGGCAAAGGAACCAGATTTACAACCCATAGTCACCTACACAGCAAAACTGAGCATATTTTTTTCAGGGGGAAATGGTCATTTAATAAAATAGAAGATTTCCAAGTATTCCTGAAGAAAAGACCAGACCCAAACAGAAAATTTGATGTTCAACTATGACTAAAGAGAAGCATAAAAAGGTAAATAAGGAAGACAAAATTTAAAGGATTCAATAAAGTCAAACTGTTCATGTTCCTCCATGGAAAGATGCTATTTGTAATTTAAAATTTTTATTAATATTAGAGAAGTTAAAAGGAATATCTATAGATAGTATATGGGAGAAAGCTAAATATGATGATATGGTATATTTAAAAAAGAAAAAGGAGTAAAAAAAGAGTATTGTAATAAGAGAAATGTGATGGGAGAGATAGAATGGGGACAAATTATCTCACATAAAGAGGAACAAGAAAGCTATTACAGCGGAAGGAAGGATGAGCAAATGGATGGTAACATGCAATGCTTAAACCTTACTTTCATCACAATTGGCTCAGAAAAGGAATAACAATCATGGGGTACAGAATCCTATCTCACCTTATAGAGAAGAAGGAAGAGAAGAAAACTAAAGGGGGTAATATAAGGGAGAGGGAAATGGGTAGTAGTGATTAAAGGCAAAATACTTAAGAATAGGGACAGAGTGAAAAAAAAGAGAAAAATCAATATCAAAGGGAGAAATAAGATTGAGGAGAATACACAGCTATTATTCATAACTATGAATGTGAATGGCATGAATTCACCCATAAAATGGAAATGATTAGCAGAGTGGATTAAAAACTAGAATCCTGTGATATGTTATTTACAAGAAACAGTAATTCCACTACCAATCTGTATCCTAAAGAGAAGGGGAAAAGATGGTGTGGGGAGGAACTACTTGTACAAAAATATTTCTAGCATATCTTTTTGTGGTGGCAAATAATTGAAAATTGAAGGGATGTCCATCAACTAGGGAATAGCTGAACAAATTGTGGTATATGATGGGGAGGGAATACTATTGGGCTGTAAGAAATAATGAACAGAATGATTTCAGAAAGATCTGGAAGACATATATAACTGACACAAAGTGAAATAAGCTGAAGCAGGAGAACACTGTACACAGTAACAGCAATATTGTGGAATGATCAACTGTAAAAAACTTAGTTACTCTCAACAATGTAATGATCCAGGACAATTCAGAAGGATTTTTGACAAAGAATGCTATCCATAACCAGAGAAAGAATTACTGGAGTTGTAATGCAGATCAAAGCATATGATTCACTTTAGTTTATTAAGGTTTTTATTTTGGTGTTTTGATTTTATGCGATTATTCTTACAAAAATGAACAATATTGAAATATATTTTTCATGATAATACATGCATAACTCATATCAAATTGACTGCCAGCACTGGAAAGGGAGAAGGAAGAAAGGTTGGGACACAATTTGAATCATAAAACTTCAGAAAATTTATGTGAAGATATATTATTACATGTAATTATAAAAATAAAATATATTTATAATGAAAAAATAAAAGTAAGATATAAAAATGTAAAAAAATAAAGAAAATAACAGTGTGGAGACAATATACCATAATTTATGGGATACACCCAAAGCAGTACTTAGGGGGAAATTTATATCTCTAAATGCTTACATCAATTAAATAAAGAAAAAGCAGATAAGTGAGCTGGGCATGAAACTAAAAAACTAGGAAATGGAAAAATTAAAACCCCCAATTAAAGACTAAATTGGAATCTTATAATATCAGAAAAGGCATGCTGAAAATTGTTATTGCATATAATGGGAAAATAAAATCTCTTTTTTTAAGTAAAAGTATTGCAATAGTCCACCAGGCATGAGTAAGTGAAGTGAGAAACTATGAAAAAAGATAGATTTTTAAAAGAATGGAAAAAAAGCTTCTTTTCTAAGGGAATTATTTGAACCCTTATTTGTGGAAAAAGTCATAAATTTTTATTAAAATTCTTTGAGAAATCTTGAGGTTACTGAAGAATTTTAACTCATTATAGGCAATTACCTATTATGGTTTAGAGGTTATGTGAATAAAGAAGAAAGAAATAATTTATTTTCTGAGAGAACGGAGTTTAACGATCATACTAAAAATAAATAAGAAGATTCTTGAAAGACTTGGATTGATCACTGGTGAAAATGTATTCCAGAAGTGAGAAGAGGTCAATTAAAGCAATAATGCTTAGAGGTGACTCAGTGTAATCTTCCAGCTCAAATTCAAACATTTTTATTAATTTTCTATTTTTTTGTGTGTTTTTATTTGTTTTGGTTAATAACCACTCTGAAAAACCACTAACTTTGAAGTTTATTTAAGACTTAGAGATTAAAGATCTTGTTATAAAGAAATGAACAATAGCTCCAATTTATTAAATAAACAATATTTAATGACCCATGGGGCTTCAGAGTTAATTTTTTAATTAATGAGAAAGATGCTCCAGTTTTAGTAAGTAATAAGGAAATATTCAAACATATCCCTATATTATCTTAGAATTTAGGATATTAAAAATGAATACAGTAATAAGTCAAGTAGCATGCTGTGTTTACCATTCAATGTAGACTAAATGTGAGTGTGGTTAGTCCCAAACCCCTTTTACAATGGCATAGCACTTTACATCTAGTAGACCTTAATAAGATATTTGCTCAATTGATAAAAATTGAATTAAATTGAATATGAATTGTCTAGTAGTTCTCTTCTTATGATAGTCAGCAGATAACAGGTGTGATATAGGCAGTGTTATCTTAGTTAAGGCAATCAATTACATACAATTTAGCACAATAAAAATTATAACTGTCTTCAGACTGAAGTAAGGTGGCTCACTTGCCAGGAATGTTAGAGAGAGGTGGTGTGTACAGGTCTTGGATGGACCAGAACATATCTAAAATATCTTCCAAGTTTGAGAATTTTTAGAAGAAGATAATCTAGACATAACAAAACTAGTTTAAAGGCTAGAAGGCAGACTAAAACATGCACAACATCATTCCAGAGATAACTATAACTATGTGCCTTTTTCAAGTACTGAGGATCTACATTAAGATCATAAAAGCCTAGGTATATTCAGTGATTTCTAAAAGTCAGAATGTAATCTTCGTGGTGTGAACTGTGGTACCATGTGAATAGGTTATAATGACATTTATTTTCAAGAATAAAAGAAAGGCTCCACATTGGCACATCAAAACAATTGCAGTTTTATGGGAAAGAACAAGATCAGTTTCCTTCTGGAATTTTTCTCTCTTGATGCAGGAGAGACAGATTTCTCATGAAATGATAAGGATATCCTCAATGATGATCATTATATTGTATTTGCATGAATAAAATGCTTTTTATTAAAAATATATTTAAAAATGAACACATCATAGTTTCTTAGTTATACAACTGACCATATTTTAAAAATTCTGAATTTACTGATTTTGTGGGAAGATTTCACTCCTTATTTACTGAAGGCCTCTTTGTATATATGCATAGTAGAAAAGCATATTTCCCTTCCCCATTTTGCTGCCTAATGAATATGTCTACAGAAAGAAATGTGGTAATTTTCCTTAGGATTGGAAGTAGGTAAAACAGATCTACATCAGCTGAGATGCATCAAACCAGATTGCAAGGCTATTTTTACAAGAACTAAACATGTAAAAAGCACGTGATTACATGTGGCCTCAAACCCAGCAAGTGTTAATCTAAGTAAATCTGTTACAAATTGTGTGGCAAGCTCCAAGGTCTAAAAATAATCCTCATGTCTCTTGTGTATGAGTAATACAGCACATAGAATATTTTTGTTCTTCTTTTGTTATAATGGTTAAATTTTTAACTGCAGATTCCTAGAAACAGGAAAAAATCTTGAGTTCCTGAAGTCTCTATGAGGAAGAAAAAGTCCAGATGTGAGGGGATAGACAAAGGTGGCATCAGACTTCCAGTTTATATCCCTATTGCTTCCTACAGTTTTTTTTTTATTCTAAGAATACCATTCTCAAACTATTTCAATGCCAGCTTAATTCTTGAAGGGGTAAGGATGGGGAGAAATAATGACTCACTACCAAGAGGCCACACTGTCTAAACTAATTATTTGGGCTCATGAAGTTCATATAATTCTATTCTCTTTAACCAATCTTGTTGAAAATAAGGACTTCTTACTTATTCCACAATCTGTATCTATTTGAGAAAGAATATTTCTTGTTCTGCACAAATGCACATATATATCATGTATATCAAATTTCTTACTGTCTAAGAGCTTGGGAAGGGAAGGGAAGGAGAGAATTTAGAGCTCCATATTTTAAAAATGAATGTTTAAAATTGTTTTTACATGCAATTGGGGGAAAATAAAACATTATTTAGAAGTTATGACAAAAAAAAAAGAAATATTTCAAATAGAATCCATCTGGAGTGGAGAAGTGCCAAGTCATCCAAGGCAATCATGATTTCATAATGAGGTAGCTAACTCCTTTGGTCAGTCATACAAACTCATGTCTGTTATTGAGTATCATTCTCAACTTTGCATTTAGAGCAGATGGTACTGTGAAGATAGGATTGATTTTTCCCTTGCCTACTTTTAAATTTAATCAACCAAAACCTTGAACATCCCTACTTGGCACTAGGTGGGGGAGTTTGCAAGCCATTTAGAGAGCTCCACCCTTTCAACTCAATAAGTCAGAAACCTGTAAATCCTTTGATTAGAGTTTAAACCCTCATAGGATGAGAAGTGGAACCTACAAACACTGCCCTTATGGGCAGTGCTAAGCAAATTTAAAGACTGCAATTGGTCCCCATAAAGTGGAGGGAGGGACAGGAAGTGGCATTAAAAAAGGATTGTAAAAGATGATGAACTTCTTATGCAAGAGGGTCTTCATTCTGAATTTTCGAGTTGAAGGATCTTGGACTGGGACTGTGGCTCTTAGACTGCTTCTCGTAAGACTGCTCCTGAATCTTCTCTTTTGGAGCTTCTACTGGGTGAGTGAAAACCTGCCCTTCCTTTCCTGGCTTCTGGAGAGATTAGTTCCAGAGAGACCTCCCCTTCTTGGAGGAGGCTGCACGGGTTGAACCTTTGCTTAATTCACCACAAAATCCTCCAGCTGAGGAATTAACGAGCCCTGTGCATTTAGGATGGGGCTAGGGACGGGAGCAACATTTAGGATGATAAGCTAGACTTCTTACTCTACCCTCTTTCACATTTCTCTACTTTCACTTGTCCCACCTCTGTAAATAAAGCTACTAAAAGTCATTTTGACTTGGGCTGTATTAATTTTAAAATCGGCGACCACAATATAATCTTAGAATTCTTATATATCTAGTACAACCATAAAATTTAATCCCTACAGTACCTGTACAATTCCACCAGGACTTAATTTGATCTCAAAATTTATCCTCTGAGCAAGGTAGTCCTTCCCTGTCCTCTTGCATTCATGCTTCATAGTACCACAGAATGAGATAGAATCTCTGAGGTGAAAGAGATCTGAGGTTAAGTGGTCTAAAAAAAATAAGCTCCTTCCTTAAGATCTACAATGATTTAGGGGTCCATTGCATTCTAAGGCAGTCCATTCCACTATTGGATAGGTCCAATTATTTAAAAGATGTGGGCTTTTCTCCACTTAATTTGGGACTAAATTTTCCATTCTGTAACTTTTATCCCTTTACTCCCTAGTTCTGCCTTTGGTGGCCAAGTAAAACAAGTTCTACCTTTCTTACATGTAATAGTTCTTTAAATACTTGAAGACAAATATTTTTTTGTTCCCTAAATCTGCTCTTCTCCATAATAAATGTATGGTGCCCATGTAGGTTTTATATATATATATATATATATATACATGATACATGGGTTTGTCTAAATATGGATAATGGGGAAGCTTTAATCGATATCTGTGGAATCTCACCCATCTTTGTCCAAGAAAGACTTTGATTCCTACCTATAGAGATAAAGATAGTGGATACAGTAAATTATTCTCACTACTCATCTCAGAGGACAAATACTTCTCTATCCTAAACACTGTTAATCTAAACCAACCAAAAAGATACTTGAATTTGCCCTTTGGATACAAGATTGTAAATGAGCAGATTTAATAGCTTTAACATGGAGAAAAGACTATAGTATAATATAGTATATTGCCAGATTTTTCTATAACTTAAATCATGTCTAGGTATGGAATTCCCCTTTCCTAGTAGATCAGTTTTTAGAGGGCTTGGTGATCTACCTACCTAGGCTCATGCTCAACACTTTTCTATTGCTTCCTCCAACATTCTCGCCTCACTTCCCCACATCTGTGGCATAGTCTCACCAAGATGAGAAGCAAAATACAGACAGACTTGTCTTCCACCATGAGAAAGGGAGAACAAGAGCTCTTTCCAACCATTTCCCACCACTAAATCTAGATTTATTTATACTCACATCCCAACCCAAAGCATCTCATTTTTTAGCTTTAGTGTAAAACTACCAGACTCCCATTTATTGTGGGTCCCAGAAATGATCAATCTGGGGACCTCCACATAATTTATGTGCTTGGTTCTGGTCCAAAGATAGTAAGTTTTCCAAAGTGTCTATGCTGCCCCAGTGGTAACTAAAATAATTTGTCAGGGGTCTTGGGACTTTGGTACAGGACAGGGATATGCTGATAAATGTTTAATAACCAGCTCTTCAAACAGGACACATGTTGAAGCTTAATCTATATTATTAATATTTTCTCCATCGCTCTCAACAAAACAGTAAATCAAACTCTGATTTGTGAGGTATAAATGCTAACACTGAAAATTTAATAATGTTCTTTGGAGCCAGTAAAATCTGGCTCCAGGAGAACTGTGGTCCTGACCAGTGTTCCAAGAGATCAAGCCACTATGGTATGAATAGAAAAACATTGCAATGTATTCACCCTGAATATAATATACTTCACTCTCTTCCCATTAATACTGAGGACCTATTGAGAGTTCTGCTTAATTCAGCCATTAGATGAAATTTAGGAAAGATCTTATTCTGTTTTCAGTACTGTCAATGACATTGCCTATGTAAGTAAGGTGCTCTGCCTGCAATCATAGACCTCAGCTAGACCTTTAAGTGAGAACTCCTAACCCATTGCCAGGACTGTTGATATTTTATTTAGCACAGACAAAGCAGAGGTTTTGCCTCCATGTAGGCTATTCAGTTGTACGGTCGACCTAATTCCATTTGCCTTGTTAATTGTCCTAATCTTGGGATTTATCATCCAAACCTCTCTATTCCTACTCCTCAACTGTTGCCATGGAGAATGTGACACTCACTATTCTGGTCATCATCCTGAACAAGCATCAACATGTCACACTAACATGTAGTTCACAAAACTGAACATGAAAGTCATAGTAGAGTCTCATAGAGTACCATCCGTCTACTAACTCCATCATCTAGGACACCAATTCTCTAAAATATAACTTCTTCCCTGTTTTTCTACTCTTCACCATAGATTACACTCAATGCCCCAAATCCTAGCCTTAATTCAGAAACAAACTCTCACTATGACTTTCTGTAGTTCTTTTGAATTCTGTTGAACTCTATCCCTGTAAAGATAAAGGAAATAATCTTTATTTAATCTCTATTTTGTCTATAGTATATACAAAAGGAAGGAATAAACCAATGGTGTTTAAGGGTTTTCCAAAAGAACTATGAATAATTTTCTCTCTAAGTAAGAGCGATCATTCCTTGACCTCTCCAGCTATTTTTCCTTGATAATCTTTCCTTAAACACTATCTGTTTTTCAAAACTTGTTCTACTATTGAGGCATATAGGGTATGTATCTTTAAATCAACTTTCTTTATACCTACTATACTTCTTCCAAAGAATCATGATTTTATCAGTGCTGATCCTACTTTCACCCACAGAGATCACAACCCTTTCACATCTTAGAAAGGCATTTTTTAATGAGTTGCTGTGGTCAAAAAGATTAATTAAATAATGGCCAAAATCCTCTGGTGATGAGTCTCTCCAAACTTCACAAGGCTTGTCCCTAAGATGCCTTTGTCAGGTCTTTATTTCAAGTCTATGCAGCAGAGTAGAACCTGCCAGTGAATGAGCTCTGCTGGCATAGCCTTGGAGAGCCCAGTATCACCTACACCTGGCAGTGGGATCCTTCAGTATTCTTTGAGAAGAAAGCCTGCTCTATACACATTCAAAAAGGCTTGTGAATTTCTCTCATACACAATTATTAACATGTGCACATATATGCATATACATATACACAATTTTTAGCTATGAGTAGATATTTAATCATGCTCCAGTTCCCTGGCTATCTGGAGCCCTTATGAAATGAGATGTTCTTTATAACCAGATTTTCCAAATATGAAGCTGAGATATTATTCCTTTAAGTACCAACACATTACTTTAACCCTTTCAGATGGAAATCTTTCACACATCTGCTACATACTTCCTTGTGCTCTTTTTAAATCGAAGACTTTTATTTTTACAAAATGTTCATTTATGAATATGTCTCTCTCTTTTCCCTAGTAGCAAGTGATTCCTTGCAATAAAGATTTCAGAGAAAGAATAAAAAGCAGCTCAGCAAATCCAAAAATTAATTGAATCTACATTCATAGAACTAACTTCGGCAGTGAAGAGAAAGAGGTGAATTTCTAAAACTCTTCAACAATTCCAAGGTTGGCCTTTATAATTAAAGAGTTCAGTTTCATTTTTTGTTTTTGTTGTTCCATTTAAATTGCTATTATAATTTCGTATATTATTTCCCCACTTGTTTTCTTCTCTCTGTTTTAGTTTATGTTAGTATCCACGTATTTATCTTAAATTTTTTGTCATTTCTTGCTGTGTAGTAATGATCCATTACATTTACACATACCATAATTTCCTTAGCCAACATCCAATTAATGAACTTCCCCCCCCCCCCAATTTTTGGATACTACAAAAATTGATAATGTGAATATTTTGACATATGAGGGCCTTTTTATCATTGGCCTCATTTGGGGCATATATTTAACAGTATGATCTTTTTGTCAGATGCTTTGGATTTTTTCAACTTGTTGGCATGTTTAAAAGTTGTGTATCAAAATGAATATGTCAATCCATAATTCCACCAACAAGGAATTAATGTCTGTCTTCCTATGCCTTTCTAACGTTGACTATTAACATTAATACCTAACTATTAGCTATTGACATTGACTTATCTTTAATATTCACTATCTGTGGATACTGAGGAAGTCACTTATATCTACCTCAGTTTCCCCAAGTATAAAATGGAAATAATAGTAGCACCTATCTCCTACAGTTGCTGTGAGGATCAAAAGAGTTAATATTTTAAAATCACTTAGGACAGTGTCTGGCACACAGTAGATGCTTAACCCTTCTTCACATTTCCTTCTTTCTCATATTTACCAATTTCCTGTGTGAGAAGTGAAACCTCATCATTGTTTTGATTTTATGAAATTTTCCTTTTTCATTTTATTTCTCCTCTTTCTAGTCTATTATGAATTTTATTTTGCAAATCATTCTCTCTTCTGAGAGGAGAGTATCCAGAGTGTGAACTTCTTCTATTTCCTTGTTATTACATTTTTACATTTTGTTCTTTATTCTTTTTTTCCTACTCTACCTCACTCTTAGCAATATTAATTCTTGGAAGAAGCACCATTGAATGTAAACAGTGGTGTATGGTGACAATCACTCTCTGAACCCGCTTAGGGGAAAGAATATTTGTCAAATGAAAGTCATGTGAGACATTTCTCAATGGGACTAGGACATCAAGGACCCAGGAATTCTACAGAATAAAGAAAGGTGGAGAGGGTCAAATGGAACTAAGTCCAAAAGCAATTCATCTTTATGGCCAAGATATTGGATTCAAGAAACCATGGGATGGGAAAGTCCTCTTCCTTGCTAACATGGCATCAATTTGTCAGGGACCTGGCTTCTGTTTTTTGTTGTTGAACCACACTGTTTAATAAGGGCAAACATATAACCCTGAGATGGGGGAAGAAAGTCAGTTTGCCATTCAGAGGTAGGTTGTGGACCACGTAGGATATGTGGATTGTCTAATTGGTATGAGGAATCCCTTTGGACAAACGTTGGCTACCTCATCCTTGGTAAGATCATATGATACCACTCCATAACTCTTTCTGTTCTTGAAATAGCATCAACATGGTTGTTTATTTATGCAAAAGTTCTCTGAGATTTCTTATGTTTGCTGATATGCTCCATAAATAACTATATGTGGTGGAAGAAATAAACAAAATTCTTCCATTCATCCTGATCTCAAAGGGAAGAACCTTTGATTGTTCAGTCATATTCTCTGCCACAATGCTCAGACTGGGACATTCTAGGTGCCCAGGGAATCTGAGGTCCCTTAAGCACTATCCTGAGACAACAAAAGGGTCCCTAAAATTTTGATTTTCAGATTCTCAAGGATCAGGGATGGAAATAGGATCTGGGCTAACCCTGGGATATAGGTGTGAGCACAGACACAGAGAACTGCTGTAGCCTGGGCATCCTAAGGTCCCTACTTCAGTGGTTTCTGATCACTCTGAGGTTTGCTCAGGGAAATCTTCTTTCCCTGCAGGACAAAGAACTTCCCATGGTTTATTTGTGATTATCTGTAGTGCACTGGGAGACTACCATGCACTGACACTGGCTTTGTTGGCAAGAATAGCCTTTGTTGTTGCCTAAGGGCTTCTAGATGAACTTGTATGCTGTTTTGGGATGGAAGAATCATTTACTATAGTTTCTCATTGAATTTCTTGAGGTTTTGATGTAGTAGGTACATGGGAGTTAGGTCCTCTGCTTTACATTTTGGAAATCAATTTGGCTAGTAATCCCCAAAATTCTATTTCTTATTTTGCTTGTTTGAGATTATTATATTTTGGATATATAATGGATATATATGTATATATAAGGGACTTATGTGACTAAAATATATATAATTATATACATGTAATATATTAAAATACATAAAGAACTTAGATGACTAAGTCCTTTGGATTTTTAGTTTTCAAATATATAATTGTGTATAGTAGTTGCTAATGATTCCTTTTATTCCTTATGTTTTTTGTGAATTCACTTGATTAATTATTTTTATTTTTGCAACTTGATAGTCCTCTCACTTTTTAAAATTAGCTTACCTTATGGTTAGTCAATTAAAAAAAATTTTTAAAGCTTGTTTTTTTTCACTATTATAAGTTTCTATTTTTGAGTTTCTCTATTTCTCCTCTAATTATTGATTCCTTTTTTAAAATCACTTTTTAAATTGCTTCTCTGTTTATTTTCTAGTCATTTTAATTTTATGTTCAGGTTGTTGATACTTTTTCTATAGTGATATAAGTTTTCAACTATATACATTCTTACCTAAGGAATAACTTAATATCCCATAAACTTTGGTATATCATCTCAATTTTATTATCCTTAACATAATTGTTATTTTTATAATTTGTTTCTTGCTATATTCATTATTAAGCATGTCATCATTTAGTCACCATTTAATTCTTTACCTTTTGCTCACATTTCCTTTTTTAATTATCCTTTTCATTATGTTACAGTCTATAAAAATGCTCATTATTCTGTTTTCTTTACATTTATTTGTAGTTTCATTATGCCCTAGAACATGATCAGCTTGAGTAAATTTACTAAGAGATATTGAGAAATATGTATATTCCCCTCTATAAGCTGTTCAGTGAAATATAATTTTTCTCAACATTCTATTCAGCTCTTTATTATTCTTCTTGTCTTCCTTTTGGATTTGTACATCTTTTAAAAAGGAATATTATGGTTTGTACTATATAAAATTGTGAGAAAGATGGTTTCAGAAAAATCTGAGAAGACTTTTATGTATTGATGCAAAGTAAAGTAAGCAGAACAAGGAGAACATTGTATGTTCTCAGCAATATTATAATGATGATCAACTCTGCAAGACTTTGCTACTCAGATCAAGACAATGATTTAAGATAATTCCAAAGGATCCTTGATAAAAAGTGCTATCCACCTCCAAAGAAAAAACTAATGAGCTCATTGCAGATTGCAGCATACTCTTTTTTACTTACTTTATTTTTCTTGCATTTTTGTGGTGGCAGGATGTATGTGAGCATATTTGTGTATTTTGCAACATGATTAACAGAGAAATATGTTTTGCATAATTTCACATGTATAATTGATATAGTCTTGCTTCCCTTCTCAATCAGTGGTGGAGGAACAGGATAGAATTTAGAGCTCAGCATTTTAAAAGAATGGTGTTAAAAATTATAATAAAATGTATTGGGGAAATATTTAACAAAAACAAAATTTAAAAAAAAGGGGACTATTAAAGTTTCCTGATACTATATCATATTACTATCAGTGGTATAAAGTGACTAGATATGGTAGGCTTGGGCAGTCATCAAAGTTTAGGAATAGTGAATCAAGGACATGGATGCCAATGCATTATTGCTGGAGTTGTGAATTGATCCAACCATTTCTGGAGGGCAATTTGGAACTATACCCAAAGGGCTATAAAACTGTACATACCTCTTCATCCAGTAATACCACTACTGGGTCTGTATCTCAAAGAAATTGGACATTGAGGGGATGTCCATCAATTGGAGAGTGACTGAACAAATTGTGGTACATGTTGACAATGGAATTAGAATCTTGACCCAGGCTCCCATGTGATTCTCTGTCACATGTTCCCTGTCAATCATTTTGCAAAATAATTTTGCAACAAGAAGTCTTTGCTTACTACAGCTATAAGAAATGATAAGCAAGATAATTTCAGAAAAAGCTGGAAAGATCTGTAGCAGCTGATACAGAGCGAAATAAACAGAACAGGGAAAACATTGTACACAATACGAGCAATATTGGACAATGATTTTCTATGAAAAAGACGATCATCTGGGACAACTGAAAGACATGATGAGGAATGCTATCTACCTCCAGAGAAAGGATTATTGGAGTCGTCTTTCACATCCATGTAATTTTGGTTTTATTCTGGGGTTTTGTTTATATATGACTTTGCTTTTTCAACAATGATCAATATGTAAGTGTGTTTTCCATGACAATAAGAAAATGGAAAAAAAAGGATCAGGGACATGGATTCTAAATGCCTCATTTATAGAATGCTAGTCCAGATTGAGGTGGGAGAGATAAGGCAACAGAGGCAGTAAGAGCTGGGTAGATGGCAAGAGAGCCTGGGTGATTTACTGTGCAAAAATAGAACACTTACAATCATCCTCCTGGATTGCCCTTGCTGACTCCCTCTTCTCCCTAACTATCTTAGTGTGGGTATCGGTTTATTGAAGTTTTAGCTAGATATAACATCCTTCTAGAAACAACTAGATGGCTTAATAGATAAAGTATTGGGACTGGAGTCAGGTAGACCTGAGTTCAAATATGGCCTCAGATACTTATTAGCTGTGTGACTTTGGATAAGTCACTTAACCTCTGTTTACTGGAAAGAAAAATGGCAAACCACTCCAGTATCTTTTCCAGGAAAAATCCCTAGATGCTATGGTCTACAAGATCACAAAGAGTAGCATGCAACTGAATGAACTAAACAACAACAACAACATCTTTCTTAAGTGGCAATGAGGAGGACTACAGATTCTGTTTGCATCCTGCTCAAGTGGGAGGAGAGACCTGAAACTATCCAGATAGGCTTCTAGGATTTTGAGTTTTCAATCATATCCTATCACTTGTCTTGGCGCTGTGGAGTGACTTGGAAAATTCAATGAATAAAGAGTTAAAAAAAAAACAAAGAAGGGGAAGTATTCTCCCATTAAGCAGACTGACAACAATTTTAATAGTAAACACAAAAGTAGTCTCTTCTTTCTAGACTGAGAAGCTTTCCCAAGAAGGATCTAATTCTCTCTCCTGCTGAAGCTTTCTCCCTCATACTATGAGGCACCTGCAGGAAATCTGGAAGCATTCCTCCCTCCCTGAGATTACCTAGCACTATTCATTCATGGGCTTCCAAAGTTAAAATATATTTCTCTATACAAAAATATGTAGAAGAGAAGAAGGCATGTTTGTTTACTCTTTTTATCAACTTTATCCTTGGCTAGCTATCAGTCAGCATGAGAACAGCAAGTAACATTTTTACTTTTATATACATGGACTGGTCTTATTGATGACTAACACTCTCCCAATTGATGGCAAAAACTATAGATACATTGAAGGATAGTAGGTTGTTCTCTTCCACTTTTTCCTCCTCTTCTTAATCTCCCTTTCCTTGGTTAATTAAACATAAGGGGGGGGGGGAAGATAGTAAATTATGGGCCACTGCACTTGCAAATAGTTTAATGACTACAGATACCACTGAGTTCTCAAACTGCTGCTTAGGAACTCCCTTGTCATCTCAGAAAGAGCTAGGAGAGGAAGAAACAAAAAGAAGAGCTTGAGTTGAGACTTAAGTATCTGAAAATGGCAGAATCTCTTAGGGAACACATGACCCTGTTCCTTGCAATGTGATGGAGAGGATTCATTAAAGTAGAATACCAAAGACAAGATAGAAAACCCCCATAAATAGTTAGAAGAACAGGATATATCTTGCCCCACTCCAAGGACTAAGTAATGGTTCTTAACCTTGGAAATCTGTGAGACTTTTAAAAATATTTTAATAACTATATTTCAGTAGAATTTATTTTCTTCCTATTTTATTTTATACATTTAAAAACATTATAAGAAGAGAGCCAAAGGTTTCCCCAGGCTATTAAGGATTCAGTCAATAAGTATTTTATTAGACCTTGCCTATGTGCCAGCCACTTTGCTAAGTACTGGAGATACAGAGCAAGGCAAAAGATAGTCCTGCCCTCAAGGAGCAGCAAAACAGCAACTATACACAAATAAACCATATATAAGAAATAGGAAACAATTAAAAGGAAAGGCACTAGAATTGAGGAGAATTTAGAAAGGTTAAATGGAGAAGGTGGCATTTAAGTTGGGACTTAAAGGAAGCCATGGAAGCCAGGAGGTAGAGATTTGAAAGAAATGCATTCCAGGCACAGGGACAGCCAGAGAAACTGCCCGGAGCTGAGAAATGGAGTATCTTGTTCATGAAACAACAAGGAGGCCAGTGTTACTGGATCAAAGAGTTCATGATAGACGGATTGAGAGTGTAAGGTGTAAGAAGACTGGAAAGATATGAGGGGGTTTGGCTTTGAAAGGCTTTGTTAGATTATAATACACAAAAAATTGAGAATCCCTAGACCATGGGATTTAGCCTAACCTCCTTCTCTTTGTGCATGTCCTCATTCCATTCTGTCAGGTGAGCTCACCTGTATTCCAACAGGCAGAATAATGGTAGAGGAATGTTAAATGAGCCAAGAGGGAAAAGCCTCGATCTACTGCCCTGATCAGTTCTAATCCCGCTGTTTTAGCTCTCCCTAATCTGCAACTGTGAATGTGCCTGATGCTTCACTGCCCACCCACACATTGTAGCTGTGGGAGGCTGGACACCTATGACTCAAGCTTTATGTGCCGGAGCTTTGGTGCGTAAGAGGCAGATGACAGGACTTGAAAGCTGTGCCCTTTCCAAGTTCTGTCTACCTCACTGGCAATGCCACATGTGGCTTCAAAGTTATTGCAAGTCCTTGACAATCTAAATGAATTTTACACTAAAAATATCTATAAGGAAACACTCCAGGGTCAAGAGGTATACTACTTACTGGCAGGCTCTGACAGCATTGATAGGGAAGAAAATCTCTATATCTATGCAACTCTAATGATTTTAAGAGTTGTTTTAAACCTTTTGATATAATTTTTCTTTTTATTACTTAATGAAAGTTGTTTGTTTGGGAAGGAGGGAGGAGAAAGATAACATTATCCTGTTGTCATTTAAGGGAAGAAGGACTTTTATCCATTTAACAACACAAAGGCGAAGAGGTCTGGGAAATCTGGGCACCTCAGAGGCAATAAAAAGAAAGGAGCTGATACCTCGGCATTTCTAGGGTCCAGACCTCTTATAAAATAGAGTATGTATCCTATAAAATGGTGTTTACTTGTTCTCAACCTCCCTGCTCAGGGGATCTCTTTGAATGGGCTTTTTTCCAGCTTACTGATCAAGATGTGTCTTGATATGCCATATGCAAAAATTTTGTAGAAATGAGGACCAAGAACTAGTTAAAGTTATAGACCAATACAAATGCAAGTTATTTGAAGGAAAGTACTTCAAGCTGAGGTCATGCCATACAGAATGGGGACAGTGGTCCAATGTAGCTAAGGTCATGGTAGCCTACCATCATAGATAAAGAAGTTATGCTGCCAGACTTCTATGTCCCACAATTTACAGAGGATCTCCCACAGCCTACATCCAATTTTCCCTCATGTTCTTTCCCCCCGGGAACTCTCTAAGCACATAGTAATGGCCCATTCACACCGGGCTTTGGCCCAAGCATGATCTCATGCCTGACATATTTTTATTCTGCTCTGTTCACTCTTAAAGTCTTAGAATTGAGGTCATATAAGACAAACTATCACATTTTATAGCTGAGGAATCTGAGACCCAGAAAAGGTTAGGTGACTACTCAAGTTCATAAAACCAGTAAGTAGGAGAAACAGGACTGGAATCAAGTTCCTCTAACCTCAAGTCCAGGGGTCTTCCCATTACCCTTCTGGCTGCCTTTTACCCTCCCTCATCCATATTTATACTACATAAGAGCCAGAAAAAATCTCTATAACGGTTTCATCCCCGTGTCTATTGGTTATCTTTAGCAGTGTTCTGACTGGCAGTACTCCTCTCTCCTGCCCCTTTCCAATATGAGGAATAGTCCAGATTCCAGCTATATTACCAGCTATTTTGCTTACTGAGTATCTTTCTGGGGTAGGTGGCAGCTGGTTAAATCAACTATGGATCAGGAACCTTTCAAGAAAGTGATATTTCAGGATATAATTTTTACTACCACAACATGTACTCAGTCTATTTACATAACAGTAATACCAGACTTGTTACAGGCATTCAATAACAATGTGATGATGATTAGAATGATGATATAATAGCTCTTGATTTCAACATGTCCTAGTTTACTCTGGTTCTGTGGTCTGAATGCTGAGAAAAAATTCACTTTAGAAATATCAATACTTGGTTATGTTTCAAAAAAAATCTGTAATTCCATTGATGTGTGTATGCCTTCCACCAATTTAGCTTCTAAACACTCCACATCTTAGTATATGATGTTATTGAGTTACTATGTATAATCAGCTATGTCTGACCTATTATATTTAGTATAGTGGCTGCAAGATTGGTACAGAATGATCTCATGAAGTAGCCACGATCGCAAGTAGGACTACTCAAGACAGTATGATTCATCTGGCACAAACACTAGCAGCAAAACAATTCAAAGCATGAGCCATTTCTGAGATTGTTGTTTATCTTTCTTTTTCCACACAAAGAAAAAATTGTTATAATTTTCTAAATCTGGCTTCCTATTCATCTGAGTCACCATGGTAAATAATTAGACAGGGAAAAGGTACAAGACCTGTAAGGTCATTACTATGGGGAACTCCCAAATAAAAGAATTCTTTCAAGTAGATTGGCACCTTATCAACAAGTAGATAGAGTTGCCTGGAACACTGAAAGTTTTAAGTAACTTGTTCAGGGTCACACAGTCAATATGTGTACTAGATGTGGGACTAGAACACAAGTCTTTCTGCCTTCAAAGCCATCTCTCTATCTGCTAGGCAATGTTGCTCTCAGAAGATTAGAAAGAACTTCAAAACATAATAAAGTTGATAGAAAGCTTTGCTCCTCAATTACAGAGATGTTGCTTTATTTGGGTGTATTTTTTATTACCACCTATCACTTAATAATTCAGTATAAAAGGGCTTCAATGATTTGTAATATACATAAGTAGGTCCATTGCAACTCAATACAGAAACCAAAAATGAAGGCCAAAGACTTAACTTAAAAAAAAATCTCATTAAAGTGGAAAAAGGAAATACAGAGGAAAGTAGGTGCTGAATGGCCACCATTTTTGTATTAGGATTTTGGGGGAACTGGTGACTTAACATGAAGTATCCCTCAATGCCTTGGGAGGATTAGAGAGTAAACTGTTTGTAGGCATTCAACAAGAAGGGACTGATGCAAATATGCTCTGTGTCTTTAGGAACCATACCTTGCACTTAGTATGGCACTTGGGAGTCCATTGGAAACTGCCACGTGGATTTTGTTGTGACTTTTGGTTTACAATACAGGTTATAGCACTCAAAAAGACATTTCTTGGTTGTCCAGAATCCCAGTGACCTCACCAGAATTGGCGACAAATGTGCCAAATACACTTTAGTAGATTTAATAAGGACAAAATGGTGAGTGAGTAGGAGTGGGGGTTCTTATTAACTTTAAAAGCTTATCCAAAACACTTATGAAAAATGCTATCCACCTCCAGAGAAGGAACTAATAGCATTGGAATGGAGATTAAAGCATACTTTTAAAGCTTTATTATTCTTGGGGGTTTTGTCTGTATTTTCTTTTATGAGATGGCTAATATCATGTATATTAAATTGACTTCTCAAGTAGTGGGGAGAGGAGATAAGGTAGGAGAGAATATAGAATACAAAATTCTTTTCCCATTTGAATTAGTTTATTTAGTCAATTTCGAACATTATTCCTTGGTTACAATAATCACATTATTTCTCTCCCTCCCCTCTACCCACCCTTTCAACAGCCCATGCGCAATTTCATTGGGTATTACTTGTGTCCTTGATCAGAACCTAATTCCATGTTGTTAATGTTTGCATTAGGATGTTCATTTAGTCTACATCCCCAACCATATCCCTTCGATCCATGTATTCAAGCAGTTGTTTTCCCTTGGTGTTTTTACTCCCATAGTATTTCCTCTAAATGTGGATACTGCTTTTTATCATAGATTCCTCCAAGTTGTTCAGGATCACTGCATTACCACTAATGGAGAAGTCCATTACATTCGATTGTACCACAGTGTATCAGTCAATGTGTACAGTGTTTTCCTGGTTCTGTTCCTCTCACTCTGCATCAATTCCTGGAGGTTGTTCCAGTCTCCATGGAATTCCTCCACTTTATTATTCCTTTGAGCACAATAGTATTCCATCACCAACAGATACCACAATTTGTTCAGCCATTCCCCAATTGAAGGGCATCCCCTCATTTTCCAATTTTTTGCCACCACAAAGAGCACAGCTATGAATATTTTTGTACATGTCTTTTTCTTATTATCTCTTTAGGGTACCAACCCAGCAGTGCTATGGCTGGATCAAAGGCCACATAGTCTTTTAGCGCCCTTTGGGCATAGTTACAAATTGCTCTCCAGAATGGTTGGATCAATTCACAACTCCACCAGCAATGCATTAATGTCACAACTCTGCCATCTCCCTTCAAGCATTCATTACTTTCCTTTGCTGTCATGTTAGCCAATCTGCTAGATGTGAGGTGATACCTCAGAATGATTTTGATTTTCATTTCTCTGATTATAAGAGATTTAGAGTACCTTTTCATGTGCTTTTTAATAGTTTTGATTTCTTTAACTGATAATAGAGGTGATAATGGGCATCCTTGTTTCACTCCTGATCTGACTGGGAAGGCTTCTAGTTTATCCCCATTGCAGATGATGTTTGCTGATGGTTTTAGATAGGTATTGTTTATTATTTTTAGGAAAGGCCCTTCTATTCCTATACTTTCTAGTGTTTTCAGTAGGAATGGGTGTTGTATTTTATCAAAGACATTTTCTGCATCTAGAGATAATCATGTGATTTTTGTCAGTTTGCTTGTTAATATGGTCAATTATGTGGATGGTTTTCCTAATATTGAACCATCTTTGCCTTCCTGGTATGAATCCTACCTGGTCATAATGAATAACCCTTGTGATGACTTGCTGGAGTCTTTTTGCTAGTATCCTATTTAAGATTTTTGCATATATTCATTAAGGAGATTGGTCTATAGTTTTCTTTATCTCTTTTTGACCTGCCTGGATTTGGAATCAGTACCATATTTGTGTCATAAAATGAATTTGGTAAAAAAGTGGGTTTTTTTGTTTTGTTTTGTTTTTCTCCCCTCCCCCCTTTTTAAATTACCTTTTGATGATTCTCTTGAGTTTTGTGCTTGGGCATCAAATTTTCTGTTCAGTTCTGGTCTTTTCTTTACAAATTCTTGGAATTCTTCTATTTTGTTGAATGGCCATACTTTCCCCTTTAAGAATATAGTCAGTTTTGCTGGGTATTTGATTCTTGGTTGTAGAAGTAGTTCCCTTGCTTTCCGGAATATCATATTTCATGCCTTTAAGTCCTTCAGTGTGGATGCAGCCAGATCCTGCATTATCCTCATTGTGGTTCCATGGAATCTGAATGACTTCTTCTTGGCAGCTTGTAATATCTTCTCTTTGGTCTGATAGGTCTTGAATTTGGCTATAGCATTCCTGGGTGTTGTCTGTTGGGGATTAAGTACAGGAGATGATCTGTGGATTCTTTCAATCTCTACTTTTCCTTCTTGTTCTAGAATATCAGGGCAGTTTTCTTGAATAATTTCCTGTAATATTCTGTCCAGGATTTTTCTTTTGTCATGGTCTTCTGGTAGACCAATGATTCTTAAATTGTCTCTCCTCAAACAATTTTCTAAATCCTCTGTTTTGTGAATGAGATGCTTCATATTTTCCTCAATTTTTTCATTCTTTTGGTTTTGTTTTATAGTGTCCTGATGCCTCGTGAGGTCACTTAATTCTAGTTGTTGTATTCTGGTTCTTAAAGACAGGATTTTTTCCCTGGCTTTTTGGTCATCCTTCTCCTTCTGGTCTGATTTTCTTTGGAGGTCATCTTTCATTCTCTTTACCTCATCTCTCATCTCCTTTGCCTCATCTTTCATTTTATTTTCCTCATCTTTCATCTCCTTTGCCTCATTTTCAAGCTGGTTGATTTGGGCTTTCAAGACACTATTTTCTGTTTCCAGATGACTTATCTTAGTTTTTAAATTCTTTTCCCAATTGTCTTCAGCCTCTCTTAATTGTGTTTTGAATTGCATTTTGAGTTCTTCCAAAGCCTATATCCAATTTGCTGGGATTTCTGTTTTATTATTTGCCTCCTCCTGTGTATTGTTTGTTCTTGGTTCATTGCCTGTGCAGAAGCCGTCAATTGTAATTCCTTTCTTCTTTTTCTGTTGTTTGCTCATATTTACCCCTTCTTTGCTCCCTGTATTTGTCTGTGCTTTTGCTCCTCTCATTTTTTTGGTTTTGGGGCTTTCTGTCAGTCTCCCCTCTTGGAGCTTTATCAGATCTCTCAGTGCAGTCTCTGGGGGAGGAGTGTTGAACTTTGAGCTTCCCTGTCCTCTGGAGGCTAGAACTCAAATTTTTAAAGAAAGAATGCTAAAATTTTTGCTTATCTATACATTAGAAAAAAAAAGAAAATTGAAATTTAATAAAAAGAAAAACGTTTAAAAGAGGAGAGCCAGATCTGTTCTCTCTCCAAAAATGCATGTTTCTCTCTTCTCTCTCTTCCAGAGTAGATTGGGTAAAGAACCTCAGTACAGGACCCAGGTGTCCTACTCCATTAGAAAACCTTTAGGATTTTGGACCTCCAGGTCCCCTGTTAAATTAAAGAAATAAAGAAATGAAAGAATTCCTTTTTACACCACCAAGGGGTGAGATGTGGTGGAATCAATAAACAAAGGCCTTAATTCTATTCAGGCTAGGCTAGTTTTTCTTTAAAAACTTTAAAAATCATCCTCAGGACTTAATAGCCCAAAAGAGTAAAGGCTCCGGTCATTGATGTGGCTTCCTAGGAAGAATACAAAATAAAGATATTAATAATCAACATCTCTTCCTTCAGTCTTCTGACTGGTAGGGTATTTGGGGCAACATAGAGGCAAGAAAGCCATGCCCAACTATGTCTTTGCTGAATATCCTTTCCCTGCTTTGAATATTTTTCCTTGTTATGACTAAATTAATTCTCAAATGTTCTCATTTTATCCCACATTTCAAACCTAATTTACCAGACAAGCCTATTACACTGTGCAGAAAAATACAAACAAACAAAACTTGTCACCTGGTGACCAAGCTTCTGGTGATTTGTCTCTCAGAATTTAGCCTCTGTAGTCACTGGAAAGTAGCCTCCAGAAAGCATAAATACACCAGTTCACATTTCTTATGTCAAACACCTTTACTATTTGCCTCATATTCTTCCTTCACCTTATGATGAACCAGGAACTGGTGAGTGCAATGCTGCATATTAGCTGCCAGTATCATGCATATTTACAGTTTGAAATATAAATTCCACCCCTTCCTCCTATGCAAGGCTTGTATATTGTCAGAACTACACATAAAACATTCTCCTATGTACCATAATAGCAGCTTCTGTGATTTACATTATGTACAGTCTTGGAGTTAAATACTAACACAGGTATCCGAATATATTCTCTTGCAGCACTGTCTGAAAATTGCTATGCCCAAAAAACTTTTGCTCATTAATCATTTTACTACTCCCAACCTTACTGCCATCCCATGAATTATAACAGGGCTCTGAAAAAGTCCTTGGCAAGGAGGAGGATGCAGTATCCCCTTCAGTTATAGGTCACAGAAATTTTAGGATGGTTTCTAAAGAGCATACCAAAAAGCAGTCATTCCAGCTTAGCTCAGCCCTGTTCAGTATTGCTTCTCTCTCATTGCCCATGTCTTCTCTCTTTGTTCCTTCTTAGGATATCTCTAGATGGAGTTGGCTTTAGTTATGTAGCTATTGTTACTTCTAGTAGAATAAATGTCTATCCAAGAGCAGAGAATATTCATTGATGGCTAGTGTGGTGGTCTAGTAAGCCTCAAAGATTATCAGATATCTCAGGATCTGAAAAGCATTTAGGTTTACCAAGCTACAATCCAGGATGCTGGCTGGCATTACCAGAATGCAAGCTGACAGTTCTGGGGAATCTACATCCACAGTCTTAATTGTTGTTTCTGGTTTGCTGATAGTTGGAAGACATGGGCTAAAGATATGAGTTCAACCTTACCAAACATATTTATTTATCTGAGTTCACTGCTGTGAGATTAGGAAACCTGAAAATGTTCAATGCTTGAATGCGTTTGATCAACTGATCAGAGGATCATCTGCACCTATCCTGATATTTTTAGAGGTTTGTTTTCAAACAAAGAACCATTGAACTTCTCAATACATCAACCGCTAAAATCCTTTATAGGCAACAACCACTTTGGCGGCAGGTTGCTGTTATAACTTAATGTGGTCCAGTCTTCTTATATTCGAATTGTCTTCAGAGGCATGAAAGATTAAGTTTTGACATCTTCTGACAGTAGAAATATTGTGGACTAGTAAATGACTATTATATCATGGAAAGCTACAATGTGAAAGGAAATAAATAGTTGAGAATTTGTATTCCCATCCTGGTTGGTTATCCCTAAATATATATACTTGTCTTAAAGGCACAATTATATTAAATTTTTTTCAATTATGCTAAAAGATTTGTGATGAAGATATTTATATGAAAATTTATAGTGAGGCAAATTCCTACAAACAGCCCAGCAAGAATTAAAAAGGGTATCAGATGAAACAATGATTAATAAGAAAAAAGAGAGGCTCACACTGGGAATCTTCTCCATCCAGACCGGGACAGCACAAGCAGTCAGCCAGAAGCCTGCAGGTATTCTAAGTTGGAATATTAGAAGGGAAGATGGGAGGGAGCTGAAATCAGTGGGATTTTAGTTCTCGACTAGGAGAGGTATATAAAGGATGGAGCCAGCTCCCAATATGTCGCTGTGTAGGATGTCAGTCCCAGACAGCATGTGTGCTCCTAAGAGTCTACCAATGGGCCTGAAGCCATAGTTTATGTTGGTGCCACAAGAGCCTGGGATAGGTCCAAATAGTCCCTGGTCTATTAAGAGGAAGACAGCACAGCATCTGAGCAATCCACATAAAAGGCTGGCTTGAGGCTGAGATCAATGTGATCTCTACTGTTGAGTTGGAGCCAGTCAGAAGAGAGAGCCAATTCACAGTTTTGTCAAGGAGAAGGAGACTTGCACTGGGCTAAGACTAGCACATACTGCCAGGGGCTACCAGGATACAGGGGCAGAAGGCAGAGACAGCAGAGTACAAAACCTAGTAACAACCACCCCATATGGAACTAATTAACCAGGTGGCAGAAGCAATGGTATCCAAACTGAAACAGCATAATGGAAAGAACCAGGCTCTCCCATGGCTTCAGTAGGCATGGTTAGCAATTTAGAGATTTCCCATCTGTACTTGCATCTTCTCCACCTCCTTCATTGTTGCCCTAGACAGCAAGATCATTTACTTCAGCCCTCTGTGGTAGCACTCTCATTGTCCCTCTGTCCACACCAGGCACTGTATGGTGCATCCATAGGAAAAGGTCAGTGCCCATGGTCAGGGGAAGGATAGCAATTAATGGCATTCAGGTTAATTGAGTCTTCCTCCTCATTCTGAACTCCAGGCAGGAATGTCACACCTGGTGCAGCAGGAGGTATAGTTGGAGGTAGGGCAGTGACAGTTGCCATGGCAATCTCTTCAGAGGTGTACTTGTTTGGGCAGGCATGACTGGAATCACCATGTTGGGTTTGAGCAGTGTTCCTTCCAGGTACATATCGTGGTCACTCAGGGTCTTCTAAACAGCCTCTAGGACCTTCTCAGCAGCATAATGGCATCATTTGAGATCATGGTCTTCATTCAGAAAGATCTCTGGCTCCACGATAGGCACAATGTCATTCATTCTACTGGCATATGCTGGTGCAATAGGCAAGCATGTTGGCATTCTCCAGGATCACCAGCAGTTCTAACCAAAGCCACCATACCCTTATCAACCTTAATGTCCACAACAATGTCCTTGTCCTGGATGGTGCAGAGAAAGGGCATCTCCTCATCATCCTTCTGGTAGAGGGTCTCATGGAGGAAGATGACACTTCCAATGCATTTCTTTATCCTCTCAAACAGGACCTGCCAATATTGCCTGCAGTTCTCCTCTGTATTCCCTGCCCCGATCTGGTCAGTCACTTGCCCATATCGCCTATGGACCCGTCACCTGCCAAGATTTCCTTGCCTTGAGCAACAATCCAAAGGGCAATGTTTAATAATTCCTTCTTTTCCTCAGCAGACAAGATGATATGTCTGAAGCATGGTGGTAACCTTCTCTCCTTTTGACTAGATGAAATTAAGTCACTTCTCTCTCAGAGCCAAGTGTGTCCTGTGCCAGGTCTGGGTGTGTGTAACCTTTTCCAAGAGTTCTGGAAAGACAAAACATTGCCTCAGCTTAAAGTCTCAATATAATACTAGAGACTGGACTTTGAGTAAACTCAAGAAAATTATGATTACAATGAATAAATACAATGGGTTAAGAGAAAAAAACATAAGAGAATAACTCCTAATAAAAACCAATGGAGCTTTAGGTTACAAAAAGAAAATGGTCCACAAGGCCTCAAATAATGGATTAAAAAATAAAGCAAGAGATAAAAATTGAAATTAAAGCTCTTAAGGAAAAAAACACAAGAATAGCTTAGAATAAAAGATGGAAAACATTACCCAAATAGTGTTGCTGTTAATTCTTCATTTTTGAAGACCAATGACATCATGATGAGTGACTCCTTGAAAAAAAGACTAGGAAACAACCCACTCAACAAGTTTTTTGGCAGCAAGATAGATCAGAACAAAGGCAAAACACTAAAAAGAATAAATAAAATGTAGAAAGTATCTATTATTAGAAAGAACTGATCTGAAAAAAAACAGGTAAATGAAAAATAACTTTAGAATCATTGGGTTCTCTGAAGATCATGACCAACAAAAAAAAAAAGCTTTATTTTATTTTCAAGAAATCATAAAAACCTTTAAGGTTTATTAGAACAAAAGGGCAAATAAAAGATAAAAACTGAAATTAGAATTCAAGAAGAAAAAAAGGAAAGTACAATAAATTACTTCCTTTTATGTCTGGTTCTTTGTAATTTTTTCTTGGCAAAGATACTGGAATGGTTTGCCATTTTCTTTTCCTGCTTTTTATAGATGAGGAAATTTACTTGCCCAGGGTCACACAGTTAGTGTCTAAGGTTAGATCTGAATTCTAGAAAATTAGTCTTCCTGACTCCAGTTCTAACATTCTATCCACTGTGTCCCCTAGCTGCTCAATAAATAACTAGAAGAAGTAAAAAAATATATATTAAGTAGTGGACTCCCTGAAAAAAATAGAATTATGATAAAAATGACTTCATGACACCAACCAAGACCAACCAAGCTCAGAAGTCAGAAACAGAGAAACAGTGTTTCCCACATTTTACTTTTGACTCATATCCCTTTATTAGAGGATCCTATGGCTCCACAAGCATGTGTTGATTTAGTTCCCAAAACAAGTCAAAGAAATACTAGAACAAAGTTAAAAGATTTTTTTTAAAAAATAGAAGACAATGTAGCATTTCTGCCAGCAAAAACAACAGATCTTGTAAACATAGAGAAAAGATAATTTGAGAATCATCAGACTCCAGGAAAACAAGGACCAGTCAAAAATCCAGGGCATCATATTTAAAGAAAACATACTAAATAGAAGGGTTAAAAGATAGGCAAGACATTATACTAAAAGGCACCAGATAAAAAGGAACAATATTAATAATAAATAAATGTATTAAATTCATATATTTTATCCATGAGGAGTAATTAATTCCTCTCTAATTATAAGCTTTTATTTTTTATCAAAATTAATAGACATATATAACCCCATCTCCCACCCCACCAGACACCAGGATGAGAAAAGTATTTTTACCCAGAGTAGAACTGTGCGGTGTTTTTAATGGTGCTAAGAGTTCCTAAAACAGAAAGCAATCATCTCTGATTACTTTTCTCTGTTTAAATAGTTATTAAAAGCTAATTATCTCCCTTTGTCCCACCTCATATTTCTTTTCTTTTTTAAATTTTTATTTATTTAGTCAATTTAGGACATTTTTCCATGGTTACACGAATCATATTCTTTCCCTCCCACCCCTTCCCGTAGCCGATGTACAATTCCACTGGGTTTTACATGTGTCCTTGATCAAAACCTATTTTTATGTTGTTGATGTTTACATTAGGATGATCATTTGGAATCTATATCCCCAACCATATCCCCATCCTCCCTCATATTTCTCAAGCAATGTTTGTATGTTTTCCTTTGCATTAGCATTTTTCTGACACACTGCTATATTTTATTGCTGTATCAAAAATTTTGTTATTTTTTTCCCAAAATATGTGGCATTACAAATATGTTTGCAAATGTGTTTGGAGTTTTCCTGTAAGAATGTAAAACTGCATGTGTGCTTAAGAAAGAGTATATGTTATGACTATGTTGATTTTTTAATGTTATGAAGGAAAAAATGGTTATACAACAATTTCAAAAGGAAAGGATGGTGTTTTAATGCTTCCCTGTAAGAGCAACTAGGTAACATCATGGAGAGAGCTTTAGGTTTAGTGTCAGGAAAACCTGAGTTCAAATCTGTTCTTAGATGTTTACTAGTTGTGTGATCTTGAGAGGGTGAATTAATCTCTGCCTTAGTTTACTCATGTATAAAATAGGGATATGAATAAGATCTATCTTTCAGGGTTGTGAGGATCAAATGAAATTATATTCATTAAACGCTTAGCACAATGTCTGGCATATAATAAGGGCTTTGCTCACCCAGCATGTGAAGACTGCTTCGGCTGAACAGATGGAAGAAACCAATAAGAAGGTTCAATGGCTGAGATGGCAACGCAGCAAAGCACTGTGGAGTGCTCAGGGCGTGTTGGAGCACAAAGGACAACACAGCCATCCAATGCAGCTGAGGAAGTCTCCAGATGTAACTACTCTTCGTGCCACTGGACCCAGGCTTCCAATGCTGAGAGAGTGGGACTGTCTCTGTGCATTGACTTTTCCACCTAAATCTTCATGCACAAGTGTCTTTGTGCACAAAAACGCACAAAGACAATAGTCATCCTCGGTTACCGAGAGACAACTACTAGACTAGACTAATGACATATTGAGCCAAGTCATTGATAATATTTGGAAATGTAATTCTTAAATCCAATAAGGCTTGAGAGAATTTAGAACTTTGGGATTATGAAAATTAACACTAAGATGTACCCTTTTTGGTACTCCAGAATTAACTTTGGATTAAAAAAAAGGAGAATTTTGATATGAAGTTTGAAATTATAACTTAACTAGCCCTCTGATTGAATTAAGTTGCAATTTACCCCACTCTGATTAAATTAAGAACAGACAAAGCTAATCTGAAAACAAACTACTTAAGAAAGTGAGATACAGGAAAAATAATTGGTGGGCATGTGCCCTCTGCTGCCATCCTAAAGATCTTGTGACACCCTGGCATTCATAAGACCTGCCTCTTGCTTAGAGTGAGGTCAGAGTCCTCTAAGAAGAGGGTCTTCGGGAAGGGATGTCAATATGAGCACTATAGAGACTTGGAGTCCCAAGAGGAAGAGGGGGCTTTTTGACTGAGAATCCAGAGTGAGAAAGTGTGCAGAGGCCAGATCCTGGGCTTTCAACTTTTTGCCCAGTTCTTAAAGGATGCTTAATAAGGGATTGGCCAGTCTTTTTTTTTCTCTGTCCTGCTTTTTTAATAAATCATTTTTATAAATAATTTAATAAATAATTATACATTAAGTTAAAATGTCCAGAGAATTTAAATCTTAACAATAACCTTAAAAACACTTTTGAATTTGTAATCAAACTACAAAAGAAAACAAATCACTAGTTTTGTCTAGAATTTAATCTCCTAAAATTATACCTATTCCAGATGCCTCCAGCTGAACATATATTCTTTGCAATCTTAAAGAGCATATAAATGTTAACTATTACTATTACAACTTTTGAGACATAGTAGTAATATTATATCATATATAATACATATTATCTATATAGTAAAATGTTATCATATCAGCAGTACAATACTTTGTTTCTTCATTATGGTCTAAAAGGCAATTTCATTCATTAGGACCTATGTCTTTAAAATAATCAGCAGCAAAAAATCTTCACATAGCGAAAAAATAGACTTTTTTCCCTAGTCCTTGACAGTTGTTCTGTCTCCTTTTCCCCTAATTCCCTCTAGCAGCAGACATGGTGGACCTGGCTTTCAGAATTTTTTTTTAAAAAGTCCTGGTTACATAATCATTGAGTTATCACTGAGTTTGAAACAGATTGAATTGTAATGTGAAAAAAACATAATTATCTCAAATTAGCATAGAATTTGATTATTGAAATGTTAGTTCAATCATATAGCTTCTTAGTATGGGGATTATACTGCAAGACCAGATTGTCTTGGGAAATTGAGCATACTCTATGAAATAAAACCAAAAGATTTTTCATTGACATGGTGAACCTACTGAATAGCACTTGTGACTGTTTTAAAATTCAATTTGTTTAATAATCTACCTTGCAATTTAACTTTGGTTTGACTTCAAATCAGATTTATAAAACATCTAGCTCTGATACTCTAAATATTAAAATATAAGAATTTAATAAGCATCAGAGCCTGTACTCCATTTGCAAGTTTTTTTAATATTTCTATTTTTTTTCAATAAATACTGTTTGGTTGATAGCTGCTCTTTTTGTGGTGGCAAAGAATTAGAAATTAAAGGGACCTCCATCAACTGAGGAATGGATGAACAAATTGTTTTATATGATGGTGATGGAATACTATTGTGCTGTTGGGAATTATGAACAGGATAATTTCAGAAAGAGCTGGAAAGACCTTCATGAACTGATGCAGAGTGAAATAAGCAGAACCAGGAAAATATTGTACATGGTAACAGCAATATTGTGGAATGTGATAAACTTAGCTACTATCTGTAATATAATAACCAAGACAATTTTTAGGGACTTAGAAGAAAGAATGCTATTCACCTACAGAGAAAGAACTATTAGAGTCAGAATGTAGTTTAAGGCATATAATTTTTCACTTGTTTACTTGGATTTATGTTTGGGGGTTTTGATTTTATAAGATTACTTACAAAAATGAACAATATGGAAATGTGTTTTGCACGATAGTATATGTATAAGCCAGATTGAATAACATGCCAGCACTGGGAAGGGTGAGAGAAGGAAGGAAGGGAGATAAATTCGATCATATAACTTAGGAAAAATTATGTAGTTAAATTGTTATTACATGTAATTGGTAAAAAAAAAATAATGAAAACATACTGTTTGGTTTACTTGTAAGTTTCATGATACAATTATATATAGAATATATGCCTATATTGGACATTTTTCATCTATCTCTAATTGATCTGGAAGTATCCAAAATTTGGCAAAATGTCTGAGAAAAGAAAAAAAAAGGATAACCTAGTTTAATGAAGTTGGTGGGGGAAAAGTCTTTTTGTAAGGAAAGGCAGATTTTGTTGTTGAGTCTTAGTCTTGTCCAACTCTTTGTGACCTCATTTTGGTATTCTCTAGGTAAAGATACTGGAATGGTTTGCCATTTTCTTCTCCAATATATTTTATAGATGAGAAACTGAGGTAAACAGGGTTTTTCCCAAGGAAGGAATTTGTTAAGTGTCTAGTATGTGCCAGTGTAGCTAAATGGCACAGAGGAGAGAGCACTGGACCTGGAATCAGGGAAACTCAAGTTAAAAATTCAGCCTCAAATATTTATAAGCTGTGTGACCAGGGACAAGTCATTTAACTCTGTTTTCCTCAGTTTCCTCATCTATAAAATGAGCTGGAGAAGGAAATGGCAAACCATTCCAGTATCTGTGCCAAGAAAACCTCCCCTAATCTCTATCACATTATCCTCAAAACAGCTATGATATAACTCATCAAAGCCAATTCTGGAGTAGCATAACCCTAAAAAATAATTTTTCAGTCCAAAATAACCTAGAAGGCTAGCACAAAAGAGATATCGAACCAGGGTAGAAGTGGAGCATAAACCATCACACCAAAGCAGGACCCCCTCATCAACAAGCCTTGGGGGGGCGGTGTATAAATCAGCAGCAAGACTTTGGGAACTCTCAGGCACAGATGTGAAGGGGAGGTTGGATGACTGCTCAGAAGGAGATTACAGGGCTCCCTTTGCTAGCTCTGAATACAAGGCTCTTATCATATTGCCCACGTACAAATCAGGTTGCAGTCCTGGGTCACAGTCTCAAGGTGAGGAGGAGCACTAGCACACAGCAATGCTTGTGGTCACAGGGCACCAGGGAACCCTGGCCATAGCTCCAAGGGGGGAAATAGTGCTTGTGGTTACTCACAGACTAGAGCATAGGCTGGGAGAGTATTAAAATGGGTATTCAATGAAATAGAGGACTGTAGAAATAGAAGAGCCACAGTCAAAAGAACACAAGATTTAGCAGCTTCTACATTAAAGGTTTGGATAGCCTAGAATATGATATTCCAGAGGGCAAAGGAAGTAGGACTTTGACCAAAAATCACTTACCCAGAAAAACTGAGTATAAACCTTCAGGGGGGAAAAATGGGTATTCAATGTAATAGAAGACTTTCAAACATTCCCCATTAAAAAAACCAGAGCTGAATGGAGAATTTGATTCTCAAATGCAAGACTCACGTGAAACATAAAAAGGTAAACAGAAAAGAGAAATCAAAAGATATTCAATAAGGTTAAACTTTTTACATACATACATACATGGGAAGATGATTCTTGTAACTCCTAAGAACTTTTATTATTATTAGGGCAGTTAGAAGGAATACAGAGACAAAAGGCAAAGGTGTGAGTTGAATATGAGGGGATGTTATAAAAAAAATTAAATTAAGGCATGAGAAAGAGAAATGCATTAGGAGAAGGAGGAAGGGAGAAATTAATCGCACATGAAGGAGCTTTTACAGTGAAAGGGAAGAAGGGGGGACAGGGGTTAGGAAAAGGAATCTTCTCATTAGAATTGGCTCAAAAGGGAAGAACATACACAACCAATAGGGTAGAGAAATCTATCTTACCCTTCAGAAAAGTAGGAATGGAAGGGGATAAGAGAAAGGGGGTGACAGAAAAGAAGGTAGTTTGGGGGATGTGGTGATGATAAACTAAATACTTTTGAGTTTGGGGAAAAAGAGAGAAAAGAATAAATGAGGGTATGAACACGGTCAGGATAATAGTGAAAAAAGATTTTTACAAGCCTCTCTACTAAAAGGCCTCAGCTACATGGAGAAATGGGCTGAATGCATAAGAATACAAGTCATTCCCCAATTGATAAATGGTCACAAGATATGAATAGCAGTTCTCAAAGTAATTAAAACTATTGTCATGTGAAAAAATGCTCTAAATCACTAACAATTAGAGAAATAAAAATTAAAACCACTCTGATACCACTCCCCAACTATCAAATTGGTTATTATGACAAAAGAAGAAAATGACAAACTTTGGAGGGGATATGAGGAAATTGAGACACAAACAGCACTGTTGGGGGAGTTGTGAAATGATTCAACCATTCTGGAGAGCAATTTAGAACTAAGTCCAGAAGGATATAAAACAAAACATATCCTTTGACTCAGCAATACTAGGTTTGTATCACAAAGAGATAAAAAACAAAAGGGAATGGATCTATCTGTACAAAAATATTTAAAGCAATTTTTTTGTGATAGCAAATAATTAGGTAGTGAGGAGATACCCATCAACTAGGGAACTGGCTGAGTAAGTTTTAGTATATGATTTTAATGGAATACTATTGTGGTATAAGAAATGATGAGAGGAGGAGCTCAGAAAAACCTGGAAAGACTTACATAAAATGAAGCAGTGGAGTAAGCAACACCAGGAGAACCTTATACACAGTGACTGTGAACAATGAACAATTGTGAATAACTTAGCTATTCTCAGCAATACAATGATCCAAAACTGCATCAAGAGACTCATAAAAAAAATGCCATCTACTTCCAAAGAAAGAATGCATGGATTCTGAATTCAGTCCAAAGAACGAACTTTCACTTTCATACTTTTTTATTTGAATTTCCTTTCTCAAAAGGATTAATATGGAAAAATGTTTTACATGACTACATATGTAAAATCTATATGAGATTGCTTACCATCTCAGTGAGGAGGAGACAGGAAAAGAGATGGAGAGAATTAGAAACCCAAAATAAAATGTTGGAAACTGTGCAAATGTAATTGGGAAAAAATTTCAATTGAAAAAGAAAAAAAACCCTCAAGTGAGGTCCTAAAGAATGGGACATGACTGAAATGACTGAACAACAGTAGAATTATGTGTCAGAGACTATGCTAAGAGCTGAGGATACAAATATAAGCAAAAAAAATAAGTCCCTGACCTCAAGGAAGGGGTAAGATAACATGCAAAAGGGAGCTGAAAAGGGGCTGGGAAGAGGTCATAGGGATGAATGTACCCTGTTGGGGCTTGTTTTGAAGTCCAGAGAATCAGAAACATATCAGAAAGGAGAATGAAGATAGCACAACCAGGCATTTCTATAAAATGATGTCTCCAGTGGGAAAAGAGAAAGGTCTTGCAGTGGAATATTGCAAGGTGAGAAAGCCATAATAGAGGTTCCAGGTGCTGAGAGAAGTTCCAGACCAGCAATAAAAATGACATGATTTTGAAGTATGGAAAGTCAAGGGCAAGATTTAGCTCTACTGTAATGTAGTTTAAAATAACGATGCCACTTGCTGCATCCTTTGGAATTTGATTAATATCTATACAGTCATTATTAAAGCCTATAAGAGATTATAGTTTGATATAAAACATCACTCAACATCCTGTTGATGGTCATAAGCCTCTTTTGATCAATTCACTAGACTTCAGTCTGCAATCTACAGATTCTACTCTCAAGACTGCCAAAGTTGATACTGAGATGAGAGCAAAATGAATTTACTGATAATCTTTACCTTGAAAAAGAAAGAAAAAGATAATCAGTACATAATACAACACTCCACAACCTATGAGATCTTAACTCACATGGTTATCCTTGATTATGACCATAGCTGTTTATAATTTTTCTGTAAAGGCAATAGGTAGCTAAGGGACATGATGGATAAAGCAATCTTCCTGATTGTCATTCATAAGTCACACACTCAGGAGCTGTGTGACCCTGGGCAAATCACTTAATCCCATATGCCTCTGTTTCCTCATCTGTAAAATGAGCTGGAGAAGGAAATGGCAAACCACTCTAGTATCTTTGCCAAGAAAACCCCAAATGAAGTGATAAAGAGTCTGAAATGACCAAATAACAATTTTCTTGTAAACTCCCATATATTCTCTTGCTATGTAAAATCTCACTTCACTGTTTTACTTTTGTGAATTGTAAGTGTTATTACTGATTACTTTGAAGTGCATTATGAATTGAATGTCTTCTGTAATGTGAAGTGTTGTTCTAGTAACAAAATAGAGAAAGGGGGTAAAATGTTTTTAAACCTATAAACTAAGAGGATACAAAAGATATTTTCATTATGTGTCTATTACACCTATAAAATAATTCTCCTATTATTATAATATCATATATTATATTATATATAAATAAGTCTCATTATTAATATTAACACAGCAACAACTAATATCCCACTCTAATTTAAGCAGTGAAATTTATTATGTGAGCAGGAACCCTTTGGGACTATATTTTAATTTGATCTCCACTTGAATCCCAGTAAAAGCATTTGTATTATTGAATGAATAATTCAAAATTTTAACAGTTATCCACAATAAGTGATAGCTAGCACCTTCAGATGCTATAGCTAATTCTAGGTGGGTATAAATTTGGTGCAAGATGGAATGGATAATCTTATGAAGTCATCTTATTGATCCGGTTTTCCCATCATGCTCTTTCTTTTCTTATCTGTTAAACAAATGCAAAATCTTCAAGATTCTTTCTTGAACTGGAAGTGGGAGAGGATACCCAAATGCTTAATGGATATTGTAAGTATATTGTCTCCTAGGTGAGCTTGAGACTAGACCTTGGGTCCCTGGTCATTTCTTGTGTTTCTTCCTTGAGCATAGGTGACTATTAGCAATTATTGGAATTTGGGGGAGTGACTCCCCCAGGACTTTTGGGATGGCCAGGATTGAAGCTGACTGGCAGCTGGAGACTTTTACAGATGTACCCTTCTTGAAAAGATGAACATAAACAGGAAGAGTGCAAGCCATACCCCAGTTTGCAAAGAGATATGGACCCTGAGGGAGCTGTCTGAAACAGAACAGAGCAGAAATAAAGGGGAAATGACTATGCAGCATTCCACTAAGTGTCTCATGTTTTAACCTCCCAGGAGAAGATAATAGGGAGTTATAGGCTATTATATCATGTGTGAGTCTGGAAATTTATGATTATAAGGCTTCTGTGTTTTCAACATATCGTTTGTGGTGGAGGAAATAGATAGCTATCTTATACCTGATCCACATAGAAATTTTCTATTCTCTCTTGAGGATACCTTAAACTTGAGCCAAACATAAACTTTAATTAATTTTCCCCACAGGTCTAATGTGAGGACATAAAGTCAGGTATAAGAAGGACTATGAACCCCTCTTTTGAGAAGTCAGACCCATAAGCTAGTGTAGGCAAGTCCAGAGCATTCCTCAAACCTCCTGAGCCCAGTGATCTTTAGTTGCTTGTAGGTAGTAACATAATAATATGAGGAAACTTCTTTGCTGTGGGCTAGGTCATTTGTGGAACTGGGGTAGTCTGAGATAATCCCCACATTTCCAAATGAAGACCGTGGAACAGACCTGGAACAGTTTGTGTAAAATTAGTCTCTAGGTAGATTGACCTGAAACTTTGCTGTGGTACTTTTGGCAAGGAGGCATATAAGAAGAAAAAAAAAAAAGAACTTGGAATGGGAACTCCAGAGACTTACAAGAACTTGCCTGAAGATTAATTTTTATTTCTTTGTCAGTGGTTTTTATCTCTGTTTTTTATCCTCCTATGGGCTGCTTTTTACTGCCTTGGCATCTAATTTTACATGGAGGTTTCTGACGAGGGTTTTATTAAAGGAATTACTCCCTAAGCCCTGAGTGATCCATTGCCCTAAAATAGAACCACAACTAGAACATTCTCAGAGATATATTCCTATGAAGGATGTCCTCAGTTCATGTACAGATTTTGTACGGAGGACACAGTAGCCATATAGATCATTAGTTATTGTTGTTTTGGTCACCTTTTTAAATATTAATAGGGCATGGGATTTTTCCAAGTCTTTGACATCTTTTCTCCCTTCAGATATCATGTATATTGGTCACTGAACACCTTCAAAACTGTCATCTCCAGTATGAATCTCTTCTATATGTATACTTGATGCAATCTAATTATTTCTTCTGAATTTCTTCTCTGTAGTGCCATATCTGTGTTCTCTATGAACATATCTGAAACAATGATAGGTGTTCTGTAGCAGTGTGATGGGAAAAAGATTATTATAATGACTTTTGCTGTCTTTTTCATTGTTCTTATGCTTCTAACATTCCTAATTTCATTCTTTAATGCCCTTGGTATGATACATAGTAGGTGTATGCTACACAATAGGTAATTGACAAATGTTTTCATAATTATTTTTAATCATTTAAAGACCACAAAGATAAATATTTATTGAAACCCAAACTGCTTCTCAAATATTTTCTTTTGGAAATATTTTCATTGTCCACTGTCCACCAGATCACTTTATATATATTCATATACATCCTTTTGCCCATCTATTTAAGGCAGAGACAAAGAAAGGATAAAAACAAAAATGTAATAGTAGAAAAATCAGTTGTGAAGCCTTTTGAGATTAGACAGTATTTCATCTTTTCTTTACTAGATATGATGAATGCTAATTTACCTAGATTTTAGCAAAGCTGTTGATAAAGTATATCATCCTATTCTTGTAAAGAAGGTAGAGAGATGTGAACTAGATGATAATAAAATTAGATGAATTCACAACTGGATGACTATCCACTCAAAGAGTTATTGTTAATGGTTCAATGACAATATGTCAGGAGGTCTCCACTGGAGCATTTAGGACGAGGAAATCTGTCCTTTATTCTTTTTTTTTTTACCAGGGTATGGACACCATTCTTGCTACAGCTTCTTAGAGCCACAGGTGAGAGCTGCATGAAAAGTAGAATCTAAGGGGAATGAGCAGCCCTGAAAAGAGTCTGTCAAGCCTTCATACCAGAGGTGCTAGTCCTTTCTGAACACCCCATATATAATAAGTTGAAATTTGTATCCTAAATGACGTCATTACAAGATCCTAATTTCTTAAATTTTTCTCATTCAACTTCTTTCTGGAAGTAATATTTATCATTGAAATATCCAACAGCATAAGAAGATAAGTAGTATTTACTGAGCACCTACTATGCTACAAGTCTCCATACCTACTTGTTTACCATTTAACAAAACCATGTATTTCTTTATCACTTCAGAACAAGATTAACATGTGCATTTCTCTCCTCCTTCCCATTAGGCATCAAATAGAATATGTACAGAATCTAGTATAATAGAATAGCTTGCACTTTCATTACTGCTTTAAAATAAAGCATTTATATCTTCAAAATCATTGCACCAGAGCTTAGGACTTACAGTACATGAAGCATTTGGGTTAAAAGACCTCATCAGGAGATAATCAACAACGTAGGCTTCTGGTCATTTCAGATAAGCTTCAAACCACTTGAGAAACAGGGTCTGAAACATAAGGAGCAGAGAATCACCAAATGCTTGATCAAATCAAATGCAAGCAAGACTGTTTCCCAATAACAACTGACATTTATGTCATAATTTTGAGGTTTACAAAGTACGTTGTGTACATTATCTCATTTAGATTTCATAATAACCTTTTTGAAATAGATACTTGAAGTATAATTATCCTCATTTTACCAATTAAGAAACAGGCTCAGAAAAGTCACATAATTAGTTCACAATGGCACTAACAGTATCAGAGCCAGGACTAGAACCCACATCTTTTCATTCCCCCGAATCAGCTCTTTTTACTGCACTATAATACCTCTCATCAATTGCCTCTAGTGTTCCCCTTGCCTGGAGGAGTGGAAAGAAGAAGGGCAAGGTCATCTTGTTTCATTATCTCATTCACTGAGATATATCATAACAGAACCTGGAGAAAATAGAGAATCAATATAAGGTTTAGGGTATCTAGATGATGTAGTGGGTAGAGCACTGAGTTTTGAGTCAGGAAGACTTTGTGAGTCCAAATTCAGTCTAAGACACTTAACTAGCTGTGTGACCCTGGGTAGGTCACATAACCCTGCTTGCCTCAGTCTTCTCATCTGTAAAATAAGTTGCAAAAGAAAATGGCAACTCACTCCAGTATCTCTGCCAAGAAAACATCTAATGGAGTAACAAAAGAATCAGACATGACTAAAATGAGTGAACAACAACAACAAATTCCAAGGTAGGCTGTAATTGATTTTTCTGAGGGTTTGATTGTGTCTGTTGCTAATTTCCACAATAAAATGTATTATGTAGTGCTGTATGCTGGCTCTTCAATAAAGACTCCCATTGCCCTAATACTCAGGTGCTTGAGAAACCTAAGTAGGAATGATGTTTTTGAGCAAATGTGCTTAAAAGAGATGGAGTTTGAAGGGAACCTTTAATTTTTTAAAATGTCAAAAAATTGCCTCTTTTTGATTGATGATCTATTACATTGTAGAATGTGTTTTCCCAAACTTGGGAGCCATTTAAAAATCTTATGTACAGATAAGGTTTTTTTTTTCCATTCAGAGCAGTGAAAAGAGGACTTATAGGAGTTGTCATGGCAACTTATCAAGCTACAGTTCTGCTACTTTTCTGGGTATGGGTATAGAATAGGGAGAGCAAGTAATTTGGGTTGATATTGCAACAAGGGACTGCAATCCCAGAAATTGAGTTAATCAACAGCTTAAACCCCTATAATTTCTCTCACTGGTTATTTAACCTGCAGGGGAAAGATAGGTAGCAAGAAGGCATAAAGGATTTAATTTGAACTCTAAAAATGCAAATACTATTCAGTTGCTGGTTCTGATGGGGAGGAGGTAGCCAACAGAGACCATAGGGAGCTGGCCCCTCCTGAAGAAAAACCAAGCTCTTCCAGGGAAGATAAAGACTCAGATAATTATAGGGGTCAGATGCATTTATCATGACGTGGAGGTCTAAAATATCTCTAAGTCTCACATTCCCCCAGAAATCCGGTGTGATATATCTTCAGAAACTTCCTTGCTACCATTTCCTTCTCTTTAACCTTGAACAGGGAGTTCCAACCTTAATTAAAAAGTGTCAGGATGGAGAACATTAGGAAATATCTCTCAAGTTGCTAAGCAATGTAAGGGGGGGAAGAGGTTAAATTTAAAATTTAAATTTAAAAGAGTTGGGCCTAATTATTTGAGTGTGGTCACAAGGAATTTATAGTAATTCCAAAGAAATTTATTTACAATTTATTTACAAAATGTAGAAAGAGTGAAATAACAAAAATCAGAGAGAGGACAGGATAAAATATCTAGCCTAAGCACTAAGTAATTTACTTCTTGCCCCTAGCCCAGCCTGGGCAGGGAGAATTGGTTCTTAGCTGGCCTCAGCAAAGCTGAGGAACTGGAGGAAAACTCTCTCATGAGGTTAGTCTCTCCTGAGGTCAGTTTCTTCAGAAAATATCTAGGAAAGGAGTCAGCTCTTTCACTCACCATCTGTCAGTCCAACAGTCTCCTCAGGAACAGGGTCTCATGTCCAGTCAGCAGATTTTCTCCTTCAGCCTCCACTTTTTAGAATGAAGAAGAGTGCCTCACAGGAAGTGGCCACTCCTTTTAAAGACTCTTCTTTTGCATCACTTCCTATGTCTTCCTCCACTTTTCATGTGGACAAATCATAGTCTAAAACCTTGCTTAGGACTGTCCAGGAGGCAGTCAGTTGATTCTGATTCATCTCCCACTATTGCACATGTTGGTCATAGACCTTCCACTTAATGATTAAGTGGGATATTTACATTTTTGGTGATTAGATCTAAAAATGGGCAGATCTTCCCACTCAACTTTAAGTAGAGTGTTCTAAAAATAGGCAGGGGTTACAATTTAATCTTCACAGCAACATAACCTGAGAACCCACCAACCCACAAATCTGTAGAAAGTCCAATTCACTGTCACTGAGTGGTAGCCACATTCTGTATCCTTTAAACCAACCTGGATTTGTATACATGAATACGTTCATCTTCCCTTCAAACATCAGTACTCCTAGATATGCTTTTGTTATAAATTCAGAATTTCCAATATTTATGTGTTCACATGTTATCTATCAGCACCATTGCACTCGTTCACCATGGAAGACATGTACCTTATATTCAACTTCTTTCTTTTTTTTTTTAACTCTTACCTTCCATCTTTGAATCAATGTTAAGTATTGGTTCTAAGGCAGAAGAGCGGTAAGGTCTAAGAAATAAGGGTTAGGCAACTTGTCCAGGATCACACAGCTAAGAAGTGTCCATGGCCATATTTGAATTTAGGACCCCCAAACTCTAAGCCTAACTCTATCCACTGAGGCACCTAGCTACTCCTCCACTTCATTAGTTTATATAGGATAAGTTCACTAATCACACTAATACGTTTAAAATAAGTTCATGCTTTTTCTACTATATCATTCAAGTCCAGATAATCTTACCTACCCCCAAAATGTTGTTATATTTTTCTTCCAAGATTTATGGAAAGAGATTATAAAATCTACAGGGTATGTAACTTATCTAATATATCAGTGATCAGACTATATGACCAATAGTAATAATCTCGAGTATTATTTTCCATCAAAATTAATGATTGTTGGCTTTAAAAATTCCAAAAGGTTTGAAACAATTGAGTAACTTCTGTTGCTGTTGCCAGCAGCTCTGATCCTGGTTTTGTTATTTAGAGCTATAATGAAATATATTCTGCAGGAACAGTAATAATGAATTTTGCTCCTCTGGAAAATTTACAGTGTTGAAATCATGTTAACAGTTTGTACTGTATAACAGTTGTTTTCATGAGCAACATGTAACTGACATTATGGAGTGCATTTAGGTATAATGAATAAAAAAAGTGATTGGTTTTTTAATTATGAGAAGATGCTCACATCTTTTGGGGTTTATTGGAGGCTATTTGGTGTTCTAGGAATTAATCCATGAGGAAAGCTGGTTTTGTGGTTTCAAATTAGAGGAGTGAAATGTGAAATTATTGAAGGCAATGTAAAAGGACTTAGATGTGGAGGAAGGGAAAAAAAGAAAAGAAGTAAACATTTATCAGGTGCCTACTATGTGCCAAGCACTGTATTAAGCTCTTTACAAAAATTATTTCATTTGATCCTCACAGCTGTAGGAGGTAAGTACTAATATTTGAGAAAACTGAAGCAGAGAAAGGTTAGGTAATCTGCCCAGAATTACACAGCTACAAAGTAAGTGTGAACAGGTCTTCCTGACTCTAATCTCAGTGTTCTATCCACTATGCCATCTAGCTGCTAAGTAACCTGGTGGTATTTGTGGTGAAGGAATTAAGGAGATTAGGACAGTAAATGGCTAATTATGGAAACTGAGTGAACCTCACATTAAATCCATCTTGTGACTCAATTCTGAAGCTAGTTTGTTTCTTTTCTATTCAATTATGAGTCTAGTTCCAATTCTGTTCTGTAAGAAAAGTTTATTTAACTGAGGGAATTAGAAAAAAACCTTATTGCATTGTTCCAGCCTAACCCTAAGTGGCTGGGAAATTAGACCACTTGTACCTACTATTTATAGACCTTTAATCAAGGACCTAGGTTATGCTGATAAAAAATGGAGTTAGATCCTAAGACTAACTTGAGTTTTCTCATAAGTGTATATCTCAAGCAACCCATATGTCTTTTCTAAAAGCTGGCCCCATACTGATCAATTAGTTATTGTTTCCATGATCCTTTGATTGTTTACAGATACCTGGGGAGAAGTAAGACACTTCTTTTTCTTGAATTCAGGACCCCTCTCTCATTGAACAGAGCAAAACGAGGAGAGAGGAGAAACAACAACCCTGATATAGCTGGATTTATCTATCTGCCTACCTATCTGCCTGTCTTCTTCCCTTCTTCCTTCCTTCCTTTCTCTTTCTTTTTCCTTCCTTCCTTCCTTCCTTCCTTCCTTCCTTCCTTCCTTCCTTCCTTCCTTCCTTCCTTCCTTCCTTCCTTCCTTCCTTCCTTCCTTCCTTTCTCTCTTTCTCTCTTTCTCTCTTTCTCTCTTTCTCTCTTTCTCTCTTTCTCTCTTTCTCTCTTTCTCTCTTTCTCTCTTTCTTTCTTTCTTTCTTTCTTTCTTTCTTTCTTTCTTTCTTTCTTTCTTTCTTTCTTTCTTTCTTTCTTTCTTTCTCTCTGTCTTTCTCAGACACATGCACACATACACACACACACACATGCATGCACACACAGTCAATGTTTGGGAGGCTCCAGAGGAAAGCATGAAAGAGCAGAGATATTATTAGACTGCCTAACAAATTGAAGGTCTACAGAGCCAGTGTGCTGACCCTTTAATTGCATATCTATGAAACCTGAAGAGTATACCAGTCTCATGGCAGGAAATTGAATTTCTTCTTTTTGAATTGTCTCAGGAATATTCTGAGGATCATCAGCCAAGAGAAGGAGAAGGTACCGGACATTGAGGTCCATTCTCAAGTTGAACTGCCAAGCATTTAGATCCTACTGCAGAGAGCACAACACTGATGGTTGGCTTTGTAGTTCAAATACCAAACACACATTTGCCTAAAACACTATTTTAAGAACTCACACAAGTGTTCATGTGCAGGTCAGAAGAAGCAATACTAGGTCTCTCTCAGAGTCTCTCTGAAGAGCTTTAATATCAATTGTGAGAAACAGGAGACACTGGCAGTGGGCCATCCAACATGAAGTACTTGCATTAAAGAAGGCACTGTGCTCTATGGCCAAATAAGAATTGTAGGAACTCAAAAGAAACATGAGGTGCAAAAATTTAGAAACAGCTCCAGCACAACTGTTCATATGACTATTTGTGCCCATCCTGTGGAAGAGTCTTCTGAATTCATAGTGATCTGACCAGCTACACTTAGACACACTATACACTGACCCCAGCATAATGATGTCATTTTGATCTTTTTTGAGGTTGAAGAACAATACTCAATATACTTATACATGTATGTATGTACAAACAAAAACCTTTATATGTTTATACGTGGATATATATCCACATGTATCCACATCTGTCCACAGACATATTTTCAATTGCTTTTTTTACACATAGGGTTGTATATGTATGCATGGGTGTGTATGATGCATAGTTGGTCATCTCTGCTGCCTGATCTTATTTAGAGGGTGGAATCATTCTACAGATAACTGGCATGATATAAGAGTTGGAGATCCAAAGCAGAAGGGAGTTGGGAGTTAAGAATGTGTTCTTGTTCTGGAGCTTTATTACCTGATTAACAATCTGCTTCAAGCAGAGGCTAAAAGCAAGCACACAGATGAAAGAAGACGTTGGGGCTGGAAAAGATTAGCAATTAATGCATGGGGAGGTGGTAGAAAGTGCTGCCCGCTGAGTCTGGAGGAAGGAATAAACAAACTCACAAGCCATGTTTGCAGGAAAAAACATTCCAGGGCTTACCCTCTGTGATAGGAGCAGCAGCTTCATTATCTCTCCAAAATAGAGAAAAGTTTGAAAATTTGACTCACAGTTTCACATATTCTTTGCTGTGCAAGGGAGTGGATGGTTTGCTTTCAGAATCTTGACTTTCATTTGCCCATTAAATACTTTATTTTGCACACAAAGGTACATACCAGCTCTGACTAGTCAGAGAGAAATGCCACCTCTTTCATTTTGAAAATTCACCATTACATGAACTTAGGCTATATAGATATATGATGACAAACCTATGACATGCATGTCAGCACTGACTTGTGTAGGCATTTTTAATAACATGCTGCTGCATGTGGGCTCAGGGCCTGGGAGCCGCCTGGCCCTGGGGGGGGGGGGGGGGCGGGTCAGCACATACCAGTTGGCTAGGACCTGTAGGACTCCGGTAGGGGCAGGGTGGGGCCCGGCTGGTGGAAGACTGGGCGGGGCTCCAGCCCAAATGCAATAGAGTTGTTCCTGGAACTGATAACCAGACACTTTTAGTGTCCTAAAAAATATAGCAATGGCTTTACTCACAATTTTTCCCTCTACATACTTTTGTGAGACCTTATTCTCAGCGTTAAATAATATCAAAACTAACAAAAGAAACAGATTGACAGATGAAGTTAGTAGCTCTTGCTTGGGCTTGAAGTGTACAAAATACCAACATTCAATTGAAGATTTTGCCAATGAAATTCTGCAACAAAAAAGTCACTAATAGGTTAGTTAAAGAATTCCCCACTCCCCCTCACCTATCTTAGTTCACAGCACAAGTTCACAAGTTAAGTAATATCAAGACCAACAAAAGAAATCAACTGACAGATAAACAAAGAAGTCACTAAGCAGGTAACTTAAATAATTAGTTTTTGTTTTATCAAATACCAGTTATATATTACAATTATACATTTTTGTTATTTAAACTATAAATATTGTGAAATTATGCTTTTTTTTTCTCAAGGTAATATACCACCCAAGTTATGCTTAGTTTTTTGGTGAATTTTGACACACTAAGCTCAAAAGATTGCCCATCATTGATATAGATCAAAATAAATTATCTGGACATAGGTAATGTAGGTTGGTTTTTGTTGTTGTTACTATTTACATTTGATTTTTAAAAGCTTTTGTTTTTCTTTCTTTTTCAATAGGTACAGAGAGGTGGAAGGGAAAGTAGATTTTTGTTCTTTGAAAAAAATTTAAATAAAAAAAGAAAGTCTCTTTAAAAAGAAGGATTTTTTTTTAACCTTCAGACTTAGAATCAATACTGTGTGTTGGTTCCAAGGCAGAAGAATGGTAAGGGTTGGGCAGTGGAAGTTAAGTGACTTGCCCAGAGTCACACAGCTGGGAAGTGTCTGAGGTCAGATTTGAACCCAGTATCTCCCAACTCTGAGCCTGGCTCTCAATCCCCTGGGTCACCTGGCTGCCCCTGGATTTTTTTTTTAAGGTGACTTTTCTAACTCTATCAAATTGGATACTTTGAATAGAGTTTTCTCCCTCCTTTCTTCTCTGGACACGTGTAAAGAGAGAGGAAACAGAATGAGAGAAAGAATTCCAATTCATTGCAATGGAAACTTTAAAAAATTGAGGGGAAACTAAACTCATAACTCAACATCTTTTTGAATGCAGATTTTAAAATTTTTATAGAAATGAGTTTAGACTTCTTTAAATACTATACTATCCTAATAAGGTTTCCTTGATTGTATACCCCTCCCCATATTAAAGTATTAAAGTATGGAATTTTTATGCAAATATATCCAGATTTAGGAGTGAGCTTACTTTCTTCTTGCCCTCTACTCATTATCTCTCAGAAACAGCCAAATACAGCAGAGATGAAATATTTGGAATGTGAGAATTTTGTTAAACCCTGTACTGACCATATCTGTGGAGGAGGAGGAGACACTGGCACTGGATCATCCAACACATATACTCACATGAAAGAAGGCATTGTGTAACGGAAAAGCAGTCATATTTTAAGGATGTAGCCCTATACAAGACTGGTAAACATATTTTATTGTCTTAAAAATGGTAGGAAATGATTTAATGACCAAAAGCCTTAAATCCAAGACAAGACTCCATTGAAATAAATTCCTGTATATACAGATCCATGGGGCAACTAGGTGGCATAGTGGATTGAGTATCAGGCTGAAGACCTGCATTCAAATCCAGCCTCCTTTGCCACTAGAAGAGCAGATTTCAACAGAGGAGGTAGCAATGGCCATAGTGGTTGTGGGCATGGAGGACACATGGGCTGTGGAGGCTTTAGAGGCAGTGGCACTCAAGGAGGATTCCCCAGTGGAGAGAATGGTGGTGGAGGGCACAAACTTTTCTTGGACGAATGAGTGTAACCAATGTAAGGCACCTAAGCCTGATGAACCTAAAGGGGAACCTGGAGTCTCTCATATGGGAGATAATTTTAGAGATGATCAGAGGGGTGGCAGAGGTGGCTATGACTGAGGCAAGGACCATGGGGGATTCTGAGGAGGTCAGGGTAGATGGGACAGAGGTGACTTTGGACCTGGCAAGATGGACCCAAGGGGTGAACACAAACAAGACAGACAAAAGAGACTGCATTAGCCTGGCTCAGGTATCTCTGGACCACCTTTCCTTCAAACCCCTACTGTTGATCCCCTTATTTTCTAACTTTCCTGCCCACCTTTGTATCCTTGTTTTGTGTTGGACATTGTAATTGTTGCCATACTCCTATCTCCCATTAAATGCCATTGTTTTAGTTATAAAAAAAAGAATTTTTGGCCTTGGAAAAATTTTACCATCTTATTGATACTCTCAAAGAAGGGAAATATCACATTATGTAGGTATGTGTGTACAGAAACTATTGTTTCTATGAATTTGAATTTCTATGAATAGTTTCTTTGAAACTATGAATTTTTGTTTTTTACCAAAGGCATATAAACTATAGTAAATAATAAATTGGCTTTTAAATTATTGAAAGCTTTGCCTATATTGCTTTCTGAAAGAGCTATGTGGAATTTATAAATCAATGTATTTAAATAAGAGCTTGGCTGAACAACTTATTTTTGTACAAAGGACTTAAGGGGAAAGTAAGAGAAGTAATAGTCTTTCCCATACTCACAGGACTCTCTCCTCCCACATAAACACCCTGATAAATGAGAAGATGGTGACCATCAATTATGATTATGAATTCTGTGGGCAATAATTGCATGATTATTTAAGTCGAGTATTATATTCAAACTTTTCTTACTTTCTAATTTCCTATTCATATGATATCAGAAATGAGGCAAAATAATGAAATAGCAGATAGACATATTTTATGCCTCTTTAAATGTGGACACACATATTCACATACATATACAGATCTGTATATCTGGCTATTGATAATATTTTACAATTGCTATAACAATGATGCCATGTATAAAGAAATTTACTCTCATACCTAGACATTCACTCCATTCTGAAGTTTGCTAGAAAGAGTCCACACCATGAGTAACAAAATTGCTTTCATCTTAAAATTTTTCCTATCCCACTCCTTTTATCTTCTGGCTCTCACTGAGATCTGACTCCCTCCTGATAACACAACTTCCCTGGATTTCTTTCCAACTGTGGTAGTACTTTCATTCATTCTCTCAACTCACTTATTGTGGACAGAGTTGGAATACCCCCTTGACATCCCTTTACACTTCCAAGCTTATCTTCTAATATCATCACTCAGTCATCTCACCTCCTTTGAGCATTACTCACCCAATACCTACTACCCAATCAAAAATCTGGTAGCTATTATCTACAGACTTCCAAGACCCGTCTTTCTTCAGTGAGTTCAGTGCCTGACTCACAATCTTTCCCTCCTTCCCAATTCCCACCCTTATGCTAGGAGACTTTAACATATGCATTAATACTCTCACATATTCCATGTCTCTTTCATTCCCTTAAAATTCATTTGATCCATCCATTCCCAACATTCTATACCTCTCTTCCCCTTTTTGCCTAAATACCCTGAGAAGACCATCTACTGTGGGAGCCTCCAATTTCTCTCTTTTTTTATGGTCTGGCATTTAACCTGATTATTCAACTGAACCTGTTATCTTCAAAATTACCAAATGATATCTTAGTCACCAAATCCTTTAGCCTTTTCTCAGTCCTCCTATTTTTTTACCTCTCTTCAGACTTTTACACAATTAGCTTCTTCTTCTTGATATTCTCCTCTCTCTTGGTGTTCATGACACTGCTCTCTTCAAGTTTTCCTCCTACCTGTCTGACCATTCTATCTCGGTCTCCTTTTTTCTCTGAATCTTTGTTCAGGTTGAGCCCACTTATTGTGGGAATTTTGCAGGACTCTTTTCTAGACCCTTTCCTTCCTCTCACTCTTAGTTATCTCATCAACCCCCATTAATTCAACACAAAACTGACCTCTTTGATGTTTGTCCCATTAGAAACTCCATCTCCTTACTCTAGGCATTTTCAATGGATATCCCCCATTCCTGGAATTTTTCTCCCTCCTCTACTTTGTGGTTTCTTTGGCTTTCTTCAAGTTTAAGCTAAAATCTCACTTTCTAAAAGGAGTCTTTCCCAAACTTCTTAATGCTAATGCCTTCCTTCTGTTGATTATCTCCAACATTTTATTTCATATATATTATTTGTACATTGTTGTTTCCATTCTGCCCTCCCCATTAGACTGTGAGCTACTTGATAGCAGAGACTGACTTTTGATTTCTATTTTAGCACAATACCTGTCACATAATAGGTGTTAAATGTTTATTGACTAACTAACTAACTACCAGGGACCCCATACCACTATAAGGAATCTTCAACAAATAAACATTTGGATCCACAAGGAATAGAAATTTGCCTATAAGAAGTTAGTATGAAGCTTTTGAAACCTCAGAAACATTCACAAGTGCCAATCCAAGACTGTAATTTCTTCATAATATTTATTAATAATAGCTAATAGTCATATAGCACTTTAAGACATGCAAAGGTGTCATTTATTTTTATTTTAACAAGCCTGGGAGGTAGTCACTTACCTATTTAATCTGCATTATACAGATCAGGTCAGGATAGATGAGTGTGCACAAAGATATTTGTGTGTGAAAGAGATTTAAGTGGAAAAGTCAATGCACAGAGACAGTCCCACTCTCTTGGCATTGGAAGCCTGGGTCCAGTGGCACGAAAAAATTGTTACGTCTAGAGACTTCCTCAGCTGCATTGGATGGCCGTGTTGTCTTTTGTGCTCCAACACACCCTAAGCACTCCACAGTGCCTTGCTGCGTCGCCATCTCAGCCGTTGAACCTTCTTATTGGTTTCTTTCGCCTGTTCCGCCAAAGCAGTCTTCACATGCTGGGTGAGCAAAGCCCTGGTTCACCAGGGGTCGATGACCTGATGGCTACCCTCACAAGGTTTAGCCGGCCTGTCGAAGCCGTTGCCCGGGGTGTGGCCGCTGCCACATGCTAGCAGCTACTGGGAGCCACAAGTGAGAGCTGGGTGTCAGGTGGGGGTTAGAGGCTGGAGAGCTGCCCTAGGAGGGCACGACAAGCCCTCCATACCAGAGATACTACACCTCCCTGAGCACACCCATACATCCCAGACGGGATCCCAACCGAGGTGTACAAGGCCTTAAATGGAAAGGCGCTCCAGGCATTCCACATAGTGCTGACCAGCATATGGGAAGAGGAAGACATGCCTCCAGAACTTAGAGATGCCTCCATCGTAGCCCTATACAAGAACAAAGGCGCACGAGCAGCCTGTGACAACTACAGAGGCATCTCACTACTCTCCACTGCTGGAAAGATCCTCACCCGTGTTATACTCAACAGACTCCTGTCATCTGTTTCAAAGCAGAACCTGCCTGAATCACAATGTGGCTTCCGACTGGATCGCAGCACCATCGACATGGTCTTCACGGTGAGGCAAATGCAGGAAAAATGCCTTGAGCAGAACCTGAGTCTCTACATTGTCTTCATAGACCTGACAAAGGCATTCGACACAGTGAACAGGGACGCATTGTGGGTGATCCTCAGCAAGCTTGGTTGCCCAGCAAAATTCATCAAACTGATCCAGCTCTTTCATGTCGACATGACAGGGGAAGTCCTATCTGGTGGAGAGACTTCCGATCGCTTCAACACCTCCAATGGCGTGAAACAAGGCTGTGTCCTCGCTCCGGTACTCTTCAACCTATACTTCACCCAAGTATTAAGACATGCTGTGATGAATCTAGACCTGGGCGTCTACATCAAATACCGACTGGATGGCTCACTATTCGACCTTCGCCGCCTGACTGCAAAAACAAAGACAACAGAGAGACTCATCCTGGAAGCTCTCTTTGCAGATGACTGTGCTCTCATGGCCTACCAAGAAAATCATCTCCAAACCATTGTGGACAGGTTCTCCACCATAACAAAACTGTTTGGCCTGACTATCAGCCTCAGCAAAACAGAGGTGCTGTTCCAACCTGCACCAGGGAGGCCAACGAACCAGCTGTGCATTACAATCGAGGGCACGCAGCTTCCTAACGTCAACACTTTCAAGTACCTGGGCAGCACCATCGCCAACGACGGGTCCCTAGACCACGAGATCAATGCCAGGATCCAAAAGGCCAGCCAGGCACTCGGGCGGCTGCGCTGCAAAGTCCTCCAACACAGAGGTGTAAGCACTGCAACGAAGCTCAAAGTGTATAATGCAGTGGTCCTCAGCTCGCTCCTGTACGGTTGTGAGACATGGACACTGTACCAGAAGCACATGAAACAGCTGGAGCAATTCCACCAACGCTCCCTCCGGTCAATCATGAGGATCCGATGGCAGGACCGAATCACCAACCAGGAAGTCCTCGACAGAGTCAACTCCACCAGCATCGAAGTCCTGGTCCTCCAAACCCAGCTACGATGGTCTGGACACGTCATCTGCATGGACCCACAGCGAATACCAAGACAGGTATTCTACGGTGAACTGTCAGCTGGACTCAGGAAACAAGGCCGACCAAAGAAAAGATTCATGGATCAGCTAAAGTCCAACTTGAAGTGGGCTGGCATTACACCGAAGCAACTAGAACTTGCTGTCTCTGTCAGAAGCAGCTGGCGAACCCACATTCACCATGCCGCCACCACCTTTGAAGATGAGCGACGTCGACGTCTTGCCGCTGAGCGTGAACGCCGACACCAGGCCACAACCGCACCTCCCGTAACAACTGGCGTCCCATGTCCCACGTGCCACAAACTCTGCGCCTCAGCCTTTGGATTCCAAAGCCACATGAGGGTACACCGTAGATGAAACTGCACAAAGACAATAGTCATTCTCGGTCACCGAGAGACTACCACTATATACACTATACTATACAGATCAGGAAATTGAAGGAGATGGAGATCAGTGACTTGTCCAGGGTCATAGTAAGAGTCTCATTAATGAATGTTGATTAACTATTATTGTTGGTAAATATCTGAAGGAGGATTCAAATCTAGGTCTTCCTGAGTTCATTATTCTATCCACAATGCCATTTGTTGTTGTTATTTTAATTGTTTTCAGTCATGTCCAATTATTTGTGATAATATGGTGTTTTCTTGATAAAGAAACTAGCATGGTTTGCCATTTTCTTCTTTAGCTCATTTTTCAGGTGAGAAAATGGAGGCAAACAGGGGTAAGTGACTTATCCAGAGCCACACAGCTAAAATGTTTCTTAATCAGGATTTGAACTCAGGTCTTTCTGATTCTAAGCTTCTTGCTCTATCCACTATACCACCTAGCTGTCCTTCTATGCCACCTAACTACTTTTAACTACTAGCTTCTAATGACTAACATGTATTCATTTTCATGTAAAAATTTAAAAAAATGTGACTTCTTTACTTTTCTGATTGCTAATGAATAAAATTGTTGTTTGGGAATTTATGAAACAGAAAAAGAGCTGAAAACTCTTAGAAACTCAATCAATACAAAATGAATATCTCACATGATTTTCAGGTATTACATTACAATTGTAAATCTGTTGGTATTAATGTTTATTCCTGAAACAACTGTATCCTGCATTAAGATATAAACATTGATTTATCTACTAGGTAATAAGAACTTTTTGAGATGATAAATATGATTGAATCTCAATTTGATCCAGGTTAATACAGTAGGACCTCATTTTATGTGACCAATATGTTCTAAAACCCTTCGCATAAATGGATTAATAAGTAAACCCCATTCTTATATGACCACATACCTTGGCACTTTACAACTTTTCTTAGGCTTATCAGAGCTACCAGCATCACTAATCTTGTACTTCAGGGCCATTATTAATAACTAAATAGCATTAATGAAACAAAGAAAAGCACAGCTCAGAGGGGATACAATTTGTTATAAGCAAGAACTTTAGACAAAGACTGATACAAGAGCTAATATTTGGCACAAAATAATGTAATGACTCACACTAACACTTCTCAGAGTGAGAATGAGTGTGATTGGGTGAACTGCTGGGAGACTTTACACCTCTTGGGAAATGGCAAGGATTCAATGCATAATTAAAATTTTTTATTTTACATATTTTTCTGCCTTTATTTTTTTTTAGTACCAATCATGTATACCTGAATTCACATGTATTTAAGTTTGTATAAAAACGAGATCCTACTGTACTTCTGAGTCCAATAATCCATCATGCAAGGGAAGATGCCAATAACCTGCACTGTCTGGCACCTCCAAATGTTTCAGTCAGGTCCAGGCAGGGGTTTGTGAAGTCTGTGTAAACTGGCTTACTTGAGTCAATTGTTAAATTCCCAGGGTGAGCATTTATGCCTTGGAAATCAGCTCTAAATCAGGACCTGAAAAATTATTTTGTTAATTGTCTAGACTTAAGAGAGCCATTTTAGATGAAGGAATCTTGCTCCAGAATGCTTATTATGTTCAGTCAGGTCTATTCCTGATAAATTCAGCTTAATATTATTTTAACCAGGTTCCTCTTTCTTTCACAGCAAATTCCTCTGACCATGGCAGGAGAATCTCACATGTCTAATGATGAACCTTATCCCTATCCCTACCAGTAATGGAGATACAGAGGTATGAAAAATTTCCTTGCTTCCATTTTTACCAGTTCCCATTTGTAGATGCCTACATGCTGTTGTTAGTAGTCTGCCCCCCTATCTTTGGGAACCAGAACATCCTTTGTTGGGGATATGGGGATCGATTATAGTCAACTGGGAATTCAGCCGGAGGTTACTTATGTACAAATTGGTCTTTTTCTTTTTAAGATCTTGACCTCTGTTTGTGGGTGGCCTCATCCAGCTTTATAAGTAAAGGCAATAAAGGTTTTATTTAAAAATTAAATGTTTTTATTAATTAAAAAATTAAAAATTTTAAGATTTAAAAAAATTTAAAAATTTAAAATTAAAAAATATATTAAAATTATAGAAAAATTAGATTTGCAATCAGGAAGACCTGAGTGTAAATCCTGCCTTGAATATTTACTACCTATGTGGTCTGAGGCAAGTCACGTAACCCCAGTTTCCCTGTTTGCAAAATGGAGATAATAATAGCACCTCTCTCTTAGGGATGTTGTGAGAATAAAATAACCTAATATTTAGAAAGCATTCTGCAACTATTAAAGCACCATATTAATACTCATTATTATTATTATCATCAGTAATAATAAGCCAGTGGGTGATGTTTATTTATTAGGCAAGATCAAAATGCTGATGACAATGGTTTAAGAGCTGAATTTCCTATAACAAGTGTTTCTTTGGCCAGATTCTGTAAGGCTGCCACCCAGATCAAAACCGTAATGCTCTGAGCTGCCTAGCCAACAAGAAGGTTCCTCCAAGATTTTATTAGGACCTCTCCCTGCTTCCCTACCTGCATTTTTTCTGCCACCTTAATTTGATCATTTTTGCTGCTCTTACATTCGTGGTGTTGCTCATGACCCTGTACTCCATGGTTCCTGCCCAGGGATTTTTTCCCCTTCCTGTTCCAGCTGAACTCAGAGCAGCCACTCCAGGTTGACAAGCCAGTTTTAACAGTTGGTAGCACCCCAGGTGGTAATGGAATGCCGAAGATTGTATGGAATGGCAGATGTCAGCGATCTCAATAGAAAGCATACCCTTCTTCCTAAATGATGAGTTGAGAAATAGGTCCTTGTTCCTAAGTGACCACTTTCAACGTTTGTTTCCACACTCTATTAAAGCTCTTTGACTAGGTAGAGGATGCCAGAGTGAAGAACTCAAACGAGCTGACTATTTTTCTCTCTTTTTGGCTGTTATTTTAAGAACTGATTAAGCAATCAGATGCTCACCGAAAATGACCCATAATCAGAGGAAAGAAACCTGACTCATAATAGTTTGAGGAAATGCTATTGATAAAGCTTCAAGGACTTATCAGAGCAGAAGCAGGCTAAATAATTTTTCACAAAAATATTGTGGAATTGTAGTGATTTTGCTATTGGAGTAAAAATTTTTATCATGAAGCAATATGCAAAGTCATGCCACCTTTGAAAAACTGATAATACAATGACACATGTAAAACCCAGTGGAATTGCTCGTTGGCTATGGGAGGGGGGACGCAAGAAGGGAGGGAAAGAACATGATTCATGTAACTATGGAAAAATATTCTAAACTAATTTATTAAATAAATAAAAATTTAAAAACTAATAATAAATTAATAAATGGAGCTGCCACATTGTAGGGTGGGGAAGAAATACAAAATGGTTCACTGGATTAGAGGACAGATAGATTTGGAACTGGAAAGGACCTTTGAAGGCACTGAGTCCAAAACCCTCATTTTGTAGATAAGTGAAACAAAGCATTTAAGAACTTCCGTCAGATCACACAATTAGTGTCTGGGATGTACTTTGTAAATATGTCCTGACTCTAGGTCTAGTGTCCAATGATTAACACACAAAATGGAACCAGAAATCCTTCTAATCAAATCAACTTAAGTAACTTTGTATCCCCGAAATTTTCCTTGTTGTGATTCAGATCTAATCTCGGCAGTTCAATAGTTCAGTGAACAGAGAGGAGACCTGGAGTCTGGAAGAGTTCAAATCTTGCTTCAGATATTTACTAGCTCTGTGATCCTGGGCAAGTCACTTCGTCTCTGTCTGCTTCAACCTTCTCCTCCCTTTCTCTGGGTCAGTGAGTATTCTCTGGCCTCTTGTTCTGAATGACCAATTCAGATCTTGTGCGTACATTACATACATTACAGGTAGAAAACATAGGAGAGCGACTGCTCTTGAGATTCTAATAGTGACCCTGTGAATGGCTACTACTGAAACTTTAACTCCTGAGCCTCCAGCAGTGAGCTTCCCAGGAATGCTCTGCCAGAAGATGAGCCTTTAGTAAAGGCATTTCCTAAGAGGGGGCAGTAATGAGAATTGAGATAAAATACCCCCACCAAAGCCTTAAGGGACACTCTTTCCTTCTAACACACAGAGCATCCATGGGAAGAGTGGGTTTAAAATGATATAAAATATAATGAAAGCAACGCACTATATAGGATATGCATGTGGCAAAGAGTGACTTAACTCCTGATACTTTGAGGGTTAGAATTCCCCTTTTTCCTCTTCAATCAATCAATCAATCAATCAACATTTATTAAATTTGGAACAACCTCCAGAAAGTGATGCAGAGTGAAAGGAGCAGAACCAGGAGAACATTGTACACAGAGACTGACACACTGTGGTACAATCAAATGTAATGGACTCCTCCATTGGTGGTAATGCAGTGATCTCAGAGGAATCTATGAGAAAAACCACTATCCACATTCAGAGGAAGAACTGTGGGATCAGAAACACAGAAGAAAAACAACTGCTTGAATATATGGGTAGAGGGAATATGGCTGGGTAGGCAGACTCTAAATGAACATCCTGATGTGAACACCAACAACATGGAAATAGGTTCTGATCAAGGACACATGTAATACCCCGTGGAATTGTGCGTGGGCTATAGGAAGGGTGGAGGTAGGGGAGGGAGGGATAGAATGTGATTCTTGTAACCAAGGAATAATGTTCTAAATTGACTAAATAATTTTTTTAAATTTATTAAACTTCAAGATAGTCCCTATCCTCAAGGAACTTACAATCTTCATAAGGTCTCATAAAAATTCTCTTGGGGCAGCAGCTCTAGCATTCTATACTGCCATGAAGGATTAAGCTCCTTAAAACTGCTTCCTTTCTCAGGTAACAATTTTTCAGTATAGCCTTTTCCTGACGTAGCTCTCTTCTCCTTTTGCATAGTCCCCTTTGCTCTCATCATCAGCCACTACTGCTTCATTGGAAACCATTTTTCCCTTTTTCTATGCCTTCCTAGGCTCTTCCTGTCTTTTGGAACCCTCAAGGCCAGCCCCTAAATATTTTTGAGATTGTTGTTCAGTCTCTTATTCAGGGAAGGAAATATAAAAAAGGAAGCACAAATCTAGGCTTATGTTTCCCTTATGGGCTCATGAGCACATGCTAGAAAATAGAAAAATGGGACCCCAGATGCCCTTTTCCCACGTAGCTCAAAATAGCCTTCATGTTTCAGAGGAGAGAGAGAGAGACAGACAGAGAGAGAGAGAGAGACAGACAGAGAAAGAGAGAGAGACAGACAGACAGAGAGAGAGGCAGAAGGGAGACTTTGCCCTTTTATATATCACTGTCTTCTACTTTAGCAGCTATTTAGGGAGCTTCTCAATATCTCTTATTGCAAGCCCTGGAGTTAGCAACTCTTTCTCTCAGCACAGAACTGAGGGACTCTTCATCATTTCATAATGGAAAGCCCTCAGCAATGAAGAGATGGAAGTAGATTGTTTCCTCTTTTCTCCTATCCTGCTAAGTTTCTCCATAGTGGATTTTTAACCATCCAGAATCTGAGAATACTCTAAGAAATGGTCTCTGTGGGTCAGTTCATTCATATTACATTTCTTTTCAATTATTTTTAATTTTTCTTTCATTCTCAGAATATCTATTTTTGTGTTTATTTATTATTTAAAATTTTGTTGATTTTTCTATCCTTTCTTCTGTACACTCAATCTATTAATTCTTTCTTTCTCTTTTCTGAACACAATTTTTAAAAAATATGTTCCCCCCTATGCTATCATCCAAAAGTTTCAGCATGTTTTCTCATTATAATTTTTTATACAAGTATCATTTCTCTGAATTGTTCTTTGACTCATTCATTCTTATATTATTCTCCATGTAAGTCTGAATACTTTCTTGAAATTCTTTTCACTGATTATAATTTTTATTGCATTGTGGTCTATAAAGAATGACTTTAATATTTCTGCTTTTCTGTATTTATGAAATTTTTATAATCTAGCACATGAGCAATTTTTGCAGCTACCAAGCAAAACTAAAATACATGTAGGCTTGTACTTTTTTTGAAATTCTTAAATTAGCATTTATTTTTATATATAATATAATATTATATGTAATGTAATAATAATAATATATATATTTGTTATAAGTATGAAATAAATTAGAATAAATATAATTATCCAAGAGAAACAAATTCTCTTATTAGTTATGTCCAAAAATCTATGCCTCATTATTTTTTCCCCTTCCTCCCATCCCTCCCCTCATATGTATATATGTATATATACATATAATATAATACATATTTCCCTGTTCATCATGTTGTACAATAAGATATATTGCTTACACTAGGGAAAAATACATGGAGGAAATAAATTGAAGAATGATATTTTTCAATCTGCATCAAGACTATTTCTTCTATGGCAGTGGCTATCCTGTTTAATCATGAGTTACTTGGAGTCACGGATCCTTGCTTTGTTGATAATAGTTAAGTCATTTGTAGTTGATTAGTATACATTGATGATTTAGAGCAATTTTTCATGTAGTTATAAATAGCTTTGGTTTCTTCATCCAAAAATTCCATTCAGATATTTTGACCATTTATCAATTAGGGAATGAATTACACTCATATATATATTTGACAAAGTTCTCTACATATTTTAGATATACCTCTATCTAAGAAATTGTCCACAAAATTCCCCCTCCCCAATTTATTGCTTTCCTTCTTATCTTGACTGTTAGGTTTTATTTGTACAAAAATTCTTCAATTTAATTATTAAAAAATTTCCATTTTCCATTTCATAATGCTTTCTATATTTTTTCATTCACAAATACTTCTCCTGCCCATAATTCTTTAATATGCTTCTTTTCCTTATAATTTGTTTATATCTCCCTATATTGATAAATGGTGTAAGACATTGGTCTCTAAATAGTTTCTGCCAAACTGCTTTCCAGTTTTCCCAACAATATTTACCAAATAGTAAATTCTTCTTTTAAAAATTTGGACCCTTAACTTTATAAAAAACAAGGTTACCATACTTTTTTTACAATTCTTTCTTGTATGTATATTCTGTTCCACTGATCTACTTTTCTGTTTCTTAGCCAATACAAGATAATTTGAAATCTGGTACTGGTAAAACTTCCTTCCCTAAAATTTTTTCATTATTTCTTTCAATATTCTTGATCTTTCATTTTTCCAAATTAATTTTTTATTATCTTTTCTAGTTCTATAAATAATTTCTTGGTAATTTAATTGAGATTTCACTGATTAAGTAGACGAGTTTAGGTAAGATTGTCATTTTAATTATATTGTGCTCTGCCCACCCAAAAACAACTAATATTTCTCCATTTCTCTAAATCTGATTTTATTTGTATAAAAAGCATTTTATAATTATGCCCATAGATTCTTGATGTTTTGGAAGACATACTCCTAGGTATTTTATTCTATGATTAATTTAAATAGGTTATCACTTGCTATTTCTTCTTACAGGACATCATTAGTAATATATAGAAATCCTGATGATTTACGTGTGTTTATTTTATTTTGTTTTATTTTTTTCTCTCCATGTTAAGTCAGTTTTAGGGAGAAATGGCAGTGGTGTGGCCATGGTGATGGAAAGACCATGGCCTGAGGGAATTTTGAGAGTCCTTTTTATCTCATTTGGTCAGCACAGCGTTGATTGAGTGGTTACTGTTATGGGGAAAATAGGCATTGTTTGAACCTAGCCCTGTGTGACTGGGAAATGGAACCATTTGTACTTGATGTTTGGAGATCCTTAACCAACCATCTAGGTTATGCTGACCAGATCCAAAAACTGATGTAAAGAATTTTCTCTTAATTATAAATATCAATCAACCTATATGTTCCTTTCTTGAAAGAATCTTGGCAGCAAATAGAAACCTCTTTTCCTGAACTCTGAGAATTGTATCTGTTCACTCTCTCCCTCTCAACTTGGAAAGTCCCTGGTTTATTGTGCCTATGATGACTGGCCTTTGTTGTAAAATCTTTCTACCCATATCACCCACATCATTGTTGTTATTATTATTTTCTTTTTTTTATTTGGTCAATTTCAAACATTATTCCTTGATTACAAAAATCATATTCTATTCCTCCCTCCCGTTCCCCACCCCTCCCATAGCCAACACGCAGTTCCACTGGGTATTGTATGTGTCCTTGATCAGAACCTATTTCCATGTTGTTGGTGTTTGCATTAGGATGTTCATTCAGAATCTACATCCCCAGTGGTATCCCCCTCAACCCATGTCATTAAGCAGTTGTTTTTTCTTTGGTGTTTCTACTCCCACAGTTTTTCCTCTGGATGTGGATAGTGTTCTTTCTCATACATCCCTCTGGGATGTTCAGGAACACTGCATTGCCACTAATGGAGAAGTCCATTACATTCGATTGTACCACAGTGTATCAGTCTCTGTGTACAATGCTCTCTGGGCTCTACTCCTCTCACTCTGCATCAATTCCTGGAGGTTGTTCCAGTTCCCATGGAATTCCTCCACTTTATTATTCATTTGAGCACAATAGTATTCCATCACCAACAGATACCATAATTTATTCAGCCATTCCCCAATTGGAGGGCATCCCCTCATTATCCAATTTTTTTGCCACCACAAAGAGCACAGCTATGAATATTTGTATACAAGTCTTTTTCCTTATGATCTCCTTGGGGTCTAGACCCAGCAGTGCTATGGATGGATCAAAGGGCAGTCAGTCTTTTAGCGCCCTTTGGGCATAGTTTCAAATTGTCCTCCAGAATGGTTGGATCAATTCACAACTCCACCAGCAATGAATTAATGTCCCAACTTTGCCACATCCCCTCCAACATTCATTACTTTCCATTGCTGCCTTGTTAGCCAATCTGCTAGGTGTGAGGTGATACCTCAGAGTTGTTTTGATTTGTATCTCTCTGATTATCAGAGATTTAGAACACTTTTTCATGTGCTTATTAATGGTTTTGATTTCATTGGCTGAAAATTTCCTATTTGTGTCCCTTGCCCATTTATCAATTGGAGAATGGCTTGATTTTTTTGTACAATTGATTTAGCTCTTGTAAATTTGAGTAATTAGACCTTTGTCAGAGGTTTTTGTTATGAAGATTGTTTCCCAGTTTGTTATTTCCCTTCTGATTTTGTGTACATTGGTTTTGTTTGTACAAAACCTTTTTAATTTGATGTGGTCAAAATTTTACATTTTGTGGCTCTTTCTAAGTCTTCCTTGGTTTTAAAATCTTTCCCTTCCCAAAGATCTGACATGTATCCTATTCTGTGTTCACCTAATTTACTTATATATAGTTTCCTTCTTTATGTTCAAGTCATTCCAATTGTTCTACATAATTTATTTAATATTGGAATTAGATGTTCTTTAAATGTTTGGTAAAATTCACTTGTAAAATCATCGGGTCCTGATGCATTTTTCTTAGGGAAGTTCTTTTATAGTCTATTCAATTTCATTTTCTAAAATAATTTTATTTAAATATTATATTTCCTCTTCTTTTGGCCTAGGCAATTTGTAGTTTTGTAAGTATTCATCCTTTTCACTTAAATTATTAAATTTGTTGGTGCATATTTTGGCAAAATAACTCCTAATAATTGTTTTTATTTCGTCTTTATTAGTGGAAAAATCACCCTTTTCATTTTTGATGATACTTATTTGTTATTTTACTCTCATTTTATAATTCATATTAATCGAATATTTATCAATTTTGTTAGGTTTTTCACAAACCAACTCTGTTTTCTTAATTGAATGGTTTTCTTAAAATTTTATTAAGCTCACCTTCAATTTTTAAGACTTCTGATTTAGTATGTAATTAGAAATTTTTAATTTATTCTCTTTCCAATTTTTAAAATTGTTTCTCAAATTCATTACTATGTTCTTTGTCTATTTTTAAAATATTTATTTTTTCCTTAATTACTGATTTTGTTATATACTATAAATTTGATTTGCTGTCTCATTATCATCATTTTCTTTAACAAAATCATTTGTTGTATCTATGATTTGTTCTTTAACCCACTCATTCTTTATGATTAGTTAGTTAGATTCCAATTAATTTTTACTCTGGGATTCCTGTGGAAAGGAAACTAAAACAAGTTCTGGACTTTCTGCCACTGTGTCGGAACAAGCAACAGTGGGAATATTAGAAAGAGAAGAAATTGACAAGACTGACAGTTGGTGGGGTAAGGGGCAACTGGGAGTGGCAGTTGGTCTTGTGACTAGCACTTCCTTCCTGGTGTGGGAAGTAGATGGAGCTTTCCTTCCCAGACTGGATAGAAGTTCCTCTACTTTCTTCAGCCCAAAGAGAGAAGCCCAACCAGCTCTGAAGGTCAGAACTTTTCTTGTTGCCTGCTGTCTACTGCTGAGATTTTGAAATTAAGAAAATTAGCACAGATATAGCATAGACAGGAATAAGAGAAACCCTCCACCAGCCTGTGAGGCCTGGCCTCAGCTCCAAAGCTGAGAAAGACTCAAATCTCATCTGGAGAAATCCCTCTTCCCTCTCCCTGATACCTCTCCAATCTGAACTGGTTATTAAAATTTATCTTATTTGAACATTTTAGTCAGATAAGAGGACTATCTTTTCAGGGGGCATAGAGGGAGCTGAACCTCAATTCAGTCATTCAACTACAAACGGTCCTTGTCAGACCCCTGTGAGGTGACCAAAGTCTGAGGAAAGGCTTGTCTCTCAGGAGGGTCCATGTTTACCTGCTCTGGGGGCATCTTCAGCATCAATCCATAGAGAAGACATCCCTTCATCCCCTATCATAAGTGGCCCATTTCTCAGACACCCCATTTTGTTCAAAAATAGCCTCTCAGCAGGGGGCATCTCTCTCCTTTTGCCTCACTGGCAGCCATATTCCCTTTCTCCCTTCAACTCCTCCATTCCCTGCTACAAATCTTCCTTATCCCCTGTTCTTCATATCCTCTCATCTTTCCCAATAAATATTACATTCCATGGTCCTTTATTAAATATAATTTCTATTGCATTGTGATCTGAAAAGCATGCATTTAATTTTTCTGCTTTTCCACATTTGATTATAAAATATTTGTCTTAATATAGTCAATTTTTGTAAAAGTACCATGTGCCACTAAAAAAAAGTACATTCCTTTGTATTGCCACAAAATTGTCTCCTGGTATCTATCATATCTAACATTTTATCTATCTCCTTAACTTCTTCCTTTTTAAAATTTTGGTTAGATTTATCCTGTTCTGAAAGGGGAATGTTTAAATACTCCACTATTATAGTTTTATTATCTTTTCTACCTATAATTCCTTTAGCTTTTCTTTTTAAAATGTGGATGTTATAACATTTGGTGCATATATATTTATTATTGCTAATCCTTCATTTTCTATAGTACCTTTTAACATAATATAGTGTTCTTATTTATCTCTTTTAATTAAACTTATTTCAGCTTTAACCTTATCTGAAATCATTATTAGTACTCCTGTTTGTTGTTGTTGTTGTTTTGTCATTTGAAGAATAATATATTCTACTCCATTCCTCTAGTTTTATCCTTTGTGTAACCCTCATTTTTAAATGTGTTTCTTGTAAACAACATATTGTTGGGTTTGGGTTTTTAATCCATTCTGCCAACTATTTCCATTTTGTGGATGAATCCATCCCATTCCCATTAAAAGTGTATTTCCCTCCATTCTATTTCCTCCACTTTTTTCCTTCTTTGCTCTCTTTTTATTTAATTTCTCCTCAGAATTATAATCTCATTCTAACCACTATTTCCCTAATCCTCACCTATTCTTTAGTCCTACCTTTATTTTCCTCCACTGAACCTTTTAAGATTTGCTCTCTTTTCTCTTCCTCTTGCCATCCTAGTTGTAAATTTATTTACCCTTCCATAAGTCTTTCTGTTACCCTTCTCTTACTCTCTTATTTGTTAAAATAAGTGATTTCTATAATTCCCTTTCTTATCTTATCCCCTTTAGCTTGTTTTTTCTTAACCTATATGCCCTTCTAAGATTTCTCTCTTTTAATCTTTATCCCTCACTTAACTTCTGTTAAGAAAATTTTTACCCATCTCTATGTATAAATTATTCCTTCTTTTACCCAGTTCAGATGAGAATAAGGTATTAGTATTACCATTCCTCTATCCCCTCCTTCCTTTCACTGTAATATTTCTTTCATTCACACCTCTTTTATGAGAAGATTATTCCAATTTATCCTTCCCCATCCAATTTTATTTTATTTTATTTTTAACTCATTCTTTTACATTCAATTTTACTTTGAAGTTTCTATCTCTAAATGTTCCTTCAAACCCAATTAATATTATTCTTTTAAAAACAAATCCTTACCTTTCATCTTAGAATTAATACTGTTGTATTGGTTCCAAGGTAGAAGGGCAGGAAGGGTCACACAGCTAGGAAGTGTCTGAGACCAGATTGTAACTCAGGACCTCCTGTCTCTAGGCCTAGCTTTCAATCCAATAAGTTACCTAACTGTCCCTAATAATATCATTATTAAGATTTAAACATACTATTTTCCCAAATTAGAAGTAAACATTTTGACCTTATTTATTCCTTTATAATTAGTCTTCCATATTATCTTATATTTCTTCTTATCCTTGAATATCAAATTTCCCATTCAGTTCTTGTCTTCTCTTCAAGCACATTTGAAAATCTTTTATTTCATTTCCTAGCCCTCACATATTATTGATTGCATAGATTAATAATATATAGTTTTGATTCTGAGATTGAAGTAAGAGGTTTTTTAAAGCATGATATAGTTTTGCTGCTTATCTTTTTACAATGGCTATTTTTACAGTTGCCTAGTCTGAAATCAGGATTGCCATCTTTGCTTATTTGAATTTAGCCAGAGCATTCTAGATTCTGTTACTCTCATGCTAATTCTTTGTGAATTTTTATATTTTAAATGTATTTTTTAAGGAGTAGAGTTCAAGATGGACCTGTGTTCTCAAGGATTTATGAAAAATCCAGATGAGGAAAGTCTCAATATTAAGGCATCTCACCATCTTCTATGCAACTTACTGTTTTAGAGAATTGTGAAGAGAACTGAGAGATTTTATGGCCAGGTTTATAATATTTCCATTCATAATTATGAGTGTTAGGGGTTTTCCTTCTATTCTATTCTATTCTATAGTGATGTTTTCTCTTTTACCTTAACCCTATAAATGAATTAAAAATGAATGTGGGGACATAAAGTGAAAGAAATCAATTCTCATATTTTTAGTTAGAACTACCTGATTCCAGGCCTCTCTTCTCTCTCTCTTTACGTAGTACAGACTCAGATTTTTGAGTCTGTCTGTCTGTCTCCCTGTCTCAGTATGTGTGTCTCTGTCTCGTTTTCTCTCTTCTCTTTCTCTGTGTCTCTGTGTCTCTCTGTATCTCTCTCTCTCTCTCAGTCTCTTTCCTTTAATTCTCTATTTTTATTAGTGTTTTATAATTGAAATTTGTTTAGCTTTTGACCTATCCCTTTACAACAGTGATGGTGAACCTTTTGGAGACCAAGTGCCCAAACTGCAACACTCAAGCCACATGTGAGCTGCCCACGTTACCCCAGACAGGGGAGGGAAGAAGTGCTCCCATTGAATTACTGGGCAGAGGAGCGAGTGATGTGAGAAATGCCCTCTGGTGCATGTGGAGAAGAGGGAGGGAGCAGCCCCCTCTGGCACACTCCAACACACATGCCAACACAGCTATAACCGCCTAATTTAAAAACTGTTCAATTGATTAAAATTTATTTTCTCTTCTCACCTCCCTCTATTAAAAAATAAAAGTAAAAATTTATACTATTTGTCTTAAACCTCCTTTCCCTTTTCCCCATTCCTAGCTAGTTCTCTGTTCATTTGATTGTATTTCAACATTAGACTCTTTTCCCTCCAACCTTCCCTTGCCTGGCTCAGGTTAGAAAGAAAGTCATAAGATGTCTTTTTCCTCCTTTATATCTTCCCTATTTACATAATATTATTCTATAATCACTTAAGCCATTGAAATATTAAGTTCCTTTCAATGCCTCCTCATTCTTTTGCACCATCACCTTTGCCAGAAATACCAGTCCATAATTTCCTTCAAGGTTTAACTCAGATATCACCACTCTTTCCAACTTGAATTTATTATTTTGTATATATGTAGCATATACAAACACTGAGCTTCTTTTATCTCCATTTGTACTAGAAGATTGTTGTCCTCCCAGCCTTGGCTACTGCTTCTTTCCTCAGAGCAATAAGAGAAATTCTAAGAGATCAAAGCGCACCCAAAGGTGACATATATTTTCTCTGAGTCATACTATCCCAACCCTATTTATTGACAAGTCAGATGCCCAGTGCAAAACTACTGCTCCATTTCTCCTTAGAGCTCTAAGGGGTAATGCTGAGTAACTTTTAATGCTATCATTTAATCAATAAACATTATAAATATGTGCCAGGTATAGTGCTAAGTTATCACTCACAAGTCAACATTCAACATATTACTCTCTCATGGTCAGTCAACCAACTACCATGCCCCTAAAACCAGTTAACCCATTAATATTCCTTAATATTGATTGGCCCGTCAACTTTGATCAGTTTTTATGAAGGGATATTTCCTGAGAAAGTACAAAAAAGGACAAAACTATAAGAAGCTCTAAAACGAAAGGCATCCTTTTCTCCACAACCTTAGACCCTATAGAAAGTGGACTCACCTTTAAAATGGTGACCATAATATTCCTCCCACCAAGTTCACTTCTGGGTATCATATGAATAGCATATAAATCACCTTCCTACTTGTAGGACATGGTGTTTCAGCTGCTAGGTCAGTAACTAGGCTGGACTAGATCAAGTAGGTCATTCCTTGGACCTGACTTGGCTGCCATGCCTATTGGTAAACTCTGCTATGGACTCCCATTGTTGGACCACTGGTAATTCTTTTCATCTTTTGAAGCTCAAAAGACCATATTACACTCCATTTATTGTCAGATACCCATTCACTCAAGATCAGAGAATAAATGCAACAAAGATAGGGATAAAGAAAAAGTAGCATTGTATCTATACAGCCTTCGGCATTAGGGTGGGGGAAAAGGTTCACTCATTCAGAGGCTTATAGTTTCTTAGTTTCTTCTTTATTTGAAAGGCACTGGAGAGAGAGAGAGAGAGAGAGAGAGGAGAGAGAGAGAGAGAGAGAGAGAGAGAGAGAGAGAGAGGAGAGAGAGAGAGAGAGAGAGAGAGACAGGAGAGAGAGAGAGAGAGAGAGAGAGAGAGAGGAGAGAGAGAGAGAGACAGAGACAGAGAGAGAGAGAGAGAGAGAGAGAGAGAGAGAGAGAGAGAGAGAGAGAGAGAGAGAGAGAGACAGGAAAGAGAGAGAGAGAGAGAGAGAGAGAGAGAGAGAGAGAGAGAGAGAGAGAGAGAGAGAGAGAGAGAGAGAGAGAGAGAGAGAGAGAGAGAGAGAGAGAGAGAGAGAGAGAGAGAACATTTTCCTTTGATCACACCTTTTGTATACACATTCAGGTCATACTCTGATGCTAACATTGTCACAGTAAGGTGTCAGGAATTAGTCACATAATGATTATGCATGTTATGAATCAAGAATAGGGTCCCTTCATGATGAACCATTCTACATTTCCAGCAGCCAGTCCACCCAGTCAGATGGTTGGCATAGCAAAATATAACAGGGACTCATCCCTATTGACTATTCCCTGTTATATATAGATGTTTGGATATCTATATGCTGCACAGTCCCACTAGACAATAAGTTCCTTGTGGCCTGAGATGTTTTTCTTTTTTATTGTATTTGTATCCCTGCCATAGATCTTTTGACATAGTAGCCAGTGAAGGAGTCCTTGAGCCTTGGCTTGGTAGCTGTTCTACATGGAATACTGTCCTGAAATGTCCTCTTAGTTAGCTGCTACCCAATCCTAGATGGAGACTCAATTATAATCATCTAACTTTTCACAAACTATGGTAAACTTGATAACTAGGTTTAGCAGCAGGGCTTTGAAGTGATCAAGAAAAAATGTAATTGCACTGAAGACTAATGGCATTTTACAAATTGCAGTGCACATCCCAAGAGTTCTTCTCCTTGATTCATCACTGCTCCTCAACTCCCAGAGAGCCTCATTAACCACAAATATACTTGCCATCTATTTCTATTCCTCAGAACAAAGTATGCATTTTTTTAGTCTTTGGTAAATTCTCATTAAACTATTATTACATGCCACTATGATATCCATGAGAGAACTCTGTAACTCAGAAATAAAATTTCTGTAGTTATAATAACAGAACTGAGAATTGTTTCTCATTCATTCCAGTCTTTGATTTTTTTAAATGTAATATTATATGGGATTATGTGAAAGCTATTCCATGAGCCAAGTTACACATTACAAATCTAGTTGGACCAGTACAACTATTGCTACAAAAGAACACCAATCAACCAAAATGCTCAAAACGTATATAAGGAGATAAGATGTTTTCTTCTGGAAAAAGTAAAAGATACTAGAGAGAAGCCAAAAGCTTTTGAAAAATCCTTTTGGGGTTTCCATTTGGCCTACTCACAGTATTTTCCCATCATGTTCATCATGAAAATTTTTAGTTTTAAGTTTTCACAACTCAGAAATCTTTAAGTTAGGTGTGAAGATTATGATGTGACCAATAATTCTTTAACACAACTTTTTTTCTCTCACACACAACATGGACAGACTTTATCTAAAAGAAGAAAAAGATGTCCCCTCCCCTCCCCTTAAATGTGACCAGTCTTAGTTTCCCCAAGGGGACAAAAAGCCCCTGCCATGTGGAGTCTTAGTCCCTCAGGGTTAATGGATTTTTAAAATTTTAAAATTTTTTTTTTAAACCTTACCTTCCATCTTGGAGTTAATACTGTGTATTGGCTCCAAGGCAGAAGAGTGGTAAGGGCTAGGCAATGGAGGTCAAGTGACTTGCCCAGGGACACACAGCTAGGAAGTGGCTGAGGCCAGATTTGAACCCAAGACCTCCCATCTCTAGGGCTGGTTCTCAATCCACTGAGCTACCCAGCTGCCCCTCAAGGTTAATGGATTTTTGAAGACCATAGAAGTTACCATATCTTTCACTGTATCTTGCCCTGATGACCAGACACATTCATATATAGAAACCCAGAATAGGGGCTGCTTCTAGAGAATTAAAATGCCACTGGATTCTTGTTATGTATTCTTTTTGTGTTGAAGTAAAGTAAACCTCCTTTTGATAGAGCAAAGTAAATATTTGCTTGACTTTGGAGTGCCTCATTTAGTCCCAACATCAAACTTGAGATAAGAGATTATGTGTATCTGAGCTGCACCCCAGACAAATCATCTTTAATGGTGGAGTTTATCAGTTTCTTTGAGATCAGGAGGCAACAAATTGAGAAATCTATGACAAAAGATGAATAAGACAAATTAGGAGAATAGTCAACAGAAGGAATAAAGTTATGTCTATACTTAGTGCAAAGGAAAAATTCCTAAAGTCTGACTATTAGAAGAAAACTTGATGTCTAGCCTAGGAATCCACACTCATGTAGGATCTAATATATAGTACCCATTTCAAAGGACTTCTCTGATATAATGTTAGAGCAACTAGGGCCTATTAGCATAACTACCCTTTTAAAACAAATTGTACATTAATCATCAATAATATTTTATATTTATAATTTGGACTATTCATCAGTGGTCATTTGTCAGAAATGTTATAGAGAGGAGACTTGGATACCTATGGACTGAACTAAATGGCTGCAAGAATTTAAATTTAGATTTTTAAGCTAATATGAAAGTTCTAAAGTAATTATGGTTGATGATTTGAAAATATTACAGCTTAAGTCAAAATGACTTTTAGCAACTTTATTTACAAAGAGGTGGAAAGAGTGAAAGTGGAAAAATGTAGATAAAGGGACATATTCTAATAAGCCTACCAGTCCTTCTCTTGAGAAGGCAAGCTCAACCCCAGCAGGGCTTCCCCAAGACTCTGTCTCCACATGGATTTTCCCAGTAATCCTCACCCAGAAGTCCCAGTAGCAACTTCAGCTAGGGTTCAACCAAGGCAGCCTCCTCCAAAACCAAGGCAGGAATCTCTGGAACCAATCTCTCGAAAAGCCAGGAAAGGAAGGCCAACTACTCACCCTGCAAGTTGATGCAGGATCCTGGGAAAGAGTCTCTTTCTTCAGTCCAACTCACTGATGCATAATGTCCAAAGATGAACTCCAAAGGAGAAGTTCAAAGGAGAAGCTCCTTTGGACAGGAAGTTCAGGACTTTTTATAATCCTTTTTCCATGCTACTTCCTGTCCCTTCCCCCACTTTACCGAAACCAATCTTGCAGTCTTTCAATTTGCCTAACACTGTCCAGGGGTGGGACAGTGATTTCTGGAGTTGTCACCCACTCTAGCAAGTAACTTGTGAACTTTCTTAGTTAGTGTTAAGTAGGAATACTTTCAAGTTCTTGATTAGATTAGCTAAAAATAGGCAAGGGGAGAGTTAATCCTATCTTCAAATGGCTCTGGAGTCTTTTCCAATTTGAATATTTTGCAATCCATTCTCCATACACATACTGCCTTTATGATTTTGTTCAAGCTTTTCTTCATATCTAGGATGTCTTTCTTCCCCAACTCTTATTGTTCCACCCATCCTTCAGGGGCCAGAGCAAATTCTAATTCCTCCAAGAAAACTTTATATAACTCCCTCACCTATAAGTTCCTTCTCTGAACTCTTTTGGGGTATAAAGGGAGTACTAGCACCACTGGTGTGAAAGCTTGGCAACTTCTTTTTGAGATGCTTATCTACCTTTGGTGTCTACCTTTCACCCAACTGTCATCTGTAGTTCCAAGAAGCTGTAGCATGCACAGTGGTCAGATCCCAGTAAAACCATCTTGGTAGATGGGTTAAAACTAGGTTGAGGGTAACTGACAGATCTCATACCCACTAATGAATTAGGGGGGACGTCTAGCCCAAGCATGTGAATACTTCTCAGTGGTATAATGGATGGATAATAAATATTTATTCTAATAGCCCAGAAGGTAGCTGAAGCAAGTACTATACAGTGCTTAGAGCTTTGACAGACATCAAAGACACAAGATCATCCATTGCATCCCAGGCTATTACCAGTCATCCTAGTTTTTGTCTTGTCGCTGGACTTTGGTGACTCAGAAGGAAAGAATAAGGCTGATGATTTTAAACAACTCTGTGTCACAAATCTAATTCACCCACTTATCAAGATATCACTCTGTGATGTCATTGGTCTTTTCAAAAACAAAGGCTGAACAACAGTAACATTGTGTACCTTAGTTTTACATATATTTTTGTCTTTTTAAAAAAATCTTTCCCACTAGATGCAAATTTCTTAAGGACAGGGGCAATTCTTATTCATCCTTGTATCTCTTTCAATGACTAGCCATGAACAAACTGTTTTGTACAAAGACAAATACTTGATAAATATTCATTGAATTAAACAGTATGAGATAATTTGACCTAGAAATTAGACAGGATAACATCATAGCTCACTAAAGCTGTGGAAAGATTTTAAATGATTATCCAACTGTAACTTATTTTAGGAGATTAAATTTAATTCATTTGACACTTATTCAGTGCCAACTATGTATAAGGTACAACATGTGCTAGACATTGAAGATAGAAGAATAAAAAAGGACATAATCCCTTCCCTTTAGAAACTTACATTCCAGAGAAAAGGGACATAGACTTAATGTCGAATGAAAAATATGTAGGCATTGCATAAAGAAAACTCATCCCATGTTCAGCATTAGATTTCAATATGTCACTAAAAAGAAATTAAAAAAAAAATCACCTTTGTTTCCCAATGAAACCACCCCTTCACAGAAAACAATCCTTTAAAACAAAGAGTAAAAGGAGTTCAACAAGTCAAACCAGTCCAATATTTTAGTCAGTGATCCATACTCATAGTGTTCCATTTCAGCAAATAACAGCAAATAATTAAGGGGAGATACCTTCTCATATCTCTGTTGCTTGGCTATGCTTGTTACAAGATCCACCACTTTCTCAGTTTTTAATAGGAGTAGGAATAACAATAATTATACCAAAAAAGAGAGACATTGAATTTTTTAAAATACAAAAATAGAAGAAAAAAGTTCAAAAGGAAGACAAGTAGATAGTTTAAAACTCAATTTTATATGTGGTTTTAAAAAACAAATTATATGAAAGGGAGATTCATGCTTACAGATAGAATTATCTTTTGGTTAATTGAAATACATAAGAGAGAAGAAAACCATTAGAATGAGGGCTAATATATAAAATATATTTGGATTGAATAGATTTGGTCATATCCTGTGGATTTTGCATAAAATAGCAAGCCAATGTCAGATCATGGGAATTTGAGAGCCTGGCAATGAATAGAATAAAACCAGAGAAATTGTTGAAAAGGTATTACTAGTAATGGGGCTCTGGCTTCAGTCTCCCGACATTCTCACCCCTCCCTAGAAGAGAACTTTGTGAGCTTTGGAGGATTGGAGGGCAGGAGTGGTCTTGGTGGAGGAAGTGGCAATCTAACAGCATTTCTGAAAGAGCAGTGACTGGAAGCTATGTTAGCATCGAGTGCCAGGGATAAACTAAACAACACGGGGGGAAAGGCAAACTCAGGACTCAATAAGGAGTCTAGCAGAAAGCTGTACCCAACAGTAACTTCAAGAGTACCTCCACAGCAGAGAAGAAAGGACTGAAGATCTGAAGATCCCCACCCTGACTTATCCATGGTTTCAGTTACTCTCAGTCAACCATGAATTCGAGGGGAAGGAGGAAAGAAGGAATGGAGCTGCCGCTAATCGGGAGGGGGCTGACCCATGGTCTAAGAACATGTGGAGGTTGAATTGAGAGTAGACACGTGGAAGACAGATAATATAGGTGGGCAGGCAGAAGGTCAACTGGTTGGAGTAGGGCAAAGATCTCCACTGCACCAGAACCCATGGCTGTGTTCTCTGCACTTAGATTCTCCTTTTTTCACTTGAAAAAATTTTAAATGAGTTATTGTTTTTTGTGGAGGGGGTGGGAGAATGAGGAACACTGAGCCAAGAGATGGGAGAGAAGAGAGAGAGCACAATACTATTTAGTAAGACTAACATAGGTGTTAAAAGTTAAAGCAAGACTTGGAATGTACCCTTTGCAGACAAGGGGAAACTACTGTACAGAACTATATAATACACAATGAACTTTATTATTACCATATTTAATGTTGGTAATATCTTTGCTTATCTACTAAACTTTATCATATGTGTGTATCTAAGCATGAGAAAAATCATGCTTTATATGGGATCAGCAGGTGTTTGTTTATATCCAGGCTTTCAGCCATCCATAGTAGGTCTTGGAATGGATCTTCCACTGATAGAGGGGCCCTACTATACTTTTTAAACTTGAGTCTACTTCCCCTGAACTCTTTATGGATTTGCAGAATGTGTTAAAAGAATTTTGGGAAGATGTGTTACTCTAAATGTTCTTACTATACCACCTCAGGAAATATCCATTTCTCTAAGCTCACATAATTACAGGAGGGGAGCCATATAGCATTAGGAAAAAACTTACCCCTACTTCCATCTAAATTACTCCAGAAATCCCGAGTCAGAGAATAACTAACATGTGACTTTCCAATGCCATTCATCTACGTGTTTGTGGCCAAAAAATAAAATAAATCTGGTAGCAAACCTACAAGAATTTGATAACTTAATCCTAATATTTTTCCCATTGAAATTTACCTGAAGAATAATTTGTGCTGCCCATTGCATGTACTCCCCCCTCCCCCAAGGAACCTAAATGAGGTCTTGGGCAGCTTTGGTGGAATTATAATTTTAATAACAAATAGTACTATCCTTAGACTACAATTGGGGTATTGTGTTTAGCACTTGGTTTAACAGACCACATCTATAAAACAGTGGCCAAGATGGAAAATGGACTTAACATAATTAAGAAATGGTTGAGAAAAATTGATATTTAGCTTAGGGGGAAAAATTTAAATGACATGAAAGCTGTCTTAAATATATGAAAGACTAGATCTACCCTGTGTGACTATAGTCACTAGAACTAAGACCAATAGGTTCAAGTTAAAGGAAAATAGACTTTGGCACTAAAAGGAAAAAAAAATTCTAAGAAATGGGATTGAAACAGGAAGCCCTATGAGATATTAAGCACTTCCACTCCCTATCCTCCTCTCTCAACCATAGCCAGATATTCAAATAAATGTTGATTTCTTAAGGAATACCATGTAAGAGCCTGGTACTGAGCAAGAGGAAGGACTAACATGCTTCAAAAGAGTTTGTCTCTAAATTCTGAGATGATAAAATATAGTTGAGAGCGATTATGATTAGGCTTAAGTACATGTGTTAGAACAGAGTATCATTAGTCCTTAGTTGGCTGGCCCATCCCATGGATGTGATGTAGTCTATTATATGAAAGCATTAGAGAAAAGGCTGTGAGCTTTTAAAAATTTTCACTGTACTTATGATATATTTTTGTCTGGAAACTGGCTCTGGAGATTCAAGAATTAGCAATTTAAGAAATGGGCATATTTTGGCATCATTGATCATTGTATGAGTTAATGACCATCTGTCTGGGAGAGTATTTCTCCATCTAGGCAAGACCATGAAGAGCTGGTTCCTATCTCTGAGAATAGACCTTAAGTTAATCATGGAATGCGTTAGACTCTCTCCCCCACTTCATTGCCTCAATCTATTTTAATGCTCAAAAACCTCAGTGAAGATCTAAGAGCTGAAGTATCATCATCTTTTGCTTTTTCTGTAAATCATTGGTCTAAGAATTCCTGTAGACAGGGAAACTGAATAACATATGCCAGAGATGGAATTTGCACAAAAGAAGAAAATTTGGAAGTCATCTTTATAGTTCCTATTCCAGCAAACCCTTAATTCCTTTTCTTACACTGGTTTGTCACAAAATCATTTATTTGGAGTGGTATTTTCTATCAAACACAGGAACTAAAATGGGGGAAGCTTGTCTTAAAATTGATCATCTGAAAAGAAATAGCATTAAATCAAGAGTACAATAGGACTAATTTAATACATTATAAGGTCAATGAAAATTCAGTGAAATGTTGAACTCCTTAAAGATTTTTTAAAGCTATGAAACAATTGAAGTGGTAGTAGGTAGGTTTGTTGTTTGTAATAATCACTATAGCCTAGAAATGTTTCCTTTAGTAACCCATTTCCATAAAGAAAAACTGTCACAAAATAATTCATTTTCTTGTAATTATGACTTGACTTTCTTAAGGATTAGTTTAAGCCTTGAGATAGAAGCACACTGTTAATGAGGCTGTGAAAAATAAATTAAGATTGCCACATTCATTTGACTTTGAAAGAGTCATCTAGAGAAGTAAATCTAGAAGTACTACAAAGAAAGTTAATTTGGAGTGGTTGGGTTACCAATGTTCACCCTGGGTGGGAATCAAGGTTAAGTTCAGTAGGTCATATGAGAAGTCAGCTGCGAACCACCACAGCTTGGGAGGGAGAGTAGGAGGGGAGGCTGGCTGATACTACACTGCCAACTTCTAGAAGCCCTTCCTCAGCTTTCTCCAAGGGGCTTCCAAAGACAATTCTATTGAGTTCCCCAAACCTGCAATCTCTTCAGCTTTGTCACTATCCATGACATGGACAGTTAAATGACTCATTTACATACTCAGTTATAGTGACTACATTCATGTAAATGACAGACAATAAAAAGTAAATTGTCCAAATACTATGAATGAGGTTGGTTGATGATGAGCGAGAAGACCCTAAATTAGGGTTGAGGAATTAAGAGCAGAGATGGGAGATTTTCCTATCTGGGTAATTTGAGGGCATATTCCAGGCCATACTCCTTAAGCTCTAGAGATGTCAGCATGAGAGGTGCCACCTAAAATCTCCAGAGCTTCAGACACTGGGTAGAAGCAGTGCTTTCCTAGGGCGGTCACATCCTTATCGATCAGTTACTTGACAGCCTATTTTTCTGTAAATTGCAATGGGGAAGAGTTAGGCATGGGTGGTTATAACTTGGGCAGTACCAAGAAATGTGCACATTGCCCACACATTAGCAAGCTAGCTTATATTCCCCAGAAGTTAGTTTTATGCTGCAGTGATAATATGAGAAACCAATTGGCAATGAAAGTGCCAAAAGAACTTTTTTTTTAATAAACAAGAAAAACTGAGGGAAATTTCAGGAGACTAGACTTAAAACAATCTGTTCTACATTTTATGGAGAATATAAAAAAATAATCTAAGTTGTTTAGGATGAAAGTAGATATTGCCAAATGCAGAAATCAAGCATATTTTTATATGACTTTTTGTGCAAACTTATATTCATGATTTAAATCATCTATATAGCCTGGGAATAAGGAGTCATGAACATATTGAAATAACAATTTAATAGTCCTGAAATTTGTCCCTCCCCCACACCCTCCAGTAAAATGGCTTGTACTTCCACAGGTACACAACATTGAAGAAATAAAGTTTTCAACTTGACATGGTTTATAAAAGCTACTTTTCTTTTTACAAATATTTCCAGAAATGACAGCTAGTAACACTGTACATACAAACATCATCACTTAATTCCCTTTGCTTTGTGCCATTTCCATTTTAAAAACAGCTTTCTTCTTGAGTTTTTTATTGTTGTTGGTGGTGGTGTTGTGTTGTTTAGTAGAACTAGAAAAAAAATTCTCTCCCTTCTCTCACTCTAGGGATACTACTTCCTATAAAACTCATTTGAGAGTTTACATGTTGGTAAATAATTTATGTATAAAGCTTCCTTTGTTTCAATGTGTCAGAAACCTGTATAAACCTTTAAAAGATTCCAGAGCTGTCAAACATCTTTAAATTGGATTTGAAGAAATGACAACATAATAGAGATTAGTGATTCGCTTCTAGCTGTAATAACCGATCCCCATTCATATGGACATTCCCTGAACCTACCTCCTTCTCAATATTTTAAGCTTGCAAATTAACTATAAGAAGTTATGTTATCAGAGAAGCTAGGTGGCTCCATGATGACAAAAATTCCTGTGTCCAATTTTGGCCTCAGACACTTCCTAGCTGTGTGACTCCAGGCAAGTCACTTAAATACAAGTGCTCTTCTGCCTTGGAACCAATACTTAAGATCAATTCTAAGATAGAAGGTAAGGGTATTAAAAAATAGTTATGTATCTCAAAGGATACAGAAAAAAAACACTACTGTAATTATTTTCAGGATCAAATGCTAGACAATTTTTGCATCCAAATTTATTACTCTCCCTTAACAAAATTTAGCATTTTTAATGGCTTTTTCCTTTATTTTATTCCAGAAAATTCTACATAAAGAAACTATTATGAGGTTATCCATAGGCACTGTGGTACCATAAACGATGAATTAAAACTAACGGATGATAAATATATATTACTTTAGGAAATGAAAAGATTTCAATTATTTTGGACCAGAGTTGAAAAAGTGAAGCTTACTACTTGACTCAGCAGAAATTTTAGTCCTCTTTTTAGTTATACCCAAACTCCTTGAGAGCAAGGATTGTTTCTTTTTTTTTTTAATCTTGATAGACCTGGCACATTATAGTTGTTTAATAAATACTTGATGGTTGAGAATGTTGAATGGTGTAGTATGCATTACAAGGAAAGCAGAAATCCATAAAAATATACTCAGAAAGTACTTTATCTAACCTCTTTTCAATCATAACCTGATAAAAAAACAGAAGAATACCTTCTATGAAATACATTATTGTTGCCTTTTGAAATGATGCAAATTACCTTCTTTATCCCCATATAAAGGCTGTGTCTAGGAGACTCCATAACTTCTCAGGAAGAGGTATCAGACAGTAATCTTTATTCCTTTCTCTGGTCACAGGTAAAGACAGAATAAAACTTTCTATTCCGAATTTACCCAAGTTGTGTCGTGCATCACATTACTTAGTTGATTTTCCTCTTCTTTGGCTAGTGGGCAAACAAGATTTCCTTTCATTTACCAACTAAGTTAACTTTTTAAGAAATGAGAAAATTAAATAGCAGACATCAAAATATAAAGGCAAACTTTTCTATCACTGTTTGTGAGTGTGAAGGGCAGCTCAGAAAGTGAAGAAGGCAAGAGGTAGCAGTACATCTGGATACAAGGGAAAAATGACCAAAAAGTACCCAATTCTATAAACTTAGCATCCCAGTTCTAAAATTTCTAACTAATACCTAATGAGATAAACTTTGGAAATGAGGAAGGGGCTTTTTCAGTTTCGTTGACTGCTTTCTGTAGAGTTTCATGAGTTTGCTAGACACGAAAAACTTCCAGGTTCTGCTATGTTTTTTAGGTTAAAGGACTGGCCTTGAGACTGTGAATTTTAATAATCTGAAGCATTATCTGAACAAATTTCTCAGAAAAGAAAAATCTGTTCCTTCTGGCTAAAAGAATAATAGGTCATTTTGCTTGTAGAATGTTCATTTAAACTAAAAAATGTATATTGCTAATCATATAAAAGAAAGAGTAGTTATGTCTCCTTTCTCCTCAGTTCCCAAACCATGAAATGACTAAAGGGCTGAGAAAACCTAGTCCCCATCCTGAAAGATCCGTGATGCTGGTGGAAGGACTTGGAACCAGATCAAAGGTCATAGAGGCCTCTTGCAGAAAAAAAGGCACTCGTGCTAATAATTATTTTAGGCATGCCTGATTCATTCTGTTTTTAGCTTTAGGCAGGGATGAGCAAGATGTACAGAAAGGGATCGCTCAGGAGAATACCATAGGAGGTATATATGGAAAAGTGAGGCTATTTTAAATTGACGAGCTATCATTTTATATATGAAGAATATTAAAAACAGCAGCAAACAAAACTAACACGTCTTATCACCCATGAGTAAAGGGAATTTAAAATGCTAGGCTTATAGATTAACTATAAAACAATTTACAGCCAAAATGTCAACAGGTCAATCAAGTATATATTTATATGTATATATAAAGATATATATACAATATATTAAAGTTATATAAATTATAGTGTCTATGCAAAGGTCAGGTATAGCATAAAAAGCTCCAATAGTCAAATTTAATAAAATTTAGAGTTTACAATACATGTTCATTGAGTAGATTTTTATTTCCTTTCAGATAGCTATTAATATACTCCCAAATGAACGTTTTCATCCTGGATAGACTGAAAGTCTCTGTACTTGTTACCAGAGGTATCATAGAATTGTTATTCACAATTAAATAAAGTCAACTGAATGAGATGTTGGAGCTCACAAGGAATTCTAATTTAATTATTCCTCAGTAAACACTTATTTGCTGTCTTAAAATCAGACATTTCAAATGATCTCTGCAGAAGCACCATTGAGTGTTGTGTGTATCAAATGATCACATTTAAATTTATCTTGATTTGCAAACATTTTCAAACCTTACAGTGTTTCTCAAGCTGCAACAGAAGGTGACAGATGGTGTGGAGTGAACAAAATCTACTGTTTCATTACAGTATGAGGTGAGCTCTTTGCTCATAATGTTGGATAAATCCAAGTCCAAAAAACATGCAAGGGAGCTTTAAAAAAAATAACTTCTCTGTAATCACTTTTAAAACTCAATAAATGATTCAGTATGTGCATAAATTTGGTATTATAGTATCCAAAAAATTTCTCCTGCTGCAATAATAACCCATAGCTAATGAATTTTGAGATGCTACATTTTAATCAAACAATCCTAGGCATGCAAGGTCTGTGGCAGACTGTAAGATTCAGTCCAAAAGGTTATGGAAAATTCTTTGTTCAAAATGTCAAAAGTTACCTACAAATCTTTATAAAGCAATTAAATTTAAAAAACTAAAATTTAAAAATCCATTACATCTGAATCTTCTTTCTTAACTTTATATGATGAAAAATAGGTCACAAAATTTTCCTATATCAAAATAATCCTCTATGTTAACTGGTTTAATGTCACATTTTTCTTTCATAATAACACTGGTGTCAAATTTATATAGAACCAGGAGCAACGAAACCCAACGTAATCCCTGCAGGTCATATATTGACTTAGAAAAGCATATCAACATTCTATTGTATATTTATTGATTTCGTTAAGTATTATATTTTAATCTGGTCCAGCTCACTTTGACGTAGATAACTCTTTTGAAAACCTAATCAGATACATACTTGTGGTTAAAAAATTTTTCCACATACTGTTTACAATTCTTGAGCTAACCTCCACAGGGAAGACAACACAGGGCTATGGGAAGAGCTTCATAGGTTTTTGAAGTCAGAAAGCCTAGGTTTAAATTTTGTGTCTGTTGCTAATTATTTCTATGATTTGGGCAAAACAATTCCTTTGGGGATTCTCTCTTCTGCGAAATAAGGAAACTGTACAAGATGGCCTCTAAGTTCCTTTTGAATCTAAATCTACAATCTTATCCTAAACACTGAAGGTTTCAAATTAATAATTTTTTTTAAAATGCCTTTTGGTTAAATTCCTAATAGTGAACAAAATATTATTTAGAGGTTTGTCAAAATTTACAAAGAAAAAAACTTTGTTAAAAACCCCAAGATTAATATGCATATGATATTTTAAAATTTAATCACAAGTATAACAAATATACTTATCAAACAAATTTCAATGAATATGCAACTGTTGCAAACGTAACATCATTGATTTCTGTCAAGTTCCAGGTACCTGTCACTACTGTTACCCCACTTTTCCCAGTCTCTATTGCCATTTCCCCTCAAACCCCTTAATAGTATTATTAAAAAAAAAAGACAAAATCTACAGTTAGTGGCAAAATCTTCACAGTAACTCGTTAAAGTGATGTTATTGTAGATAGCATCAGTCAATTGGACCTTGGAAAATTAATTTTACAAAGTTCTGTTCCCCAACCAGCTGCGTGGCACAAAAAGGACAGGCAGCATGAAATGCGTGGGTGCCGTGAGGCAATGGAATCAGGGACCAGTACTTTGCAGACTTCTCTGAACACACATGTCCACAAGGGGTAAAAGCATGAGTTGGAGGCCCAGCATCGACATAAAATCCTGCCTCACAGCCAAGCCAAAGAGGAACGTAGGGCCCAACAGTTCTGCACATCGGGCACTCCCTCTCGTTGGCCTCCGTATCACTACAGTGTCCCCAGTTGTGATAGCCATGCACGTGACCGCAACTGAGGTACGCCCAAGGCTGCTTCTCTTCTACCACATCTTTCTGGTTGATGCTGGGAAATGCCAACGTGTTCAGTCCGACGGGACACTGTGGTCGGGCGGCATTGATCTCTTGTCGTAGCGCTTCAATGTGCTTTTGAGTTGGGGTGTGAAAGAGACCGTCGGCCGTTCTCCAAAGAAGGGTTGCTCCACAAAGATCGATGAGGGAGCCATCTTGTAAGATGTTGGTCTCATTTTCAACCTATGAATATGAAAAAGAGGAAAAAAATACAAAATGTGGTAGAACATTTAAAAGTAAAACTCAGGAAAACAAATCTAACATTCTTACTCAAAACACAGGGAGAAAAATAACTTCAATGGAGAAAAAAGTCTCTGAAATTTTTTTCCTCTTTCATCATGAGACATTTTGTAATTCATTATAAGAAGGAAATTTCCTAACAATAGTAGATATAGGCAGTCACTTACTATGTGATAGACATTATGCTAAGTACTGGGGACAAAATAAAGCAAAAAAAAAATCAGATCTCTGTCTTTACATTACACTGTAATGGGGAAGATTACAATGTACAGTGTAATTGGAAGGTAATAAAGCTCAAAAGGAAAGGAGGGACAGTAGGACTGGAATGGGGGTGGTGGGAAGAGACTGGGGGAAAAGCTCTTAAAGTAGTGGGGACTAAAGCTAAGATTTGAAAGAAACAAATAAAGTCATTGAGGTGTGGAAGGAGAACATTTGAGCCATGGGCAACAGCCAATAAAAAGTCACAAAACTGGGAGGTAGAGTGCTGTGTTCAAAGGATAGAAAATAAGCCAGTGGAGCTAAATCACCCAAGCTCATGGAGTGGAATGAAGTCTAAGATGATTGAACAGCAGAGGGAGGGGTCAGATTTTGAAGGGCTTATGCCAAAACTGATGGTTTTCTACTTGATTTTGGAGGTGAGAGAGATCCATTGGACCACAGCGAGTCAGGGAGGAGGCATGTTCAGCCCTGCTCTTTAGGAAAATCACTTTAGCAGTAGGAGGATGGATTATAGTGGAGAGAAACCTGAGTCAGGGATTCCAATTAAAAGACTATTTCAGTACTCTTAAGCTTAAAGCAACATGGATCTGTAATAAAGTGTCCACACTGTGTCAGAAGGGGAAAGGGGACAGATGTGAGAGATGCTGTGAAGTTAGAAACAAGATGTGACAGCAGAAGGTGAGAGGTCATGCTTATTTCAATCAAAGATGAGTTCAGATCATTTCTGTGAGGTCCCTATTAATATGCATTTCCATTTTTTAATCTTTCCTTCAAAGAATTCAAAATAGAAAATATTTTAATATATAACTTATATATAACTTTATATTTTTGATATATAATTTCTCACTAATAATCTTCATTTTGGAAATACCTGCCCATATTTCAATTATGGCAGCTTAAAGCACAAAATTAGATAAGTGATCAGCAATGCCAGAAATCATCAGGTAGGCAACATTCATTTATTTATTCAAGCAAAAATATTTATTATGCATCCATTTACGTAGAAGGCATTGTACAGATTTCTGGGTGGGGTACAAAGGTGAGTAAGATATGGCTTTCTCTCTTAAGATTTAGTAGGGGAGTTAAGACAAATATACAAATACACATAATAAAAGGCAGTAAGTATGTGAAAAGTGCCATAGGAGGGAAAAATAAAAGAATCCTATTCTTTTTTTCTTCCTTGCTGCCGTGTTTCCCCAACCTTAGAAAACCTTCACTAGATTCTACCTTGTCTCTTGGGAATTGCCCTCTATGTCCTCAGCTAAACACTTTGAAAAAGTTACACATACACACACACACACACACACACACACACACACACACACGCATTCTTGACCTTGCTGCAGCATCCAGCAATATTTGACTGCGCTGGCTCTTCATCCATGTTATACCCAGTATTGTGGGTTCCTGAAAGGTTCTGTCCTAGGCTCCCCTTCTTTTTTTCTTTAAATTTACCCTTCTTTCAAACTTCCTTATTATTATCAAGGGTATCACCAATCTTCCAGTAGTCCAGGATTACAACTTCATTATCATCCTTGATTCTTCTCTAGCTAATTTCACAAAACCAATCAATAGCTACATTTGGAATATTTTTCTTTATAGCACTTTATGCAAATGTCACCTTCTCTCTACTCACCTGGTTACCTCCCTACCCAGGTCCTCATGAACCTGGACCTAAAGTCATCTTCTAATTGGACTCTCTGACTCAAGCTTTTCCCTACTCTAAACTATGCTTTGTACTGCTGCCAAAGTGATCTTTCTAAAGCACCGGTCTGATCTCTATTCAGTAACCTCCACTAGCTCTCTCCCTCAAAGATTAAAAATAAATTATTTACTTTGTTCGGCTCCTTAATGTATTTCCAATCTTTGGACACATTACCCAACCCCCTTCATATATCATGGTTGATTCATACTCTCCCTGAGATCCTGAAATCACAGAATACTACCCCAAGAAGGCGGCAGGACCCAAGAGGAACCAAAACAGGATGAAGCCCACATAGTCATTATACCCAGAAATATGCAAAACTTGGTACTACCACAAAATCCAAAGTTAGGATAGAAGAATGAGAAAACAGAAAAGAATTCCATGATAAAGAACTATTAGGGTGACACGGTTATCTAAGAACACAAATCCAGAAGATGGCTTTAAAATGTCTAGCTACAAAATCTTAAAAGAAAAAAATAGCTTGGGGACAATTTCAACAAGAATTCCTAGAATAGATGATGCAAGACTTATAAAAAAAGAGCTAAAATGATTTATAAACGAAATAAGAATGCTAAAGGAAACAATTAGGACTGAAATTAGAGCTATGGAAGAAAGAATTATAAAGAATAACAGCTTGGCCCCAAAGAACAAAACTTTACTCAAGAAACAGATTTTCTGAAAATTAGAATGGACCAAAAAGAATTTTAAAATTCTATGAGAAAAGAAGAAATATTTTTAAAAGGGGTTGGGGGTGGGACAGCTGGGTAGCTCAGTGGATTAAGAGTCAGGCCTAGAGATAGGAGGTCCTGGGTTCAAATTTGACCTCAGACATTTGCTAGCTGTGTAACCCTGGGCAAGTCACTTGGCTCCCATTGCCTAACATTTATTGCTCTTCTGCCTTGGAACCAATATATAGTATTGAGTCTAAGATGGAAGACTGGGGAATAAAGAAAAAAAAACAGAAGAAAATGCAAGGTATACTATCAAAAGACCTCAAGAACATATTGAGGAGAGATGAGATAAGGATCACTGGAATCTCCTGAAAGTCATGACCTCCTCCCCCAAAAGAGCCTAGACATCATATTTCAAGACATCATGAAAGAAAAATGCCCAAATCCTTAGAACTAGGTGTGGTGGAAATCTACTAGTCACTTTAACTCGCCAAAGAAACTCCAAAATAAAAATGCTCAGGGATACCTTAGCCAAAAGCCAAAACTTCTGGATCCAAGAAAAAATAACGAAAGCAGCCAAAATTTGAAGCATTTTTGGGAACACAATTAGGATCACACAAGACTTAGAAGTCACCATAAGCTCAGAATATGATAATATAGAAGGCAAACAATATAGGCTTATAAGCCAAGAATAACATACTCAGCAAAACAGTATTATCCTATGGGGGAAAATGGATTTTTAATGAAATAAAGGACTTCCAATCATTCCTAATGAAAAAAAAAAAGCTGTATGGAAACTCTGAAATACAGACAGGGGAGTCAAGAGAAAGAGAAAGGTGATCCTGATGTGTGATAAGGAATTGTTGACAATGCTAGAGATATCATCATTTGTGTTGTTCTTCATCATCACTTTCTTGTATTGGGAAATCCACTGTCAATTGCAAAGATTTGGCATTACCGACCACACAAACTAGATCATTAAGATTTCCAAAGGGACATAGTTCTTCCAAAGGGAAGGGGATGGATAAAGCCTAGGATTTTTGGCTTTTGTTTTCCATTTTTTGTTTTCTTTTTTCTTAATGGCCACAATTTTGAGGTGGCTGTCAAAATTTTTTGTTATTGTTACTATATGTCTGTTTTATTTTTGCTTGTTTTTTTTTTCTTTCTTTTTTTCCTCTTTGTCCCCTTATACTTCCTATGGCAGGAAAAATTATCCAGAAAAAGTTCTAAAAGTACTTTAAAAAAAGTTAGAGGTCCCCAAGAATATCCTTAGGATTGTTATAATAAGGTAGTATGTTATAGGACCATTCAAATTCATTTTTCCTCTTCCTCTGCAATATGGACATCCCAAGCATAAAGTGCCAGAGCCAGCACCCACAGAGGATGGAACAAGTGGAATTTAAAAGGTCAGCAAGGGAAGGAAAGTGACCTTTTTTTGTTTCAGCCTTTAAAGGAATGGTCACTGAAACTGCTCCATATATATATATACTTTCTCTCTTTACTAATAAAATCTTATAAATCTAATAATAAGACTCTAGATTAATTTTTATTTATAACATCACACTAAGTGCTAAGTTCCTAATTATTATTCTTTCTGTGCTATGGCCAAGTAAACTTCCTTTAACTTTTAAAAGAGTGAATGTAAAAATATAGAGGTTATTTTTAATATAGATTTTGTAGAGAGGTCAAAATACAGAGTTTAGCTTATTTGGGTAAATTCAGATATTCTACACTGGATAAGCAGAGAATTCATGCATATTGGAGCTAAATTATAAAGAACCTCACGAATGCTGGGTCAAAGTAGTTCAGATTTTAAAAAATACTAAATTAACTTTCTTTGTGGTAGTTATAGGCTTACTTCTCTAGATGACTCAAAGTCAAATGAATATGGCAGTCTTAATTTTATTTTTCATAACCTTATTAGCAATGTAATAGTATACACAAGTATAAACAGATAATACCTTTTCTCTGGGTTTACCTCCATGTCATCTCCGCTACTGGATTGGGAGCTCCTCAAGAGCAAGGACTATTTTTGTCTATCTTTATACTACCACTTAGTGGACTGCCTGCATATAGTTAAGTGTTTAATAAATGTTTGCTAAAAGAACCAAGTTAAAGAAGAAACATTATTTGGTACTACAACTTTAAATCCTTTTCAAAGAAGGTGAGGTTTGAGATAGAATCAGGCCTCCTAAAATTCTTGACATTCCCTGTAGCTGTCCCTAAAGGGAGCAACACCTGGAGAAATGGTCCTCCTTCTAAGCCACTATTAACAATTGCTGACCAACTGTCAATGTTTGGCAAATTAAGTCCAAGAACACTGAAAACAGCAGGATCTCCTCAAATACTAGCCTTGCTTTTAGACCATTCATTCCTTGTACTCATTGTCCAAGGCAGCAATTCTTGTTGAGATGCAACCTGGCAACAATCTCCGCAGGAATTGCTGCTTCAGTTCTTAGAAGAGAAAGTTCTCATCACCAAATTCCCTGGCATTACTAGATAGTTCAGTGAGGAAGATTTTTAAAATGGAAATGACACTGATGAAGTCATTTGATCATCTGCTTTACTACTGCATCCTGAGAACCACTGAGCTTTTTTTTTTTATTAAACTTATAGCCAGACAGTATTGTAAGAATTAGCTTTTAGCAAAAGCAAGAAGCAGGAGATCCCACAGAACAAAGAGTGGGTCAACATTCCGAGAGCACTGAGGAAGTGAGAGGCAGTTGAGACTGACTGTTGGCTCTCTTGGAAGAACACAGGGGGTGAGTGGAGGTGGCTCTCTCTGAAGGAAGAAGACTTTGAAGCTGTCAGGAAATTGGACCATCTTGAAGGAGTGGCTGAGTGAATGATTACTTCACACTAGTGGAAAGTGTGTGTGTTAATCATCATTCCCCTCTTGATCCTGTGTGGACATGCATAGCTACTCTTCTTACTGGGACGTCAGCTTGACCCAAGAGGTCTCCAGTTGTGTGAAATTCTTTGGCCCTTGGTTTCTGCTCCTATCAAATCCTCCCAAATCTTATTTAATAATTTAGGAGTTAGTTTAGAATAGTTATAGGAAGTTATATGGGTTTTAATCTCTGTTTTGGGTTAAAAGTTAGTTATTCCTTGATCCCCTTTCCCTCCTCCTTTAGCTAAATAAACCTGTTAATTATATTTTAATCCTTATTTAAACCCCCAACAGAGTTGCTTGACAGCAGAGGCAGTCTTGCTTTTTTCTGTTTATATCTCTAGCACTTAGCAGAGTATGTTGCACATAATAAATGCTTAATGAAGGGTTTTCATTCATAAACTCTTAATTTATCCCAGCTATGCTAATATGGAAATCCATTATTTTAAAATTTTTATATAACTATAAATGATATATACATACATTTATACACAAATATGTACATGTTTATAAATATATACATACACATACAAATATACACATATTTTCTCTGTTCCTGTTTGGGAAGAAAAAGTATATAACTATTCTTAAGAAATGAAGCCCGATCCATCTGAGCATTCATATCTAGTCTAACCCTGTATCTGAACAAAGATCTCTTCTACAATATCCTTAGACAAGTGGTTTATTCAGTTTCTACCTATAGACCTTTAGTAATGGAGAACTGCCTTTTGAGAGAGCCCACAACACTTCAGGATAAGTATCCTTAGAATGTTTTCCCTTATATTAATTGGAAAACGGTCTATCTAAATTCCACTCACTGCCTGGTTCTGCCTATTGGGACCAAGCAGAAAAAGCCCTTCAAATATCTGGCAGTTAAGAGATAATTAGCAAATCCCCTTAAGTATTTCTAATCTTCAAGCTAAATATCCTCAATTCCTACAACATAGTTTTGGATTCCTTTCCCTATTTTGGTTGGCTTCCACTGAATATGTTTCAGTCTGTCATGGCTTTCCTGAAATACGGCACTTGGAACTGGGCACAAAATTCTAGATACTGGTATAAATATAGTGGTATTACAGCTATTCTCATTCTGGACATTCTTCCTCCATTAATGTAGTTTAATGAAAGCCTTTATCTTCCAGAGAAGAGAAACAAGTATTGGTACAAAATCCTGTAAAACATTTTCCCCCTCTCATATGAAAACAGTTTTGTGCCTATTGTCAGTGTCTATAAAGGAAACATGATTTTATATCAAGAAAGAATACAACGTAGTAGGCAATATTTGTGTAAGAAAAGATATAACTGTACCAACTCTGAATAGTTCAAAAAAATTTTTTGCCAGGCAAATAAGAGATAAAAGCTTTAATATTAGGATCCTGTATTTATAACTATATAAGACAACAGTGGTTTCGGATAATGGGGTAAAAAAAAGCAGGTAATGTATATATATGCATATATACACACATACATATATAAATCATAAAAAATATCAATATGCATATTTGTACTAAATTAGCAAAAATATTTAAAGACTAGTTTTAAACATATATGTATTCTTCTGCTATAAGTTTCTATAAAGAAATAAAATTAACTAGCTAAATAAAGGCAAAATTTGAACTATTAAACTATTCATGAAAGTGGGCTAAAACCTCAAAGTTGCTTCTTATATGCATGTTTCAAAAGACTGAAAAAGTAAGTACAGCCTTGTTTCCATGTTTCTATCATTTTTTATAATTCTGAAAATATATGAAAACCGTACTTAATGTCACAAATCTATTAAATGCTCTGACTGGCAACAAAGCAAATATCCTACTAAGCAAGAAAGAGCATATAAGTTAACTAGGAATGGTTTTATAAAGTAAGGCCATTATGGACTGTCTAGAAATAGTATGGAAAACAAAAATCCTGGATGTTTAGCAGACTTCTTTAGTAAATGTGGTTAATACTAGGCTAGGAAGTCACTGAACTTGTAAATTTGTAAATTTATCTGGGTTAGTTTCCAAATGGAAAGTAATGTCGAGATCATCAACCAAACCTCAAACCATCAATTTTTTTATCTGATATTACTAGCAATCTAGAGGACCCTAGAGCCACAAAACATAATAATTACAGAAAGAGTATCAGGAGCTTCTCATTTCTAATTCAGATAAGAAATATTTTGAAGGTTTGTGAAAGAAAAGTACTTTGCAAAAAATCTGTGTATACAATATAGTATATTTTCAAAGTTGTTTTTTCTCATCGGCACAATAGTGGTATTCCTATTCCATTTAGTAGCTATGTGTTATTACATTCATAGCTGTCCTAGTTGAGTGAACATTAGTAATCAGAATAGCAAGAACTCAAAATCTTGGTAGAAAAAAAAAATCTCCACATGGTTCCAAACATATTGATTTATTTTCAGCAAAGTAATGTAAAATGCACTGTTTAAAATACATCTGGTATCATATCCCTAGGGACCAGAATGTCAATACTGGATTCCTCAACTATTTTATAGTTAATGGTGCAATGCTAAGAAAGAAAAAAAGTCATCCAGCTTTCCCTTTTCTATTTGCTAATCTCTGAAAGTGGTTCAAAGAAACATTCCAGACTTTTAAAGAAAAAATGACTTTTTAATTATTCAGCTAAGAGCTATAAGATTTAGTAATACTATAAAACTACAGTATATATTTATATATATAGAACATGATATATTTAACATATATCATATGATATATAGAATATCATATGATATAATAATATTAAATAATATATCACACAATGGTATAAAATACAGAAACCAAAACTGACATTTGTTGAATGAATTCAATTACTTGTTGAGAAAGTTTCCACTAAATAGTAATGAGAAGTTGAAGGCAGTAAACCAGATTTTAAAAAATCTTGCCTGCTTTATATCTGTCATCTTAAAAAGTATTATTTTGGTTGTCTTGTTTTCCCTTTGAAAAGCAAACATGTAAAGCAAAACTCCATTTGTTCTTTATTATGGTGAAATTAATAAAGTATCTGGCTCATTCCCATTTCTGGGTTAACTAATATACTAAAAATTTCGGGGCAATGAAATTTAGTAGGAACTTTATTAGTAGCATGGGGGTAGAGGGAAAATGGAGACTAGGGGGAAAAAAAGAGCTTGCTAACCCATGTTCATGCTATAGACTAAGACCCAGAAAGTTCCCATTCAAGTTATTCTGAACGACCTCTGTTGAAAAGATAGAGAATAAATTGCTTTGATAACATATTAATGAAATGTGTTGTGCAAAGGGAAAAATTGAGGTAAACTGATATGAGACCAATATGACATATGGTTCTTATTAAATAATATGTTGTAAATATTTTATTTGTGGATTTTCTACTCTTAACTTCTGAATATAGCAGTTCAGTTTAGAAGTAGTAGCTTTTCCAACTAAAGGCTCTAAGAATAAAAAAAAAATCCTGAGTGTCATGGTTTATTTTATAAGTTAGCATTTTCATTATTACATATTGATCACCAAGGTCCAGGCCTAATTTTAGGCAAATTCAACAATTCAGGTTTGAGGTTCAATATAGTAGGATACTATGGACCATATAAAACAATTAAAACTAACTTTACTGATATGTAATTACATTGATCTAAGATTAAATAAAATAAAAATGCTGCTTTCCTCCTCCTGCATCTATCATAGCAACTAGCTATGATCTGTTGGTAAGCTATTCCCCTCAAAAGGCCCAGACTACCAGACTATTTGCATATAGAGCATCATCGGTGTTCTAGTGTTTAAAGTGATGGCCAAGGAGGAAAAAGGGGAAGGAAAAGTGAGGGGGTGAAGGTGGGGGTTGTTAGGTTTAATGGGATAGAGGGAGGAAGGGCTCCACTGCAGCCAGGCAAGGGTGTAAATATCACTCACCTTCAGCAGCCCAGTCACCACTAATGGCCTTCTACATAAAACCAGGTTTTATCACACTAAACAGCTTTTATCACACTAAATCTATCACAATAGAATCTAGTATAAGAAACAAAGAACTAATTATGTATATATATATATATGTATGTTACTGAAGTCCAAAAACCCTATCTGAGTATTGCAGGGTTAGGGCATTTGATAATTTATCAATATCTGCATGTACCTATTCATTCTTAATTTTAAATACTTAATTTTTTTGGATCCATTATAACAGGAAGGAGGTTCAAGTGATGTCTGGGTGATGAAGTCTTTTCTAGATAAGGACAACAGGGAGATATCCAAACTGATGGCTCCTCGGTAAAGTTAGATAGTTTGGAGGTGAAGCCCAGAATGTTGTCTCAATCTTTTAATTATCTTTAATGAAATTACCTATTGTTTCTCTAATTTGTTCTTTGACCCCAATTCTTTAAGATTAAGTTATCTTTCCTTAATATAATTTTTATTACATTGTGATCAGTAAAGGATACAAATTTTTGCTTTTCTGAATGTCTGTAAATTTTTTATGTCCTAAGACATAATAAGATTTTGCCAAGGTACTATATGCATGCTTAGTTTTCCTTTAAGTATTGAGAAACTTTACATAATGTTAAGTTGTTTTTTTAAAAAAAAAAACTATTACCTTCCTTCTTATAGTATTGGTTCTAAGGCAGAAGAGTGGTAAGGGCTAGGCAATGGGGGTCAAGTGACTTGCCCAGGGTCACACAGATTGGAAGTGTCTGAGGTCAGATTTGAACCTAGAGTTCTCTGGGCCTGACTCTCAATCCGCGGAGTCACCCAGCTGCCCCCCATAATGTTAAGTTTTGAAATCAATTCATGGCTTGTTACCTTTTAGCAAAATGTAGTTTCTATCTTTAAGTTTATAATAAAGTTTATGTTTGCTGTTGCTTTGTAGGAAATCATAACTAATACCAAAGCTTTTTTTGTGTTCAGATGAGGCATAAAAGATTTTGCTCCAACCCAAATACTATCTTCTAGTGCTCTCCCTTCCAAACTATCTTGTATTTAATGGCCTTCTATATATTTGTATTTATCAACTCTGTATTTATCCTTTCTACATTTACATATATATATTTCTTGTATAAGCTCTTAGTGCATAGGGACTGTCTTTCTTTGTATCATCATCCCCAGTAACTAAAACAGTGCCTGATACAAAGTAAGCACTTAATAAATATCCTAGCCCCTTTCCTGTCTTTCTAGTCCTCTTTTATTCTACATCTCCTCATGTGTTCTCAAGTCAGTGAGATTGGCTTCCTTGCATTTTCTCAAACTACACATTATATCTCTGGGCTCTGGGCATTTTTTCTGGCCGTTCCCTTATGCCTAGAATACTCTCTCTTCTTTATTTCTGCCTCCTGGATTCTCTGACTTCAAGTCCCAGCTAAAACCTCAAATTCTACCTGACACCCTTCCCAATCCTTCTTTTTTATTTTAAACCCTTACCTTCCATCGTGGAGTCAATACTGTGTATTGGCTCCAAGGCAGAAGAGTAGTAAGGGCTAGGTAATGGGAGTTAAGTGACTTGCCCAGGGTCACAAAGCTAGGAAGTGTCTGAGACCAGATTTGAACCTAGGACCTCCCATCTCAAGGCTTGGCTCTCACTTCCCTTAGCCACCCAGCTGCCTCCCCCCTTCCCCCCAATCCTTCTTATGCCTTTCCATTACTGATGATTTCCTGTTTATCCTGCACTTAAGACTATCTTTTCCCGTTCTTTATTATGCTCAGTGCTTAGGCAGAGTAGGTCCTTAATAAGTGCTTAATGACTGACTGACTCACTGATTAATTATGATCTGCTTCATACAGTCAGCCAGAACATAGAAATGAGTAACTTCCAATCAGGCCAGAACATATGGACCAAGGTTTTGAGTCTTAGGGAAGAATCATTTATTTCATGGTTGGAGTTTTTTACTCTTATTGGGGAAGAGGAAGGAGGTGAGAGGATAGGCAGATATAGCCAGTCAAAGGAATGGGGGGGGGGGGACACCCAATATGACCAAGAGGGGAAGCAGTAGAAAGAGAATAAATTGGAAATGAACTGGAGATTCCTCCCTCAGAGAGAAGGTACTAAGATTAAGGGGGGCTAGAAATGGCACCTTAAAAAAAAGGTAAGACTTTAATTCAGACCTGAAGGAAGCAAGGAGGAAGAGATGAAGAGGAAGAAAGTTCTCTTTCCCGCCCTTCCAGTCTTCTTAAATCTTATTTTTCTCCAAGTACTTTGAAATTAAGTGACATTGGTCTACTTTCTGTTCCTTGAACATGATAATCCATCTCCCAAGGACAGGCATTTTCACTATCTCTTCATCTCTGCCTCCTGGCTTCCCTGACTTCCATTAAGTCACAGTTAAAGCCCTCCTTTCTACAAGAAGGCTTTCCAGCTCCTCTTTAACTTTGAAGCCTTCTTCTCTGAGATTATGTCCAATTTATCATGCATATAGCATGCATGTTTTCTCTTCCAATAGACTCTAGCTCTTTGAGAGCAAGAACTACCTTTGTCTTCCTTTGTAGAACAGAACTTGGCACAGTGCCTGGAGCTTAATAAACGCTTGAATTGATGTGACACATGACTTTATGTAGAAATGAATAACTGTTAAAGACCTAAGGAGAAAACTGAAGTAGGCAGTGGTAAGTCAATATCAAAGTTGGCTAGTGAAAAAAAAAAAGTCGAGTTTAGAGTTGTGAAAATGAAAACGGAATCAAGCTTTGGGTCTTTCTACCCCTGAAGTGGAACAGACAGCAGATGGAATGTTGTTAGAGTGAAGATTGATGAACAGCGATGACAGTTGGTGAGGGAAGGAGAGACTTGGAGAGTGACAGTTGCTCTCGAAGTCTCTCCTTCCTGGCCCTCAGACTGGAAGGAGCTCTCTCTCCCTGTCTCTGGATAGAAGTACCTCTATTCCTGGATTGTTCACAACTGTGTACTTGTACTCTACCTGGATTCCTGTGATCGTGTCATAGAACTAGGGGAGCAACTTGAACTGTTAAGGCTGGTCTTTAGGGTGTTGGCCCAAAGAGACAGGCCCAACCAGCTCTGAAAGTCGGATTCTTTTTTTCCACTTGCTGTCTACTGCTAAGACTTTGAACTTAAGAAAGCTAGCACAGATATAGCATAGACAGGAATAAAAGAAACCCTCCACAAGCCTATGAGGCCTGGCCTCAGTTCAAAAGCTGAGAGAGACTCAAACCCAATCTTTGGCAAAGTATAGGGAAATAAATCCCTCTTCCCTCGACCCTGATACCTTCCTGATCAAAACTTGTTATTAAATTCATCTTTAGCAAAATAACCCACAGTCAGATAAGAGGAGGACTATCATTTCAAGAGGACACAGAGGGAGCAGAACCTAAGGACAGCTATTCAACCATAAATGGTCCTTATCAGACTCCTGCTGGGCAACCTTGGTCCAGGGGGAGAGTCTTGTCCCTCAGGATGGTCCATGCTTATCTGCCCTGGGATATCTTCAACATCAATCAAAAGAGAAGTCATCCCTCATCCCCTCAGCCTATCAGAGTTGGTCCATTTCTCAGGAACCTCATTTTTCAAAAACAGCTTCTCAGCAGGGTTTATCTCTCTCTTTTTATCTCACCAGCATCCATATTCCCTCTGTTCTTTCAACTACTCCATTCCCTGTAACAAAATCTTCCTTATCCCCTGTACCTCTTCAATCCTCCAAAATTCCTTCAACTTTTACAGAGAAAACCTAGAATCATCAAAATTAAATCAAAACTGGCAGCCACAAGAAGAAACACTAATAACAAATCATCACCATCTTGCTCCCCAATCTTCAATCACCATGCAAGATAGCACATTTTAAGATTAAGAAAAACAATTTTTTTAGGGTTTTAATTTTTTATACTGTTAGTTAAAAAAAATTAAAAACCAACACTACAATATTTTGGGTTCAATACAGGATAAAAGGATCTCTTGATTCAATGAATGCTTATTAAGCAACTCTCTATTGTAAGATCCTGTGATAAATGGAGAGAATCAAGAAAGATCTCATGTGGGGGGAAGACACCTGAGGTAAACTTTGCTGGGAGACAGGGAGTCTAAAAGGAAGTGAAGGAATGCATTCTAGACACAGAGGACCACTTGGACAAAGATATAATAGTGGAAGATGGAATGCTGATATGGGGAACAAGTAAACCAGTTTGATTAGAAGATAAAATGCACAAGGGGGAATAATATGACATACGACTGAAAAGAGGTCATAGACAAATTGAAGAGGACCTAAAATATGAGGCTAAGGAGTCTACAATTTAGTAATGAAGTAACATGATCAAATCTGTTGGTATAGAAGACAGATTGGTAAAGAGAAAGATTAGGGAAAAAGGAAACAAATTAGTTATTACATTGAACTGTCAACACACAATTTTCTTAAATGGAATTTTGAATTTAAGTAAATAAAATTATCCTTAGAGATGGTGAGAAGTACAAAATAATTTTAACAGGTCTTTTTTTGTTGTAAACTTCAGGCAACATGGATTATTCTTTGAATTCTCAAGAAATTACATGAACTTTCCTGCTTCTCTTGTCCTTATAACTTGCATTACACCCCCTCACACATGTAGGTATACATATACATATGAGCATATATATATGTAAACACACATCGCATATATATAATGATTACGTGCACACATAAATTGAATTTCATGACTGACAAGTAATAATCTTCAAATTACTTTTTATAGGATAGCACTTTTAAAAAGTTTTACTCACTAGCTTTCCTCTTTGCTGGGCTGATCTTGTTTCTCGCAGTGTATATACATCTCCACAAACTGAGATTTCCCGCCATATTCCTGGTTTGGACTCTTCTGTGAATCCTCCTTTTGGATGCATTACTAGAACACCATTTGTAGTTAGTCCATCCATGTGTCCATCAGGATTCTTCCATTTTGCTGCCTTTTCCTGTAAAACATACACTATTAGGAAAGATAGAAGACTTAACTTCTGGTTATACAAGTTTTCTCCCCCCAAGCCGAGTTCTAGTTTTGTGTAAATGGTTAGATAACCATAGTTAGTTAAACATAAACATAGTTAGTTAAAAAAAAATAAATTTAACCTAAGTATTAGAAAAAACAAAGTGGACATATAGTTAGTCTAATGTATAATGAAACTTATATTCTGCTACACTACTCCAATCAGTCACTACTTTCATTATAGGATTTCAAAATTCTTTAGACATAATCTTTATTCTTCACAATTATCTTGGGAGATAATAGAGTAGGAAGGGTACAAACATAAGTCCTTTTCAGAAGAGAAAATAAAGGCATGGATAAATGCCAGCTTAAATTTTGAATTAGTGGCAATTGAATTCTTAAACATTTTGAGTTCTAAATCTATGATTCTGATAACCTAGGTCACAATTCTTTCCTTTAAATCAGGTTATCTATAGCAAAGGCCTATGGTGCAAATGCCTTTGATACAATAAGAACATGAAAACTTTAGCTATGTGCTACGTATGGCAAGCTATAGGTATCATATTCATTAATATTTGACAATTTCATTGAAAAACTCCTATGTTTTTACTGACCATAATGCAGAAATTATTCATATATTTTCCTTTTAAAAACAAATTAAAGAACTACAACTTTAAAATGTAATATATGCTATTCAACAAATCATTTTGTTTACTATATAACTTCATGTTACACATGACAATCATGGCTTATTCTGTATACATATAACCTAGGTTTTAACTGTACTTACTCCAAGAAAGATATTTTTGGAAGAGTCAAATCCTGCTGCAAAAATCCGTGCTGTGTATGGTGCACTCCTATCACAGACAATCCTACAGGCAAACCTGGATATGGTGCTTTGGGTGATCTGACTTTCATCATTGTTTTGACTGCCAGAAATTGTGTCTGTTACCACAAAGTCTATTGGGCTCTCTGTTGATCTTCCCACCTTAAAAGAAATAAAATAAACTTCATAACTCACTTTATTTTCCAACAGCTTCCTATTCTAACTACCATGTTCACATCAAATAAATGAAACAGTACCATAAAAATGAATTTCTCAGATTCTCAAGTTATTTTTAATAATCATAAACCCTACTTTGAGGTTACACATGTACATCCACACATAAAGATCCACAAACATCAGTTGATTTCTTTTTACTTTTAACTAATTGCAATGTAGTGATGAGGTAACACATTTTTAATATTAGAATAGTTTTTTAAATAGTGTGGTGTATTGAAAAGATTACTGGATTTGAAGTCAGAGGACCCAGGCTGAAATTTCATCTCTGCCATTTATAACTTAAGTAACATTGCACAAATCACTTTGATGTTGTGGGCCTCAGTTTCTTCACCTGCAAAATTAAAGAATTGATCATTTCTTTGAACTTCTATCTCCCCTCTTTTGAAAGTTAGATGCCAGTTTAAAATTATTGCCTATGTTGATGTTACAAATCTAAAAAAAAGAACATAAATTAGAAATGATAAAAAAATAGAATTTTTTAAAAAGGAGCCAATTCTTAAAATTCTAGGCTATCTATTTTTTAAAAATATTCCCTTGACTCTTTACCCCCAAATCAAGGAAGGAAGGAAGCCCTGCTCTTCAATTAACCAACCAAATCAATCAATTCTATTCTCATCTAAATCCAGTCTACAACCAGAAGTCACATAACTTTATGTCTGAAAAACCTCATCATGTGTTATTTTGCAAGGGTAAAATTCCTTTCTCTCATCACCTATCTATAATATATCTATAATTCAGAAAACCTGAGAATAACTTAAGAGCCAGTCCTTTCTTCCAACTATTAAATCTATGCTAACTGCACGTTACTATTTGAAAGATGAGTCATAATGTGGCTATAGATAGAAGCTATCATGTACCTGGTGTACCAATCTTCTTTACCTAGAACCTAGAGTTCTGGCAATGAGCATTTAATGCACTGATATCAGTGATGCTTCTATAAAAACAGGAAAGTACAAGTATAACTTATATTTTAATGTAAAAAAAAACTAGAAAAAAAAAGAAAAAACTATATAAGAGAAGTAAATTGGTAAAGGTAATTGGGGGCTAAATTGGAAGCAGGACAACTTGAAATCAAGTCTTACCTGTGACACATACTGGATTTCTGACCACCTGCAAGCCCCTTAACTTCTTAATGCCTTAGGGCATTGCCAAAGTTTGAAGCAACAGAATAGCTACTGGTCTGCACTAGTGGGAGGGAGGGCATTTCTAATGTATAAAACTTTCAACAATGACTAAATCATAGATCTAGAACCCCCACCCATCCACCCACCCAAAGATTATCAAAATGTATAAAAGCAGACAAATTAGTTAAAACTTTAAAAGGAATTTCTTAAAGCATTCCTTTACATAGTAATCTTATTCAGCATATTTTAAACAATTCAATTTATCCTCAAATCAATGGGGTATGTAAGCTAAACTTCTAAAGTTGAAAGAAAAAAGTGCCTCCCAAATTATAGTCAATTTATATATAGGATACAATTGTTAAACCCTTCTCATTTCTCTTCTAACACTGCTGTTGTTGCAGCAGCTGTTGCTGCTTCAGAATAACATATACTCAGTGTGGGAGTCTGGTGGCAGCTAACATGCCTGCCTGCTACTTTTAAGCAGCAGGCTAGGACCTGGTCTATTCAGTGAGAACATATCAGAAGTTGAATTTTTATATAGCAAAATTCAAATTTGCACTGTATTTCTGAAATATTTTTATATAATTGCAAGAATCCAACTATTGCATAAAGCAAGTCTAAATTTTCTTCAGAGTATTTCCAAAACCCAAAGGGAGATGAAATTGTTGCCATGTATTAAGACTATATAGCTGAAAGTATTTACTATTGTCCAATCGGTAAAGAAGTGGTAGTAAAGACCAACGTAAGTCTGACCCACTCTATTATGAGGCTCTTAACTTTTCTGCTTCAAACAACACTGGACACCTCAATAAATGGTGGGGATTCATAGAATTAATAAATCATATGACAAATTTTCCTATTAATTGAGAGCTATATTAAATGAAGTAATACCAATCTTTTAAAAAAGATTTATCTATAATAATGAAAAGCATGATTATTTAAAATGTAGTTTGAATAAGAAATTGTAAACACTTAATGATGTAGTATTCTTTAAAAGTTGATATATATATGAGTATGTCTCTCTCAATCTTTTCCTGCACATATATACACACACCCATATGCATATTGCACAAAATTTAACAAAACCGTTCCACTAAGTTATGTTCCAGGCCGCACTCTTATGTTCTTCTATACATTAAACAAATATATTTATGTTCTTTTTGGGGGGGCAAAGTATTAATCACAATTACCACTCCTCCCAAGTAGATTTCTTCCTCTCTAATAAATGCATATAGTACAGCAAATAATTTAAAGCAATCTTGGGGTGGCAGTTACTTGTACTGTAGGTTTAGCACCTGCAGGGAGTTGATGCATCAGCTATCACTGAAGCTCCTATTTCAAGTAAGTGATAAAAATATAACACTCTTAAAACCTGCTGACTCTCAGAAGGGATCTTCAACAATGCATTCTCAGCCAAAACACAATTCTGAAGGATTTACAAATCTTAATGATATATCCAATCTCCTAAGAAATTTTATCAAACCCACCTCATCCAATATGAGTTACTTTTTCAACAAGAGAATAACACAGTTGGGTTAAACTACTGAATAATATATAAGTAAATAACTTCTTGAAGCTTATTTGGGATGATGTTGTGCTTTGTGTCCAAGCCAACCACCATTTTCCAGTTATAGTCAAGCAAGAACACTTAGCTTTTGGTAGAGCTCCCAACAACTCATGATTATTAATAGCTGACAGAAATAACCTTGAACTTTTTATGAATCAGTTAAAATTAAAGTTCTTTTAATACCTTTCTTAGTTATTTTAAGAAAATTGTTGCTCCAGTCATGCAATCTGCCCCAGATATGCAGATTTACCACAGGTACAAGTTTCTTCAGGACAAGGACTGTCCTATGATACTCTGCACAAAGCTAAATATGTATTTGCCAAATGAAAGGATATAATTAATGGCCGTATCATTACCATTCCTTAGCTGATACAATAGCACAAATAGGGTTTATAATATAAGATGGGGTATCTCCTAAAAAAATCTGAGAGAAGAGGCAAGGTACCTGAATAATCCTATGAATCAGAAGACAAAGTGGTAGAGGGGAAAAAGTGCTTGATTTCTAGTCAGAGGACATGGGTTTGAGTCTGGCTCTGACTGTCTACCACTCTGGCCTTTGTTCAGTCACTTCGACTACAGGCATCTCAGTTTTTTCATGTATAACATAAGCAGATTGGCCTAGATAACCTCTAAGTTCCCTTCTAATTATAAACCTAATGGCCCTAATGTGATATTATATTTTTATATTTGACTTAAGAGACACAATTGAATGTAAATGTAAAGTTTTTGCCTCAAAATTCTAAAGAATTGCTACTGTAGTACCCTAAAGTCATAAACATTTTAACTTAGAATCATATAATTTGAAAGGATGAAAAATATAGAATTTTTTATTCTAGAACTACTTAAAATCTATCTCATGATTGCCTTCAATTGCAGAGGAAGAATGAGCTATGCTCAGAAGTAATTTGACTATTAATTTTAGTATAATTGAAAACTAATTCCATAGAACAAAAGTAGTGACTGGAAGAAAACAAATTAAGGGAAATAAAACATGGTTTATCTTGAACTAGGAAGATTAGAAATAAAGGCATTTTTATAAGGGACTTTGAAAAGGGAAACTTATAAGTTGGAGTCAAGGATGACCTTATTTATAAGTCATTGTGGAATCTTAAGAGGTAGTAGATTCACAAAATTCCACCAAATCCTTCAGCATTGTAAGGAGAAGGAGAACAGAGAAGAGAATAATTTGTGACTACCCCAAATAATACAATCTAGACCAGTTTGTGTCACAGAAATGATAAATATGAAGCACTTAATGAAGAATTCTCCCTGAATGTTATATAGACATAAAATTTTATTTTAGGAAAATATTTAAAGGGCCTGTTTCTGAGCCTATAACTGTGCTATTGACGTTTTATTTATCTACTACATATAATTCTTCATATTAACTTTTAAATTAATAGTAATTTTTAAAAAAGAGATATGCTAAGAGTGGTTATATATCCTTGTTTCCTTTATTCTGGAGTTATCCATTTAGTAAGGTGATACAAAATCCTGTAAACTGCTAGCTAAGAAATCTCATAAAACAACAATAAAAAAATCCAAGATGATTATGAAGTTGGAAAAAGATGATGCCAACTGGAAATACCATTTAGTTAATTATTTAATTTTCTTGTTTCTTTTCTTTTTTTGATTGAAAGGGACTTTTTTGAAAGTTTGTACTGCATGAGGGATATTAAAGCAAATTCTCTGTGACAGAGTTTGCTTTCCAATTCTTACTGTCAGCTACTCTAAGTGTTTTGTTGCCATAAACATATCTAGAATAATCAGCTATAAGAAAAGTACTCAAATCAAAGCGGCTCTTCTCCCCCCAAGCTGGTAAATCAAAAATTTTAGAAAGTGGGGCCAGCTCTTATAGGCTAGTGATTTTTAAGGGCCAGAGACAGGTGATTTGTCTATTGCCAACATGGATGGAAGGTACGATCTGGAAAAGAAACAGGAGAGGGGCAGATAACCAATTTTCCAGTTTTATCTCAAGTCACACCAATGTAGAATAATTTCTTTTGAGATGAATTCCATATCCCAGTACAGGTATCAAATGATTTCAAAACTGAAATATTTTGATAATACATATTATTTTTGGACTGTCTATGACCACTTCTACTTTTAGACATGAACATAGGTCAACTTGAAATTCAGATTCCACATCATAAGGGTGAAGTATTGAGAAGAAAAACAAAATGATTATTAAATTGCTTAAATAATAAAGTGTCCACTTTGAAAACTGTAGTTACCTGAAACATATCAGTATCATCATCATGTGTGTACTCCACCACTACTGTCTGATTTCTTGACAAAGTGTAAGAGATACTGTGCTGACCTTTACAGCTGATCACCTAATTGAAAACAAAATTTTAAAATACATTTTAATTGCAATTGCAGTATGCCTACATTATAAACATTAATCCACACATTTTTATTGCTGTGCCTAGTATATCTCACCATGAGTGGGATACAAAGAAATATAAACACTATTTCAACTCTCAATGAGATTACAATACAGTGAGAGAACTCAGAGAATTGGATTTCTACAAATTTGTTAGTGTAAATTAGGAGAAAAATGTACTGAAGTTAGGAGGTCCAAATCTGGCTTCAGACACTTCCTAGCTGTGTGATCATGGGCAAGTCACTTAAAATAGGTATCTATTCTAAGACAGAAGGTAAGAGTTTAAAAAACAAAACAGTACATAGAACTTTTCAATGAAAAGAAAGTAGCAAGAAATAATGAACATTCACATTTATAAAACAAGAAATTAGAGGTTATTATTTACTTTACAAAATAACTTATACCACAGGTTTTCTTAAATATATCTCAGTGCATTATAAAAATAAATAAAACACCATGCCTTCTGCCTTATTATGGACTCTAATTCAGAAGAGTGCCAAGGGCTAGACAACTGGGTTTAAGGGCCTTGCCCAGGGTCACCTAGCTAGGAAGTATCAGAGTCCATTCATGAACCTGGTCCTCCTAACTCTAGGCCTGGCACTCTATCCACTGTGATACCTAGCTGCTCCCATTGCAGAGCATTTTAATGATGATTCAGGATAAACATCTAGTGCCCAAAGTGAAGCATACTCATAGTTTCCTAGTTATTGGTAGAACCAAGTAAGAATTTAATCAGCTAATGTTATATACCGTAACAGAATAATTTTTAAGAGTATAAAAAAGTCAGTGGGCAGCATATATTAAGTGTGTAGTTTGTGCCAAGAAGTGTGCTGAGCACTAGGGATACAAAGAAAAGGAAAGACAGGTCCTGACCTCAAGAATCTCGGTCTAATGGGGGTGGGGAAGAGAATAAGAGAGTGAAACAAACAAACAAAAAAATATTCCCAAGAAAAATATAAAGAAAAGCACTTATTTTTTGTTAACAATATATTTACATATAGCATTTGATATGGCAGAGCAAAATGATTACCTTTTTTTTTTTGCTTTAAAGATAATTTTGATCTTTTTTAGATCACTTAGGTTACCTGGGTCATTCTTTATATGCCATATTTCCCACCCAATCCCACCTCTGAAAAGAAGCATGAGGTACCTTCTCATGTCTTTCTTGGAGGAGCCAAGTTTGGTCACTATAGTATTGCAGCATTCAGTCTTGATTGTTTTACCATTTTTCTTTCCATTTACATTGTTATGGTCTTTGAGTATAAGATTTTCCTACATCTATTTCATCAATCAATAGAAGAGAGTTCCTGTGCTTTTTTGAATCCATCATATTTATTGTTTATTATTAGACAATAATAGTGTAAAAAGTGCTAAACCATTACCTTATCAATGGGCATCTACTGTTTTTCAGTTCTTTACAACTATAAAAGTAGTGCCGCTTAAAATATTAATAAAATTGAAAATAAAATAAAACTTAAGAAAGGGGGCTTCCTTTTGTTATAGATCTCAGTGGTATAAATATGCCTCACAATGGAATCTCTGGGTCAAAGATATCTTAAAGGGTCTCTTTCCCCCCAAAAAAGTCTGCAATGCATGTATCAATATTCTTTGTAAGATATAAAAGATATCCTCTGATCATTAATATAAAAAAAGTATCAAAAAGGGAGATTTACGACAGCCAAAGAATTCAACACTTCCAAATTGAAGAAGGGTTCTCTATTGGTGAAGTCTTCCAGATGTACTTGTTTGCAGATTATATCATGGTGGTTCCATCAAGCACTGAAATATTACTGAGTCTCAGTTGAAATTCAAAACCCTCTTGAAAGAATTGGGTCTTAATTATACATACAGGAAAAAAACAAGTTGATACAATGTTGCTATTTCCCTGTTGTCAAAATTGATAATTTATGAGTTCATAATGGGATATCTGTATGCCTATTATTCAGCAAATGAAACTATAAAGAAGCCTTGCAGCTAGGTGGCACAGTAGATGGAACAATAAAGCTAGAGTCAGGATGATCTTAAGTTCAAATTGAGCCTCGGACATTTCTTAGCTGTGTGACTCTGAGGCAAGTCATGTAACTTGTTAATCTCAGTTTCCTCATCTGTAAAATGGAAATAACATTAGTATCTACCTCTCTAGGGTTATGTGGATAAAATGAGGCAACAATATTTGTATAGTGCTTTGCACTTGAAGTAAAAAGGCCATTATTTATTTATCATTGATAAAAAAACATAGTCCTTGCCCTCGTGGAACTTTCTTTCTGCTAGAAACATATAAACACAACTAATAAAAATCAGGAAAGTTTTCAAATAGGAGGTGGCAACCAAGGAGACCCTAGTAGGAGGCTGCTTTGAGCCATTCTTGATTTAGGTTCGGGATTGGAATTAAATTAGAGCATTTTACAGGCAGTCTACTGAGCAAGAGGATGGGAAGGTTATTGAGGAAGAATACAGCACTAATTTAGTTGATCAGAGCATTCTATCTAGCATTTGTCATAATGGTGCTCTAAACAGAATGCCTGTGCCCTGTGGTCTAGAAGAGCTCCTGATTGGTTTTTAGACTTCAGATAACAAAAGAAGTTAGATAAATGGTTTGAGTTTTAGTCTTGTGGTTTTGAGAGTAAGTGGGCAGATAGGTGGCTCAGTGGATAGAGAATACGGCTGGAATTGGGAGGTCCTAGGTTCAAATCTGACCTGAGACACTTCATAGCTGTGTGATCCTTGGCAAGTCGTTTAATTCCAATTGCCTTATTCTTGTCACTCTTCTACCTTGGAATCAATACTTAATATTGACTCTAAGTCAGAAGTAACGGTTTAAAAGAGAAAAGAAAAATATAAGCATTCATGTGGCACCAGTGTTTGAAATTAACTCTACCTTCAACATAATTAAACAAAACAAATCCTCCATAGACCATTCATTTTTCCACTAGCCTGTCAAAGGTCATTATTTTACTCTTGGATCTCAATAATAAAATTTTACCTGGTCTCCCTGCCTACTGTTTCTTCTCTAGCCCATTCTTTACTATGGTTGTCAAAGTAATGTTCCTAATATGGAGGTCTGGTCATGCCTTTTACCTTTTCTGAAATCTTTAAGCAGCTTTCTACTGCCTATATGATACAATACAAACTGGCATATCAGGACACTGGATTTCAGAGAGTTGGTAGGGTATTATGAAAGTATCATTGGATTTAGAATTAGGAGGGTAGGTTTGAGTTCCAGTGCTGACTCTTATTATTTATATAAGTATAGGAAAATAATGAGATCCCTTTGAGCCTCAGTCTCCATATCTGTAAAATGAGGATTATAGTATCTTTTAGGGGTGCTTATGAGGATTAACTGAGATCATGTGTATAAAATTCTTTGTAAATCATAAAACAAAATATATAAGCAAGCAAAGCTATTATCAAATTTACTAGCTGTTCTCTGAATTTTTTGAACTTTGTCCTACCTCCTATAAAATTCCCTATATCTGGAAACATATAATTCCCTATATCTGGAACATCTCTGTATGTTTAATTTTTTTTTAAGAACCTGAAGTTTTCCCTGACTATCCAAGGGAGAAGTCATTATTTTCTCCTCAATATTCTATCTCTCTCTGATTGATCTCTTCCCATACCCTTCTTAAAGGATTTAAGTTCCTCCAGGACAGAGACCATTTCTTCATTTTGATATCCCTAGCATGTAGATGACACTGCACAAAGTAGGTACTTAATTTAAATGAAGTAGGAATCTTACTTTTACTTCACTCAGAAGTAAGCTTTTCAGTTTGCTCAAATTCCTAGGGGATAGTTAGGTGTTGCACTACCTGAGAGATATATTTATTCATCTTTCTTTAAAAGCTAATACCATCTTTTAAAATCCATTTTCCTTGACAGTTTATCATTTAGACCTTACATTATTTAACTTCACTTTAGAATACCAACTCATGTATCAAAACACTCATAGGTATTTTATTGTAAGTGTACTTAATGAGGAAATTAATGAACTTTTGAAGAATGTATTCCTCACAAAACAGGGCTTATAACTCAAAGCAAAAATCATTTTTAGGTTTTATGATGACCCAGGAATTCCTGTATTAGTTTTGATATATACTTCCTTCAAAAATTCAGGAATGGTTGCTAAAATGTATTACAGCTAATTTAGTACCTTTTCACCAAGTAAAAAGTATTTAGGATCAGTAGGGGTTCTCAGATTACAGGTTAAGAATTGGTGACCCTTAACAATGATCTATAAAATAGATCCAATGGCTTTAACCCATGGAGGAGAAAATAGTTTGACCCCAATCAGTGAGTGGGAAAATGGGCCAACCCCACTTTCTTTTCTGATGACAAATGATGCAGCTTGTCTCCAAAACAATCTGTGTATATCCTTATCCCCTCAAATTTCCCAAATCCAAACCTTTGCTCCCAATATTCCCAATTCTGAATAAGCACAAGACCCTCAGGGTGATTATAATCTAGTTGCTACCAGGGTAATCACCACAGTAGTTGTACAATCATAACAGGAAAAATATACATCTCTAACTCATTCACTTCTGCTCCCAGATCACCTCATGGTTTTGGCAGATACCCCTCAGAGGGTAGGCTCTGAGCAATGGTGAATATAAGCCAAACCTTTTCACTTTTCACTTGCTTTGAGCAAGACAGAATGAATCACCCAGAAAAGCAGGAATGGGTAAGTTGTGAGAAATTGCATATCTCATTACTTATCTTTCCTCCCAAACTCACACTTGTTCCAAGCTTCCTAACTACTATCCCAAGGTCCCACCATCCTTCCTGTTGCCCAGGCTCATCATCTTAGTGTCCTCTTTGACTCCTCATCTATTACCTCAGTCAGACCCCAAAATTTATTATTTCTATCTTTATTCTCAACTCTGTCCTCTTCCTTCTACTTACAATCTGCACAGTAATTCAGGTATTCATCATTTCACTCTTGCATTATTTTAATGAAATAGCCCAATTGGTCTTTCTGTCTCAAGATTCATTCCTTCTCCAATCCATTCTCCAGAGCTGCCAAAATAATTTTCATAAAGTACAGATCTGAATAGGTCATTACATTAATAAACTCTGGTGATTCCCTACTGACTCTGAGATCAAATATTATTTTATCCTTTTACATTTCTATTTGTTGTATAAATTTTATAGTGTAGTTTATTATTAGTAGTAGATTTATAGTGTAGTTGATTATTATTAGTACAAGGATCTGGGCCTGTTATTTCATTACTATAAAGAACAAATGAATAAAGAAACTCCCTCTATCAATGGAGATCAGTACATTTTCTACAACTTACTATTAGAGTGTTGTATAAAGTACTCAAAATATTAAATTAGTTGTCCAGGATATAAGAGTGAGTCAGTCAGACAGACAAAGAATCTATCCATTTATATCAGAGACAGGTCTGGAACTCAAGTCTTCCTGGATCCAAGATCAACTTTCTGGTTATGATGCTATATTGTCTCTCATGTATTGTAGAAATCATTACATATATACTCAGTATATAATCCATAAATATATAATATTGAAAGGTTATAGTAAATTTATTTTTAATTGATATGTGAAAATTTTAGGAATGTGAAGTTTAAAAAAAAAAAAGTGTGAACACCACTACTATGAATAACATTGAAAGTAAGGTAGCCAGCATTGTCAAAGAGCTGAAAATCATGTTATAAGGAATAAAATGGTCATATTTAGACTGAAGAAACCATATGGGCAAGGGGTGGGTGTTTAGAAACAATATGTAGTATTTCTGTTCAGATTATGCTTCTAAAAATACTCCAAACCACTAATAACAGAAAGGTAAAGCAGAACAACTCTTAAGCACCACCTGACAACCAACAAAATGAAAGAGATGACAGTGGTTGGAACTAGCTAATTTTGAGGTAGCTGCATAAAGACCTGCAGAATATTATACTGTACGGAATAGAACTGTGAATTTGCCTGATCTTTATACAGGCAATTTATTGAAAATATCTGGAAGATCTCACTGATAGCTATATGTCCCCATGGAGGTTAAAGATGGGGGAGAGGAAGGTTCCATTGATGCCAAAATATTCATTGCAGTACTTTGTAATGATAAAGACCTAGAGTCACTATAATCACCATTTTTATTTTCTGTTGCAAATTCTCTAACTCTCTCTACCCCTTTCCCCACTAATTAAGGCAATACTCATAGTAAGGAAATATAATTCTCATTATATACAAGAAGTAATTAAAATCATACCTTCCCATTAGCCATGCTGCAAGGAAAAAAAAATCAAGTATAGAGAAAGAATTATATTTCATTTTGCACTAGGGGTTTATCAGTTCTCTGGAGGTAGAGAAAAAATTTTAAAAACTAATTTTTTGGAATTGTTTTGGATTATTGTATAGATCAGAGTTGTTGAGTATTTTATAGATAATTATTGTTACTCTATTCAATCATCTCTTGGTTTTGCTCACTTCACTTTCACACAGGTCTTTCCATATTTTTTCTGAAACCATCATTTTAATCATTTCTTATAGCACAATAAATAGTATTCCATCACACACAACTTGTTCAGCTATTCTCCAACTGATGAGCAATCCCGCAGTTTCCCATTCTTTGCCACTACAAAGAGTTACTACTATAAAGATCTTTGTACATATAGGTATTTTCCTTTTTCTTTGACTTATTTGAGGTATACTCTCAGTAGAGGTATGGCTGGGTTAAAGGGTATGCACAGTTTTTTCACCTTTTTGGCATAGTTCCACATTGTTCTGCAAAGTTATTGAACTCCACCAATAGTTTAATAATGTGTCTATTTTCCTTCATTCCTTCTAGTATTTGTCATTTCTGATAGGTGGTGTTTGCTTCCATTTCATGGCTAAGTTCATTCCATTTACATTAACATCATGAATGCTTACCTCCATGTTGCCATGTTTCCCTTTATCCTATTCCCTTCTACTTTTTTCTTTTTTGTCCTGTTTCCTCATTAACTCTTTTTTGCTTCTGACCAGTCTCTCACTTTAACCTCCATAACTCCCTCTTTACCCCCCCCCTTCTTTTTAGTCCCTTCACTTCCTTCTTCTCAGTTGGCCTAGATGAATTTCTTTCTGTGTATGCATCTTCTTCCTTCTTTGAACCAAATCATATATAAATAATATTCAAGTGTTGACTATTCCCATTCACCATTTCCCCTCCATTGTAAAAACTTCTTTATAATTTTTTAATGGGAGAATTTCCATATTCTTCCCCCTTCTCTCAGTACATCCTTCTTTCTCCTTTTTTCTTTTGAGATCATCTCAACATAACAGATTCATATCCATACCCTTTGTGTAAGTTGAATCTTTCTAACTGCACTAAAGATAATAAGATTTATAGAGGTTACATGCATTGTCTTCCCACTTGGAAATGTAATGTAAATTCCTTATAATTTTTCAATCATGTTTAACTTTTTTATACTTTTCTTGATTTCTGTGTTTGAATTCCAAATTTTCTAATTAGTTCTGAGAGATCTTTTCATCAAGAATGCTTCAAATTCCTCTGTTTCAATAAATATCCTTTTCCCCCTATAGGATTCTATAGGTAGGTCACTCTTGGTTGTAATTCTAGTTACTTTGCTTTCTGGAACATCATATCCCAAGCCCTTTGTTTCCTTATTATGGCAGCTACTAAATCTTTATCAATCCCATCTGTGGTTCCATAATATTTGAATTATTTCTTTTTGATTGCCTATGAGTACAGTGATCCCTCACCTATTACAGGAGTTACATTCCAGAAACACCCCTGATAGAGGAAAATCAATGAAATAGTGGCATGTTTATTTTATTGTTTATATATATTTTAAGGCTTTATAAACCCTTCCCAATCTCCTATAAACCTTTTCCACATTCTTACTAACCTATAATCACTGAGCCAAGCAGTGCCCAAATATGCCACTTAGAATTCAATTCAATGAACTCACTAAAATTGTTTATAGAGTTAAGTTGGGAGAACTGTTAAAAATGCCCCCCATTATCCACCATTTTGATACTATCCATGTTACTTGATGATCGAAAATAATTACCATTCTTTCTTTTACAAACCCTTACCTTCCGTCTTGGAGTCAATACTGCGTATTGGTTCCAAGGCAGAAGAGTAGTAAGGACTAGGCAATGGGGGGTCAAGTGACTTGCCCAGAGTCACACAGCTGGGAAGTGTCTGAGACCAGATTTGAACCTAGGACCTCCCATCTCTAGGCCTGGCTCTCAATCCACTGAGCTACCCAGCTTCCCCCAATTACCATTAATTCTAAATGAACCACATGCCTTTGCAATCTAGTTAGCCATTATTTGGAGAATTGCTAAAGAAATCATGGTCATATATGCAATATTATTACTATGTGCAAAATCTCTGTTAAAGGCGGGGGCTTACAAATTGAAAAGGAATGCTCTTTATTCTTAAGAAACTTACATTCGAGGGGAGAAAATATACTTGGAAGTTTTTAGCTGGTAAAACAAATGGAAAAATTCAATGGTCCACAGGGTAAAGTAGTAAAGTGGTAAAGTAGATTTTAATGCTCCTTCTATAATGTCAATTCCAATGATGATATCATATCAATTACTGATGTTGAACCACTTAACAGTGTCAAAGACTTTGGTGACAAGAATTTTTTTCTTCTTCTGAATCTTCAGTAATTTGTGGTTGTGAGGATACTGGAAATATTGCTACTCTTAACCTCAGGTTGCAGATTCTAGAATGCTTATATTAGGGTCTGAGGAAACATAGTGTCAAGATGGTAGATTGACTCTCCAGGAACACACTGCTTCCTGTCTCTCCCTCAGAGTACCTTATCACATCATAAAAAAATCAAGGAGTGCAAAGAATTGAGAAAGCATAGGAAGACAAACAAACTGAGATTGAGTGAACTTTTTTTAAAAAAGTTTGTTACATTAAAATCCTTAGGTAAACTGCTTCCCTCTCTCCTCTAAGGAGAATCAGGTAAAAAATATACCATAACAATAATTTGAATGGTAAAAAAAATTCATGTTATTTAATTATAATGACCAAACTAGGTCCTAAAGAAAAATTGGAAAATGTACCATACTAAATAGGTAGGCAACTATTGCTATGAAATACTAAATATACTGTCAGGTGTGGATGGTTATTAGTTTTTTAGTCGATTTTTTTCCCATTTCTTTTAAAATCTCTGATAAAATGAGTAACTCACTAAGTAGGGAAGTGCAAGTCATCTAATCAAGTTCATTATTATTATAAAAATATAGTACAAATGTTAGCAGTAATGAAATATTTACTCAGGAGCCCTACAAACAACTTATAACAAGGATAGAACTAAATTTATGTTTGGACCATTGCTACATTTCTTTTTAGACACTATAATCTATCCTTTCCTTCTGAAATTCAAGTCAAATAAAAAGGAAACAAAATTAAAATGAGCAAAATGGAGTGTCAAACAACTTAACTGAAATTATATGATAGATCTCACATCTTTCTTTGTATTTAACCTTAAAGCCATGATTTTTCTTACCATGAAAAACACCTAATGAAATGATAGTTTTCAAATGGATCAAAATGAAGAATTCATTTTAAATTGAATCAAGGTGGAAAATGTAAGAATTTTTCTTTTAAAGTATATAAATACATTTTTCTAAAATGTTTTGCGTAGAAAGAACTACTCTATTTTTTAAACATTATTTTCTTTGGTCATTTTCATACATTATTCATTTGAAACAGAGATCATTCTCTTTTCCTCCACCCCCCCTTCCCATCACCCCATCCCTAACCGACACGCGATTCCACTGGGTATCACATGTGTCCTTGCTCCGAACCGATTTCCTTGTTGTTGGTATTTGCATTAGGGTGCTCATTTGGAATCTCTCCTCAATCTTATCCACTCCACCCCTGTAGTCAAGCAGTTGCTTTTCCTCAGTGTTTTTACTCCCACAGTTTGTCCTCGGATAGTGCATAGTGTTTTTTCTCATATATCCCTGCAGATTGTTCAGGGACATTGGATTGACACTGATGGAGAATTCAATTACGTTCGATTGTACCGCATTGTCTCAGTCTCTCTGTACAATGTTCTCCTGGTTCTGCTCCTTTCACTCTGCATCACTTCCTGGAGGTTGTTCCAGTCTCCATGGAATTCCTCCACTTTATTATTCCTTTGAACACAATAGTATTCCATAACCAACATATACCCCAATTTGTTCAGCCATTCTCCAATTGAAGGGCATCAATCCATTCTCCAATTTTTTGCCACCACAAAGAGCACAGCTATGAATATTCTTGTACATGTCTTTTTCCTTATTATCTCTTCGGGGTTGTAGTATTTAAAATAGTGGAAGAACTAAATTGTAGTAGATATAAGAGTGGGTGAGTAAATTTTGACCTCAGAAAATATGTTTCAGTACAGTGTTTTGGTTTTTTAATCAAATATAAAGTGGTCTCCAGGGAAATATTCCCAAGTCAACTGGGTTTTATAGAGATTTCAATTAGTAATACAATGAGTAATCAAAGAAAGAGAGAGAAAAAAAAGTTTAAGTATAAAGGGCCTTAAGCCAACATGGCCTAGACCTGAGTCTTAAGAGAGAGAGACCAGTTAGTCAGTCAATCTTTTATCACTCATCATAAGATTTGTCCAAGTAAGGGATTCAGAGGGACAGTCTCCCCAGAGGGAGTGCCAGCCAGAGTCAGCCTCCCTTGAGAGACCTCCTTAGAGAATTCCTCCAAGAGCTCCTCTCAAGTGATCCTCATAAGAGATTTCCCCAAAAGGATTCTCTTCTCAAGAGATTCTGCTTTTTCTTATATGGGGGTTTTTCTCCTATGTCACCTCCCCTAAGTCCTTACATCTACCAATCACTGTAGATGTTTTCCAAAGGACAACCCATTCTAAAAACACTGCTGGGTCGACTTAATCCCTTTAGTAAGTTTGAATCAGAAAAAACACTGCTGGGTCGACTAATCCCCTCAGTAAATCTGAACCAGAGAAAACACAGCTGAGTCGACTAATCCCCTCAAGAGAAAACCTCTAAGTAAGTTTTCACCTCTTTGCTCCCAGCAAGTTTACAAGTTGCCCGACCTTTATAGGTACCCAGCATCCCATTGTATCAATTCTAAAAACAGGCATGGCTCAAAGAACTCCCTGCTTCATCATAAGCATGGGTCCAAGTACTTTCATTGTTTAGCAAGGAGTTTTCTCCCCTAAAGCAGTCTTAAATACGGATGGAGTAGAGGTCCTCCCATTTCTGATCCTGGCGAGTTCTCACAGTCAAAATGGGGTATGTTCCCAGTAGGGAATTGTTCCAATAGAGAATTCCCCATTGGGCAAAATTTTTAACATTCACAAGTCTGAGAAATTTCAAGATTTACAGGGTACAAACCCAGCAATACTATGGCTGGATCAAAGGGCAGACAGTCTCTTAGGGCCCTTTGGGCATAGTTCCAAATTGCCCTCCAGAATGGTTGGATCAATTCACAACTCCACCAGCAATTAATTAGTGTTTCCACTTTGCCACATCCCCTCCAACATTCATTACTTTCCATAGCTGTCATGTTAGCCAATCTGCTAGGTGTGAGGTGATACCTCAGAGTTGTTTTGATTTGCATCTCTCTGATTATAAGAGATTTAGAACACTTTTTCATGTGCTTATTAATAGTTTTGATTTCTTTAACTGAAAACTGCCTATTCATGTCCCTTGCCCATTTTTCAATTGGAAAAAGGCTTGATTTTTGTATACCTGGTTTAATTCATTATAAATTTGAGTAATTAGACCTTTCTCAGAGGTTTTTGTTATTAAGATTGTTTCCCAATTTATTGCTTCCCTTCTGATTTTAGTTATATCGGCTTTGTTTGTACAAAAACTTTTTAATTTGATGTACATTGTGTGACTCTTTCTAAGTCTCGCTTGGTTTTAAAATCTTTCCCTTCCCAAAGATCTGACATGTATACTATTTTGTGTTCACCTAATTTACTTATAGATTCCTTCTTTATATTCAAGTCATTTTCCCATTCTGAATTTATCTTGGTGTAGGGTGTGAGATGTTGAGCCAAACCTAATATCTCCCATACTGTCTTCTAATTTTCCCAGCAGTTTTTATCAAATAGTGGATTTTTGTCCCAAAAGCAGGGGTCTTTGGGTTTGTCATAGACTGTCTTGCTGAGGTCATTTACCCCAAGTCTATTCCACTGATCCTCCTTTCTGTCTCTTAGCCAGTACCAAATTGTTTGGATGACCACTGCTTTGTAATATAGTTTGAGATCTGGGACTGCAAGGCCACCTTCCTTTGCATTTTTTTTTCATGATCTCCCAGCATATCCACGATCCTTTGTTCTTCCAAATGAACTTTGTTATGGTTTTCTCTAATTCAGTAAAAAAGGTTTTTGGAATTTCAGTGGGTATGGCACTAAATAGATAAGTTTGGGTAGGATGGTCATTTTTATTATGTTAGCTCGTCCCACCCATGAGCAATCAATATTTTTCCAATTGTATAGGTCTAGTTTTAATTGTGTGGAAAGTGTTTTGTAGTTGTGTTCATATAGTTCCTGTGTTTGTCTCGGCAGATAGATTCCTAAGTATTTTATATTGTCTCGGGTGACTTTAAATGGAATTTCACTTTCTAATTCTTGCTGCTGAACTGGGTTGGAGATATATAGAAATGCTGATGACTTATGCAGGTTTGTTTTGTATCCTTCGACTTTGCTAAAGTTGTTGATTATTTCGACTAGCTTTTTTGGTTGATTTTCTACGATTCTTTAAGTAAATCATCACATCATCCACAAAGAGTGACAGCTTGGTCTCCTCATTGCCAATTTTAATACCTTCAATTTCTTTTTCTTCTCTAATTGCTACTGCTAGTGTTTCTAGTACAATATTAAATAATAAAGGTGATAATGGGCATCCTTGTTTGACTCCTGAACTTATTGGGAAGGCTTTGAGTTTTTTCCCATTGCAGATGATGTTTGCTGATGGTTTTAGATATATACTGTTTACTATTTTTAGGAAAGGCCCTTCTATTCCTATATGTTCTAGTGTTTTCAATAGAAATGGGTGTAGTATTTTCTCAAAGCTTTTTCTGCATCTATTGAGATAATCGTGATTTTTGTTGCTTTGCTTGTTAATGTGGTCAATTATGTGGATGGTTTTCCTAATATTGAACCATCCTTGCATTCCTGGTATGAATCCTACCTGATCATAGTGGATAACGCTTGTGATGACTTGCTGGAGTCTTTTGGCTAGTATCCTATTTAAGATTTTTGCGTCTATATTCATTAGGGAGATTGGCCTATAGTTATCTTTCTCTGTTTTTGATTTGCCTGGATTTGGGATCAGTACCATGTTTGTGTCATAAAAAGAATTTGGTAGAACCCCTTCTTGGCTTATTCTGTCAAATAGTTTGTATAATATTGGGAATAGTTGTTCTTTGAATGTTTGATAGAATTCATTTGTGAATCCATCTGAACCTGGGGATTTTTTCTTAGGGAGTTCTTTGCTGGCTTGTTCAATTTCTTTTTCTCATATGGGGTTGTTTAGGTAATTTATTCCTTTTTTAGTCTAGGCAATTTATATTTTAGTAGGTTTTCATCCATATCACCTAGACTGCCATATTTGTTGCCATATAATTGAGCATAGTAGTTTTTAAAGATTGCCTTAATTTCCTCTTCATTAGAGGTGAGGTCTCCCTTTTCACTTTGGATTTTGTCAATTTGGTTTTTTCTTTCCTTTTTTTTAATTAGACTGACTAGTACTTTCTCTATTTTATTTGTTTTTTCAAAGTACCCACTTCTAGTCTTATTTAGTAAATCAATAGTTCCTTGACTTTTAATTTTATGGATTCCTCCTTTGATTTTTAGGATCTCTAATTTAGTCTTCATCTGAGGATTTTTAATTTGTTCACTTTCTAGTTGTTTAATTTGCATGCCCAATTCATTGACCTCTGCCCTTCTTAATTTGTTTATATATGAACTCAAGGATATAAATTTCCCCCTGAGTACTGCTTTGGCTGCATCCCATAGATTTTGACAGGATGTCTCACCATTGTCGTTTTCTTCAATGAAGTTATTGATTGTTTCTACGATTTGTTCTTTAACTAGCCGGTTTTGGAGAATCATATTGTTTATTTCCAATTAATTTTTGATTTATCTCTCCATGTGCCCTTACTAATTATTATTTTCATTGCATTGTGGTCTGAGAAGGTTGCATTTATTATTTCTGCCCTTTTGCACTTGTTTGCAATGTTTTTGTGCCCTAATACATGGTCAATTTTTGTGAATGTACCATGTGCTTCTGAAAAGAAGGTATATTCCTTTTTGTCCCTATTTATTTTTCTCCACATGTCTACTAACTCTAATTTTTCTAAGACATCATTCACTTCTCTCACCTCTTTCTTATTTATTTTTTGGTTTGATTTATCTAGTTCGGATAGGGGAAGGTTCAGATCTCCCACTAGTATAGTTTTTCTGTCTATTTTATCCTTGACCTCCTCTAGTTTCTCCTTTAGAAATTTGGATGCTATGCCATTTGGTGCATACATATTGAATACAGATATTTCCTCATTGTCTATACTGCCTTTTATCAGGATGTAGTTACCTTCCCTATCAATTTTAACTAGATTTATTTTTATTTTGACTTTGTCAGATATCATGATTGCGACAACTGCCTTCTTTTATCAGTTGATGCCCAACAGATTTGGCTCCAACCTCTTACTTTCACCCTATGCATATCTACCTTCCTCATGTGTGTTTCTTGGAGATGGCATATGGTAGGGTTTTGGATTCTAATCCACTCTGCTATTCGCTTGTGTTTTATGGGTGAGTTCATTCCATTTACATTCAGAGTTATGATTACTAGCTGTGTATTTCCTAGTATTTTGATTTCTAATCCTGATCCTGCCTTTTCTTCTTTCACTATTTCCTTCTACACCAATGTTTGTTTTTAATCAGTCCCCCTAGTTCCCACCCTTATTTTACTTCCCTTTCTAACCCCCTCCCTTCTTATTCCCCACCTTATTTTCTCCTGTAGTCTTTTTAAAGTTCCCCCCTTTCCCTTCCTTGTACTGCTTCCCTCCCCAAAAGTCCATTTTTTTATCCTTCTATTCCCCTATAGGGCGCAAATCTATTCTCTGCCCCAATGGATTCAATTGTTCTTCCCTTTTTGGGTCAGTTTCAAAGCACTTAAGATTTGAGCATTTCCTATCTCCAACCTCTTTACCCTTCCAGTGTATTGATGTTCTCCCCCCTCCCGCCATCAGCTTCTTTGTGACATATCAATTTACTCCCATTTGTTTCTTCTCCCATTTCTTTTAGTATTAGCCTTTTTTTTTAAGTTCTGCTTGTATACACACACACACAAATGTATATGTATTTATGCATGCATATATCTATATACCTATTTATGTCTTGTCCTTTCATTCTAGGCAGTTTGTCACTGTTCCCTCTAAGTGTAATTCTTCTAGCTGCCCAGGTGATAGCAACAGTTTTTAAGAGTTGCCAATGACCTCTTTTCTTATATGGATACATATCATTTTAACTTATTGAGTCTCTTAAAAAGTTTTTGTTGTTGTTTTGTTTTTCCCCCTCTTTTTTAATTACCTTTTGATGATTCTCTTGAGTTCTGTGGTTGGACATCAAATTTTCTGTTCAGGTCTGGTCTTTTATTTATGAATGCTTGGAACTCTTCTGTTGTGTTGAATGACCATACTTTCCCCTGTAAGAATATAGGCAGTTTTGCTGGGTAGTTGATTCTTGGTTGTAGAAGTAGTTCCCTTGCTTTCCGGAATATCATATTCCATGCCTTTCAGTCCTTCAGTGTGGATGCAGCCAGATCTTGCATTATCCTCATTGTGGTTCCATGGAATCCGAATAGCTTCTTCTTGACAGCTTGTAATATCTTTTCTTTGGTCTGATAGTTCTTGAATTTGACTATAACATTCCTGGGTGTTGTCAGTTGAGGATTAAATACAGGAGGTGATCTGTAGATTTGTTCAATCTCCACTTTCCCCTCTTGTTCTAGGATATTGGGACAGTTTTCCTCAATAATTTCCAGTAGTATTATGCCCAGACTTTTTCTTTTGTCATGGTCTTCTGGTAGACCAATGATTCTTAAATAATCTCACCTCGAACGATTCTCTAAATCGTCTGTTTTGTGAATGAAATGCTTTGTATTTTCCTCATTTTTTTCATTCTTTTCATTTTGTTTTATAGTGTCCTGCTGCCTTGTGAGGTCACTTAATTCCAGTTGTTGTATTCTGGTTCTTAAAGACTGGATTTCATCCTTGGCTTTTTGGTCATATTTTTATTTCTGGTCTGATTTTCTTTGGAGGTCATCTTTCATCCTCTTTACCTCATCTTTCATCTCCTTTTTCTCCTTTTTCATCTTCTTCACCTCATCTTTCATCTCCTTTGCCTCATTTTCCAGCTGATTGATTTTGGCTTTCAAGACACTTTTTCTCGTTTTAGTTCAACTGCCTGTTTCCAGATGACTTATCTTAATTTTTAAGTTCTTTTCCCAATTGTCTTCAGCCTCTCTTGATTGTGTTTTGAGTTCTTCCACAGCCTGTATCCAATTCATTGGGGCTTCTGATTTATCGTTTGCTGATCTCTCCCCCTCTGTTCCATTTGCTGAGTAGAAGCTGTCTATTGTAGTTTCTTTCTTCTTTTTCTGTTGTTTGCTCAAATTCACCCCTTTTTTACTCCCCGTATTTGTCTGTGCTCTTGCTCCTCTCATTTTTTTTTTTGTTTGGGGGCTTCTGTCATTCTCCTCTTTTGGAGCTTTAACAGGAGATCTCTCAGTGTGGTCTCTGGTGGAGGTTTGTTGGGGTTTGAGCTTCCCTGTCCTCTGGGGACTTTTGATTGGATTAAAGTCCAACAGTCAATGAGGATAGGTGTGGTGCCTGGGCTTCCCTGAGTTCTGGAGACTTCTGATGGGATTAAGTTCAGCTTAGTTGGGCTGGGTGTGCTCTGAGTTCAAAACTTCCTAGAAGGCTAGAGCAAATATGGAGGATCTCCACAGCTCTGGCCAGGCTGCCAGGTCTATGCTCCCTCTTTAGCTCCTTCCCCGCCATCTGCGTTGGACGCTCTGAACTTAGCATAGCCCTGCTTGTAATGTATGCCCTCCAGACCAGCACCTTTGCCCACCCAGAATTTCCAGCTGCCGCTGGAGTCTCAGGGCTTTGGGTGGGAGGGGGGATGGGTCCTAGGACCTTCCTTCTATCTTCGCCTTAATCCTGAGTGTCCTCGAATTCCGGCTTTTCAGGGGGCATACTTTTTGAATTAAGTCCAGCAGGAGGGTTCCTTGGTTCTGTCTTGTTGTTAAGTTTGTTTTTCAGTCCCCTGGGAGCATTCAGTTTATGATCGGTTAGGAAGGGTTTTCAGAGGTCTGAACTTCTGCTCCTTCTAGGCCGCCATCTTGACTCTGACTCCTCTACCGAAAGAGCTACTCTAAAACTTGTTTTGTGACTGACTTCATTGATAATGCATGAATTACTACACAACATAATAATATTTAGCAATGGTGGTACATGTATCTACATGCAGTAGGAAAGTATAATCCACAAAATAGATGTGTTCATGCTGCAATATTTTGTTAGTTTTTATTATAAATTTTTGTAGTATTTCACAGATCTTATTATAGAGATTAAAATTAATATTCTATATTTCAAGTATTATTTTAATACTACTTATTAAAATTAACTTAGGTCAAAGAGAAAGTAAAAATAAAACAAAGAAATCAACCCAGCAACTCCCTTCCTCCATGTCAAGCCAGTAGAAGAGCCCAAGCCAGCCACCTAGCTCCAAGCTGCTCCACACAAAGAGAGCTTCCAGGGAAGAGCACCAGCGTGGAGGAAGCTGGAACAGAATACCCAAATTAACCAATGACACAAGACAAGAAAAGGGAGAAGGGGATTGTGGGAAATATAGTCTTTAGGTTTCAAGATTCTAAATCAATGCATTCTCCCTATGATCCTTTGGGAGACCAGTTTTTTTTTTTTAAGAGAAATTACAATAATTTGGGGGTAAGAGGAAAATAAAAAGGGAAAGGAACAAAACCATTAATTGGTGCATTGACAAAAAGCCAATTAGGGGGAAATCCCCTTTGGCTTAAGAGTGTACATTCAAAACAAAAGCATTTCAAACCCACCAAAGTTCAAATTCACCATATCTCAAAGTTCAATCTGGATCTTCTGGTGCAGTGTGTGGTCTATGCAGGAAGTTTTATGGTGCCTTCTAGACTCTGTGAAGTAGTTTCTTATTCTAAATTAGGATCAAATTCAAATCAAAGTTCACAACAATAACATAGTCCCCCCCTGAGGAAAATAATAATTCATTCCCTCGATGAGGAGGATACAGGGATACATGTAGGAATTACACAGGGATGCATAGTTGAGTCAAAAGGCATATGAATCAATTATCAAAAACCTCAAAGAAGTCAAAGAAATTTTTAAAAATAACCTCTGTGTCAGATATAAAATATAAAAAGAAAACTTGAAAAAAAAGTTTGGGAAGAAGGAAAAAAGAAAGAAAAAAATTTCACAAATCACCACAGGTTTTTGTAGCAATCCACGTCTCATAAGCATACAACAACAATTAGTCACTAACCCAATTTAGCAGCCTGGACTACAGTAAGTTGTCACATCCTGAGAGAAAATAGTGGGAAAAAATTAGATCTCGAGACAAATGGGAAATAAAATTCCCTGGTTCAACCCTTTTCTTCGCTTTTTCAAGATAATGGAGCCAGAACAATCAATGTTATGTTCTTGACATAGAGTGTGGTATAAGGAAGTGCTGAATTTAACACATGTTACACAGCAGCAACCTCAAGTCTCACAAATGATCAAGTCATTGTACATTTTGTGCAAAATGTAATCAATCCCTGTAGGATTGGCCTGATTTCATTTACCTTTTGTTTGGCACTTTGCAGGTCAAGTTCTGTGCTCCTTTGTGATCCATTTGTCCTTGAATTAGACATAATCATTCTGGGTTTCAAAATAAATAATCAATAACTAAATATTATATTTTATAAAGTTTAATTAATAATAACTGCCTGACTTCAGCCTGGTCACAGGTCCAAGAGAGAAAGAGGGAGGAATTACTGCCACTTAAATACAATCACGCAAAATGCAGGAAAAGGAAGAGGGGATCTTGGGAAATGTAGTCTCTAGGGTTCAAAATTCTAAAGCAATACATTCTCCCTGTGATCCTTTGGGAGACCAGTCTCCCCAGTGGATCATGAAATCATAACTAACTTATAACTTAAACTAGAGGTACATACAAATGTCACAGTTTTAAAAGGGAAATTACAATAATTTGGAGATAAGAGGAAAATAAAAGGGAAAAGGAACAAAACCAATGATAGGTGCATTGACAAAAAGCCAATAAGGGGTCAGTTCCCTTTGGCATAAGATTATACATTCAAAAGAAAGGCATTTCAACCCCTCATAATTCAATTCACATCCCAAAGTTCACTCTGGATTTTCTGGTGCAGCATGCAATCTCTGCAGACATCTAACTTCATGGTGCATTCTAGATTCTGGGAGGTAGCAAGTTTCTTATCCTAAAATTGTTCAAGCCCCCCTGAGGTGAATAATAATAAACACAGGAATCACTCAAGGATGCATGGCTGAGTTATGAGGCAAATGAAATCAATTTGCAAAAAAAAAATAATAAAAAACATGAAAAAAATCCAAATAAAAGAGCAAAAATAACTTGTGGATAAGATACAAAATGTAAAAGTCTTGTGCTTAAAAAAATCTAAGTAAAGGAAAAACAACCTCTATAATAGGTCTTTGATTCAGGGCCCAGTTAAAATGACTAAAGCAATTATGCATTTACCCAATCAGTAGCCAGGACTATAGAAAGTTTGCTACACCATTAAAGACAGAAAAGGGAATAGATTATAGGAGCCAAGTAGAAGCCAAATTTGAGATACTTGGTAGAATGTGGGACAAGGAAGATCTGTCTTTAACACATGTTAAAAAGCGGCAACCTCAAACCCCAAACAAGTTCAAGTCCTCTTATCTTGGTTCAAAATTCTCATTAATCCAATTGGGATTGGTTGGTCTCTTTGACCTTGTGCTCAATTGGCACTATGCAGTTTAGCTTTGTGCTTCTTTGGCACTCTGCAATGGCTCTTTTGTATTCTCTTGTCCTGGAATCAGACAGAATCATTAAGCAAAGTCCAATAATTTTTTTAAACAATCAATGGCATCATTTTTATAGTTTAAAGCTTTTTCTGTATGCATTAATATTGGAACAAATGTATTTAAAACTTACATTACTGCAAAACTAAAAAATTTTTTTAAAAATCTCAATACTGTTGACATGTGCTTCAAATACAAAAAGGAGAGAAAAAATAAAACTCTGATACTATATTGAAGGTTTTTTTTAAAAAAAGTTTTAAAAATCAAAAATGTATAGCTTAAAATCAGTGACACACTGTGTCAGCCATATGCGAATACAAAGTTTCAGAATAAAACAGTAACACAGTAGATAATAAACAATCAAAGAAGTGCCAGAGTCCCTCAAATTCACAATAGCCCAATTAATTATAATACCAAACAAAAACACTCTAATATTTCATATAAGTTGCTGCATGACATAAAAATCCCTATGAACTGATGGATATTTGTCACAGTTTTGACAGATGTAGCAAATCTTTTGTTGACTGGGAAAAAACACAAAACTATTAAATAGTCGAAATTACTCTTTAATCAAGGACAAAAGGGGTTCAGTGCTATTAGGCCTCGACAACAGAGCTGCGTGCCACACACGACTGCACAGAGTCCGAGGATTGAATTCTAGCTGTTCTGGTCCCTGATCCCTGGGAATGCCACCTCACTAGATGGACTCCAGGGAACAAAAGAATTTGGGGAACCTATATACCATTTGGGGGATCCAGAGACAAGGAAAGATGATTGGCATCACTATAGCTACAAATAAAATGGGAGTGTTCAAACTACATTGACAGGATACAATCAAGCTTGAGAAAGGAATCATAGCTAGAGGCTAGAGTGTAAGAGAAGGGGCTACTTACAATGGATACTAAAGGATGGTTCCTGCCCAGGTGTGGATCTTCTGGGGAAAGGGTCTCTGATACAATAGGGGAGACTACCTAAAACAAAGAAGGTCCTTGGCATACCCTTAGTGTCACCCAACTAGAACTGTCATTCCCCTGAGGGTCTCCCACTCAGTCTGAAACTGCTAGCCTAGGATTCCCTTCAGGGTAGATTCCCATGGGAAAATGGAACAAGTACAAACTTTGGGGTCTCCAACCTATTAGCTAGTCCTGAAATGTGGGGTTCATCAGATCTCACTAGGCCACAAGTTTGGAATTCCTAGATTCCATGTTGACACTTTCAATCTAGGCAAACATATTTTTTAAACAAAGTAAAACTTATTTTGGTCTAAAACATTATCAAGAAATCTAGATTGTTCTTCTGGAATAAATTAAAATGAATAGTTTTGCAAGAGCTCTTTTTCTTCAGCTTCCAGATTCAAAGAAACATCTTTGTAGGAACATGTCTTTGTTTCTCTACCTTTACTACAACATTCTTTATAATATAAATATAAAATATCATCCATTCAGAAAACACTAATTATGTAAAATTATTTCTGAAGACCCCTTAAAATTACAATTAAATTCTTAGCTTATTAAATTCTCTAAAGATTGTATATAGCTATTGATGAAGTCCATCCATCATCATCATATGTGACAATACACAAAGGCAACATGTCATGTTGGATGGATTTAGTGAAAATGGTTTGGGCAAGATGTTCATGGGCTTACAATGATATTTTTGTCCTTCAGCAAAGGTAAGGGTACAAATTAAAGATCAATATAGGCAAAACATAGCTTAAAATGATTTAGTATAATAGAAAGATGTTGGTTAAATTAAAACAGATAAACTTAAAAAAATTAAACCTTAAAGCAATCAGTAAATACAATAATATAAACCAATGAGATGGTGCAGACAGGCAGTGCAGTCAAAATCCTTTTCACCAATAACAATAGACTTGTTCACTATTATAAGAGGAAAATAAACTCAAAATAGTTAGCAAGAAACTTCCAGATCTCTTTTAAAGTTCCTTCCCCTCCCCAATTATTTATTATCCATTTAGATTTCATTTTTCAGGTCTGGATTTCCTCATAGAAGCACAGGGCAGAATCTCCACTCTGCATGTTGAGAGCAGTTACTTTTTAGCTCTACCAACTCAAACTATTGTTTCAGAGTTTCAAGAATGCTTTGCAATAGCATTTTTCCTGAAATACCCTGAATGGGGTTTCTTTAAAGAATAAACAGAAAGTAGCAAAACTTTGAGGGAAAACAATAGCATATTTGCATATGAGAGAAAAATACTTCTCCTTGGAGTTTTGGGTCAAGAGAAAGAATTAAAAAACTCAGGCTTATTCTCCAAAACTGATTTTAAATCTACTGATTTGGAACTAACTGTCCTCCCTGTGAAAAACCTTTAGTAACAGCCTTCTAAATTAGGAGTCCAGGATCAGCTTTAAAAAAACTCTGCTTGAATAAAAACACCGAGGAAAAGCAGCTGCTTGACTACAGGGGTTGAGGGGACATGTCTGAGGAGAGACTCTAAATGAACACTCTAATGCAAATACCAACAACATGGAAATAGGTTCAAATCAAGAACACATGTGCTACCCAGTGGAATTACAAGTCAGCTATGGGAGATGGGGAGGGGGGGAGAAAATGATCTTTGTCTCATGTGAATAATGTTTGGAAATGCTCAAATAAAAAAATTAAAAAAAAAAACCCAACTCTGCTTGAAAATTAGAAGTGAGGTTCTTTTTTCCACGCTGAAAAATGGCTATGGCAGACTAGAAGCACACACGTGGAGATTGGGGCGGAAAAATTTTTATCCGTCACCCTCTTTGGGCTGGGGTTGGCAGGCTCTTGTGACGGGTCTGGTCTCGGCAAGAGGAAGCTCCAAGCTGGGTAGAGAGTGGTGAGGAATGCTGGCCAAGCACATGGACAAGAGAAACAGCAGGCAGTGGCAGGTAGCAGGGCAGGGCAGGGCAGGAGTGCAGGCACGCCCCGCCACCAGACCCTTGTGTTGGGCAGTAACCAGGGAAACTTACTACCTTTACTGTAAGGCTATCTGCTCAAAAGTTTTTGAAAATTTGTAATCTCTTTGTGGTAAGCCAAAATGTGGGTTTCAAAATTAATAATCAATAACTAAATATTATATTTTATAAAGTTTTATTAATAATAACTAAAACAAAAGAATTGCTCGACTTCAGCTTGCTCACAGGTCCAAGAGAGGAAGAGGGAGGAATTCTGCCACTTGAATACAATCATGAAAAACGCAAGGACGCAGGAAAAGGAAAAGGGGATTGTGGGAAATGTAGTCTCTAGGGTTCAAAATTCTAAATCAATACATCATGGAGCAAAAGTCTCAGAATACTTAAGTAATATGTGGCACATTGCCATAATCCAAAGCTTTTTGGGTATGCTTTTTATATGTTAGGTAAATGGATATCTTAGGTTATGCTATTGCAAAAAGTAAAAAAAAAAAAAAACCCTTTTCAATACTAGTGATGTGTGTTTCAAAGGCAATAAATGAGAAAAGAATAGAAAAATCAAATACTGTATAACACATGCAGGAAGAAAACAAAACATTAAAATTGTGTATATTTCACAACTATAGAGGTAAAATATCAAGGCTAGTTTTCAAAAAATAAGATTCATTTCCTCTTAGACAACATGATCCACAGTGTACGTGCAAATAAGGTAAACAAAACAATGCGAGTGCAAATGAGGTAGATAAAGCAATGTGAGTACAAATGATGTAGATAAAGCAATAATACATTCAAGAAAATACAAAAAAATAGTAAAGGCACAAAAATGTTACAAAATGCACATCAGATCAATATAGGTCACTAATGCATATTTATTTTCTTCTATGAGGTAGTATATATGTTGCCCTACAAGTCAATTCGTGCAAGTACAAAGATCAAACAAAAAAAGTGCAACAAATTAGTACAAATCCAGAAAAAAAATAACATCACATTCAATGGCTAAATACAATCAGTACAAGCAATTATTCATCATCAACAGAAGGTACTCTTTTTGCATGGCTGCAATGAATCCAAGAGTCCCTCTCTCCAACTTTTAGGGTTGGGTGTTGTTGGTGTAGTTAGTAGGACCTGGAATGGTTCATCATAAGCAGGTTCGGTTGACCCAGTACATTTGAAATTCTAAAGAATTTTAGTGATAGTGTACACACTATCAGTTGGGTTTAAATCATGAAGTGAGAAATCTACGAGGCCTGCTTGAACAGAAGCTCCAGAGTCATGGAATTCTCGCAATTTTGTTTATAATTGTATGATATATGTAGCAATGGTTGTATCCCCTCCTAACAGTGAGGTATAAGCAGGGATAAATGGTTATGCCTGAATAGGTGAATGTCCAAATAGCATCTCAAATGGCGGGATGTGTAAATCACCTCTGGGTCTGCTTCTGAGATAAAATAGGGCAAGAGGTAGAATTTTGGGCCACTTTAAATGAGTCTCTATGCACAATTTGTCAATCATGGTCTTAAGTTTTTTTATTCATTCATTTAACTTGGCCAGAACTCTGGGGATGATATGATGTATGAAATTTAGGAGGTATCCCCAAACATGAATAAATTTGAGATAAGACCAAATCAGTAAAATGAGTTCTTTTATCCAAATCAATATGTGCTGGCAGGCCAAAACGAGGAATAATTTCTTTCAAAAGGATTTTAGCAACAAAAATCGCTATGGCATGAACAGTAGGAAATGCTTCAGGCAACCTGGTCAGTTGATTGACTATGACCAGACAAAATTTATGACGTTCAGCTTTGGGCATAGAGATAAAGTCAATGTATAGGTACTCAAACGGTGTCAAAAAAGCATGTTTATTAAAGGCCTGGCAGGCAGGACAAGCTGTACATACTATGGAAGCAACTGTAGTTATTCCAGGTGCTATCCATACTCTTTTAACAGTCTACAATGCCTTGGGTGCCAAAATGACCATGTTTATGAATGGAGTGACAAATCTGGTTACAGAAAGCACTAAGGAACAAGGGTTTGCCATCTGATGATACCCATACTCCATTAATCTATTTTGCTTTACATCTCTGCTTCCATTTTGCCACTTCCCTGTCATTATAAGAAAGGGACAGATCCAAATTATCAGTAATTGTTAGTGGCATAATTAATACAGGGCCTTCTAAGGCTACTAGTTTGGCTGCAATATCTGTTTGGCTATTTCCCCTGGAGACAGGGTAATTGCCACCTGTATGTACAGAGTAGTGAATGACAGCTATAGCTTCAGGGAGCTGAATGGCAGAAAGAAGTTCAGTAATAAGATTTGTATTGACAATACATTTTCCAGCTGATGTTAAGAATCCCCTCTGAAGCCAAAGCCACAGTGGTGTGACATATGCTAAAGGTATAGTGGGAGTCTGTGTAAATTGTGACTCTTTTATCCTTTGCAATAACTTACAGGTTGCTTCAAGGCTGTGAGTTCTGCACCCTGTGTACTTACATTTGAGGATAAGGAAGCTGACCATTGAGTATGAAATTCGGTAATCACCACAGCTCCTGTATAGAGCATACCATTTCTCATCAATGAAGAACTATCTGTAAATAATATTAGATCTGAGGGGTGTCCAATAAATCATTAAGAGATTTATCAACACTGGACACTGAAGATATACAGTTGCATAAAGGGTCTCCGGAAACTGGTAAATCAGGGAGCAAGGTTGCAGGATTAAGAACTCCACGTGTTTTAGTGTGATATGTTCATTATTCAATAAGATTATCTCATACCTAGTAATCCTTTAGTCAGTAAATGCCTGTGTCCTATGTCTTAATAACAATGCCTTGACCTCGTGTGGGCACATTATTGTCAGAGAACATCCCAATACTAGATCGTCAGATTTGGTTACCAATAAAGTTATGGCAGTTACTTCTCTAAGGTATGGTGGTATTCTGGCAGCTACTGGGTCAAGTTGGGCTAAATAATAGGTCACCAGGCATTGAGCAGGTCCCAAAAGTTGAGTTAGAATACCTGAACCTACCCCTTGGTAGCTTCATGGACATATATATATATATATAAGTTCATGGATATATAAGGCAAATGGTTTATCATAATTTGCGATGCCTAGAGCAGGAACAGACAGGATAGCTTGTTTTAAATTTGAAGGAGCTGTTTGGTGTTCTGCTTCCAGTTTAAGTGGTTCGGGGACCAAGTTTTTTGTGAGTGTTACAAGGGGCTTAACAAGGGATCCACTGTCGACAAAATCCTGTTGCTCCAAGAATCATCCTCAATTGCTTTTTAGTGGTGGAGCACTTAATAAATTTTGGATATTTTCAATACGCTTGGGAGAAATTAAACAGGACCCAGCAGTTGAAATAAAGCCTAAATATTGTACCTTGGGGAGACACCACTGATCTTTTTCTTTAGAGATCTTGTGACCTCTCTTATGTAGCTCCAAAAGAAAGTGAATGTCATCCTCTTGGCATGCTTCAGAGGTTGGTGAGGACAAGAGCAAATCATCCATATACTGAATTAAACAGCTGTATTTAAATTTTGTGACATCTGTATCAGCAGTTAAGAATTGTGTGAACAAGGTGGGGCTGTCCACAAACTCTTGGGGCAAACTAGCCCAGGTCCACTGGAAGCCTTTCCAGGTGAAAGCAAAAAGATACGCCTGGAGTTCTCATGTACAGGTAGAGAAAAGAAAGCTGAAGACAAGTGTACTACTGTAAAGTATGTTGCTGTGGTAGGAATAGAATAATAGTATTTATGTTGGAAATTACAGGGTATCTCTTTATAATGTGATTGTTCACAGCTCTCAAATGCTGGAAAAATCAATAGAGATGCTTGCCATCAGGCCCCAGTTTTGGCTTTTTAACAGGCAGGATGGGCGTACTGTACTTAGATTTACAGGGAATTATGATACCTTGGTCAATCAGGGAATTTATTACTGGTGTAATGCCATCAAATGCCTCCTTTGAAAGAGGGTACTGAGGAATGGAAGGAGGTGGGCTAGATTTTGTTTGAATTTGGATAGGGACAGCTGATTTAAGTGAGCCAACATTAGAAGATGATGTGACCCAAAGAGATTCGGGTATATCAGTTGGGATCTCAAAAATAGGAGTCTCCTTAGTTTCATGAGCATCTGAAAGAAGTACAGGGAGTCAAGTTAAGGATTTCTCAAGCAATTCCAGTGTCATAGAGTCATCTGGAGAACAAGTTATTGTGCTCCTAAGCTTGCATAAAATCTTTCCCCAGCAAATTTATAGGGGAGTCAGGCAAAAAGAAGAAAAAGTATTCCACACTAAGGGATCCTATGGACATTATTCTAGAAGCTCCAGTGTCCAAAAGACAATCATAATAGGTGTTACCAACCTTTAATGTTACATGGGCTCATCAGTAGGGGGGACAGCAAATAGGGACAATGGGCAGTTATACATCAGGGTCTGGAAAATCAAAGGTTGTATCCTCTGATTCCTGTGCCCCAACCCCCTCTCTTCCCCGTACATGTTCATAATCTTTGGGTAGTTCCTTGGGTTCCCCCCAAGGGGCAGTAGCACCCTGGGTGGTTTGGGAGTGAGTTCCACTCAAAATATACTGCTATGGGGTCATTTGGTATGAGTTGTCAGGTGCCTGATTTATGTTTCTAGAATTATTATTAGTCCTAAAATTATGATTTCTGAAATCACCATTATAATTATTATTTCTATAATTGTTTCTTTGATAATTTTTCCAGTGGATATTGTTTCTTACTGCCTGGAACAAAGTCCTACATTCCATAATAATGTGGCCCTTCCTCTGAGAGAAGTGGCAGGTAGGGGACTGATAGATTCTTGGAGAGAGGCTAGTACCAATGGTTGAGCATCATGCCCTTTGTCTTGTTTATCAAACTTATCCTTTAAAGATTTGATTTCTTTTTTCAAGGTTTCTATGACATCATTAGCCTCTTCCCGTTTTTCTTTTTGGCCTTTAAAGACATAAGCAGCAGTGTTCCTCAACTCTTCAAGGTCCATCTGAGACCACTGTAGACAATGCGTCTTAAAATAATCATAGACCACCCTGCAAGAGTTGTTGACAAAAATTTCTCTTTATTTGTTGAATAGCTTTGTCTTTAGAAATATCAAGGTCTAGTTATCAACTCCCAAACTCAGTGAGCTTATCCAAGAATTCTGAGGGTGTCTCATCATTGGATTGTCTAAGGCTTTCAAATTCTGACCATACTTCTGTATCCTCAGAGCATTCTCACATAGCTGTTATAATGGCCTCCCTACAACAATTTAATTGCAATTGGTCCTCAGGACTGTTATAATCCCATCCAGGATCCTGAGCTGGTCAGTGTGTTGCACCATGCCCCCAGACATTGTTAAGCTGAGAGATGATCTTATTTTTCTCACATTCTTTTAGAAAAGCATTGGGAAATTTTTCAACATCCTTATAAGAGGTCATATTGACAAAAAATATCAGCCATCTTCTTGGTCATGACCAGAGGTTCTCATTCAAAATGAAATATATTATATTTCAGTTCTCTAGTTTCTTGAGAAGTGAAAGGTATAATCCAATAACAATCAATGAAAATTAAAGACAATCTTTTTTAAACACATTTTGATCATATCATTTCAAGAAAATTAGAGCCATTTTACATAATGGAAAGCTTTCTGAACATAGTACAGAACACTTAATAAAAGAAATGGCCATGACCCGACAGTTTTAGAAAGCATTTGCCAAAGTTCCACATCAAAGGTTAGCAGCTGGAAGTCATAAAATAAGAAGCAAATTGGAATTGGAGAGATGAAACACTAATCATCAGGAAACAAATGGAAAATAACCAAGTAAAGAAGGGATAAACTATAGAAAAATAAGGCTAAAAGACAAATTCTAGAATTTCTGTTAGTTTTATTCTACGAAATAGAAACTACTTTAAACACAGACATCTTTAATTTGTGGTCATTACAAAATACAATGATGTCAGAAACAGCTCTTTAGATGATCAAAGACCTGGATTACTAAAAATAAAAACACTATACATACAGATACCACATAGGTGATGTGGTTAGCTGAGCTCAAGTGCAAAGTTATTAGAGCACATAATACTGATCAAGGTGGTGATGTCAAACTGAGGAGAAAAATCTCTTAATGGGCTTTTAAAACATAAGCCATTTAATCCAAGGATGTCAAAGGAATAAATTTTACTGAGATAAAATATCTTTCAATTCTTATTCAGTCTATAATTTTGGGTGATTATCATTAGGCACAGGAAGAAAAACATTATCTTATTCACCCTTTTTGATAGCAAAATGACAAAAGGCTAATATTAGCCTATACTTTAATATAATTTTGATCAAGCATACCACAGAGGCCTGAGACACCAAACAGTGAACAGTAGTGAGTTACTACAGTTACTGTTGTTCCTAATTGGGTCACTTTATGGCAAAATACCTTTGTAAATGAGGTATAACACTTCTAGGATTCAACCTTTCACAAAAAGAAGTAACTTTTAAAAAGCTACTACATTTCCTGCTTGAGTACATTTGAATAAATGCTTCCTATAGTTTATCTATTTACATTTTTACTGACATAAATATAACAATTTTATAAAGAAATACAAATTATTTCCATGTCTTTGATTATCCTTTTCAGAGAACTAAAATATTTCCATTAACCTTTTATCTTGGCCATATCATACTTAGTCCCTATGGTAGTCCCAAAAGTGATGTGGAGCACCTGGGAAAAGATATATGTGTGTGTGTGTGTGTGTGTGTGTGTGTGTGTGTGTGTGTGTGCATATGTTAGGACACCAAAAGAATGATGAAAAAGTACTTTTGTTTGTGTGGTTCTAGAGGGTGACAAGCATTCTCCCTAAGCCTTGGGCCCCAAGGGATTAAGTAAGCCACACATTAACAATTAAAAATTCAAGGCACACATGTAGCCCTTAGTAATGGTTATATAACAGATGCAAGGACTAAGGATTTATAGAGGGTAGCACTATGAAAGGATATTGTTCTTTAGAAACACATAGTTCACTCAAGTACAGAAACAGGCAATACAATCAATCAACAGACAATATTTAATAAGTGTCTATTATTATGTGTCAAGCACAAAGACAAAGGAAACAATTTCCTCTCAAAAGCATATTCTAATGGAGAACATCACATGGACACAAAAATAAATATATGCAGAATGTAAAGAAAATAAGAATAAATGAATAGGAAGTATATAAATAAAAGGTAATTTGGATGAGATGGCACCAACAGTTGGGACGACAATGAACAATTTAATGCAGAAAGTGGTACTTTAATGTTCTACTAGAGGAAGAGAGGGACTGAGAAGAAGAGGAGAAAGGAGGATATTAAGAGTCAGGAGATGGCAAATTAGTAGGAGGCAGAGCAATGTCCAATGAGCCTGAAAATATAGGTTGGTAAGTTCTTGCTAATATTGCTACCTGAATTCCCAGAACACTAATCATTATGTACACTAACTAAAAATGGAAATACAAGCCTTATCATAATAATTGTTTTTTTAAATTATCTTTTCTTACTACTATGTATGACTCTTAATTATTCTTCACTTTTGAAGAATTGATTACAATAGTCATTTTATGAAAAATCAAATAATTCATAAGATGGAAAGCAAAGGAATTATACTTATTGAAGTCACTAACATAAAACTATTACAAAATCTGAAAGATTCCTCCCAATTATTCAAAAGTGACTTCTGCCATTAGAAAGGAATTCATTTCTGTCCATTCTTATGTGAGGTCCTCTTTGTCCCTGATCACTTTCCAGATAGAAGAGCAAAGCTTCTTCATTGATCCATAACTTATAACTAGTCAAAATGACAATAAACTGTGAAATATTCATTGAAGATGATGTACACAAAGATGGAAGAATAGAGGACAAACTCTCTCAATATTAACCAAGTAATTTAAAATAGTATTTCAAATCAAAATTTGGAGTGACAGAGCCAATAAAAAGTCAGAGTAAGAGAATTTTACAACCTAAGACAACTTAGGAAGTCGGTAGGAAAGATCTGTGACATTAGGGAGGTGACTGGTACAGATAATATCAGTACCATTACTGGGCCTTAGAGTGGAAGTGATAGAGTAGAGTAAATGACCTCACTTAAATCAGTGTGAAAAAACTGTTTAAGTGACGGGGCAGATGAGGGTGATGACAGGTAATACACCTCACTATCATTTGGAATTGACCAAGAGAGGGAATAACACCCATACTAGGGCACTAAAACCTAGCTTACTCTATAGGGAAGTAGGAGGGGAATACGAGAAGGTAGAGGGGGGCTCTAATAGAAGGGAAAGTGTTTTGGGGGAGACAGTGGTTAGAAATAAATACTTGCAAGGAGGGACAGAATGAAAGAAGAGAGAAAGAGCAGAAACAAAAGGGAAAACAGGATGGAAGGGAATATACTTTATGAGATATAAAATGAATAGTTTTGATTACATTAAATTTAGCATATTATTTTTCAACTTATTTGTGTTTCTATTTTTGGATTTTGGCTTTATATGATCATTCAATTACAACATGAACAATATGGAAATACGCTTTGCAAGATTATACATGTATAATCCAGATCAAATAGCTTACTAATAACTCAGGAAGGAGGGAGGGAAGAAAGGAAGAAGACAATTTGGATATTATAATTTCAGAAAACAAATGGGAAAGATTATTACATGTAACTGGGAAATAAAATGTCATATTAAAATGTATTTTAAGCATATATACACATATAGTACCTGATGCACTATATATTTACTGGAAATAAATTTGAACAATATATGTGCATGTGTGTATGTGTGCATACACACACATACTACACCCATATGTGACCATATATTACTTTATATATATACACACACACACACATAGATATACATATAATTAAATAAATATTAATTGATATATAGAGAAATCAAGAAAAAAAGAACTGGAATTGGTATGTGAAATAATAGGATATGTGGGTCTATTTGACTTTGACAAAGCAATCAGTGGCTATGTAACTTACTGGGAAGTTGAGTTTAAATGAAGATGAATATGACAAGTCATTGGACTATTTTCTTACAATGGCATTTCACTTTTTAAGTAGAGAAGTTGTGAGTCACAAAATCCAATTTTGAATCCAAGATCTTCTACTTACTACCTGTGAGACCTTAAGTCAAGTCACTTAAGGATTGAACTTGATGACTTTTAAGAACCATTCCAGCTCTAGATATATAATCCTATGAACATTCAGAGCTTCCAGTTATAATTTTTGTTATATTACCAGCAATATCCTGAGAAACCACTTGGCAACATCAACAAACATTTTTTGAGTCCCTACCACATGCTGGGCAATGTTCCAAGCTCTGGAGACACAGAGATAAAAATGAAGAAGTTCCTGCCCTTTAGGAGTTCATATCCTATCAATCATGAAACACTGAGTGGTTTTAACCAGTGCATTTATTTAAATGTAACTTCTTTAATTTTATTATTTTAGATGATCTTTAAATGTTAAGAACTATTCAAATAATATTTAAAATAATTAAGTTTGAGAGTACCACTTGTGATCATTTGAACTTTTTCCTCTGTTTTAATCTCAGCGGCAATTTTGTGCAAAGAGAGAACAAAGGATCATTCTCATCTATGCACAGAGGATAGAAGATAAACATATTACATCATTCAAATGTGTATACGTGAAACTCAGGACCACAGTCCAAAAGGTTCTTTGAGAAACTTTAAGTGATTAGCAATAAAAACATCTTGAAACCATATTATATAAATAAAACTGATTCAAAATTTTGTTTTGCTTTAGCCAGTTTTTCCAACTAAGACTAATTAAAAGAAAAGGGTAATAATGGCATAAATAAGGAATGTGGAAGTAAAGGATTAAAAATATGCACTTAATTAGAATCCACACATCTTTAGTTGAATTCGTGTAGTTTTTGTTTGAAAGAAATGATCTATCTCAAAAGTCAAGATCACCAATCCAAAAGCAATGACATTGTGAAACAAATGGCCACCCCTCACCAGATGGGATGACAAAAAAAAAGACTACTTTTTTTGATGGCTCTAATTACTCAGTAAACTAGAACTAATGGTTTCTTCAAAAAACTGAAGAACAAACACCTTAACTTCAGGTTTAACACTTTTACCAAAAGAACATGACACTTGAGAGAAATTACTCATAATTGCCAAAAGGAAAGGAGAAATCACTTATAACTACTTGAAATTTCTTTAACATTAAAATTCTCTGATACTAGTGGTACTTAATATAAATTTTACAATTCAGGAAACCATACTTACAAATGGCCAACATTATTATTTAGGCAATTATCTATCATGTAAATATGAAGAAAACTAATAACTTGTAAAGTTTTGGAAGGCATAGTACATACATTTATATTTTATACATGCATGCAGTACATATGTATATACATATGTATATATTAATTAAAATCATGAATACACATATTTAATTTTCACCATCATTTATCTTATTGTCTTGAAATAATCTTACCTCTGTTGATGGTGAAAATGGAGGGAAAAGATAGAGAAAAGAAGGGAAAGGAAGGTAGTTGAGAATCCCTTCCTGTTCCGGGAGGGAAACTGACCAGGTTTTTTTCTTATCTCTAGTATAATTATGCTAGAGATTTAAATTAAATCAAGTCAGTAGTCAGATAGATTTACTGGGCTAGGAAAATAAAGGTTTGGAAAGGCTAGAAAAAATCAGATCTCCAGCAGCTATGAAGGGACAAAAGGCCCTCCTGATTCTCCAGAAAGGGCATAAAAACCTGGGTTTCTCTCTTCTTTTTTACTTTCTCAGACACCTCCCACAAAGGAAGTGGGATGTGTCTCAGGAAGTTGGGGTACTAGTCCTGGGAGATGTAGTCTCTCAGGGTTCAGAGCCATTTTAAAATGCACAACTCATGCAAAGTGGAACACTAACTTTAAAAGCTTATAAAAATACAGGTGTCCATTCCCAATCACAACTTTCCCCAATAGACTGGAATAAGAAATTAAATAAGATTTGGGAGAGGAGTTTTGCTGAGGCCACAAATGACGCATGGAGAATAGCAGACAACACAGAAAAAGTTTAGAAATGCAAAAAGGCATAAAATATATGTATAGTGTTGTACATATGTGAGCATAATTTATCTTTTAATACCATAAATATGCACAATTTATTTTTCAAAATTAAAATAAGTAAAACATTAAAATTTGTGAAGAGTATTAACAGAGGTATCCTAAAGTTTAGTAACTCATAAATACAGATAAGCTGTTGTAAACATCCCATTAAAAAAAATGAAAAAAATTTAGACTTTCTCTGATACAAGGGAAGGGCCAAAAGTTTCACTCCTAGAAAGGGGTACTTGTATTTTGCCCAAACTATACAATGAAAATGATCCAATGTGGGAAATTAGGTCAATTTTTAAAAAAAGTTTGTCAAACATTTTTAGAGAGGAAAGTTTTAGGGTATAGAAGTTAAATTTTAAATCTTCCTCTTTAATGGTTGTTAGGGGAAAACTTTTTTGTCTTCAAGATAACGTAGCTTCCTTTTTCAAAGTAGTTTTTCTTTGCATTTACACCATAATCATTGTGCAACTTTTTTTTTCTGGTTCTGTGGACTTTACTCTCTACCTTATTTCACATAAGTTTTCTCATGTTTCTCTAAATTCTTCATAATCACTTGTGAATCTGGCAAATGACTTCATTATGTAGGTATTTCCTCGCACTCCATCCCTAACTGCAGTTAAAAATTTAGAAAAAGGCTACCACAACTATATATAAAGTCCAAGACCCTTTTAAATATAGACCATCAAACAGCTACATAAAAAAATTATAGCACAATTGGATAATGTCTGTAAAAGTAGTTTCCAAACTTGTGAGCTACATGACTTATTTTTGTTTAGACATCTGATTCTCATTTGACAATGAAAGTTTGGTGTTTCTAACTACTCAAAAATTCTAAGAATTTGCTTCAAATTAGGCAAAATTAAAGAAAAGAAGAGAATGCTTCTTATGGTGATTCCTAAGGCCCAATTCAAAGCTTTATTAATCAGTGTGGTAAGTGATTCAGAAACAATGTTCCACTACCTTGGGCTAAATTGCATAAAGGCCTTTCATACAGCATTTTAGTTTAATAGCTATTGAAGTGTCTATTATTCAGATTTATAACTTCTTGTTAAATAGATACTAAGACTGATGTTCAGCTTCAAATTATGAGACATTATCAATCTATTCATCAACAAGTATTCATTAATGGTCTATTATATGACAGGTTCTGGGTTAGGCACTATGAACAGAAGTACAAAAAAAATGAAACAAATCTCTAATTAAACTGATCTTACATTCTAGTGGGCAAGGCAAATAGGTAGGCAGATAGCACAAATATATCTACAGATACATGTATATACAAAGTAATTAAATACAAGACAGTTTGGGAGGGAGGGCACCAGCAGTTGGGAGGATCAGGAAAAACTTCATGAAGAAGATAGCATTTGAACTCTCTTAAAAGAAGATTGGGATACTTGGTGATCTCATCAGCTCCCATGGTTTCAATTATTTATGCTGACGCAGACTGACTTATTCAGCACAAACCTAACATCCAACCTTCAGACAGATCTCTAATTGCCTATTAGACATCTCAAAATTGAAGTCCTGAAGATCTTAAGCTCAACATGTCCAAAATGAACCTCAAGTGTCTTTCTCCCCAAACCCTGCCCTTTTCAAACTTCCCTAAAACTGTCAAGGACACTACTGGCCTCTCAGTCATCCAGGACTTTTGCCAGAACCTGTCAATACCATCACCTCTGCCCCAGATTATTAAATGAATTCTCTCCTCAAACCTTGTGTATTGCAACAGCCCCTGATGTGTCCGCTTGACTTAAGGCTTTCTGCACAGAAACAAATATGAAATCCTCTGTTGCCTTGCCCCCCACTCCCTTCCAACTTTCTTAAACTTTCCTTTTCCCCTCGATACTCTTCAACCCAGTGACACTGGCTTCCTTACTACTCCTCATACAAGACATGTCATCTCCAGGCTCGGAGGACTGTGAATGGCTGTCCTTCCATACCTAGACTCGTGGCTTCCCTGAATTTCTTCAAGTTCCAACTAAAATCCTATCTTCAGCAAGAAATCTTTCATGATTGCCCTTAGGCTAGTTCTATTCTTCTATTTATTATACCCAATTTACTGTGTATATTTTGTTTTTACACTGTTATTTTAATATCGTCTCCCCTGTTAGCTCTGATCAACTTGATAGAAGTAACTTTTTTCCTTATATTTTCAGTACTTTACATAGTGCCTAGGCACACAATAGGCTAAATTAATAAATGCTTCCTGACTTATTTCTAAATTTCAGTGTCTTAAAACATCATAGAGGACTTTAAAAATGGATGTATTGGGACAACAAAGTTGCACTGTGTCTAGAGTCCAGAGGATGTAGGTTCAAATCTGGTCTCAGACACTTCTTAGCTGAATGAGCCTGAGCAAGTCATTTAACTTCAATTGCTTAGCTCTTACTACAATTCTGTCTTAGAATTAATACTACAACAAAAGGTAAGGGATTATCTTTCATATGTTTTGTTGATTTTGATGGAAAAAAAATTTAATGGAGGAATAAAAGGATAGACTTTGGAAGAACTGAGAAAGAAAAGAGGGAAATACTATTTCTCATAAATGAATTGATCAGAGAGTATACAAACATGGAGTGAGGTGAACAGGCATTTTATGAGTCTGACTTTTTTATTTGAACCAGACAAAAGAGAAGTGAATACAAAAGCATATACAAACAAACACACACACACACACACACACACACACACACACACACACACACAGAGACAGAGACAGAAAGTTAAGGATAGAAAAAAAATTGAATTCAACAGATAAACAGGTAAGAACAAAAAGAAGGGAAAGGCTTATTAAGCAACAAGACAGAGCTAAGGAGAGAATAGTCACAAGTAGTAAAAGTGTTCATTTCAGAGGATGGATTAAAAAGAAAACAAATATAAGAATCAGAGATTAAAGTTTGAGTCTGATAAGGACAAGAGAAACATAGAAGAAGAAATAGACCGCTTTGATTATTATGCAGTAGTGTTAATCATATTCCCTTTTTTTTCTTTTACCTCCTTCTTCTTTGAAAAGAGGGATGGCAAGAAGAAAAAAGTGTAAGATATAATGGAGCAAAAATGGCAATTATCAATTTTAACTTTGAATGTGAAGAGTATGAATTAACCTATAGATGAGAAGAAGCTAATTTATTATCTTTCAGATAATTTCAAAAAATCTAGGGATAGAATCATGAGCACAGATAGGGCAAGAGAAAAAATAGAGTTAAAAGAGATTAGCAAGAAAATAGGATTCTCTTAAAGGCATCATACAACTGAAATAATATAAATGTTATCTATCTATCTACCCATTAGATTGATAAAGTTAACAAAAAAGAAAAATGGCAAATGTTGGATGGCCTAAGGAAAATATGTGTATTAATATTTATTATTTTAAAGCTATGGAATGATCTAGCCATTCTGCAAAGCAAGCTGGAAGTATGCCTAAAAATTATTCAATTATGTATATTCTTTGATACAATGATACCACTAATCAAGTCAATGATGAGGTAAATTTTCTAAAAATTTTTCTATGATGTATGAGGCAGTTTTTCAGATGAAAAAGGGTGTAGGGATGAGTAATGGGAAAGTCATGGGAGCCATGGGGGATTCATGGAGATATGAAAAAAGCTGGAAAAGTCAGTGTGGTAAAAAGGATAGTTAATCAATTAAGGGGATAAATAAGAGAAAGAGAGAGAATTTGGGAAAATAAATGCTTTTCAATTAAACAAAAAGTAAAAGTTTAATGCAAAGAAAAGCAACTGGGTTTTGACTTGTGTTCATGAGAAATTGATAATCCTTAAGTTGTCCATGCATCCTGTTTTTGAGTTCAATATTTCTTGCTTATATAGAGACCATGTTTTCTTTTGACATTATTGCTTTTTTGTTTCTCTTCTTCCAGATTGTTCTTTACTTCTGATATTAGCATTTCCTGTCAGTTATACTCTTTTGTTTCTTAAATGAGACTTGTCAAAGATTTTCCTATTCTGCCAATTATTTCTGTTGTGCACGCCTTGTATTTTTTTCTTTTTTATTTCTCTTTAAAACCATTCAGGAACATGCTGTGGTTCCATGCTCTTGGACCACAGACAGAACCACAGGGTCTGTCTAGTGTGGTACAGATTTATTTCCTTTGTCTTTCACTATTTATTCAGAGATGTCTGGCCCTGCTTAGCTAATCTGGAGGCCATATTCCCTTCAGTTATTAATGATTTCCCTATCACTTTATCTCCTTATGCTAAAGATAGTTAACTTTCTTCTGAGATCTTTGGTAATTTCAGTTTGTTTTTCCCCATATTATATTCCCTTTTTCCTCATTTTCTGACTCCCACCCTCTTGATCACAATTCCTATTCAGGAGAGGTCTCAGATGTCATGAGGACAACAGAATGTATCCAGTCCTCTACTTTGTTGGTCATGTGACATGGAAGTTATCCAATGAATCTACTGACCCTTCACTGCCCTCCTAACTCTGTTATCTTAACTTGGTCTAATTCAGCTCTGTTTCCAATCTTATTTCCTTCAATGCCATATTTACCACCTTTCTACATCAGGAATTATGATATTACAATCTAGGTGAAGTGTCTTTGATACTGAAAAAAGTTTTATGTCTTTTAAAAAAAGAATCTTTACAGGTTTAATGTGGGGTTTTCTGGTTAAGAAAACAATTCGAAGAGTTATATAGAAGCCAAGTTCTCCCATACAAATCCTAGCAAATACTTGAAAAGGACTTCAGAAATACCAGTGACCAAGAAAACCCCAAAGAATCACAAGTAAGCTCCTCATTCCAGTGCAAAAATGCATAAAAGATAACCAGAAAATAACAAGGGCTAAAAGGGCCAGAGTGAAGACAGATAAAAATGAAAACCTGCATAGATGGGGAGAAGCAATCCATAAGGAAAGCCAGCATGAACTCGGGAAAACCAACAAGAAGCCTGTAAAGCTGGAGAGAGTAACCACACTAAAGGAGATAGCAAGAGCTGACCCAAAAAAAAAAAAAAACCTGAAGCTGGTTAGCCACTTGTCTAACCAGGGAAGTGTTATAATTCATTTCATGTTCCCTCAATCAGGAACCTGAGGCCAGATAACTCCCATAGCACAGATACTACAGACATAGGGACAAGCTTGCTTTCCTCAAAGAATTGAAAGAGTCCTCTCATAACCTTGATAACAACATCAATAGAGGCTATAATAGAACTCAAGAGTTTATAAGCAGACTTCCACTGGACCCTATCAGGACAAAGTATAGAACTAACTTGTAGCTGGAGATTATATAAAAAGAAAAAAAGCAGACTCTGCAGTAGTCCACCCAGATACCAAGGAAGAAGCTAAGGATTATGGCAATGGATGGAGTCTAGTAGTGGATGATAACCAGTTTGGAAAGGAAGCAGTAGTAGAACTCAAACCATATAGTACAAAACCAAATTAGACCTATCCTACACATTGGAGAAGATCAGAGGAGAATGGCCCACATACCCAATCCCCAAATGGAAGAAAACATCAAACACAATGAAAAAAATACCAGGAGTTAAGAGAAAAAGTAAAACCAGAAGAGTGTAAGCCTACAACAATTACAAAGAGAACCTTAGAAAATTATATGATGTGGTTATGAGGGCAAGAAGAATTGCTAGAAAAAAGAGAACAGGAAATTAAAAAAATGAAATTAGAACAAAATGAGAATTTTAAAGGAAAATACTAATAGGAGAATAAATAACTCAGAAAAGAAAATACTGGTGAAATCAGAAATGAATGATTCCATGGCAAGAAGAACTCTTAAAGACTAAAGTCAAAAGACTGAAAAAATAGAAGAAAAAAAAAGTTTTTTGTTAAGGTATCCATATAACAAGTGACATAGAGAACCAATCTAGGAGAGGTTAAATTAAGATTAATCAGACTCTCTGAAAATCATGAAAAATCCTGGAAACTTTATTTCAAGAAACCATTAAAAAAAAAACCCTTATCTTCTGTCCTAGAATCAATATCACATCTTGGTTCCAAGGCAGAAAAGTAGAAAAGGATAGACAATAAGTGACTTGCTCGGAGTCACACAGCTAGAAAGTATCTCAGGCCCCATTTGAATTGTAAAGATTAAAATTTAGGGTAGACGGGGCCCATCTCCAAGCCTGTTTCTCTGCCCATGGAGCCACATAGCTACCCCTCAAGGAAGCATTTTAAAATTTCCTACTTCTATTAGAAACAACAGTTTTACCCTGTGGTCAAATTCAATTTATACCAGAAATTCAAGATTCATCTAATATTAGGAAAAACACAAAAATAGCTGCTATATTATTAACAAAATAAAGAAAAGCCACATGATTAAATCAATAGCTATAAAACTACTGCTTCAACTAATGCAATATCCACTTGTGTTTGAAATATTTAAAAGCCTAGCAATAAATGGACTGTTACTTACTATGATAGAAAATAGGTTCGCAAAGAGAATTTGGAACTCAAAAATTTTTTTAAAGTTAAAATTCCTTTTATATGTAATTGGGGAAAAGTAAAATATTAAAAAAAGAACAGGTACCTACAACCAAGGACTGGCATTATCTATAACAGAGATGAATTTTTTCCAATAAGATTGCAGATAAAATAACTGTTGGCCTGTAGTCATTACTATTATTTGATAGAGTTCTAGCAAATACAAGCTAAAACAATTAGACCAGAAAAAGAAATTGAGGGATTAAAGTGTGATTACAGAATCCTAGAATTAACCAAAAATTAATTGAAATAATTAATAGCTTCAAGAAAGTAGCAAGCTATAAAATAAATCTATACAGATAAGCCTTTCTGCATATTACCAAGAAAAGCCAAAAGGAAAAGAAAGAAAAATAAATTTCTTCCAAAATAGTGAACATATATAGTATCAGAATCTGGCTATCAATATCCACACATAATTATAGCAACATAACTTCAAAACACTCTTTGCAAAAACATAAGCATAAATAATTAGTAAGATTATTTGTTCATGATTGGGCCATGCTAGTATACTTTCTAAAAGACAACATTATCTAAAGTAACTTAAAATACTTGGATCATGCAAATAGAATACCAAAGGGTTATTGCCTTATTGAACTAGTGAAAAAATTGAATCTCAAAGGAAATAATGAAAGGAAATGTGGGGAGACAAGGGATCTAAGTAATAGAAGATCTCAATCAATTCTATAAATAACATCACAGAAACTATTTGGTATTCATTAAAAATTCTTAAAGCTGATTGCAGAATCTCAGTTAGAAGAAACCTCAGTAACCATCCAATCCAATCCATATATGAAAGGAATCTTCACATATCCAACAACTGATCGTTCACCCTCTGCTTGACAAACAAAAATATATATGACCCATACATATATGTGTGTATATATGTATGTTACATATATACATATATGACCCAGAAGCAACTAAATCTGGTAGCATGTGATTGATAAATCTCTTGTAAGTAAAGACTCTCTATTTGAAGAAACTAGCTAAGAAAGCTGGAATGCAGTCTGATAGAAACTAAATTTATGCCAACATTTAACACCAGGTACAATAATAAGTTTCAAATGGACATAAGATATAGAAATAATAAGCTCCAAATAGATCAATAATTGGACTATAAGGTCACATCATAAACAAATTAGAGGAAAAAAGAAGATAGATACCTTTTACATTTGTGAAGTGGTAAAAAGTTCTTGACCACATGAGACTGAAAAAGCTTTGCATACAACAAAATAATTGCAGTTATAATTGGAGGAGAAACAGCTAATAGGGGAAAAGTTTTATAGCAAATATTCTACCACAAATCCCATCAGATAAATATTACCAAAAATAAAAAGGAAAATTATGATTGTTGGAGGAGCTGTGGAAAGATATAAACTAATATATTTTTAGTGGAAGTGTGAAGTGGTTCAACTATTCTGGAAAGCAGTTTGGAATTATGTCCAAAACATTACTGTGCTTGGACTCAGTAATGTCATCATATCAATGAGATCCTAAAAGGTCCAAGATAGAAAGAAAGGACTCATTACATATTAAAGTATTTATAGTAGCATTTTTTGTTTTAGCAAAGAATTGGAATCAAATTGGATATCTATGTTTAAGAATTAATAACAAAGGTTTTTAACAAATTATGGCATATGAATATTATTAGGACATTAAAAAAAGATGGAAAAAGATGGAAGCAAAGAAGACTAGGGGGACTTTTATGAACTTTCATGACTTTTATGAAATCATATTTCCCACCTCTTGGCCAAGACATAATAGTACAGAAAAAAGGAAAGTGTGGAATAAACCAAACTTTTTGGGTTAAAGCCAATTTAAGTTTAATTAGGTGTGGTAAAATCATAAAGAAAAAAAGAAAAGCATGCTAATGAATAACTTTTTTGAAATAAGAAAAGAAAAAACAGACAGGGGCAAGTAAGTAGCTCAATGGCTGGGAGAGTCAGGCCTGGAAACAGGAGATCCAGGGTTCAAATCTGGCCTCAGACACTTCCTAGCAATATGGCCTTGGGCGATTAACTTAATCCCAAATGCCTAGCCCTTACCACTCTTCTGCTTTAGAAAAATACTTAGTATTGATTCTAAGACAAAAGGTAAGAGGCTTTTTTTTATGAACAAAAGAGAGCAGAAGGAATTTCAAAAGAAACCACAAAAGTAGAGTAGTGTCATAACTATTATGAAGGAACCTGGTATATGATGATACTTAAGAGAACCCGAGAAAATCAGCAAAAAAGCTAGTGGAAATAATTGATAATTTTAGCAAAGCTGCAGGATACAAAATAAATATACATAAATCACTGGCATTTCTATTTATTTCCAATAAAAATCAGTAGCAACAGTTAGAAAGAGAAATTTCATTTAAAATCAGTCTAGGTAATAAAAATATTCGGGAATCTATCTCCCAAGACAAACTCAGGAATTATATGAACACAACTATAAAACATTTTTCAGACAAATAAAACTAGATCTAAACAATTGGAAAAACATTAATTGTTCCTGGGTAGGTTAAGCTAATATAATAAAAATGACAATCCTACCTAAACTAGTTTACGTATTCAGTGCCATACCTATCAAACTACCAAAAACTTTTTTATAGAATTGGAAAAAATTATAATAAAATTAATCTGGAAGAACAAAGGATCAAGAATATCAAGGGAACTAATGAAAAAAAAATGTGAAGGATGGGGGGCCTAGCAGTATCAGATATCAAACTGTACTATAAAGCAGTGGTCATCAAAACAATATGGTACTGGCTAAGAGACAGAAGGGTGGATCAATGGAATAGGCATGGGGCAAATGACCTCAACAGGATAATGTTCGATAAACCCAAAGATCCCAGCTTTTGGAACAAGAACCCACTACTTGACAAAAACTGCTGGGAAAATTAGAAAACAGTATGGGAGAGATTAGGGTTAGGTCAACAAATCATACCCTATACCATGATAAATTCAGAATGGGAAAATGACTTAAATATAAAAATGGAAACTGTAGGTAAATTAGATGAACATAGAATAGTATATCTGTCAGATCTATGGGAAAGGAAAGAATTTAAGACCAAGCAAGAGATAGAGAACATTACAAAATGTAAAATGAATAATTTTGATTACACTAAATTAAAAGTTTTTGTATAAATAAAACCAATGCAACCAAAATTAGAAGGGAAACAAATTGGGAAAAATTTTTATAACAAAACCTCTGACAAAGGTCTCATTTCTCAAATGTATAAGGGGCTAAGTCAATTGTACAAAAAATCAAGCCATTACCCTGATTGACATATGATCAAGGGACATGAATAGACAGTTTTCAGATAAAGAAATCAAAACTATCAATAAGTACATGAAAAATGTTTTAAATCTCTCATAATTAGTGAAATGAAAATCAAAACAACACTGAGGTACCACCTCACACCTAGCAAATTGGCCAATATGACAGAAAAGGAATATAATAAAATTTGGAGGGGATGTGGCAAAATTGGGACCTGAATGCATTGTTAGTGGAGTTGTGAATTGATCCAACCATTCTGGAAGGCAATTTAGAACTATGCCCAAAGGGCATTAAAAGAATGCCTGCCCTTAGATCCAGTCATACCACTTCTGGGTTTGTACCTCCAAAAGATAATAAAGAAAAGTACTTGCACAAAAATATTTATAGCCATGCTCTCTATGTGGTGGCAAAAAATTAGAAACGAGGGGGGTATTCCTCAATTGGGGAATGGCTGAACAAATTGGTATGTGATATGATGGAATACTACTGTGCTATAAGGAATGAACTGGAAGAACCGCCAAGAATGATGCAGAGTGAAATGAGCAGAACCATTATACACAGAAAGTAGAACAATACAATGTAATGGACTTTGCTAATACAAGACAATCCCAAGGAACTTATCAGAAAGAATGCTATCCGCATCAAGAGAAAGAGCTGTGGGAGTAAAAACACAGAAGAAAAATAAATGACCAACCATTTCTTTATATGGCTATATGATGGGGGTTTTGGTTTTAAAAGATTACTCTATTACAAAAATGAATAATATGAAAATAGGCAGAAGTGATAACATCTGTATAACCCAGTGGATTGGATCTGGGAGGGGGGAGAGAAAAAAATGAAATATGTAAATACAGAAAAATGTTTTTAAAATTAAAAAAAAGTAATGGAGAGTGAGAAAGAGAATATCAAGACATTATCATGATGGTACCATCAATAATAATACTATGCTTGTCAAAGTGTCTAAAACTATTTTCCCCCACAAATTGTTTTCTATATTTTTTTGACCTATCAGAATTCTTTATATATTTCCTCAGAATTTTTTCAAGGATGGCTTTTTAAAAAATTTCACCCCAAATTGCTTATAATAAAAAGTAGCTTCTCTTTTTCTTGCTAAAAACTTAAGATTAAATACTGGGATTTTATTTTCACTCTAAATTTTAATCTGGTATTGCCTTTTCCTCATCAAAACAAGACAACTCTAACTAGTACTGTAGCAGTCTACCCCTAGCTATGGGCAAGGGAAAGAGTTAGTATGTACAGAGTGGCTTAGAAGAGAGCATGCTCAGTCTTGTGCATGGCTAGGAAAGCCTCTGACCCTTGACCCCAGCTTCCCCCAGGTGAGGCAGGAAAACAGGTTTCTTTGTGCTCACCTGGTTAAGAGAAACCACACCTATACCTTGACGTTAACCAATAATAATCATCCCTATGTATCGTGTATATTTGCATATCAAAGGCATTAAAAGCAGCCACAGCAATCTTCACCCTTCTCTTGGATCGCAGCTCTCACTGACGCCTGTCCTTGCTGGATTCTCTATCTCTCTCACCTGGGACCTGGCCTTCGGCCGGGCACTTTCTTTTCTCTATCATGTCTCCGACCTGTGTGGTATTAAATTTGTATCACTGGACGGGATTAGCCTTTCAGAAAGAGGTCCAGACTGATTGGAGTTTTGCTGTGGCTCCATTATAATCAATGAGGCCTGGTTTTCTGACTCATTTCTGCCATCTCATATCTAGAACTTGGCTCCCTCACTCCCTTCGCGGTATACAAATCTTCTATCTTTTTTCTATCTTCCTACCTTGTGGCTTTTCGCAGCTTCGGGAAGCCGCAAGTACATTATAAAAATTCCATTTACAATGCTTCAAAACAGGATTAGGAGAATTTTTGTCAGAAGATTAACAGAGTTAGTGTTGTATTTCCAAGGTTTGGATAGAAGCATACACATTGCATGTGTTACCATGAAGCTATATTGATATGTAACCTTTATAATTTATCATTAATATTTTCTAGATAAGGAACCTGGAACCTATGAACTGATGGAAAAGAAAAAGGACAATCAAAAAGAATGGAAATTGTCAAGTAAGTTATGACCTCTTTTGTTCCCTCCCTAGATGCCAATTTTAAAGCAAAATTTAAAACTATTTTTAAAATTCTGAGATAGTATACAGCAAATGCAATTCCTAATAGCACAAGTTGTGTTCAATTTAATATTCAAAGAAATCACAAATTCAATAATAGTGCTTCTATTTCTAGTCCTATGAAAATATTTACTGGAAAAAACATAACATTTAAACACTTATAATTAAATTTAATTTGAAATGCATGAGTTTCATTTTATCCTAAAAGAATAATGACTAAAAAAAAGAGAAAATCAGTCAAGAGGAATAAACATCATCTACAATAATTTACTCTGACAGACCCACTCTCTTCCAATGTCACATACCTTGGATGCCTGGGGTGTTGATATTACATGAACAGTGCTTGGCTTGACTCCATTAGCCTTTGAGCGTTTGTAAAGAGCAAACCTGCTTTTCCTACGTCCTCGGTCTCCATTAGGAAGTGCACCATTGTACCTACAAAAAATTGTGCAAGAGTTCACATATTTGAAAAACGAAATGGTTAAGAATCAAAGTTTAGATAAAACAAGGGAAAATCCAATAAACCATAAAACATTTACTAATAAATAATCTCAGAAGGAAAAAAAGTGGCTAATACACAGACTTTAATAGTAACCAAATGTTAAATACAAATTTTGAAAGAAATTTAAGAGTAATTAGAAGTTCCTTATATAATAAGATTGGTATTAGCTTTGACAATTTACTAAATTTAATGTTAAACATATTTCATCTACTAAACGTAGGGAAAGTAGGAAATCTTTGTTTTCTTTTTCCTCCCAAGTTTCCTTTTGTTTCCTAGTCAAAATATTTAGAAAATAATAGATTAATGGAAAACCACAGTGACTGGAAAATAGCTGCTTTCAGAATCAATGAGACCTGGGTTCCAGACTTTTTGTTGACTAACATTATTATTTCATTGCTATTAAGACAACATTTTAAAGTTCTAAGCTGCAGAGAAGAAAGGTAATGATCAGATCGAGGAAGTTCTTCATGCAGTGATAGCACTGATTTTTAAAAAGACATGCTAAAAGCAGTGATCCTGAACAACTTGGAGGGATCTAAGAGAAAGAACACTATCCACATTCAGAGGAAAAACTGTGGAAATAGAAACACAGAAGAAAAACAACTGCTTGCTTACATGGGTTGAGGGGATATGGCTAGGGAGGTAGACTCTAAATGAACATCCTAGTGCAAACACCAACAACATGGAAATGGGTTCTGATCAAGGACACATGTAATACCCAGTAAAATTGTGCATGAGCTACGGGAAAGGTGGAGCGAGGGGAGGGAGGGAAATAATATGATTCTTGTAACCAAGGAATAATGTTCTAAATTAACTCAATAAATAAATAAATAAAAATTAAAAAATTAATTAAAAAATTAAAAAAAGACATGCTAAATAATACACACCATCTTTTTATATGTAACCATTCATGGAAACATTGGTTGAAAGGAGACCAAAACAAGTATCTTACTTTACAGAAACTTTTAAGCTCATCACACTCCTCTACATTCGCATATAAATTTTCTATCAAGGAGCCAGAAAGGCAGATTCCCAGTGAGTGGGGTGCAGGACCGATCTCTAGGCTCAAAGGCCACATCCAAAGGATTATTTATTTCTCCCAGGGGCCAGAGGAGCAGAGGCCTATACTCTAAGGCAGTCAGGGCAAAGATAAAAGGGATGACTTCATGCAAGCAAAGAAGAACTGAGGTAACTGGTCAGGGGAAGAGTTATACAGACACTGGAGAGACCCCTTCAGTGAAGTCTATGGGCATGACAAAAAAAAAAAAAAGAACTAGAAATGCATCACTCCAGAGGCTTGTGGGCACTGGCTACTTTAATCAACTCTAACACTTTCCTGAGGATTCAGAGCTGTTTCGAGGGACAGACTCAAAGAGCAGTTGGAAACGGTTCAACATCAGTGTGGCAGAAGGTCTCCAAGTGGAATACCCTAAAGATCCATGCTTGGCAATGAGCTTATTTTATCAATGACCTGGATAAAGGCATAGATGGTATCCTTGTTAAAAATGAGAGAGATGAAGGCAGCTGGATAGCGCAGTGGATTGAGAGCCAGGCCTAGAGACTGGAGGTCCTAGGTTCAAATCTGGTCTCAGACAAGTCCCAGCTGTGTGACCCTGGGCAAGTCACTTAACCCTCATTGTCTAGCCCTTACCACTCCTCTGTCTGGGACCAAATACACAGTACTGATTCCAAGACAGAAGGTAAGGGTTTAAAATCAAAATAAATAAATAAAAATGAGAGAGAGAAGAGAGAAGAGGCAAGAAAACAAGCCTTTGTTAAAGGTCTGATATGCGCCAGGAGCTGTGTGCTAAGCACATTATGAATATTACCTCATTTGATCCTCACAACAACCTAGAAGACAAATGGTATCATTATTCCCTTTTTACAGTTGAGGAAACTGATTCAGACTGGCTGAATGACATGCCCAGGGTCAAACAGTTAGAACACCTCTGAGTGGGCATGTGAACTCAGGTTTTCCTGACTCTGGGTGCAACACTTTATTTATTGGGCCACTTTAGTTAACAAAATTGTTGGAGAAAATTATTTTTCTTCCATTGCAGGCACAAACCTGTCAATAACAATTTTTATTCATGTAAATTATTTTAAATGTAGACATTTTTTTCCTTCAGTAATGTCCAAATTAACCAAGTTGGACCCAAGACATTTCTCTAACACAAGTCATTTTTTAATTTATTTTAAATTTTTTTTTATTTATGTTTTAGAAAATTTTGCCATGTTTATAGGATTCTCTCTTCCCTCTTCCTCCCCCCTCCCAGAACCAATGAGCAATTCCACTGGGTTGTACAAATATTGTAACTTGATAACTATTTCCATATTATTCATTTTTTCTATAAGGTGATTTTTAAAAGCCTAAACCCCAAAAATCCCATACCCATAAATACATGTGATAAGTGACATCATATGTTTTCCTTTTGCATTTCTACTCCCAGAGTTCTTGCCCTCAATGTGGATAGCATTCTTCTACATAAGTCCTTCAGGAGTATCCTGGCTTGTTGCATTGCTACTAGTAGCAAGGACTATTACATTGGATTTTTCCACTATGTTTTACTTTCTGTGTACATAATGTTCTTCTGGTTCTGCTCATTTCACTTTGTATCAGTTCACTGAAGTTCTTCCAGTTCATATGGAAAGCCTCCAGATCATCAATCTTTACAGCACAATAGTATTCTATTGCCATCAGATACCACAATTTGTTCAGCCATTCCTCAATCAAAGGTATGCCTGGAAGGCAATTTAGAATTATACGCAAAGGGCTTTAAAATAATACCTACCCCTTGATCCATCCATACCACTGCTGGGTTTGTACCCCAAGAGATAATAAGGAAAAATACAGCCACTCTTTGTGGTGGCAAAAAAATTGGCCTCCAGAATGGTTGTATCAATTCACAACTCTAATAGCAATTAATTAATGTCCCAATTTGCCACATCCCCTCCAACATTTATTATTTTCCTTTACTGTCATATTGGCCCATCTGATAGGTGTGAAGTGGTACCTCAGCATTGTTTTGATTTGTATTTCTCTAATTATAAGAGGTTTAGAAGACTTTTTCATGTGCTTATTGATAGTTTTGATTTCTTTATCTAAAAACTACCTATTCATATCCCTTGACCAATTGGGGAATGACTTGATTTTTTTGTACAAATGACTTAGTTTCTTATGAATTTGAGAAATGAGACCTCTGTCAGAGGTTTTTATCATTAAAAAATTTCCCCCAATTTGTTGCTTCCCTTCTAATTTTGGTTACATTGGTTTTGTTTATACAGAAATGTTTTAATTTAACATAATCAAAATCATTCATTTTACATTTTGTAGTACAAGTCATTTTTAAGACCTATTTTAAAGGCTTCTTGAGCAAGGAAAAGTTTATACTAATAGTTACAGAGCACCAAACAAGATAAAGGTTAAGATCCCATTTTATCAAACAGAAAAATAGTTACTTTTTCTGCACACTCTTGAATCAAGTTTTTTTCCTAAAACTATCCAATCCCTCTTTCACCAATCCCTTTAAGAGTTCTGTTTTCCAGCTGATTCAAGCTGGAAAATAAAGTCATCAAAGAAACTTTCCCCATTATCTTTATCTTCATCCCTTCAGGAAATGGGGAAAGACAAGGACCTTAAATTAGATTTCCCCCTAAATTTGATCACCAATCTTAATCTTTTTTTCCTAAGACTTTAGCTTTCATTCTTAAACTTTTATAAATTTTATAAAAATACCAGATAATTTTGAAATGTTTTCTTAATATTCCTAAAAGAGGATGTAAAGGGACTTTGCTTACACACAGCAGATGAGTCAGGATGCAAAAGGACTTTAACAGGCTTGTACTGGGTTTAATGTAAAATAAAATTCCATAGAGGTCATAATAAAGTATTATATCTGGATACCAAAAACAAACTTCTTGAGCATAAACGAAAAAGGCATGGACAGAAGTTTTGAAAAAGATATGGAGATTTTAGTGGACTGCAAATCCAATGTATCAGCCTTATGAGATGACCACTCAAAAAAGCTAAAGCAAACAATAGAGCATAAAGAAACATAGCTTCCAGGAATAAGGAGGTGACTCACCAAAGAATTGTGTTCAGTTCTGGGTTTTATATTTTAAGAAAGAATTGATATGTTCAAGAGTATTCAGAAGACCAATTGGGACAAAGACCCTTAAGGCTACACTGTAATGCAATGATTAAAAGAACTTAGCAAGAAACCCTCTACCCAGAAAAACTGTGATTGGTCTATACCCAAAAGAAATCAAAGAAAAAAGAAATGGATTCATATCTACAAAAACATTTATAAGAACTCTTTTTTATAGTGGCAAAAATTAGAAACCAAGTGGATGTCCATCAATTACAGAATGAACATGTATGACATATAATTATGAAGGAATACTATTATACTGTAAGAAATAATAAAAGGGGTGATTTCAGAGAAACCTAGTTAGACATATATGAACTGATGCAAAGTAAAGTGAATATAACAAGGAGAATAACTTACACAGTAACAGTAATATTGTAAAGATAATCAACCATGAAAAGACTTAGCAACGTGAATCTATATAATAATCTAAAATAATTCCAAAGAATTCATAATGAAAAAATGCCATTCACTTCCAGAGAGAGAGAACCAATGAGTGCAGCAGGCCAAGGCATATTTTTTTCATTTTATTTTTCTTGGCGCCCCTACCCCCCACCCCCTGGCTAATGAAGAAATGTTTCACATGGGCATAATGGATATCTTCTTTCTTGCTGTCCCTGATGCACAAGGGAGGGGCAAAAGGAGAGAAAGAACTTAGAACTTGGCATGGTTAACCCAGAAAAGACTCAAGAAATATCTGAACTATCATGTATTAGAAGAGTTACCATGTGGAGAAGGTACATCAGACTGGTTCTCTTTGACTTCAAAGGAAAGAACTAAGAACATTGAATACAAGTTGCAATGAGGTCAATTTAGCTTTAACATAAGAAAAACTTCCTAAAAATAAGGAATACTATGTCCAAGAGTGGAATTCACTGCTGTGAGAAGCAGTAGCTTTCCCATTCTGGGAATTCTTCTAGTGGAAGTGGGATAAACCCCTCCTGTGTGTGGTTTAGGATAAATGACCATTAAGGTATCTTCCAGCTCTTAGATTCTGTGTTTCAGGTTCTGGGCCACAAGTGAGAGCAAACTGTAGCACACATCTAATAAGAGTCAAACCTGTGAGGAAGTGGTATAGAGGGTAGACCAGGGCTGAGCCTAGAGTTAAGAAAACTTTGGTTCAAATCAAATCTCATATACTTATTAGCTATGTGACTCTAGGCAAATGACAACCCCTGCTTGCCTGTTTTCTTCTTAAATGTCTCTTATTTTTACTTTTTAAATTATTTTTATTATATGATTCTTTGCTAGGATAAGCAGGGACATGCTTGCTAAGTTGCTAAGGAGGCTAACATGGCTGCAAAGAAAACTCATCAACCAATATAGATTTTTTCAAAGTATTCTTGCATAAGATGAAAAAATAGCAGTTAATAAAAGATGAATACAAAAGCATGAAATGTTCCTGTAGGAAAAATTCAGAATGAGCTGAGATCGACAACATTGTTGTTTTTATATCTTAACCTATATTAATGAAAAGATAAGGATCAAAAAGTTAACAGCCCAGCCTATGGAGATTAGCACTATAATAAACTATAAAAAAGGGAAGAATTATTAAACTTTGATGTTGCCTGTTTAATTTGCCATGGAAACTGATCAAAAATGACAAACAGGAATTTCCACTTTGCATGAATGCTGTATTCATGCAAATTCAGCCATTCAGCCATGGCCTGCACCAAAGAGAAAAAATTAATACTGGATTCACAATTTTTACTAATTTATCATTGTTTTAAATTTAAGCATTGTTTTGATCCGCTTGAGGAATGTCTAAATTGACAAGAGTTCCTTTATGCATTCACATATATCCTCCCTCACAAAAAATTCTTAACATTTATAGAATTCCTAAGTGAAAAAAAATTTTTTAACATGAAAAAGTTAACTCTGAGTAAGATAAAATTTTGCACATTGCTTCTTTAATATAGAACAAAAGTTACTTAACTATAAGATAACAGAATCCAGACTCTACAATACACAGTACCAAATAGGACCTACTAACAAAGCAAAGAGGGAAAGAAGAAACAGAATTAGGACTTGACACAAAAACCAAATGGAAGAAATTAATCTGAAAACATAAGTAAACAAAAGAAAAACCAGAAGATAAATGAAAAAATATAATGAGCATTTAGTTAAGAAAAAACCCAAGAGATAAGAGCTGATGAGAGAAATATTAAAATAACCCCAAGGAAAACCTTAGTAAAAAGAGTGAATGGACCATGAGGCCTCCAAGAATGATTAATATAAATAAAGAGATAAAAAACGAAATTAGAATTGAAAGAGCACTGATGAATAGCTTAAAACAAGAGACAGAAAACCTAACCAAGCAGTGGACCTCCTGAAAAACAGAACAGAGTAAACAAAACCCAATCAATCCATAAGCAACAAGAAATTTCATTAGAAAATTTAAAAAAAAAACCTGAAGAAAAGAATATAAAGTAAGCTATCTTCCAAAATAAAACAACTGATCTGGAAAGAGCTTTAGAAGAAATTATTTAAGAATCATGGGCTTTCAAATCACTAAAAATTAGAGAAAGGTAACTTAATATAAGTTCATCACATCCATCAGACTGGCAAAGATAACAGAAAGGATAATGGCAACTGCTGGAGGATCTGTGAAAGAGTAGGCATATAATGAACGTTGGAGAAGCTTTGATTGGTATAGTCAATCCGGAAAGTTAATATTTATACTCAAAAAGTTACTATATCATGGGACTGTGTAAAAGTATACAAATAAGAATTTTATAACAGCATTTTTTATCATAGCAAAGAACTGGGAAAAGTGTATGATAATCAATTGAGGTATAATTGAACTAATTATGATACATGACTATAATGAACTGTTAAAAGAAAGAATTTAAAAGATAGGGGTGGGGAAAGGAGTACTTGTATGAACTGATACAGTGAAATGAACAGATTTGGGAGAATAATGTAAATGACTACAACATTTTAAAGGAAACTGAAAAATTATGATCAATTCAATGACCAATTACAACTCCAAAAGATTTATAATGAATTATAACAAAAAAAACCTGACCCTGAATACAAAGTATATGCTTATAATTGGGGTGCAGTTAAATATATGCATATATTATAATAAAAAGTTATTGTGTGATTTGAGATGAATATAAGAAATTCAGGAGAAAAAATAAATTTTGTATGAAGCAGAGCAAAAAAAGCAGAGCCAAGAGAACAAATATAAAGTGGCTACAATATTGTAAAATAAAACACTGAAAGATGATAGATTTAATGTTAAATGTAATAACCAATGAAAAAATGATTAACAACATTTGCTCTTCCATAGTGCAGCAGGAAAAGTATCAAACCTGAATGTCAAATCCTATCTCTGTCACTCCCTGTGAGTCACTGGCCAAGTCAGAGAAATCTTTCTAGGCTTTAAGTTCTTCCTCTATAAAATATGGACAGACACAGACTAAGGTGATCAGCCTCCTGCTAGAGAACAATGATCCTATAAATCCCTCTTTTTGAGAAGTGATGGACTATTACTGTTGATTTTGCACATACAATTTTGCACATAGTTACCATTTTGATTGCTTTGCTTAAATCTACTTTTTTTATATGGGAGAGTTATACTATGCTGGAAAGAGGGGTATTGAGAAGTAATAGTTGGATAAAAAACAACAACAAAAGCAGTAATAAAACTTTTAAAATAGTACACAGGCTATACACTATGATAACAAACCTATGGTACATGTGCCCAAAAGGGCATACAGAGCCCTCTCTGTGGTAATTCTGGAGTCACCTGCCAGAGTTCATTATTAGAAAGCCAGAGGGACTTGGGGCAGAGCTATTCCCCTCCCCCTCTCCATGTGCCTGAGGACATTCTTCACTCCCTCCCCCCCCCCATCCCTCTGCCCAGCAGCCCAATGCAAGAGCTTCCTCCCTCCCCTCTAGGGTAAGAGGCAGGAAGGTGAAGGGGGTGGAGTGCAAAACTCTTGGGGAGAGGGGATGAGGCCTGGCACTCTGTCTCTAAAAGGTTCACCATTACTACTATACATGAATCACTACCTTTGACTCCTATTTTCATAGCTGGCTCTTTTATTGGCTATAGCCAGTTATTCTGTATCTCATTCGCCTCAGCCAAATTCTGCCAAATGCTTTAAGTATGCCCAATCCTTTTGTAAAGTTGTGTCATCCAATTTTAGCCTTTCTTTCCTAAATTAATAGATTCAATTAAACAACTATTTGTTATGTTCTTTTGTGACTAGCTCACTATTTTGTTCTGCTAACTTTATTGTCTCCTTTGGAACTTGAATATGACTTTAATAACTGCCCTTGTGTTTTTAAGGATTTCTCTTATCTTTAAATCATTAGCCAATCAAAATACTGAAGATTTGGTTTCTCAAAATAGGTCTTTCCTTCTGATTCTCTCAAGGTGACAAAAATAGATTAAGATGATAAAACACAATGCTGAGAGCTATAAGACAAAACATACTCATTTGCCTTGGGTATTCATTGCAAAATGATGGAAATTCTTTTAGAGAGCAATCTAGTAGAAAATTGAAAAATAATAGGAAATTTACTGGATTTTATGTCTGTAACATCTAATTTCAATGTCAGTCTTTTTCTACTTATTACCTGTGTTGCTTTAGATGAATCGCCAAACTTCTCTGGGCCTCAGATTATTATCTGTAAAAAGAAGTGGTTGAAGTAGGTGATCGTTAAGATATATTTTAGCTCTAAAGCTATGATCCTATAAGGACTGCAGCTGACTCAATAATTCACTGCCGTAAATATGGTGAGAGTTATCAAAAAGAAAAAAGTCTTTACAATTAAAAATAGTTATTAACAGCATTATTTATTATTTTAAAGATAAAAACAACTAATACACTATAAATGTAGTATTTTGAATGAACAATGATAGATGAGCAATTGGAAAGTGGTTGAATAAACTGCTACATCGATGTAATAAAATATGATACAATTAAGAAAATATTACAAATATGAATATGAAATACTGGTGAAATAGTTGCCCAAAAGGTTTAACTCTTTTTGTTGACTTTAAAAATTATTCTCATAACAAATCTCTTTATTTTAAATTTTTCAAGTAGGGACTGTCTTAAAAGTGGGTAGAATTTAAAATGCCACTTTTTTCCCCACTGGCTAAAAGAAAAGGATCCAAGGAGAAGGCAAATCTACTAATTCTATTTGTATTTTAATCATCATCTCTATTAGAACTTTTAATATGTCTCTTATCACTAATTACTCAATGGAATTAGCAAAAACCCTTTTTAGATCGAGGTTTTATCAACATGATTCACAAGTATTACCTGATCCTACGCAAATGAGGTTTAAAAGAATCCTTAAATTTGTCACCTCTGCAATTAAGCCAATTTTCCAGCATGCATTATAAATAAAGAGAAATTCAAGGCTTAGATATTAGATGACAAATTCAAAGTTTAAAGCAAATCACAAATTGAATCTCAAGTTAGACTGCCTGCAAACATCTCCATGTCTTAATATACCCCATTTCCAATAACTAAAACCAAGAATGATACCCAAACATTTTTATTTTATTTCAGGACATCCTTTTCCCTAGTAACAGCTAAAGATATTCAAAGAATTAGGGGCACAGGAACTGGAACTTAAAGAGATGAAAGGGATCTTTCAAGGTCATCTAGTCCAACCCCTCCATTTTACAGTTGAGAAAATTGAAGCCCAAGGAGATTAAGTGATTTCAGAGAATCATATAATTAGAGAGCAGGAAGAGGCCATATTATGAAAGGAATTCCTACGCTAACATAGCTAACAAATGGTCACTTAGACTCTGCTTGAAGACATAAAAAGAAAAGCCTCACTACCTCTTAAGGCAACCCATTACACTTCCTAACTTAAAACTCTTTCCTAACATCAGGCCTAAATAGGCCTCTTTGCCTCTTCTACTTAGTGTTCTTGGTTCTGCTCTCTGAGATCAAATACAATAAATCTAATTTCTTCCATGTGACAATTTTTCAAATACTTGAAAGCCAATCAGTCTTCTCTTTTCCAAAATAAACATCCTCTGTTTCTTCCCATGATTCTCTATGGCCTGGGCTCAAAGCCCTGGTGGTCCTCCTCTGAACACTCACCTCTCTTATGCATGTTCTTCAGAAGAACCTGAAATTTCTACAACTCAATATAACATCCTGACAAGAGGAGAGTAGCAGATCTACCACCTCCTTGAGCTTGTCTTCTGGAAGCCGAAGATCAAATCAGCATGGGGATGTGAGTGTGGGGGTTGGAGGGAAAAGAATCATACTGCTAAAACTTGAAGTCAACTAAAAATAGATCTTTCTCAGATGAACTATTATTTGATCATGCTTTCCCCATCTCATACTTGCCAAAGCTCACACAAAGTAGCAAGTGGCAAAGACAACTTGAATCCAGGTCTGCTGATGCCAAATCTAGCAGTCTTACAATGATCATTTAGTATTAAGTATATGTTTTTGGGAGGCAGCTGGGTAGCTCAGTGGATTGAGAACCAGGCCTAGAGAAGGGAGGTCCTAAGTTCAAATCTGGCCTCAGACACTTCCCAGCTGTGTGACCCTGGGCAAGTCACTTGACTTGTTTTTTAAAATGTTAAATGAATTAAAATTGAGTTCTTAAAAATTTAGAGGACTGGTACCCAGATAAGGCTAGTTCTGCCCCCTCCCCTCCACCACCATGAGTTACTTGGGAAAGGTTTTGAGGTTTGTCAAAAGTGAATTCCCCAAATTAAGTCAGCTTTAAGATCAGGTTTCTGGAGTGGGGGGAATCCCACAATCAAAGAAGAATTAATAAAGTGAGCAAAAAGATAATACAATGGGGAATAAGACTAAAACTTCTAAAGATCACAGAAGAGAATTCCTAAAAACCTCAAGCATAAACAGATAAATAAACAGAGAAGATAAAATCAGAAGGCAAGATGACTTCATCTAAGACTGCAAGCATCTCTAAATAGTTTAAGACAAAGAGAAAACCGTGAGGGATCCCCAAGAAAGCAAAGGACCACAGCAGCAAGATGTTTCTGAGTGATTCAAGAGAAAAATCAGAATCTTAAGAGAAGTTACAAGGGAATAGTAGAATGTAATGGCAAGCAGAGTAAAAGTGATTTACAAAACAAAAAAACCTGAATCCCCAATAGCAAGTCTTTAAAAAAAAAAAGATTTAGACTACAAACACACAGAAGTGAAGGACAATTTAGAAGGAAAATAAAAATCAGTAAAATTAAGAGAACATATGCAAACACAATATATTAATCCTGAAGATGGGATGTTTTGTAAACAACTTAAAAGATCATAGATATCCCAAAAGAACATGAATCTCAAAAAAGCTGAACTCTAAAATGCAAGAAATAAGTATGAAAAAAATGTCCAAAACTTCTAACTAGAGAAAACAAAGAACCATCAAAATTATATGTAAACTGCATCTAGAAAAAAAGACTGCTCACTTCAAATTCTAAAACATTTAATGGTTTAAGTGAACAATTTTAATGACAAATAATTTTTAAGTGACAAAAATATTCAAATATAAAGGAAAAGAAATTTGAATAACATAATCATTCTGTGCTGCAACTGACAAAAATCAAAGGAAGTTTAATAATATATTCCAAAAAAAAAAAAAACAAGGCTCAAGATGTAACAAAAAAATGTTAAACCCTGAACACCTGAATCTAATCACTAGGGGGAAAAGATAAAATTTCAATAAAGCAGAAACATTTCAGGCATTGCTACAAAAAAAAAAAGACATAAGGAAATCATTCAACTTGAAGCCACCTGAAACAGCAGAAACAAATACCAATCCCAAGGAAAGTATAATCAACAAAATAAAATATCTCACCTCTATAGACCATTAAAAGAGGGAAAGAAAATTCTGAAAGAGATAAAGGTGAAAAGGGCTGATGATAACTAAATCTCACAACCTCACAGGAAAATCAATTTATTTTGTGAGAGTAAATCACAGAACAGATGATAAAAGATGAGAGAGAATGAGAAGATGAGGGGAATGTGTTATATACCCTAATCAAATCTGTGGTACACAAAGGGAAACTTAACTCATGTAGTATCTAAAAAGAAGACTTATTTAAATGCTCTCACTGAAGAGCACTCCCATAGTAGAAGATTATTCTGTAATAAGAGATAAGGACCTTAAAGTGGATTTAATTTACAAAGATTTGGCTCTTAGAGATATCACTTCCTCTGAGATACTGTTGTTTGTCCACTGACAAAATCCTGCCTCAGGAGAAAGAACATTAGAACTACTGGAGATATCCAGGAAGATTAGAGGGCATGGACACTAAGAATAAAGAAAAATGGAAAGAAAGATCATAAAGGGTGGGGAAGAAAGGGTAATAAAATGAGATCCTACAATTTGAGATAGAAGGAAATTTCTACCAAAGGGCAGTATTTCCTTCTACAGGAATGGAAACTTCTAATATCTAGTCATATTAGGAAAAGGAAGTTGGGAAGAGATGGAGTTTACAAAGTAATAAAAAAAAGAAATTGTTTAAGGGAACTAAAACTTGGTACTTTAGAAGCTTTAATTCCATAAGAAATATGGAGGACCAAAGAAGGAATAAATAAGCATATACCATGAATCAATGAATAAAAATTGAGACTAAACATAAAGAAAAGAAAATTAATGAAGAGAATCCAAGAAAAAGAATTTAAGTTGCAGAATTTTTTTTTAAAAAAGCATCAAAAAATAAAAGAAATTGGAGAAGAAACTGAATAGAACAGATAACTAAATGAAAGAAAGAAAAAGGCAAAATTACAAAAAGAGGAAAAGGTTTAATAAAAAGGAAAGGAAGTGGATGTTTAGGGTAAGAATAAGAGAGCCTACTAGGAACAGACTGTAGATTATGTAAAAATAATTTCAAAGGCAAAATACTACTCTAAAATAAGAATTAAAAAAATCTTAATTCAGAAAAAAGCAATATTTGAGTCACAAAAGGAGGAATAAAAACCTGTCTCACAATTTTAAGTATAAATAGCTTAAATAATCCAATAAAATGAAAAAGTGAGACTGAATAGAAAAGTAAAATTTACATGAAAAAATCTTAATTTTTGAAAAAATAAACATAAAAGAAATGCAAATCTAAAAATTAAGACATGCATAAAATAAAAATGAGACGCCAAAATATGACTTAAATACAAGAATCTACATATTTATCAGTACCATGTAGTCCTTTTACAAAACAAAAACTGACCATGTATTAGGCCATAGAGATTGCAAATAAATCTAGTACAACAGAAAAACTAAACATATCCTTTACTGACCACAATACAATCATAATAGTGGTCAATTCAGGAAGCAAAATTTTACAATACACCCACAACCTTAAATGGAGTTAATCACAAAATCCTAAATAGCAAGTGGGGGGAAGAAAAAAAAAGAAACAATAAATCATATGAAATATAACAATAATGGCAAATCAACATAACAAAATTTATAGGATATAAGTAAAAACAGTATTCAGAAGAAAAAATTATATCCCTTTAAGACATGCATGCATGCATGAACAAAAACATAAAGAATTAATTAAATGAATATGTATTTTTAAAAATTTGAAAGCCAAAACAAACAAAAATGAGCACAAAAGAGAAGATATTGGAAACAGAGGAAAAATAAACGTGAAACTAAAGTCTATATAAATAATAAAACTAAAAGCAGATTATTTGAAAAGACAAAAAAATTATCTTAGCACAGGTTATTTTAAAAGACAGAAAGTAAAATCTAGAAAATAAAAAGTTTAAACCAACAACAGAATATGAATTTTTAAAATTATCAAACCAATTACACATAATTACCCAGTCAAAAAAAAATGAGGACACGAATGAAACAGAATATCAAACAAAATATCAAATAGGAATCCAAATGCAACCCAATCTCCTCCCCTACCTCATCCCCCCCCCACCCTGTGTCTCTCTCAATCTCTCTCACTCTCACTCTCTCTCTCACACACATACACACAAACCTACAAATCAAAAAAGCTACCAATGAAAATAAATCCCTGGTCCTGGTGGATTTAACAAGAATTCTTTCAAACTTTAAAGAATAATTAACAACAACAATATACAAATTAGTTCCAAAATAGAAAAAGACATCCACCAAAATCCTCTTAATAAGATAAATATAGCCACTATATAGAAAAAAAACAAACAAACAAAAGAGGAAGTTTGGCTGAAGACCAATATAATTAAGGAATATTGATTTTAAATAAAACGCTGTCAAATAGACTACAAAAATTTATTCAAGAAATGTTCTTTATAACCAAGTTGGATTTATGCCAGTGATGCAAAGAAGGTTCAATTTTAGGAAGACAATCAGGATAATCATGTTTTTTTTTAATCATTTTACTATCTCAATAGATGGAGAAAATTCTTTTGTCAAAGTATAACTAATAAATGAATACTTATGCTAAAGAGGGATTTTTCCAAATGTAATAAAAAGTTTCTATTGAAACTCTAAGCAACCATCATATATATGCCATGGGGAAATATTAGAAGCTTTTAGGGTGAATACAGGATTAAGCAAAATGTCCACTTTCCCAACTATTATCTTATATAGTTCTGGAAATGATACCAATGGCAACAAAGCAAGAGGAAGAAAATAAAGACATAAAGATAGAAAAAGAAAAGACAAAACTCTTTCTATTTGTGGATAACATAATAGTTTATTCAGAAAATCCTACTAAACCGGAAAGTGAAGGCAATGGCTTCAACATAACTACCAGCTTACATTATCCACAAAAACCAACATTATAACATTTGGGCTTCTATATACTAAAGCACATTTGTTGTTGTTTTGTTTTTTTCAGTAGTATCTGACTCTTCATGATCTCATCTAGGTTTCCTTGCCAAAGATATTAGAGCGGTTTGCTATTTGCTTCTCCAGCTTGTTTTACAGAGGACAAAACTGAAGCAAACAGGGTTAAGTGACTTGCCCAGGGTTGCACAAGTATTAAGTGTCTGAAGCTGAATTTGAACACAGGAAGATGAGTCTTCCTGACTCTGGGTCCTGCAATCTATCCACTGTTCTACCTAGCTGACCCAACTCAAAGCATTAACAAAGAAACAAAGATACCAAATAGCTACGGGAATTCTCATGGCTGGGATATGTCTATGTAAGAAAAATGATAATATTGCTAAGGTTAATTTATAGTATTAATGCTTTACTAGTCAAAATATGAAAGAAATAGCTTAACCCAATAGAATAATAACAAGATCCATGGGGAGTGGGGAGGAGGCAGAGAAATCTAGAATACCAAAGGAAATAAATAAAAAAGATTGAAGTGAAGGACTAACACTTTCATATCTCAAACAATATTACAATGTAGCAGAAATTAAAACTTTTAATATTGGTTAAAAAAACAGAGAAGAAATGAACAGAACTGATTATATATAATGGAGAGGAATCAGATAAAATGGAACTTAATAACCCAGTGTTCAATAAACCTGAATTTATTGAAAAATAACTCCCTATTAAATAAGAATTTCTGGGGGAAAGTAGGAACTAGTGTGGCAGAAATTAAAGTCAGATCAACAGCTCAATATATGCCACAATAAATATATGATTTGAATATTAAATATCATACCTTTAAAAAATCAGAAGAGAAGCAGATCATATACCTTTACAGCTAAAGGTAGAAAGGCAGAGGCTATTATAAAAGACAAAAAAAGATCATTTTAATTACATAAAATTGAAAAACTTCTATACAAAATTATTGTAAATCTATAATAAGGGTTAATAGTTGAAAGGGAAAATACCTTTCTATCAAATTTCTTGGAAAAGAATTTGGTATATAAGATATACAATTAACAGGAAAAAATCTATATATATAAATAAATATAAGTATATGTGTAGGTATATATATATATATATACATATATATATATATACATATATATATATGTATGTATATATAGCTATCTACCAGGTATTCCAAAAATCTTAAAGCAGTTTTAAGCTAAGTACACTAAAATAGCTTTAATAGGCAAATATGTATTATTAGTCACTCAATGAGCTATCATTTATTAAGCACCAACCATATGCCAGACACTGAGCCAGTCTTATTCCAAATGCTTCTGGTCAGATTAAGCACTACTTCATTCTGTTTGAATAATTTATTTTTGGGAAAAAAATAGTCCCTGTTCTCAAGGAGCAAGTCTAGCAGGAGGAAATAATATTCAACAATTATGCATGAACAAAATATATACAGAATAAATTAAAGATAGTCTCAGAGAACATGTCCTGACTAATCAAATCCCTGGTCCTGATGGATTTAACAAGAATTCTATTAAAATTTAAAGATCAAAAAACATAGGCATCAAAGCTAGGCACCAGGTCTGGAGATGGTAGAACCTGTGTAACTCTGGACAAATTACTTAATCCTGACTGCCTAATCCTTGTTGCTCTTCTTAGAATTGATACTGAAAGTAAGGGTTCTTATTTTTTAATAAAGAACAATTAATAACAATAATATACAAATTAATCTCACATAAATTGATGATGTGTATAGAGACTGGTCATCTCAGCTTTAAGCCTGCCTTCTGGATTTTAAGGCTTAGAAATATTCTGTTTGCCCAGAAGCATCTGGTGACAGAGGGCTCATTTCAAAGATCTCAACTATATTCTAGGAAGATGAGACTGTTGAATACTTGAAATTCTAGGATATACACATACTAGACGGTTGCTGTGAGGACCAAAAGAGAGAAAATATATATAAAGCCATTTCCAAATCTTAAAGTGCTATGTAAATGCTAGATGTAGTTACTTGTTCGAATTTCATTTTTTTTCCCTTCAGTGTTATGAGTCTCAGTTTCCTAATCTATAAAATAGGCATAATAATTTCCCTGACTGATTCACAGGTTTATTGTGAGAAACACTTTATAAACTATAAGCACTAAATAGTTAATATAGAAATTGTAATTTGAAATAAATTTGAAAATTTTCGTTAAAATAAGTAAATTTAACACAATGGAAAATCAGACAAATATATTTATTAAATATTTATGTCAAGCATAATTATACCGTCCTTACACAAAATCAAAGTAAGGTGGGTTTCTTACTAAACTTTATATTTTTAAAAGAAGAATTTGGAAAATTTGCTTCCTGAATAGTTACAGTGGCAGTTTGGATCTTTTACAATAATCGCAAGAAGCCCTTCACAGTAAAAATCATTTTAATTGTTTTTATCTTCATAATGTCCCCTCCTACTTTTAACTGTTCTTTTAAGTTCACACCAAAATACTATTCTCTTATTACCCTGACAACATCCTGTGAATATATCATGTTAATTCAGCCTAAGTTATTCAAATTTCCTATTAATACAACATTAATAAAAGTTGACACCTTTCCTGAAAGATTTATAAGACTTTTGTTAAACCCAATCCACTAGCTTTGTAAGAGCTATGAACGTGTTGTGATAGGGCACAGGACAATAACTAAGCTATTAGTCAAAGAAAGGAAAAGCCAGGAAAAACGTGTGTCCTGAATTTGAGAGGAAGGATGTTAATGTTCTTTAAAAATAACAAGGCCGAAATACCAACATTTCTTTCCTGAAAGATATATGCAAGTTTTCTCAGTTTACATATCATAATTAGGACACACGTTTAAATAGTTAACTGTTAACGATGTTGCACATTAACATCTAAAAAGAAAGTTTATTTAGTTATCTACCAAAGATTTCTCAAGCCTTCACATTCTAAATGATATGGTTACCACTGATAGATAATTATATCTTTATTTTAGCAAGATAAAATTAATTGATTGAGACTCAAGTCTTGTAGACAAAATTTAAAAAAAAGGTATCCAGAAATAATGGAGCAATAGCAACCTGAAAGGAAATCCCTAACCCTATGAGATATACTTTGTTCTTGGCCCTGAACCATTCAACATTTTTATTATAATTTTTTGTCTAAAAATAAAGAGATTGAATCATCATCAACATTTGTGACTCATTCTACTCTGGTAAGGATGTTGGATGACAAAATCAAGAGCAGAAGAACCAAGACCAGATATCCCAGGTCTTACTTTCCCACTTTGGAAGGAGCAAGTCTTGGGTCTTAATGACCTAGCTCATATGGATGGATAATGCCAAGACTCTGCAAGTCACAGTGGGTCAGAGCAGGAGTACCACTAAGAATATTAGGGTCATGATGCAGAGGATGTCATTCCCAGCAAGCCCCCAGTTCTTGTTACAGGTCAGTATCATCTATAAAAGGTAGGTAAGAAGTCATTGCTCTCTTGTATATAGCCTATCCAGGATCAGGGCTAATTCTGAGAAGTACTGAGATCTGAGTCTGCCACTGAGTCTTGTGGATAAACAAGTGTTGCTGCTGGGCTGAGGGCCACGACACGGGCACTGGAGGGTCTGAGTGCTACCCCTGACCCCGAGGGCCATTGCATGAACAGTTCTGCTTCACCCTCACCAATGCCATGGCTCTACCTTCCTGAGCTGCTGCCAATGCCACCCTTCTCCTGGGCAGAGTGCGGCCATATGTCCCCCTATTCTGGGGCCCCTGGTAGGGCCCAATACACAGAGCCCCTTGTTGAAAGTCCAAGAGAGAAAAAGACTAAGAAAGCGGACACTATCTCTCTTTTTAAACTAACACAAAACCTCTCACCAGTTCCCATAGTCAAACTACCAGAGTGCCAATGGCACATTTCTCCATATCTCCCATTCTGTAAAGGAGAAGATATGGGAATAAGGAAGATCAGGTTGTATCCTTTGAAGTACCTTCTGTAGTATTTTACACTAGAATCCCCCAAAAGTACACATGGCACAGCTGTGGCTCCTCAAATGCCATACAGAAAGCTCAAAGCAGTTCCTTTACATAGTTTTCAAACAATGCAAAAATTCCAGTCTTTAGCAAATGGGTCTAGAGAGTACTACCATCACTAAATAAGAAAAAAGTACCAATTCAAGAAACAGTGAACAGCTTTTATCATATTCAAAAGTATGCTCTGAAAGACACAGGCACATCTACATCTGTCTCTAGTAGCTGGATGCCATAATTTCCTTTCTAGTTACCCCCAAGCCACTGGAGAATGTGCAGCCAGGACTGCAGGAGCACCACCAAAAGCAGAGGTCACACTCTCCTTTCCCAGTTCAACAAAAGCATTTTGACCCAATCCTGCTACTTTTTTCATGCAATTTAGTAGGTCAGGCCTCATTCAGGCAGAGTTAAGACTAGAATAAAATCTGGAAAAATACTCTAAATTAATCAAGTAAATAAAATTTTAAAAAAGACTAGAATAAAATGAAATAATTGTAAACTGATAAATGGTTAACAAAAGGAGGTTTGTTTAGCCAGAGTAGAGAAAGGTATATTCTGTAGCATCCCAAGCATATTCACATCTATGAATGTGAATAGATGAAAGATGACCAAACATATGGTATTTGTCCATGGCAAGTGGGTCCCTTAGCCATTCATATTTGTAAATTATTGAATCTTAGAATTATAGAATCATAGAAGTGGGGCTGGAAGAGCACTTAAGAGGCCAACTAATCCAACTTGGTCATTTTACAGATGAAGAAACTGAGGTCCAAGGTTATAAAGATAGTATCACAAGTAGGATTTGAATCCTGGTCCTCTGACTCCAGAGAGAATAAGAGGATTTTTCGTCTACCATTCTGGGTACCAGCATAAATAATGAATTCCCAAGTTTTATAGGAAAAAAACTGCAGAAAGTAAGGCTAGAAGTTAAATATTAAAACATTTAAAGAAAGTGGGCATGTCCTTGGAGGTCAGATGACAGCAGTGACAAAGAAAATGAGAGGATGGTATATGAATGCCAAAGGAAAAAAAAGGTAATTGAAAGATGGGGTCTGTCTAGAAGAAGCAATGGGGAAAAATAACTCTTTCTTGGGCCTATCAACTATGAGGCACAAGAGCAATAGCCAGTACTGGAAAGGGTAGATTCAGAGGTTTTATTATTACAGTATAACAGGACAAATTCTTTGTAGACCATAGCATGATAAAAATAGTAATTGATTTAGGAACCACAAACAAAAAACACAGATCTAAATGAAATGCTAAATGATGAGTAGATCAAAGAACAAATCACAGAAGCAATCGATAACTATGCAAAAGAATTTGAAAGTATTCACAAACACGTGGAAGAACAAAGAATTTGTCTATTTCTGACTTTTTATTTGTTTGCAATATCTTCGTTCTATAGTATATGATCAACTTTTTAATAAGTTCTTTTTGGTGTAGAGAAATAAGTAAGTTCTTTTGTAGTTCCATTTAGAAGATGCAGAAGTCTTTTAACTCTAGTTTCTCTGGCAGTTTATTCAGTCACATATTTTTCTTTTTGTCTTTCTATTATACTTATTCAAAACAGAGAGGGATATTAAAGTCTCCTGCCTCTATAGTGTTACTACTGTCTATCTCCTGATAGAGTAGATTATGAATTTGTATGCTAAGGCATTTGAGGTGTATTAAGTTTACCACTGGTAGCCTTTCATCATAATATAAATTTTTATTTATTTCTTTTTATATTTTCTTCAGATTTTTGCTTATCAGATAGCATGAATATAATTTTTGCTTTTATGTTCACTTGATGCATAGTGAAAAATTTTTAAATTCCTTCAGTTTTATTTTATGTTATGCCTTTGTTTTCAAATATGCATAAACAACTGATTGTGGGCTTTTATTTTCTTGTCCCGTCTGTCACTTGTTTTCATTTTATTATTGACTTGTTTAATACATTCACATTTTTAAAAATTAAGAGTTAGGTTTTCTTTTCCCCCATCTCACTAGGATGTAGGTTTTTTTTTTTTTAAGTTGAGTTTTTTTCCCCTCTGCTGATTTAAGCAAAGTATTATAAACTGTTTAATAAATTTCTCTCTATCTCTCCATATTCCTTCTCTCTGTTCATGGATCCTTATGAACATTTAGAATGAAGTTCATGGATCCTTATGAACATTTAGAATGAAATTTTTTGTTGGTCATTCTCCTGTCATTGTTGCTTTTTCTGTCTTTGGCTCCTGCCTTTATTCACTTCAGCATTTCTGTTGTTTGGAATGTGTGAAAAGCAAATACTCTCTTTGCTTCTGCTTTTCTATTTAGAAATATTTCAAATATTTCTTATTTGAATATCTTTTTTTCTTGTAACTTTGCTGGGTACATCAATATGGGCTGCTTTTATAACTCCATTGCTCTTTGGAACACATACCATTCCTTCTTACAGTTTTCTGATGGGTGCAGACTGGTTTCAAATTTCCTTTCCTTTGAACATATTCCTTTGTATTTGAAGGTCTTTCTTCTGATGGTTTGCAGAACTCGTTGTTTCTCAATTGAATTATTAAATTTAAGTATAATTTTTCTTGGAGTTTGGAGCCTTAGTGCTTTTCTTTTCTGTAGGTAATCTTTGAATTCTTTCAGTTGGTTTTTATTTTCATATTTCCTTTTGTTGTTACTCATTTTCCTCTTGATTTATTTGCTTTTGTATAAGGGCTTTGGATTGTCTTCTTCCTGAGATTTTTGGTAATAACCCTTTATCCCCTGATTCTGGCCCTCCAATGGTGATTTCCTTGGGTGCTGGATCTCAAAGTGTCTTAGCTTCTTCTCATGCTGGGTAGTTTATGGTTTCCTCACCTGTCTCTGTACCATGGTTAAACAAATTGTGATACATGAATGTAATGGAATATCACTGTGCAGTAAAGAATTGTGTGATGAATACCAAGAAGTATCTTGAGATCTATATGAACAGATACAAAGTGAAGTTGGCAGAGCTCCCCCCCAAAAAATATATATATACAAAGTAACTATAATAACTGTAAATGGAAAGAACAACTTATACACCAAAAAAATAAATCAAAAGTAAAGGTAACAAATTATAGAAAAATATCTCTGAGGTAGAACCGACAAGACGTAACAACTGATTAGATATGGAGGATGAAAAAGTTCATAATGACTGATGCTGTAAACCTGGAAAAATGGAAGGCTGTTTTTGCTTTCAATAATCAGAGAAAATTTAAGAAAAGGGATGAGTTTGGGGGGCAGAGAGAAAATGAGCTCCATTTTAACATGTTAAAATGTAAACATATATGGAACATTCTGTGAGAAATAACTAACAGGAAGGCATTGACACAGCAGGGCTAACACTTAGGAGAGAGATCACTGAATATACAAATCTAAGAGCAATGTAGAGGCAGTCACTAAATACACATGAAAGCTGCTGAAATCTCAGGGAGAGGATCTAGGGGGCAGCTCAGGATTGAGCTTTGAAGGATTCTACAGTTAATAAGTAGAATGGTGAATGATGATCCAGCACAAGAGGCTGAGAAGAAAAAACCAGCGAAGTAGGAGAACCAAGAGAAGGCATGAAAACTGTAAAAAAAGTCACTAAATTAGCAATTTCAATATGTGATTTTGTGTAATACTAATTTTGCTAAGATATTTGAATGTCACATTAGCTGAACAGTACCCAAAAATGTTCCCTGGTGTTTTCCCAACATTCAGGGGTGTTAAATATTCAACTGATAAATATTTAACAATCATGTCTGGGATGGGGAACTACACAGCACATTTCCAAGTGTGCATTATTAACACTTCAGTCTAGACAATGAAAAAAAATAAATCAATATCAGAGGTGTAAATGCTCAAATTGAGAATTTAACCATCAGCTCATATAATCAAATTCAAGTTGACTCCAGCACATTCCTGCTGGAGTTTAAATATTTAGCATAGGCTATAACTCTTTATAAATACTACCAACCAGAGGAATTTTTTGACTTATTGAATTATTTCTATATCTGGGTTTTGAATTAGAGCTCAAATCAGTTCCTTAACCTCTGCAATGATTGCTAGTAGAAGCGGAGCTTCATAAGCTCCCTGCCATTACATTTCTTAATACTGCAGAGAAGGGTGATAGTCTGGCCACAGTTCTCTAGCTGGTAAACTTTAACCCAGTTGAAAATAGGGTGAGAATGGGGAAGGACCTGCTTGCACAAAAATACGTAATAGTTGCTCTTTTTGTGGTGGCAAAGAATTGGGAACTAAAGGGATGTCCATCAATTGGGGAATGAATAAACAAATTGTAGTGTATGATGGTGATGGAATACTATTGGGCTTTAAGGAATGATCAACAGGATGATTTCAGAAAAAAATAAAAAGACCTACATGAACTGATACAGAGTGAAATAAATAGAACCAGGAAAACACTGTCCACAGTACAGCACTATTATGGAATGATTAAATGTGACAGACTTAGCTACTCTCGGGATGATCCAGGACAATTCTAAGGGACTTATGACAAAGAATGCTATTCACTCCTAGAGAAAAAATTGTTTGAGTAAGAATGAAAATGAAAGCATATGAATTTTCACTTGTTTATTTGGTATATGTTTTGCGGTTTTTGTTTTATAAGATTATTCACTTCAAAAAATGAACAATATGGAAATGTGTTTTGTGTGATAATGCATATATAATGTAGATTGAATTGCTTTCCAGCTCTGGAAAGGGAAAGGCAAGCTGAATCATATAACTTTGGAAAACTTGTTTTTACATGTTAATGGAGAGGGGGGGAGGAAGCAAGGAAGGAAGGAAGAGAGGAGGGAGGAAGGAAGAGAGGAGGGAGGGAGGGAGGGAGGGAGGGAGGGAGGGAGGGAGGAAGGAAGGAAGGAAGGAAGGAAGGAAGGAAGGAAGGAAGGAAGGAAGGAAGGAAGGAAGGAAGGAAGGAAGGAAGGAAGGAAGGAAGGAAGGAAGGAAGGAAGGAAGGAAGGAAGGAAGGAAGGAAGGAAGGAAGAGAGGGAGGGAGGGAGGGAGAGAGAGAGAGAGAGAGAGAGAGAGAGAGAGAGAGAGAGAGAGAAAGAGAGAAAGAAAGAAAGAGAGAAAGAAAGAAAGAAAGAAAGAAAGAAAGAAAGAAAGAAAGAAAGAAAGAAAGAAAGAAAGAAAGAAAGAAAGAAAGAAAGAAAGAAAGAAAGAAAGAAAGAAAGAAAGAAAGAAAGAAAGAAAGAAAGAAAGAAAGTCCAACTCCTTATTGGAAACATCTACCTATGGGAGACTGTGAAAGGAGGTCCAAAGGTCAATCTCTCAGGCTAATCAGAAAGAAGATATATTTCCCTTTAAGAGAGTCAAGGGTCACCCAGTGTCTTTTGCTTAAGGAAGAGGCTCAGGAAAGATCCTTTCTTTGTATCTGTTAATAAAGCAATGTTATTCTCAGGGAAATGGCCTCATGTTCTTTACTGGTTAAAATCTAGGCACAACAAAACTTATAAGTGAAGAGTATGAAAAATAGCAGAAGTAATTTAAGGTGAAAGAAATCAGTTCGTTGTCAAATGCTTTAAATTACTATCACAAGATACTAGTCATAATAATAAACCATTTATTTATTATTATAGCTTTTATTTATAGAAAACCTCTGAAACTTTTAATATAACCCTATCAGAAAAATTATTCATTTCTTATTACCATGGTCATTCATTATTATTTAACAATATGGAAATAAAAAGTCATAAAAATACAGAATAACTCATTTCAGGAATTCCTAAAAATTTTAATATCTCATTTTTTAATCCTTTAGAGTAATATCTATCAAGAATTTGAAAAAATTACTTTATCAAACTTGAACACTGTGTTAGTAATTAAGCCCACCTCCTAACAACATGTATGGTTCAACAGAAGAAAAACAACTGCTTGATCACATGGTCGATGGGGATATGATTGGGGATGTAGACCCTAAACAATCACCATAGTGCAAATATCAATAATATGGAAATAGGTCTTGATCAATGACACATGTAAAACCCAGTGGAATTGTGTGTGGGAGGAAGGGAGGGAAAGAACATGAATCATGCAACCATGGAAATTTTTTCTTAATCAATTAAATGAAATTTTAAAATATATGTATGGTTCATTCAACATAATTTGCTTTGAGTTTAGGAGTCAGCTCTACTTTTTAGGCTTTCATTGGATCAGAAGTCAAAAGCTTTAGAGATAAAAGACTAAGAGCACTTCCAATCCAAATCTTTTCTTCTACAGATTAAGCAACAAAGACCCTGAGAGAGGCTGTGTGACTCATCCAGGATGTTAGAGGCAGTAACAACTGAGATACAATTGGATTCCTGGTTCTATGACACCAAACCTAGGGTCACGCTGGAAAAAAGAAAAACTGAATCCCTAATTGCCTTTTGCCCCAAGCTCATCCTTCTTTCTAACTTCCTTATTTCTCACACTACCATCTCATCCAAAACTCACTACTTGAGTCATCTTCCAATTCCTCATATCAACTGGCAAATTGTTTATTCTTTAACTACAATATCTCATCTTTTCTCTACTCATAAAGCTAATACTCTTGTTCAGAATCACATTACTTCTTGCTTGGACTATTATTGTAACATTCTCTAACATGTTCTCCCTATTTATCTCTCTTCTCTAATCAAGTTTCCAAAAAGCTGCCATGGTAATATTCCTAAAGAACAGGTTTGATCATTCTATTCTCATTCAAAAAGCTCTAGTGACTTTCTATTACCGCTGGGATAAAATACAAATTTTTCTCTTTGATATTTAAGGCAATCCAATTCTAGGCTATTGTGATTATTTCTCCAGTCTATGATCCAACTAACCGGCCTTATTTTACCTCCCCTATTTCCACACTATGTCTCTGCACAGGCCATCCTGCAAGCCAGGAAAATTCTTTCTCACCTCTTCTTCAAATCCTCAGTTCCTCCAAAGCTCCAGTTTAAATGTCACCTCTTATATAATGAATTCTTCCTTCTCCTCCCAGCTGTTGGTATCTAACCCCCAGAAATTACACTATTTGCCGTGCATGTGTTTTTTATTTATGTTCATATAGTTTCCCTTTTGTGTATTGTTTTTTCCAATTAATAAAAATTTCTTGAGGCCAGAAACAAATTCACTGTTGTCCCAGTATTCCTAGGACCTAACATCAAACCTGGAATTAAATAGGTGCTTCATAAATTACTGTTGGTTGACTGAAATCTACATAACCAGAAAGATAACAGGAAAACTGCTTTATCCAAACTCCTTTAAAAATCTAACATCATCCTTCCCTCCAAAAAAGAAATGATGTACCAGATGTGAAACAATTATAACTAAATTCACAGATGAACTTGGAGTTAAATTCCATATAAATTAACACCAGAAAACTCTAATCATAAAAGTGATTTCTTCTCACTAGAGCCTACCTCTAGTTTAGAGTGGTGGCAAAGAATGCCTAAAATATATTCACCACTCTCCAAACTAACCTGCAAAAGGCATCAGAATAATCTCACAAGAAGGAAGGGAGAACCAAAGAAGCAATTAAGACAGAGAAAAAGGTGCATATGGTTACACTGGATCTGAAAGGGAACTGAAATTCAGCTGGGGCCAGCTGGGTACCCCTAAAATAGGTACCTAAATCAATAAATACTATTATTCATCAATGTGCAGAGACTGAGGCACCTTTTCAAATAAATCTCCAGAATGTGCCCCACAGCAAAAAGTGATGGAGCTAATTAAGTGATGAAAAATATACAAATTGCTTAAACACTAAAGATTCCAAAACAAAACCAGAGAAACAACAGGCAAATTAATAGAGAAGATCCTAAATGAGAAGTGGGTGAAGGAAGAGAGAAGGGAATAAGCATAGTATAGTGTCAACTGTGTATCAAGTACTGCTAAATGCTTTGACAAATGTCTCATGATGCTCACAACTCTTCATAGTAGGTGCTAATATTCACCTCTCCATTTACACTGAGGAAACTGAGTCAAACAAATTAAACAGCAGTCCAAGGTTATATAGCAGGTGATGGATTGAGACTCGGGTTGTTCTGACTCCAGGAAGAACACTAACTACTCAAAAACAATAAAAATCTGTCTTAAAAATATTACATAACAAAAGAAAATGAAGGACTGGGCAATGAAATACAAAATCTTAAAAGATTCCCAAGGAAGAAGGAAACTTAAGGATGACTCAAAAATGAAATGAAGTTGATGTGGGTTGAAATATCCCCCAAACCCTACCAAGTAGCAGTACATAATCAAAAGAATACAGAAACAATAACTAGTTGATTAGACTGGAGCCACTCTTCATATAAGACATGCAAGTTGCTTAGATTCAAAATTATGAGAAAACTCCTCACATTAGATACAACCCAGGGGATGGCAGGGGTCTCTGAACATCAAGTACAATGATTCCATTTCCCAATCACAAAGAACTAGGTTCAAACAATGCTCAATTTCCACGCTCATTGCCTTTCTTGGGAGTCTGCACAGAATAAGGCAAATTTTGATCTAGGGTATTTAATATCTGATTAACATCCCATTTACACTGTGGTTTGCTCCCTCCCCACAATGGGTAAATAGAGTGAACCATAGGTAAAGCCACACTGGCCAAAGTGGACCATTAGTAAGGTGACACAGGGCAACAATTGCCTAAACAAATGATCCCTTCCTTAGTTACTAATCTAGATACAAAGCATTCCTGAGAAACCCTAAACTAACTAAAACTAACTCTCTCTCTCTCTCTCTCTCTCTCTCTCTCTCTCTCTCTCTCTCTCCTTATTCTCTGACTACTGTACCTTCTTTCCTTACCTTAATTAATTACTTAATATACTAGCTACTCTGTTACCAGATTCTCTTATAATAAAGCTTATTTCCTTAGAATGGATTCAGTGTGAGTCATCAATCAAATCTTTGGAAGAGACCCAATAAACATGAACCCCAACAAAATCCAAAAAGAATTATAAAGGAATATAGGCCAGAATCAAAGTATTGAATGCAGAATTTAAAAACTCAATTAACAACAGATTTGAGGGAAAATGAATATACAATGCGGAGTTTCTTTAAATAAATCAAAGAGATTAACAGATTGAGAACACAAAAATAAAAGTATTCAATGCAGAATTTTAAAATTCAATGAACATAAAAAAATTGAATATACAATGCAGAGTCTCTTTAAAGAAATTAAAGAGATTAACAGATTGGGAACAAAAATAACAAAGTGAAGGGAAATCTAATAGAAGAAAAGCTAGGAGCAATAACATTAAGGGAACACATGAATTCTAAATAAGCCAGAGTAACTTGGCCATGAAGACAACATAGGCTGCCCAGAGATAACTTATAGATAATACAGAGATTATGACAAATCAAAAATCTTTAATAACATAATGTTGATTTGAGTTCTGAAAACCCCAAGTTTGCCTCAGTTCTTGAGAAACTGCCTTAAGGGAAGACCCAAACTGACTTTGTATTAGGCTGAACAAGGGATCACAAAGTGTCCATTAAATGTACTGAACAGGAGTAACAGAAATGCTTAAATCCTCCATCACCCCTTTTCTCTTAGAAGTTTTCCTCATTGTATCAGAGATCCTTTACCAAAAAGACCAACACCTGGTAGAAACCATCCTTTTGTATCATATTTTAAGTCAGGCCATTCCCTGATACCCCAGCCTCTTTCCCAAGCCTGCTTATAAATTGTCAATATGTTTGCTATATTTAATTCCCCAAAAGGTATATAAGTCCCCAAGTTCTATTATTCTTTGGAAAATCAGCTAACATGGTGATTCTCTCACTATCTCTCTATCTCACACATCTCACTATGGCTAAGGACCTGTCTCTTTCCTGATTAAAGATTTGGTTTTATGACTACTTTAGTGGTTCTGTGTTTCTCCAAGTCGACAAAAATAATGCAAAAAAAATTTAAGAAATATGACCAAAATTTATGAATAAAGAAAAGAGCACTAAACAAAAGAATCTGATCGGTACCAGGAAAAAAACTATGGTTCAAATGCCAAGATACATGGTGATTAAATTCAGCAATTCCACTGATAAAAAATAAATTCTGCAAGTGACCTGGAAAAAGACCTTCAAATATAAAGAAAAAGAAATCTAAATAACAGAACACCTCTACTTACACCAGAAACTCCAGAAGAAAAATGGAATAATGTATTCTATAAAAGTAACCTTAAATGATATATCCTATAAACTTTAGCCTAATTATTAATGAAACAAATCCAAGAGACATTTGAATCAACCTTGAAAAAAAAGTGAGGCTACCCCAAACAACAAAAACACAAGAAACATAAATAAATACAATAAATGTATACAAGGAAATATAGACTAAAACAGAATTTAAAGAAATGGGAAAAATGATGGCAAGGGACAGGCCTGAAATACAATGTACTAAACATTGATCATCTCTACTTGAAGTGAATGAATATATTTTGTTGGACTAAACTGGAGAATGTCAGGGTTCATAAAAGTAAAGTGGTAGAGAATAGAGGAGACACATCTCAATCAAGTCCTTCAGAAACAATAAAAGAAAGATAATTCCTGCAGTTGCTCATTAATTGAAAGTGAGGCAGAAAAGGGAGAGGGAGTAAAATAGGGAAAAAGAAATTAGAGATCTCTGGACCCAGTTGAGGAGATCCCATTGAAGAGCACTCCCAAGGGAAAGAAGTATAGTTTGTAAATGGGAAATAAAAATTAAGTTGTAGGTCTAATCTGCAGGGAGTACACAGAGATATCACTTCCTCCAAGAAGCTGTTATGTCTTCATAGACAACATCCTGCCCCAAGAGAAGGGAAATTGAAATTCTTAAGAGGAAATGAATCTCCAGAAGGGGGTATGGGGGATAAACACAGAAAGCAGATTGCATGGCAAATGGGAAAGAAAATAATCACATAGGGAAGAGTTCAGTAAAACTGAACCACACATGTTAAGACACATGGAAATTTCTACCATGAGACAATACTTCTATCCTCTCTCAAATTTGATTTTTCTAAGAGGGAGACACAAAAGGAAAAAAAAGGATAAGGTAAGGGAGCTAGACAAAATAGCAGTAACAACAAAACTGTTTAGAAGAAAGAACTCTTGGTTCTTTGGAGGCTCTAATTCCATAAAGACAAAAAAAGGGTAAAAAAGGAAATGAATAAGCATACAAAACCCAGGAAAACAACTGATAGAGATCAAGCTAAAGAAATTCTTCTTAGAAAAGGAAAAATATGGGGGCAGCTGGGTGGCTCAGTGAATTGAGAGCCAGGTCTAGAGACAGGAGGTTCTAGGTTCAAATGTGACCTCAGACACTTCCCAGCTGTGTGACCCTGGGCAAGTCACTTGACCCCCATTGCCTAGCCCTTACCACCACAATACTCAGTATTGACTCCAAGACAGAAGGTAAGGGTTTAAAAAAAAAAGAAGGAAAAATGTTAACAAACAAAAAGCAAAGAGAAGTGGGAGGAGAAAATAACCAAACGATAAAGCAATCAATAAGTTAAATAAAACTACAAAACTAGGGAAAGAGTTGGCAAACAGAAAAAGGTATTTAAGAGGGTAAGACTGAGGGGGGAACAGTTGAGCCAGTGAGAATAGTTGCCTTAAATGAGATTAAGCAAAATTAATCAGAAGTTCAAAATACTGACTTAAAATAAGGTAATACAACTATACCAAAATCTAGTTCTGAAGACACAAAGCAAAACATAAACCTAAATTCTCACAACTTTAAATATATATAGCCTGAACAATCTAACAACACAAAAGAATGACCTAGAAAAAAAACCAAAACTCTATAATCTGTTGCTTACCAAAAAAATCTAGAAAACAAAAAAATATATAATATAAAAAATGAAAGGCTGGTTGAGCAAAATTTACTATGCATCAAGTAAATTTAAAAAACAAAAGTTGCGTTCAGGCAACCAAGCAAAGGAAAACACAAATTTTCACATTATTATGAGAGATAAATAAGGAAATTACATGATTCTGAATCACAGAAATAATGAAACCAACATCAATATTAAATTCAAATGCTTCAAATAGCATAGCATCAAAATTTATAAAGGAAAATGTGAATGAACTGTAAGAAGACATAGAAATTAATAAAAATAGTAGCAGGTTGTTTTTAATGTTCCTCTCTCAGAATTTAACAAATCTATCAGAAATGTCAACAAACACAAAATATAAAAAACCAGAGCTAAAATATGTATGGTGCCTTCTAAATAAGTATTTTTTAGCATCACATGGCAATTTTATAAAAATTAGCCATGTGACATCTTAGTACATACATGAACAGCTTTAACTGTTTTTCTCTGAACCAAATAAATACCTTTTTTGCAATCAATAAACAAATCTGTGTAAACTTGAGATAATCATTTGCAAAAAGCCTGCCAGTTTCCTTCTCATATTTTCAGTAGATAGCCTTGACAAGCATCTAGAACTCAAAGATTTTATAAAGATAAAAAAGTAATTATGAGATGAAAGTTAATGTTTTCTCAATCACCTACTTTTCAAATAGTAGTATACCTGTCATTTTTCCCTTATATTTATTGTATCTTCTTTTTCCTTATATGTCTTGAAAAGCAAGGTATTAGTGTTTTCAATACTATTTTACCCACAATGAGGGATTTCCTCACTGTGCCCTTGATTTGGTCCAGATATATGAAACAGGTACTGTAGGAAGACAGTAAGAAGGGCCGAGAAATGAACTGCATTGCATTTTTAGAAGTACAAAGAAAGGGCTTGTTAGAAGTCCAATTTGCAACCTGGTATGAATACCATCTTTTCAACACAAATGTTCTTTCAAGCAATGTTCTATGGTTGTGAATTTTGGAATTCCACAATCTCAAAAGAATTAAAGTAGTAGTTAACCCAATGGGCAATACATAGATTTATGATAAGCACAAAACCCATGCTCAAGTGGTATCAAAGATATCACTGAGAAATTGAACAACTGGCAAAGTGTGTAGACTGGTCACATGGTACAAATTCTCTAAAATGTTAAGTCCCAAAGGAAGGACCCTTAATACAGATTCTCTTTGGAAGATTTCTGCAAAAGTAAAAAAAGAATTGCACAGAGTAAAGTTAGTATTGATAAATTGGGACTTGTACTAATGAAAGAAATATTTAAATTAATGAGATTACAGAATTTTTGAAGATCAGATCCACAAATTCAAAGTTTATCATGGGTTTCTGTATTTATCCCTCTAGGGAAAAGAATCCCCATCATTCAGTGGCTATCCCATCTAATTGCTCCAAATTCCAGAAACCTTATCAAAAGACTAGTTTCCCAAGAGTAGGTTGAGTCATTTTAATGTATACACCAATTCTCCCCTACCTTGAAATGACTAAATAGCAAATGAATAGAAAGGAAAATGACAAATGCTTAAGGGGGTATGGAAAAAAATATACAATGATGCATTTTGGCAGAGCTGTAAACTTATTCAACCATTCTGGAGAACAATTTGAAACTATGACCAAAGGGCTGTAAAACCAGTGACTGAGTGCCTAAACCGTGAGTCCCCCACCTCAGTACCAGAGTCGGGAGGGAAGATGGGCTCCCATTGGGTTTCTGGGCAGAGAGGAGGGTCATGTGAGAATGTCCTCAGGAGCAGTGGAGAGGGAGAGGGGGAGGGGAGCAGCCCACAGTGGCACGCATGCCATAGGTAGGTTCGCCAATACCAGCATATACCTTTTGACCCAACAATACCACTATTAGGTCTGTGTCCCCAAAAAAATCAAAGAAAAGGGAAAAGGACTTAGATGTACAAAAAGATTTATAGAAGCACTTTTTGAAGTGACAAAGAATTAGAAATTGAGGGGATGTCCATCAATTGAGGAAAGGCTGAACAAATTGTAGCATATGGTTGTTATGGAATACTGCTGAGCCATAAGAAATGCCAAGCCAGATGGCTTCAGAAAGACCTGGAAAGACTTTTATGAACTGATGTAAAGTGAAGTGAGCAGAACCAGGAAAACATTGTCCACAGAATAGCAATACTGAAAGGAATGATCAACTTCAGAAGATTTAACTATTCTGAACAAGACAATGATTGAGGACAATTCCAAGGGACCCATAAAGAAAAATGCTATTCACTTTTGGAGAGAACTGATGAAGTCTGAGTGAAAAATGAAGTATATTTTTTTCACTTATTTATGTTTCTTGGGGTTTTTTTTTTTGTAACATGGAAATGTTTTGTGTGACTTCACATGAATAACTGATATGTTGCTTGCCTTCTCAATGGGTGTGGGAGAGGAAGGATGGAGGGAGAGAATTTGGAACTAATTTTTTAAAAATTAGTGTTAAAAATGTAATTGGGAAATAAATGAAATAAAAATATAATTCTAAAAACAGCAAATAAATATACATAAAGATTTAATAACATTTGTATAGCACTTAAAAATTTTACAAGGTGTTTTATCTAATTTGGTCCTAACAATTCTATGAACTAGGTGCTATTAACACAATTTTACAGATAAGGAAACTGAGGCTGTGAGGTTAAGTGAGTTGATTAGGAAACAGGATTTGAACTCAGCATCTCAGTTTTGTCCCATTGTTCACACAGAATTAATAATTGCACAAGGCCTAGAAGATTTAACTATAATAGTTCATTGTAACTAGTCTTTCAATGATAGGTACAAAATTTTATTTTTAATGATCATAATAATGTTAGCATGTGTCTTTGAATCTATTCATCAATTCTATTATTTCCCCACTACTATCACTATTGCAATCTTAGTATTTAAAAAAGAAAAATTTTAAATTTTGGAATTTAAAAAGAATTTAAAACCTTGGATACCTTGTCAGTTTTCCTGCTCTTCCTACACAAGGTGCTGGGGAAGTGGCCTTAGTACAGGTTCATTATCTTATTAATTGAATACTAGCAGACAACAGGACAAAAGCCCTTAATGCAATAGTCAGCCTGGGAAAGTTGTGTAACTTCCTTGTAAAGCAGTGGTTATTCTCTATAATTTGGTTTTTCTTTTGTTTTTAATGCATCCTTTAATCCCAATTTCAAAGGCAGATGAAAAGTTAACAATACTTTGATAATATTCCAGATAGAATAAAATTTGTTTATATATGTACCTTAATTTTGGCTTTTAACTTTTTTAAAAAAATACGGTTGACAGAACATGCTTATATGGTGACTGATAGAGGATATGAAAAAAAGTTCAGGGGTGTGGGGTGGGATAGGAGCAGGCATGTAGGTAGCCTATAATAAGCACAACGTATTTTTAAAGTAAGGGCATATCTTCCTGGAGAACACAGATTTGAATTATATAGAAGGCTCCTGATTGGAGCACAAATTTGTATAATAGTACGAGGTTTTCATTTCATTGATGAAAAGCATCTCATTTTTACCACATTGCTCTAAAAAGAACTTTATTTTACTATTCTTTACCAAAAGTTGCCAGGCTTGTCAAAAAGGAAACAGCACATGATATGATTTACTGACAAGGCTTTGCCAGACTTCTTTTGTTTTGGGATTTTTTTAAAAGCTCTGTTAGCAAAGACTCATTAGTTGCTGCAGTTTTATTTTTAGAAAGTGTTTTTTCCTTTTATTTTTTCTTTTGCAACAGGGAACAAAGAGAAAAAGCCAAGTTGCAACATAAAAGGCAGTGATCATAACAAAAGCCCTAAGGCATTCAAAAGTCAAGAAGATATGAGATAACCAATCAAAAAAAGTAATATAATTTACTCCCAAAAAAGGAATAACAGAAAGAAAAAGAAAAGTCATAACTAGAAACTGCTGCAAATAAATAATGTTGACAGAGAGAATATACAAGATTTTTTTTAAAGTTCAGTTTGCAATGAACTTTAATGATGGTATGAGAAAATGTTTTCCTTCATAAGCAATTTATAAACTCTAGTTATATAATAAACCATTAACAAGTGCTTGATGAATGGAATTTTTCATAGTATATTTTTATAACCAGACCAAAATCAGCATATTTACCAAAATACCAAGACACAGATGAATCAAATAAAAATCTTTTCCTTTGCTTAGGAGGCTATCTTGCTCTCCTTTCTGAACAAAGACAATGACTGAGTATATAAGGTCCTATCATTTAAAATTTCAAAGAAGCGTAACAGATACAGTGAGATAATTGTGTTAATTATTGGTAAATCTATATCAACCAGGCAGACCCTAAAAGTGTCCCTTCAACATTCTAATAATCTCTCAAGCTATCAGTTTGCTAAACTAGCTTGAATTACATGTAAAACTACTTCTTTTCCATTCTATATTTCCATCAATTTTGTAAATCACAATTAGATGAGCTTGGGAAGAAAAATCAGGGAGGAAAATGGGAAATAAATGATATAAAATATCACTTTCATATTGAAAATATTCTTTAATATAATTTCACTTAAAGTCATAAGCACAAAAATTTCACATAATGTAGTAATCTGCCTATTACAATTTTTAAGAATACCAACATTATCTCTATACAAAAAAGGCTAATATAAGATGTATTGAGTTCTTCTACATACCTAGTTCCTGTAACTGTTTAAACACTATTTTGTACAAGCTCTAAAGTGGATCATAACTTTAAACTCACTTTTGGCAAATACTATTACATCATTACTGTCCCCCCACCCCCATCTTTCCTCCTATACTTTATATTGCAGGAAATTATTAAATCTACATCTTTTGTAAAGTCAAAAACCCAGAACCACCTGCACTTTGATCCGTTTAAAAGGCTTCAAGGAAATGAGATAAAAAAGGAAAGCTCAAACCCTGAATCAGGCATTTCATTCCTGTTTTGATTCCACAGAAGTGAGGTGCTTTGTGTCAAAGCCTATGGAAAATTACAGTCCTGAACGTCAGCACTTATTAAATCCGTGCACACTCTTCAAAGAATGAGTTTGCAGAAGCACTTTTACTTCTTCATGAAAAAATGAGTTATTTTAAACAAAAACAGCGATTTCTTTGAGAAAGCAATTTTCTGAGCATTGTAATGCTCTAGTGAGCACATAAAAGACTTAGCTGGATGTGGAGTGCTACAGCAGCAAGAGATGGTCCAATAAGAGGGAGGGCAGGCACATGGTCTGCCTGATCCAAATCTCCTAACATTCAAAAGCATACAAAGCATCCTTCTCAAAGTGTATGTGTCTACTGCTGGAAGGAGTATCCACCTAACTATCTGCTTTAAAATATGCATTATTTTAGCCTCTCATAACTGTTACGTAGGAAGATAGGGTGAAAAGGAGTGATTTTCAATGGGAGAGCAGCCAAGGCCAGACCACCTCATTGTTTCTGCTTAAAATAAAAATAACTCAATATCAGGTAACATTTCTCCTAGATTGGGTTCCTTCTTGACTACATTTCCCAACTGAAGGTTGTTATCATTGAACCCAACCCTTCCTTCATTAAGATATATATGTCTTTGAACTTTTCCACAAAGGATTCCTAAATCTATTATTTTTTTTAATAAATCTTCAACTTAAAGCAGCCTTATTTAGCAACTTAACTGTCAACTTTGTAACTGATCACAATGAACATTTTTTTTTAACCTTTACCTTCCATCTTGGAATCATTACTGTGTATTGGTTCGAAGGCAGAAGAGCGGTAAGGGCTAGGCAATGGGGGTTAAATGGCTTGTCCAGGGTCACACAGCTAGGAAGTGTCTCAGATTGGATTTGAAACCAGGACCTCATTTCTGGGCTGACTCTCAAATCACCGAGCCACCAAGCTGCCCCACATTTTTATTTTTATGACAATGTTAGTACAAAAAAGGATAAGCAGCCATTTTTTATACCTTAATAAGGTAACTAATGACACCCTTTGTGTGTCCTTAGTTTAGTTACTAAAGGCTTCCCATGTGTGAGCATAACATTAAGAAAGTCTTTTATACAGGTCCTGAACATTAGTTAACTCACCAAACTTTTATAACAAACTGAAATTTTTTTATAGTGAACACTTTTCTTCTAGTATTCAGAGACTAGCAATGATCTTAAAATAAGATGTATTCAGGGTCAGATGACCCCAAAGGGAAACTGGAAGGGAAAAAAAAATCATCTTACAAAATAAGGAGTCTCACATTACCTTTGCAACTTCTAGGTACTCCATTTTCTCTCCTATTCCCACTTTATCCAAACATGTGGCAACTATATCTTGTGAGGTGAACAAAAGTATTTTTCTCTTTAAACTACTAACTTCATGACCTGATCATGACCATTTTTCAAGTTCCCGTAGAAAATCATTTAGTCTTGCTATGTACCAATCAGCTCCCCACACCCTCTTCTGGAGAAATAGGAAATTAGGAAAACTGATTTTAATCAGCGAACATTTGAATGTTAACAACATGAACTAAAAGGCTTTCCAAAAGATGCAGTGTTACATAGCAACATCAGTAGAACATTAATATTAAAAATATGGATACTTTCAAGAAAAGCTTGGGGTCAGTACAAGAGTTTTGAAAATTCTTAAAGGCATTCCAATCTATTTCTACTACTTTTCAACACAGCAAAACTTAAGACTTTGTATTTTTTGCTCCACATACATACGTATGCACACACACACACACACACAAACATATTCTACAGTATGGATGAGAAAAAACTATTTTAAAAGAGCCAATAACAACATTTTAATCTTCCAAATTAAATGTTTTTGTTGCTATTATTAACAAATAATAAGAATAACAGACTTTATCTTCTATTCCTAACATTTTCAATGAATTGTTAAATGGTAAAAAGGTGGTATAATCTTAACCTTGTGAAAGCAAGTCATCACAAAGTCGATCGCAATGATTTCATAGAGGTAGGAAATTAGGCATGTCGGTTAAGAGTGATATTCTCTGAATCCCTTTTTTTTTCAGTGTTCATTTTCTCATGCTTTGAAATCTTTGCCACCTCTGAACACCTTGTCTCTTAAGACCTTCATAACTGTGTCACTCCAGCAAGAAACTTCTTTATATATACTTGGTTCAATCTAGCTGCTTTCTCCACTTTTGTTCTCTGTAGTAATCTGTCAGCCTCCTCTATTACAATATTCCAGCCAGTGATGTTGGGGTCCAAGTGTAGTGGTCCCTCTAGCCTTGATGAAAAAAACAGTATGTTAAAATGATTTTTTGCAAATCCTTTCCATTTTCTTCAATTTGTAAATCCTCCTTCCAATTTCATCCTTGAAAGCCCATGGGATAGCTTTGCTTATTTGAAAATCTTACCAAGCTTTCTTTAAACTGGTTTTACTTTCTACTACTTCTTCTTGCTTTCCAAGACAATACTGGTCAAGATCATCCAGTATTCTTTTTCACAAGATTATAAAACGAAGTTTATATTCTAACCCAGCGTGGTCCTTGGCAGGCATCTCTCTCTCTCTTCATTTGGTAAGTCAGATGTTTATTAAGATATTTTCTGGGCTCTTTGTCTTTTAGTTATAGGTAAGAGGAATAAAAAGATGGGAAAGGAAGGAAGGGGTCAGGTTGGCTTTAAAGGCCAAACAAAGTATTTTATATTTGATCCTGAGGGTGATAGGGAGCCACTGGAATATGCTGAATGGGTTGGGAATGAAGGTGATATGATCACACCTGTGTGCTTTTTAGAAGGATCAATTTGACAAATGAGAAAAAGATGGACTACAGTAAGGGGAAGATACTTGAGGTAGGAAGCATAAACAGAAGGTGACTGCAATAATTCTAAGTATGAGGTGAGATTGCATCTTCTATCTAGGAAAGCTGAGAAGAGGGAGACTATTTTGAGCACTTGGCACCAGCCAAAGAAAATGCTCATTCAAAAGATGAAAAGTTCTACCATGTGCCCATGGCTAATCTATCTATTCAAACAACCTGCTCCACCAATGACCCAACCCAGGAAGAATAAAGAGCTAGCCATGGAAGACCAAACTATTTATTCCCTATCTACGTCAGCATGTAACGACAGGAAGTCAGTGGCTCCTGGGAACTGTAGTTCAAAGTCACAAGATTTCCAATTACACACTAAGATGTTAAGGATGATATCAGTTGTAAGCTTTCTCCAAAAAATGGAATTTCTCTAATGGACTGAAAAGGGCCTGAAAAGGGTCTTTTCAGGACTGAAAAGAAAAGTGGATAATGAAATTTGACACTCAGGAGAAACATAAAAAGGTAAAACAAAAAGAAAAAATTCAAGGAATTCAATGGAGTTAAACTAACTGATCACAGTCCTGCTTGGGAAAACATTAACTAGGATACTTATGAAACCTATAATATAAAAGATATAAAGAGTAAATGTAAAATAAAGAGTTGGAACAGAATTTAGTAGGCTTCAGTCAAAGTTAAAAAACTAGGAGTAGCAATTATGATCTTAGACTGATTGTAATGGAATACTATTGTGCCATAAGAAATGGCAAACAAGATAATGACAAAAAAGTCCAGTAAGATTTACATGAAGTGATACAAAGTGAAGTAAGCAGAACCAGGAGAAGGCTGTACACAGTAACAACAATAAAATACAATAATGGACTTTATTTAACTATTTTCAGCAATACAAGATGACAATTCAAAGAGATCCATGATGAAAAAGGATATCGACTGCTTATAGAAAGAATGCAGAAAATGTGAACGCAGATTGAAGCATGCCAGTCTTCATTTCATTTCCTACATGAATTTTCTCCAATGTAAACAATATGTTTTCTTTCACAAAAGAATGAACATGGAAATATGGATTGTATACCCTTTATCATATTACCTGTTATCTTAAGGAAGGTGGAGGGGTGGGAGGGAAAGAGAGAACATGGATTTTAAAGATGTCAGAAAATTATTACCAAAAATTGTGCTGACTTGTAATCTAGAACAAGGTAAAAAAACTTTTTTTTTTTAAATGGAATTTCTGAATAACATTGTTAAAGGTTCTTTTAGTTCAACTGGAATGGAATTGGGTTAAGATCGCATTTTCTATACTAGTAAAGAAAAAACCAGAGTAAAAACATTCTTCCATGATATTTTTAAAATATTCTCTTTGTTTTACATTTTGGATTAAGGAAATGCAGAGAAATTATGGATTTACAACATACGACAATGAAATAAACAAACCTTCCTAGTTATATACAAACAGTATATAATTTAGAAGCATCACTACCAACTTCCAGGTTAATTTTTAAAACTAGTTCTTTCCTATATTAAGTCTTATAATATTTAAAATTATGAGGCTGTTTGTAGCTTAATAACTTTATTAAATCAAAGAAGTAGTAGTAGAAAAGAGAAGGAAAGGGTAGAGGAGAGGTAGAAGGATACTTAACTTTCTAGTCTATGGTCACCATTTATGCACCTCTGGCTGAACTCCGACATGTATCCTTTCTGTTCTCCAGGCTCACCCCACATCTCAGGAACCAATCATAGTTTTTTTTTTTTTTAATTTTCCTGGGCCACCCAGGGGGCAGTGCCTGTGGAATTAGTTTTCTGTCTCATTGGTTCTTTGGTTCTTTAACCTCCTTTCTCTGAGGGCTTATCTATACCTGGATTTACTCAGTGCTCTTTGACCTCCAAGTCACTGAGAGATGATGTTAAAAAAAAAGGCAACACTAGAGAGAAAGAAATTTGCTTCCAACAATCCCTGCCCCACCCTATGATTCTACTGGGAGACAAGCATGTTAAAATCTCCCCACTTGGGGTCTTTGGGAGATTAACCTGCCTAGTCTCCCCAGTGACTCATTTCACATAACCAGGTTATATATTCAAAGATTCTCTTACTAGAGGAATATAAAATATTTCACTTTACTAAGAGGGAATTACAACAATTTAGGGATAAGAGGGAGAAAAAAAGAGAAAGAAAACAAAAAATCATTAATAGACATAGAAAAAAATCCAGATTTGAACCCAGGACCTCATTTCTGGGCCTGGCTCTCAAATCGCCGAGCCACCCATCTGCCTACCATTTTTACTCTTAAGACAATGTTATTACAAGAAAGGATAAGCAGTCATTTTTCATACATTAATAAGGTAACAAGTGACACCCTTTGTGTGCCCTTAGTTTAATTTCTAAAGGCTTCCCGTGTTTTGCAGGAAAAATGATCTTTTATAATATAGTATAGTATATATAGTATATAGTATATATAAAGTTTAGTTGTCTCCTTTAATATGAATTACTGAGTGTCAAGTATACTTCTGTATATATAACAAAATTAGGCATGGCTCCTACTCAACAGATTGTTTCTGAAGTTTGTGTAACTATTCCATAGATCAATATTTCAATTTTTTAATCATTACCAAATAATTTTGATAATTTCTACTTTGGGATCTGATACTGCTAAGTAAGCCTTTCTAATTTGTTCATTACTTACCTTGAGATTAGTTAACAATAACAAGAGAAGTCAATGCTGGAGAAGCTACAGAAAGACAGGCATATTATACTGTTAGTAAAGTTATAAATCAACTCAATGATTCTGAAAAAGCATTTTTGAATTACATTAAGAAAAATACTGAAATGGTCATATCATTTTGTCCAGAGATCCCACTGAGGCAAATACCTGGAGGAGACCAAATAAAAAGAGGCCTCATATATATAAAATATTTATAGCAGAACTCTTTGTAGTTCTAAAAGCAAACGGAGATGCCCATCAATTGTTGAATAGCTAAGCAAATTATTACAGGAATATAATGAAATAGGAATGAAAAATATGGAAATTTCAGAGAAATTTGGGGAAATTTCTATAAAGTGATACAAAGTAAAGTGAGCAAAAACAGGAAAACAATATACATGATGACTATCACAACATACATTAAAAGAAAAGTAACAACAACAACAAAAATCTAAATCCTAAGTAAGTCAACACCAAGCTTGACAGGAAAGAAGAAATGAGAAAATGTATCTTCTTTGAAGACATAGAAGACTATGAATATATACCTTCAGACATAGATGGTGTATTGGTTAGTTTTTTTCCTAACTGCTTTTTTTCCTTTCCTTTTTAAAACTTTAGTTTGGGGAGATAACTCTCTGGATAAGGAGTGGAGAAGGATAGATTTGGAAATAAAGGTCAATTAAAAATAAAGATTTAAAAAACCACATAAAGTAAATGAAATCAAAATCAACCCCAAAATCATGCAAATTGACTCTAGCAGAGCTGTCAAATACATGACTCTCATGAATACAGCAAGAATCAGATTAAAATGTTAATTGAGAAATATTTAACAAAAATTAACATGCAACAGAATATAATATTAATATTAATCAATGCATAGCCAGCAAGGAATCTCTGGTTTGTTTCTATTTGAGTCTATTATCACTGAGCTATAGGCATGCCAATTCTCCTCCAAAATACTGTCTCAAAGAATAGAGTTTCACAACAATTTGTTAATACATTAGAACCAAATCCATAAGAGCTTCATTGTGAATAGTGGTTGTCTACCCACGTATCCCCAGGGAACCCTACCACCCTCTGGATGATAGTGAATGAATTGAGTCTAGCCAATCAGAAAATAGTTAATAAACCCTATAAAAGTATTCCCCATTTTACAGTCAGGTTTAATTTGATCTTGATCTTTCCCTTTCTTCTCCAGAGGTGTTTTAATATTTATTCCATAGCTAAAGTCTCAGTTAGTTCCTGGTATTATAGGTTTTAATAGTTATATTTTGGCTTCTTGAAATATGTGTAACAAAGTTCCCAGGAAATTGATATTTAGAGTCTTCAGAATATCAATTTTTTTCTAGAACTAATACTATTAAGTGAGGTATACCAACTTTGTAAAGCCACAGATTATACTACTGACTATTTGAATGAGAAAAGAACAGAAAAAGGAATTGTCTTAAAGTTGTGTCATGAGTGAAAATTGTCATAGCTTTATTTTTCAGATAAACACATCAAGAGGCACTATGATTATTCTAATATATTTTAGATAGATTGGGAACCCATCTTGAACTGAACCAAAAGAAAGCATAGCTATAAAGCTTACCTTTTAAAGAGAAGGATGTTTTTCTTTAAGCGTTGCTTTTAGAACTGTAATATTCTTGAAGAAAAAAAAAACTACCCCACTACATTTAACTGGTTTTCTTGGCCTATGTGACTTCGGCCAAGAGTAATTAATTAAGAAATGAAATAATTTCGTTAAAAAGGGAGAGAGATGTGTTTAATTGTTGTGAAAGAATGTGTAATTCAGAGCTCCAATGAAAGGCTTAATTCTGATAAAAGATATAAAACTTTTTAGCACATCTGCTTCTCTCTCTTCCCCCTTCCAGTCTCACATGGTGGAAGCTGACTGTGAGAAACAACTCGAAGTTCTCAAATCCCAGAAATTCACTTGAAAAAATCATGTAACTGCATCTGCTGTTTTTAATATGTAAAAAAAGAAGTTTAAAGGCAGAATTTTATTAAAGTGTGCTAAATTAGTTCCTAACACCTCAGACATTTGTTACATTAATCTACTAATAGGTTATTAAGTGGCAGAGTACATAAATGGATCTCATGTTGGGAGAACCCAAGTTCAAATCCAGTTTCAGACTTATTGTATAAACCTGGAAAAGTCACTTAACTTTTGTCTACCTCAATTTTGTCAACTTTAAAATGCTTCCCAAAGTTTTATAAGGATCAGAAGCATTTGTAAATTGCTTATTAGCACAGTGCCTGACAGAATAGATGCTTAATAAATGCTTATTCCCTTCCCCCCAATACATGAGTTGTGATCAAGAACTACAATAAGTTTACTATTAAAAGTATTCAGATCTATGATTTTTTTAAATGTCCCTAAAAATCAAGAAAATCAGTAAATCAACAAATATTTATTAAACACAGTGTGCCAGGCACTCTTCTAGGTGCTGGAGGTACAAAGACAAAGAATGAAACAATCCCTCCTTAAGAGTTCTAATGAGGAGACAACAAGCACACATATAAATACACAGAGCATAAATAAGAAGTAAATAAATATATCTATATAAAATGTAGTTAAAATTAAGATAGTTTGGGCGAGAAGTCACTAGTACATACTGGGGTAGGGAACAGATTCTAGCAAGGCTTCAAGGAGAAAAAGGCAGCTGAGCTATATCTTAAAAAAGGAAAACAAGTCCTTGAGGGCAAATGAGGGAGAGCATTCCAGACATGGAGAACAATAGAGTCCAAAGGAACGAAAATGGAAGATAGGAAATTGAGTGTCATGAATGACTAATAGAGAGAAAAGTAGTTTGCCTGACTTATCAAATGTAAGCAGGGGAATAAAATCCAATGAGGTTGAAAAGAGTTTGAAGCCAAATTGCAAGGCTTTAAATGATAAAAGAGTTTACAAACCTGAAATACTGTAAGGATAGAGGTGCCTTTGAAAGAAAAAGAAAACTTCAGAAGAGGCAAAGTTTTGAAGGGAAGATAAGTTTAGTTTTTTAAAGAATAAATTTAAAATAACTAGGACATCTACTTTAAAAGTTCAATAAAAAAATCGATAATTAATTACAAAATGGAAGCTCAGAGTGGAGAATGGGGCCAAAGGGACAGAAATATATACATCTACCTATACACAGGTATTCATATATAAAATTGTTTACATAGAGATGATAATGTTAAACTCAGAGGGTGAGGTTGCCAAGAGAGAGTGGATGGTAGGGAAGAAGGACTAAGAAAACTTAGGGGAACACCAGCAGTTACTGGTATTCTTTTATTTTCAGATGGACAAACAACAACTGGCTGACCAGACACTTCTAATATTGCCCTTTATACAATCTTCAGTTCCAATTCTTTAGTGGCCATGTTTTCTGACCTGTTGCCATGCCACAATTCCAACAGAATAATAGAAATAAAAAGATGGACCTTTGTTTAAAGAGGATTGGAATCATTAAAAGAATTTTACAATTTTCTAAAAGAAATGTCAGCCCACTCAATTCCATTTTAAGCCCAATTCATCATCATGTACACCAATCCCTATTTGAATGCTCAGAGTTGTCAAGATAATCTCAAGTTATATTTTCAAGGAACTTTGTTTAATTCTGAGAGACGTGGGAGACACATCGCTCTACCAAATCAGATGCTTTAAATGGTCAACAAATAAACTGTGGCCTACAGTGGAATATCCCTTGCAAAAGCCTGCCCATTCACTTCTAATTCCCTCACTCATTGCATGAATCCCCATAAATATTTTAGATAGGAAAGAAAGTAAGCACACAGATCCTAATCTCCTTTTTGGTATAATAAAATAAGGGTTTACATTTTTCCCCATGTTCTTAGGTACCCTTTCCTCTTTCAAGCACATAGAAAACTGATCTCAGAACACCCTAAAAGTCTGTCCCTTCCAGCTCAACATCCTCTCTGTATGCTTGGCCCAAGCAAGCTAGCTGCTCTTCCTGTTACTTTTTTCTTCCGTGACATTTCTACTTCCTCCATAAGCTGACCCAAGACTTCAGTGTTAACAGTTCAAATGTGGTGGTTCAACTGTTCTTGACAGAGAAAAGGGTTTTCTTAAAAACCGAAATTGAAAAACTATGATAACAGGTCTGGTGAGAAAAAAAGCTGGAGAAATCTGACTAGATCAGAGGAAGATACATTAGGAGCAGAGTTTAAAGGGAGTCCTGACAGGCCCCCCTTTTAAGGAAGCTGGTATCTATTTTCCGAAATTTAATTCATCTGAGCGAAGGTAACTGAAAGGCCAAAAGAACTTCTTGGTCCTTTTCGATCTTCTCTTACTTTTTCAAAACCTAAAATTACTCATGGAAAAAAAAAAATAGGTTAGCTAATCTAGCTAAGTTGCATTTGGTATCTTCTTATATTTTCAGTTCTTATTACTGAAAAATTCAACTGAGAAAATATCCGTAACTATCAAGTCAACATGCCTACCCTGCCACCTATAAAAATATTTTTGAGTGTTATCTATATACAAATTGAGGACATCTTGTTGAAAGCAGTAGCAGGAAATAAGCAGGCTTTTTTTTTTTTACTAAACAGTCTTCAACAGTGGACATCTTTACCATTTCACAACAAAACGAAAGATGTAGAAAATGTAAGATTCCATTGTGCTTTCTCTTTGTTGATTACCAAAAAAAAAAAGAAAGCATTTGATTCAATAGAGTAAAAGGTCATCTTGTGGGCTCTTTTGCTAGATGTCTCCCCTCCATATATACAAATCTTTCAGGATTCTTAGCAAGATATCTCATCATAAACATCAGGTGAGGAATAAAACAGGGATATGTACAGCTCATTAAAAGTATTCTCCACTTTGATGGAAATTTAGCACTGCAGCCAAAATGAAGAAAGATTCCCTACATATAATTGAGTATAATGAGGTGCTAGAGATGCTCCATTTGTGGTTAAAATTAGGCTAATTGTATCAAGTCCCTGAAAACTGAAGAGGCTCCTGGAAAGTTCAAGCTGACCCTCCATATAGCAAAGGCCATCTGCACAAAGGACAAAGAATGGCTACTGCCCGACTAACAATGTGCATTTGGATGAACCCTTGAGAAAAAGCAAAACTTTATTGACCTCAACCCTTCTAAGAAAGCAAAGGCCCATTTTTTTAAATCCAACATTTTACTAATGTTTGCTATTGATTTGTAATATAAGAGTTTATCCCAAAATTTAAAAGTGAATAAAAAATACTTGTTGACTGACTGGTAATGGAAACATGCATGCTGAATATGAAGACACTAATAAAAAACCAAGAGGAACTCGAAATAACAGAAGTACAAGATGTCATCAAGGACTTGTATAAGGTAGCACAGACTTGGAGTAAGGAAGACTTGAGTTCAAATCTTACCTCAAATCTTTACTAGCTGTATGACCATGAGCAAGTCATTTAACTTTTGGCCTCAGTTTTCTCATCTATAAAATGGGGAATACAATAATTCCTACTTCTCAGCATTGCTATGAGGACCAAATGAGATAACATGTAAAATGCTTTTCAAGTCTTAAAACATGATATAGATGCAAGCTATTTTGATATAAGGAAAAAAGGATGGGTTGGTCATAGGGTGTGGGCCAGGAATAACGGGTAGACTTCCTAAGTGCTCCCTCAGGGTCCTTTTGTCAGAAATTAAGGAAAGTTTCCATCATATTCAGTGGACCCCTGTGGTGAACTTATGGGAGTCAATAGTTGCACATAATAGGCAGATACAGATGGGTTTCAATCTGTATCTTGGAGGGAAATTCCGAAATGGAAAAAAATAATAGATCTATTTGAGTAGATGAGTATATACCATTTTCAGTTATCAAAGACAATGAAGTTAACATCCCTGATTAGCTTAAATAACATTTCCAGCTAAAAAAATCTAAAGTATAGTTCCCAATCTTTGCATATAAAAGTTACTGTCATAACAAAGATTAGCATCTTTTTCCTACTGCCAGGGAGGGGAAAAATATTTGAAAAAAACATTTTAATAGCAGTTCATAGGCAGATAGTCATTACAAAACTGTAATTTAATTTAAGTCTTGCTAATATGTATAAGCCACTCAAATTTCACCCTTGGGTACTTTATTACATTATCAGAACTTTCTGATTGAATTATATTTTACAGTCCTATTTTTGACCCAATCAGCATTTATTGCTGTTTTTTGAAAAGCTCTATTTTACTTCTAGTGATTTCTCCATCTTTAATTTTTGTTTGTTTTTTTATTCCTTCTCATTTAAAAACAACTGTTCATAGTGGACTCATGGTTTCTTACAGTCTCCTTTTTGTTTTTCTTCGTATAGAGATATGCTCACAGTTGTTAATGTTTGCCAAGTTCACTAAAGTGAAAAAAAATCATTGTTTTTTTTTTAAGCCTGGCATTGTTCTACCTTCCAGAGTATACAAAAATGTTCATATTGAAAGAGGTGTAGGAAATTGTATTATATAAAGCTAAGTATGCCAGGAAGGGTCAATGAGATGAGTTCTTCTAAAGCTTTAGAATTGAAATCTAAAACAATTTAACACTTAGCAGATACAAGACACCACTCCTGGCCTGTTATTTTATCTCTTTAGTTAATCCAAGAAAGCACGGGTCATCTTTAAGCCAATTTTATCAAGTTCTCTGTTGGTAAAAAGAAAATTGTGAAGGGCTTTTCCTTAATCAATACTAATTGGAAGATCAAAAGTCAGGAAAGAATAAATCAACAAATAGTGTTATTAGCACCTTGAGAATTTAAGACATTTACTTCAGAGGAAAATTGCTTTAAAGGCCCCTCTTTCCAGACTAAACTAGAAAAACAAAAAAGTCCCAAGCTTTATAAGTGTGCTTGTCACTAATGAGGTAAGATAATATTCTTCTAGAGAGAAATTCAATGGGTCCACATAACAGCTGTTCTCCTCTGCACAATTTTTAAAAAATAATTAATTGAAATGAGTAATGTCTTCAAAATGTTTGGAGGGTTCAGTTTTAGCAGAAAAAGCTCCACTATTTACACCTCAAGCATGTCATTCTTACTACTTGTTTCCTTATGTAAGCACCAAAAAAGAACTAGAATCTGCTAGGGCTTCTTTAATGTGATTGTAAAGAGGTTTCTTTATGACTACCAACCTCCACTCATTTAAAATGGATTTTACATATTGTGGGCAATGTTAAAGTTCAAATAGACATAAGCGGCCAGACTGATCAATAGAACTGAAGAACTGACCAGGAGAATGTTTGTTATACCTGCTAGGAACAGTCTGTCAAAAGTAAGCAGAGGAAATCAAGACTGAAGCTGGACAGCAAACAACACAATCAGGAAAATCCAGGGTATTAAAAAAAAAAAAACACTTTACACACACACACTCACACTCAATTATGAGAATGATCAACAGGTATCCTAAACTTTTTGTAAAATAATAGAAAGTCTATTCAGTGGAAAATTTAAATTAGCGAAGAAATTTGCACAACCACCTAATCAAACGCTGTGAAAGACAAAGTGGGGTCAATTCTGATTCCACATGTGCAAAGAGCTTAACACCTATTGTAGAAAGACACGCCTGCTCTATTTTAAAGAAAGATTTAGAAATAGAAGCTAACTGTGTCTTAAGTATAAGAATTTTTTTATCAAAAATCCTTCTGATGTATCTGCTTAAACACACCAAAATACCCATCTGTCCTAGACTATTAGACTCAAGTTAGAAAACAAACTGGTAGGAAAATAACTAATCACTAAATGATAGAACCAGCAACAGTGAAAAAGATGACTCAGCTTAAATAGTATTTATTTGGGGCAGGGAATAAAAGATAATTTTAGTAATTTTTAAATGGAAAAGAAAAACCTTAGCAAAAACAAATAATTCAACCTATACTGAATATATTATGGAATGTTAATATAATTTAATATTACAATGTTTTAAAATAGCATATGAAAAGCAGAAGATAAAATATAGAAAGATCAAAATTCTTATGTGCATATATATATATATATATTATGTACTAGAAAATGAGTCAGTCAATTAACATTGATTCCATACATACTGTGTGTGTGTGAGAAAAAGAGAAAGAGAAAGAGAGAGAGAGAGAGAGAGAGAGAGAGAGAGAGAGAGAGAGAGAGAGAGAGAGAGAGAGAGAGAGAGAGAGAGAGAGAGAAGGGGTGACATGAGAGAAGAAAGAAAGGGATTAGGAGGAAGAAAAACTATATAGAACAAAAGCATTTTCTTCATTTGGTTTGGCTATTAATTCATTTGGTTCTACTTTTTTTAAATGCTATACAAAAACCATATAGGAGACTGGGTCTTTTATTTCATTTGTGCATTTTTATTCCCTTAACATGCTTATAAATTTTAAAAGTTTAAGGTTCATTCCAAAAGAAGATTTACCATGGGGCAGTTAGGTGGCTCAGTAGATTGAGAGTCAAGTCTAGTGACCAGAGGTCACTGGGTTCAAATGGGGTCTCAGACACTTCCAAGTGTAAAGTCACTTGAACCCCATTATCTAGCCCTTACCATTCTTTTGCCTTGCAGCCAATTCTTAGTATTGATTCTAAGAGGAAAGATAAGGATGAAAAAAAGGAAGAAGATTTACCATGAAACAGAGTTGTACTTTAGTAAATCATATAACTGCACCTTTTATGACAGTCTACAATTCTTAAGCCAAATTAAAGACCAAGGAACACTAAACTACTAATCAAAGATATTCAGTGTTTGGCACTAAGATTTTGTTCTCAAAATAAGTCACCTAATAATCACTTTTGTCACCAGAAGAGTATGTTATGCCTTTTATATAAAAATTTTATTTTATAAAATTCTACCCAATGCTTTTGTATAATTGAAAATTTGTTACCCTAAAAAAAAGAACTACATTTCCCAGGAGCCCACTGACTTCCTGTCATTATGTATTAGGCAAGGATGTGAAGGGTCCCATCTCTTTTTGGCCCTGTCAGGGAGCATGGTGGTGGTGAGCGGGGATTTTGAAATGGCTAATCAGCCATGGGCACATGGTCATTATTTTGTATCTTCTTTATTCCTTGATTTCTAATGGGATTTATTAATTTATTAATCTAAAGGATTTATAAATTCCTTAAAAATATAACATTTTGATTACTGACATTAATTTTACACTTTATACTACATAGGACATAATAAGCAGAATTCCATATAATATTAATCTATTAGATTGCAAAGCTACTGTAGATACATCAATGAAATACTCAACAGCAGGCTTACTGCTAATGAAAGTAAACATAGAAGGAAGTTTTAAATATCTCCATCCATATTTCCTACTCTCAATACTTCCCACAATCCCATTTTTGAGAAACAAGAAATAATTTCAAGTTTTATACTTCCAAAATAATTAGCACTGTTAAAAGAGAAACAGACTGAAGCTGGAAGTTATACATTTATTTTTCTATTCCATAGATACAAAGTTATGGACAAATTTCCCAAAGAACTTAGAACATAGTCCCTCTTTTCCTTGCTCTTCTTTTCCCCATCCATATTTGGACCATATTCAAACTATTCTTCATATCATCATTACAGAGCACAAATTAGAATAGAATTTGTGATAAGCAAATAATTTTCATAAACATCTTCTTTTTACAAAAATTAAAAAGAACTTTTTTAAGCCATATGAATACATAAAATATGTCCAATAATCCCAGAAAAATAGGCTAGATCTTTGTTATGATAGCCACATTATGGCTATTCCCATAGAATCTATATTATAAAAAGGTCTCTTTGTAAATGAGTATCTTTGCAAATTGAATTTTGCCCTATAACCAATATATTGTACTCATTATAGATACTTGAGACTGTAAATCATAGCTATTATTAATATTTTCTGTTTATAAAATAACAGAATTTATACTCTTCAGAGCTTTTTCATATACTCATTTGCACAAAGGAGGCACTCATTTGATCCACATAAGAATCGAGTGGAGGAGGGATGTTAAAGGTCATCTAGTGCAACCTCAACCCTCTATAAACTTTCCAAGAAGTTATTAAGTCTCCACTAAACACCTCTCAAGATGAGGAACTTGTCAAAAGTATTTCAATTGTATCTTTAGTCAGCACTGTTAGAATTCCTCAAGATAAAGAATAATTTTTCCATATATTGAGATGAAATCTGCCTTCAGTCTATTGGTTTTAGTTTACAGAGAGATAGAAATTTTTATGGGCTCAAATAATCAACTTCAAAAAATATAAGAGGGGGAAGAATGAATTTTAAAAATCGTTCCACTTAAAAACAACAACAACAAAAACACTGGGGATTTAACAAGCTCACAACCCATCCATGTTCACCTCACTTAGACATGGCCTTTATATGAATTCCAACTCCAACTTCTCCCTGATTGACTCACCAACTAGCCAAAGGTATCCTTCAAATCTCCTTCCCCCTCCCCCATTCCAGCATCCCTCCCTCTCAAGGTTGAATTCCCCAGGGCTGAATTCTCTCATTAGAATGTAAATTCCTGGAGGATAGGGACTATCAGGTTTGTATTAATATGCCTAGCCTTCAGCAAAGTGCCAAGCAATTATTAAGTGCTTATCTACCTATACTAAGCAATGCAATGTCTAAAACAAAGGAAGTGATATGCATTCTATACTCAATCCTGGTCAGACCACATCTGAAGTGTTGAATTCAGTTCTAGGCACCACTTCCAATTTAGGAAGTGATAACTGATTGTGATATATGTGATAATCTCAAGATTTGTAATCTTGAAAGAACATCCAGAAGACAGCAACCAGGATAGTGAACAGCCTCAAATCATGCCAGAAGTTTCAATTGAAGGAAATGGGTATGTTCACCCTGAAGAAAGGAAGTCTTCAAAGAAAAGGGATTTAACTTGTTCTTTTTTTTTTTTTTTTGGACCCAGGGGATTTTAAGTAGGATCAATGGGTGAAAATTGTGAAAAGGAAAAACGTACACTGAATGTGAGGAAAAACTTTCTAATAATTAAAGTTAGCCAAAAGTGAAATGACCTTGAGTGCTAGTATGTTCCCTTTAAACAAAAATCAAATGATCACATGTTGAGGATGTTATAAAGGAGAATTTTATTCAGATATTGGATATGATGAACTCTGAGGTCCCTTTCATTTCTGTTCTATGATTCTGTGAAAATTGATTCCTAGAAACCAGTGATTTTTCACTTGCTGAGTTTCAAATCCCAATGTTAACAATTTATCCTGACATTTTCATTTAGTTCATCTGACAGAATCTAAGAACTAAAACCAATTAATAAATTCACCAGTTTATTTTCTTTTTCCTCAGGACATTGGCAAAATTTCCTCTAAGAGCAAAAATTCTTCACCTTTCTGATTAACTATGTTAAAATAAAATATTACGCCTCTCTGAATATTACACATCTCAGAATATTTGTTAACAAAATCTTTTACAGGATGACTTTATAGGATATCAAAAATTTGGGATTCCATTTGTAGTCTTTTGTCGTCTTAGCAGATGAAGGTTCCATAATATTTGTTACCTTTCATTTCAGCTTGTATGTCAGCATTGATTATAAAAGATCAAGAGAAATCTTAGTTTCCACATCTACAAAATGAGAATATTTCAACTACCTACTTCATAGGGTTGTGAGGAAAGTGCTTTATAAATTTTAAAGTTTCACACAGAGGTCCAGAGAACATAAGGGAAAGGTAGAATATGCCTCTGGCAATAATCAGAAGTGGGAAGACTCCGGGAATGGAACATCATTGCCAGAACCCTTGATTGTAGAACTGGGGGGAGAGCATACTTTGAGCACAGTCATACCAAAAGAGGCATAAATGAGGAAAGAATCCAGAAAATTATGAAGACCAAATAGACTAAGAGTACAGGAGCGGGTGGAAACTGAACATCGCACAACAATCCAAATGGGTCAACAAAAGACATGGGAACATTATGAAGATATATTAAGGGTCAAGAGATAAAAAAGGAACTAAAAAAAAAAACAGCAGAGACTCCAAGAAAAAAATCGTTTAGCCACAAAGTCTAAAAGAGTACTTGGAAGAAATTAAACAAGAGATAAAAGATAGAACTGTGCAAGTGAAATAAGAGCTTTGGAATAAAGAACTGAAAGGAAAATGGAGAATTTAAGACAGAAGATGGAAAGTCTTATACAAGCAATGGCATCCATTTAAATAGACCAATAGAAGTCATTAACTACAGAAACTATAAAACTATTAGAACATTACAACTTTCCCCATCACAGTTTTATATCAAGGTCAGCAAAAGAAATTAAAAGGGAATTTGGGGGAAGTTCTGCACAAACCATAGACAACAGGGAAAGCCAGCAGACAAACCAGAAAAAGTTTAAGACTCAGAAATGCATAAAATATATGTAAAGTATAAAATATCAGCATATTTTATCTTTTAATGCCAAAAATATACACAATTTCTTTTGCAAAAAGAATACAAAAACCAACAGATTTGTATCATCTAAAAAAGCTAGAAATGTAAAGATAACTTCAAAAGTTTACTAACTCATAAATGCATATGAAGTACTATAAAAACAACCTATAAAAAGAAAAGCAAATTAAAACTTCTTTTCTGTTATAAATGGAGGGCCCAAAAGCTTTACTTGGATTTTTCAGATAGCAAAAGTGCTGCACCCCTAATTGGATAATGTCAAAAAGATAGCTGTATGTATAAAAACTAGATCAAATATAAAAAATGACTGACCTGGAAAATAAAGCAAGGAAAGATAATTTAAATATCACCATCCTTGAAAATAATAGCAAAAAAAGCCTAAGATACAGTAGTTCCAGAAATCATAAATTAAAACTACCTAGATTTACTAAAATCAGAAAGCAAAATAAAATAGGAAGAATCCACCAGACACCTCCTGAAAGAAACCCCAAATGTCATGGTTGCAAACAGTGACAAAGAAACTTTTACATAGTACAAATAAGACTGAATACTATATGTGCAATAAAAAATAACTAAAGAGATTACTTCAGAGAAACCTGCAAGTTTGGCGAATTGCTACAGAATGAAGTGAGTAGATCTAGAACAATTTATATCCTGATTACAATATTATAAAGGACACTGAAAGATTTAAGAATTTTAATCAATGCATTAAACAATCATGACTTCAGAAGACTAATGATTTCATTCTCTTAACAGAGACCGGATGAAGTTATGGCAGGGGAAGGAATCAGGAGACAGGGAGAAATTAAGGGAGAGGTAAAGGCAGACAAGTGGTGAAGTGGAATACAGTGCCAAGTCTGGAATCAGGAATACGTCTTCCTGAATTTTACTCTGGCCTCAGATACTTCCTAGCTGAGTGACCCTGAGCAAGTCGCTTAAACTTGTCTGCCTCAATTTCCTCATCATGTAAAATGAACTGGAGCAGAAAATTGGGGCAAAAGTTTTATAGGCAGCCTATAAAATAGAGGTCTCATATCTAAGACATTTAGAGAACTTTGCCAAATTTATACGAATAACAGCTCTCCCCCAATTGGTAAATGGGTAAAAGATATGAATGGACAATTTTCCAATGAGGAAACTAAAAAGTCTTATATAGGTATATGAAAAAATGCTCTAAATCACTACTGATTAGAGAAATGAAAACCAAAACAATTCTGAGATATCACTTCACACCCATCAGACTGGCTTAAAATGACAAAAGGGCAAAATGCCAAATGTTGAAGGAGATGTGGGAAAACAGACACATTAATGTACTACTGGTGGAGCTGTGAACTGATCCAAACATTCTAAAGAGCAATTTGGAATTATACCTAGAATTCTGAAACTGGGTATATCCTTGGAATTAGCAATACTATTACTGGATCTGTTATTCCCAAGGAGATCAGAGAAAGAAGAAAAGAACCCATATGTTCCAAAATATTTATAGCAGCTCTCTTTGAAGTGGCAAAGAACTGGAAACTGAAGGGATGCCCATCAATTGGGAAATACCTGAACAAATTGTGGTATATGACTGTGATGGAATACTACTGCTCCATAAGAAATGATGAACAGACTTGATTAAAAAAAAAAACACTTGGAAAGAACTACACAAGATAATGAACAAGTGAAATGAGTAGAATCAAGAGAGCAGTATGCACAGCCACAGAATTAATTCTGCAAGAATAAACTGTAAATGTTACCTCCAGAAAGTGAACAGAAAAGTGAAATATGAAAGACTTAATTGATATGTACATGTTGGCTGCTGGAAGATACCTTTTGTGATACAGAGAGGGTGGGAAAGGACAGCGACATTAGTGATCCTGCTTAATTTTGTAGATATGAAGAAAAGTAAGATAACCATATAGGAGATGTGTGATTTCATTTGTGTACTATCTTTTTCTTGGTATGTAGAAATGCTTATTTTGTTGGTTTTGTAAAATTTGAAATACAATTTTTAATTAAAAATAAAATAAAATAATATGGGCTGGAAAAGAAATTGAAATTAATAAAATTAATTGGAGAAGGAAATGGCAAACTACTCCAGTATCTTTGCCAAGTACAACCCCGATGGGGTCTCAAGGAGTCAGACCCTACTGAAAAACCACAGAACAAAAAGGGAGAAATGAGTAATGGAATGATCCAAGACAAAGGAGACATGGGATTAAGAACAAAAGGATGAAGAAATAGGGGCTGGTTCAGAAGAGTTTTAAGGTATGAAACTAGGGGACAAGAGAGAACTACAAAGAGATGGCTTCAAAAAGTAGGATGAAAAGTCCTCTGTGGAGAGAGGGTGGGTGATGGGCTTTTATAAGTGTAATTTTAAGAACATAAAAAAATGAAAAATGTTAGCTTGTTAGGGAGGGGGGTTTATGAAGGAGTCTGTTTTAATTTCAACTATTCCTTGTTCTTTGAGGCACCTAATTCCATTAAATGATATTACCTCTTGGGCAACAGCTGAAAATGGGTTGGTCAGGTGTTGTCCTTAGTACTTGAAGAGAATCAAACTGGTATCACAGGTGTGGTCTTCGGACTCATGAATAAATTGGATTTAAATGAGGCAGAATTACATAGTGTTATCATCCTCACTCTCTCTTCCAGAGTTATCTATTTAGCTCTAGTGGCAAGATAAAGGTCAAAATGACTGGTGATGGCTGGGGGATGTTGTGGATTAGTGACTTTGAATAGCTAACCAAACTCTAAGCACTCCACACTGCTCATTTTAGCAGCCTTTTGTGCCCCTTCAAACATAGTTTTCATTAGCCCCTACCAGTAGGGGAAGTGTCCAAATACCTGGAATAGATAGTCTTCTAACTCAATATCACTAGCTGTATGACCCTGGGAAAGTCACTTCCCTCCTCCCCCTTACCTACCCCTTACCATTCCACTGCCTTAGAACCAATACACAGAATTGTTTCTAAGATGGAAAGTGAGGGTTTAAAAAAAAAGAAGCAAAAGAACATAAAATCACGTGCATTAAAAGAATTAAGAGTTTTGAAAGTTCAAAATTACTAACAATTTTTTAAGGCTCAGCCATAACTTAGTCAACAATAAAAATTCAATTCAACTTAATGCAGAAAACATGTTGAGAGCTACTGTATTCAAAGCATTGTTACACACTGGGAATTATTAAGGAGGTGGGGGGAGGTCCTTACCCTTATCCTCAAGGTGCTAACATTCTTTTAGGTAGACCTAACTTATGCTATATGTAAATACAGTGCAAGGTAGAGAATGACCAGCAAGAGAGGTCAAAATGTTCCAGGTAAATTTAAGAGCAAAACACAAACTGTAAAGATAAGTACTTGGCAGAAGACAAAGGTAAAATGGACTCCAAAGATTCCAAAAGATAGAGATGAAGGAAAAGAAAGTATATTCACTGAATTGGGAAGTTGGGAGTAGGGAAGAGGATCTTCCTACAAAAATGGCAGAAAAATGCCATTCTTGAGTTTGAGGGGCAGCTACCAGTCCAATTTGGTACATACATGCAGGAGAGTACTTTGAGATATTGTTGAAAAGGTAGAATGAAGCCATATTGGAGCAGGTTTTATTGCTTTAAATATCAAGCTAAGGGATGTACATTTTATCCTGAAGATGATAGGGATTCTGAGTCTTTTAAAAAAGGAAGTAATATGAGACATGCCACAGGAAGTGGGTTGGTTTTCTTTGGGCAACTGAAAAGAGATCTTTATTTTCTTAATGAACAAATACATAAAGTGAAAAGGATTTTCAATTTGTTCTGTTTTCACCAAAAAGGCAGTACTATGACCAAAGTGTGGGAATTACTAGAACTTAAATTTAGATTAGGAAGTAAGTACTAATATGTGCCAAGCACTGTATTATCTCATTTGAACTCAAAAAAAACACTGGTAGGTAGATGGTAGTATCCTTATTTTGTAGTTGCAGAAATTAAGGCAGACTTTAAATGACATGCTGTATTATATTTTTTCATTGCTTCTGGTCATTACCTTGTACACAATGCCAATACATGTTCTGATAATATAAACAAATAACCAATGGGCAGCCTATTTGAGTATTAAACATACCATACCACACAAAATAAAATCTTCTTCATATAAATACTTCATGTTTCTTTTAAACATTTCATCATTTCCTCAACCACAACAACAAAAAAAACATTTTTAAAGAATTCTGAAAAATATTTCCCAAGAGGTTAAGTTAAGCTTACTTTGAAAGCAGTCATATAAATATTACTAACCACCACTAAAATGCATTAAGTGGTTCAAAATCAGGATTTCATGCTTCCTTATCATTTTCCATATTTCTACCATTCACAGCATTTTTAATGCAATTAATCTTTTGCAATAAAGGAAAATACTCATCTTGAAAATTTAACTGTCTAAAAATGGTTATTATTAACAACATTCCAAGAACAAGAGGTGGAAAAAGTAAGGACTTGAAAATATTGAGTTGTAACTTGTCTAGAAACCCATCATATATGTTTCTCTCATTTAAGTTCTGATGTTTTTGTAAAAAAAATTGTATTTTAAGCAATGCTTTAAAAAGCTCAGCTACAAAATGAAGATTGCATACAGAAAGCAAGGGTCATCTCTGAATATGAAGTAAGTAGTTGTCTAAACATGATAAAGTTTCACATAACTTCAAAACCTCAATTTTCTCAAATGTAAAACAGATCTAATAATGTCTGCTACTTCTCTCACATGGATACAGTGAGGATCAAATAAGATAATATAGAGCTCAGCAAATCTTAATGCATATAGACATATTACTTCTGTAGAGTAATTGAACTTTTTTGATATTCAAATCAGAAGTCTAATATTTTGATGTATCTTTTCCTCACCAGTATCTAGGATGTCCTAAAAAAATGTTTCCTCTTTCATACTATTTTAACTGAAAAAGAAAACTCAGAACTCTATATCCAAATAAGAATATAAACATTCCCACTCTTAGAACCTAACCCAAATTCTATTTTTTCCAAATTGAAATTATCTTTTCTCTCCCAAAATAACCCCCTGTAACCTACAGCCCTTTAATAAGGATAAATAATGGCAACAAATAAATAAATGATGAGAAATGTCACAAGAAAACAGTGAATAGATAAAATGAAGTCTCTAATTGCTGCAGTTTAATATTATAGATAATTATTATAAATATTCGAAACGTGGTCTTCACGGGGAGAGAACAGAACTCTGTCAGCATCTTTGATGCCTACCAGTCTTGAGAACTGTCTCTCCCTGGCTAAGGGGGAGAATCCCTTTCGGGAGAGACAGCCTTTCCCAAGATGCAACTCTAGTGTCAAAGAACACAACCAACCTTCCACTCAGGAGACCGACCCTGTCTAGGACCCCACAAATCAAGACGGAGACCATTCCTGACTCCTGAAACCAGAGCACTAGTGAACTCCAATGGGAAGAAGTTCACAGGGCAGGACAACGGGTTTGCTTCAGACAGTTCACCACGGGGCCTTCTTCAGACTGTAGCCACTCCCGTCAACATAATATAAAAAAGTAATTGCCTGCTGCTTCCCAACTTGAGTTGCAAATTAGTACTAGTCCTAAAAAGTCTCAGCATCTGTCTAAGCCAACTAAATTTAAAAACAAACAAACAAACAAACAAAAACACCATCATTGCAGAGAGGATGACAGTGCTGAGTCCACCAGCTCCAAAGGAAAAAAAAAACCAAAGGCTTCGTTTTCTCTTGGGAACACGAATCCTGCCCCTCCCCCCACAGCCCCTCCCAAAGCCGTTCCTCCAATTACCCTCAATATACCGCATACACTCTACTTCCCCGACCGCGGATCTGGGATATGCATAAAAGGGACTTCATCTCCCAACCCCCACCAAAGTTACATCACGACTTATCTACTAATCCTCCAGCCCTAGAACCTGGTCCTCTAGATTCACCGTAACCTTATTCCGAACTGCCCGCACCGCCCCCCGCCTCCAAGACACATAGTTACTAATCCTCTAGCCCTTGAACCTCGTCCTCCAGCAAGTCACAGTAACCTCATTCAGTCACAGCCTCCCCACATCCCTCTACATCGTTACAATTCGTCCAACCATGTACCTGATCCTTTAGCGATTCACAGTAACTTTATCCCACCCTCCCCCTCCGAAACATCCTCACTTGAACTTCCCCAGACTTCTCCATTCCAAAGAAGAGGAGAAAGACGAGTGGAGGAAAAGGAGGGGAGAAGTGGGAGAAGTGGAAGAAGGGGGGAAAAGGAAGGAGGGCTGAAAGGAGGAGGGGAAAAGAAGGAGGAAGAGTAGGAGAAAGCCGAGGGGGAAAGAAATACGAAGCGGGGTAGGGGAAAAAGAGGAAGGAAAAGGGGGAAAGACGAATGAGGAAGGAGGAAAGGAAAAGAAAAGAGGAAGAAGAGCTAGAGGAGGGAGAAATTTTAGGTTCCGAAATTAGATGGAGAAGCAGCAGCTCCCGCTCCCCCTCCCCCAACCCCTCACTCCAACAGCGGTCCGAGAGGCCCAGGAACAAGGTATAAGTTCCCACACCACTTCCTTCTCCCCGCAACACCCACTTTCCGGAGCTTGGAAAGAGGCTCCCACGAATGTAACACACATATACACACCGGTATCTTTTACCTTTCCTTCTTGCCCCACAATGGCCCCAGCTGTCCTATCTGCCACAAGAAGCCTTTCCCGACCCCCTCCTCGGCCCCCTAATTCTCGTTCCTCCCCCTCGGTGGGTCTCTCTACTCCCTCCTGCATGCAGCTCATTTGCACGCAGTTGCCTGCACTCCGTCTGCTCCTTGGACTGGGAGCAACCGGAGGGCAGATAGTCTTCTGGCTTTCTTTGTATCCCTAGTGCTCAGCACAGAGCTCAGCATTCAGCAGGCGCTAAATAAATACCTCTGGCCGACCGACTAACACTACCTCCCACGGGGATCGCCGGGTGGGAGTGAGGGGGGGTAGACCCCGACCTCCCCGTCCTGGGGCGTTCAGGAACCCTCACTCACCCCAGCACCACGAGCTCCCCGTATTTCCGCGGCTCTTTGCCGGGAGCGCATGGGTCCTCCGGGCCGGGGGCAAACATGGAACCGCGGTCGGCTCCCTCCTCGTCCTCCTGGTCTTCGTCCTCTGCGGGCTCCAGCGGCTCCGGCCCCGCGGGAGCCGCAGCCTCCTCCTCCGCGATCCCCGCCGGATCCGCGCCGCGGCTACAATCCCATACGGAGAAGGGGACCAGGGAACTGGGGAAGGGGACGGCGGCGAGGGGGCCGCGGGGCGGCCAGTCCCCAAGCGGCTCCGTCTTGACTCCCGGGCTCCCCGCCCGCACCGCTGGGACTTCGGACCAACCCCGCGCTCCTCCAGAGGCGGCCTCAACGCGAAGCCAAGCGACAGTCCTGGAGAGATGGGGCCGAGGCACTGGGACGACGAGCGACTAGTCAGCCAGAGGAGGAGCGCAGCAGAGGAGCGAAGACAGGCGGGCAGGCGGGCGAGGGAGGAGCGACCAGAGACTCGGCGGAGCCACCCCCGCCTCTGGCCAGAGGTAGCCGCTCCGAGCCCGCCCCCCGAATAAAAGTGCAACCCGGAGCGCGACTCCAAGAAGCCTGGACTCCCCCTTCCGGAGCACGTGGGGCAGCGAACGCCTCACCGGTCACCCCCAGGCCTCCCCTACCCCCACCTCGTACCCCCAAAAAAAGGAAAAAAGAAAGAAAAGGAACAGCCTCCCCTATGTGATCTCAGCATTGGAATCGTCCCCTCTGTTATGTAAACATAGAGTAAAATGGAAAGGAGGTTCTTAAAGGTACAATTCTATTTTTTTCTTATATTCTTTCTTTTCTAAACTTGGAAAACACTATCCTCTGCCTGGACTCAGGACAGACACGTGGAATTGTCTAGTACCAAACGGGTTTGGAGGGCGGGAAGAGAAAGTGCAAATTGGGGAAAAGGAGCAAAAGGGTTAAAAAGAGTTTGGATAGACCTTTAAGGAACACAGAGAACTTCAGCCCTGTTTTAAAAAAATTTTCCACAATATGGTGATACATTTAAAAGAAAACACACATATAAACACACTCCTACATAAATGAGGTGAGGACTCATGATGGATGGATGCTGGGAACATTTTGCAAAAATTTGACTCCAGATGGAGCATCATTTTGAGAGACACATAAAACACTCCCACATCATTGTACAGATCGGGCATCCCAGGTTGCTATTAGTAGGGTACCACATGGTAAAAGGGATAATAAAGAAAATTTTGCTTAAGTACCACAGGCACTTTTTCAAGTACAGTTCTTTGAAGAAAGTTAACCGTTGCACTTTTTTTGTAGATAAGACTATTTCTAGCTCTCCTATTCGGCAGATAGATGGAAGATGAATAGATAAATGATAGATAGATAGATAGATAGATAGATAGATAGATAGATAGATAGATAGATAGATAGATAGATAGATGGATAGATAATGATGATCAATAGATGATATTCAAATTGCATATTTTCTTAAATTACTATTATTGTGCCCTAAAATTATTCTAAAATAACAAAATATTGTCACAGTGACTGTTCCTTTTCCTTATTGAGTGTTATATTGTTTTTATCTTTGGATCAGTGCTTAGCCCAGTCTAGCCCATAGTAACCACTTAACAAAGACTTATTTTTTGATTGATTAACAGCTGTGGAGTTCTCAAAATGTTCTGGGAATAAGGACCATTATAGATTTTTTTTAAAATAGATTAGGGAAAGGTCATTTAGGAGCTCTTCTCTTTTTATTTCAGAAATGATCTAGAAAGTGAACCAGGTAGAATAAGGACCAAGAAATCCAAAGAAAAATATCAATACGCTCCTCTATTTCTATTCACCCAAGAATTGTACTGAAAGATAGCCAAACTTAGGGACACTGAAAGAGGGATCCTGTCAGAGAAGTCAGCAATAGCCCAAGTAAACAAACTAGAAGTCTGAGATGGTAGCCCAAGCAAGCTGCCATGAGCTGGTGGGAGGAATGGGTGAAAGAAAGGAGGAAGAAAACTATGGCAGAGACTTCTGGGAGCAGAGCCGATATGGCAGAGAAAAGCAGAAAAGCTCAGAGTTGTTATTAGAATCCTCTCCAACCAATATTAAATAAAGACACAAAACAAATATAGGAGTAAAAGAGCTAACAAGGAGACAGAGTGAAACAACTTTCAAGAAAAGAAAAACCCAAAAGGTAGGCAGAGAACATCCAGATCACAGGGATAAAGGGGAACACAGTCAGCATGGGGCTATAGCAAGGAGTATAAAGCAAGCCAAGATCAAGCCAGACCTTCCCACTCCACATCTGCTGTCTCAAGTTCAGAATCTAATCCAGCATTCAGACCCTGAGACCCTCTCTGGGCAAATTCTAAACGTGTGGTGTAATCCAGAATCCCAGCCCAGGGCAGCCTGTGCTGAAGTTCCCAGATCTGTGTGGCCTCAGAGCAAAGCCAGGAGTCCCAGTCTGGTCCTGTGGCAAGGACATAGATCCAAATTTGGAAGACCCAAAGTGGGGGTTGGGCTGGATCTTTCTGCCGAAAGCTCAGGGTAGAACACCAGGATAGGGTAATCAACTATGTGTCTAATTGGAACAAGTACACAGTAAGAACAAAAACTTACATCTAAGCCTAAGGCTAGAATTTGAGCAGTTCCTGACCTGATCAAGCTCAGAATAAGACCAAAAGCTTATAGCCAAGCTTGAGGCAAATCTTTAAGCTATAAGCATCTCAAGGGTTAATTAATTGAATCCACACTGGGAGGTGGCTCTCAGAGCTCTTAGCCATCAGGCAATCATACCATCGTGGAAGAACTGAAACTGGTAGAAACCCAGGAAAAAAAGCTAAGGGTAGCATCAAGGAAGGACTGAAATTTAAGAGGGTACCATAACCACCTAGAAAACAGAGCCTACCTATAAAAAGGTAGGGAATGAGCAAACAACAACAACAACAACAACAACAAACCACACCTAACTCTAAAGAATTTTTATGGAGACAAAGAGCAAGGTACAGACACAGAAGAAGACAGTGAAAGCAAAGCAAGCACATGCAAAGTCCAAAAGAAAAATATGGATTGGACACAGATTCTGGAAGAGCTCAAAAAAGACTTCAAAAACCAATTAAGAGAGGCAGAGGAAAAGTGGGAAAGAGCAATAAAAGCAATGCAAAACAAAATGGGCCAAATGAAAAAGGACATCCAAAAGCTGACAGAGGAAAATCAGGTCTTAAAAATCAGAATTGAGCAACTAGAAACTAATGTTTTAATGAGAAATCAAGAAACAATAAAACAAAATCAAAAGAATAATTAAAAAAAAAAACAGAAGAAAACATGAAGTTTTTTTATTGAAAAAAACAACTGACCTGGAAAATAGTTTCAGGAGAGACAATTTAAGAATTATTTGACTACCTGAAAGCCATGGGAAAATAAAGGGGAAAAAAAAAGCTTGGGCTCATGATACAAGAAATTATGAAACAAAATTGCCCATATATCCTCAAACAAGAAAATAAAATTGAAATTGGAAGATTTCACAGATCACCTCCAGAATGAAATTCTCAAATGACAACTTCCAGGAATATAATAGCTAAATTCAGGAGCCACCCACCCACCCACCCAAGCCAAGGAGAAAATACTGCAGGCACACAGAAAGAAAAAATCAAATACCACGGAGCTACAATCGGGTTCACAAAGAATCTAGCAGCTTCTACATTTAAGGATCAGAAGTCATGGAATATAATATTCAGGAAGCAAAAGATCTAGGTTTACAACCCAAAGTCACCAATCCAGGAAAACTGAGTATTATCTTTCAGGGAAAAAAAGAGTGGATATTCAAGAAGATAGAAGATTTCCAAGCATTCTTGAGGAATAAGAGAGACTTAAACAAACATTTTTGAATTCCAAACATAAGACTCAAGAGAAGCCTAAAAATATAAATAAGAAAGAAAATTTAAGGGACTCACTAAAGTCAAATTGTTTGTATTTCTACATGGAAAGAGGATATCTGTAACTCTCAACACTTACTCTTAGTAGTAGAGAAGATAGAAGGAATATACTTAGAAAGAGGGTGGGGAAATAAGCTCCTTATGATGATATGATGTATATGTAAAAGAAATGATATGTCTGTGATATATGTATGTATATGATACGATATGTAAAAAATAAAGGGGTGAAAAAGAGGATTGCAATGAGAGAAAAGGGAAGGGAGAGATAGAATGGGATAAATTATATAGCATAAAGAGGTGTGAACAATCATTATGGAGAGGAGAGGATAAGGATAATTAAGGGCAATGCTTAAACTTTACTCTCATTGACTCAGAGAGGGATAAACACATATACCCATTGGGGTACCTACAGAGAAGTAGAAAGGGAATAAGACAAGGGAAGGGGGAGGTAATTGGAAGGAGGGGCAAGTGGAGTGGTGGTGATAAAAAGTAAAACACTGGTGAGGAGGAATGGAATGAAAGGGAATAGAGCAGGATTAAAAGGGGAAAATAAGATGGAGGGCAATACACAGTTAGTAATCATAACTCAGAATATGAATGAGATCAATTCACCCATAAAACAGAAGCAGATAGCAGAGTGGTTTATAAACCAGAATCCTACTATATGCTGTTTAGACGAAACACATTTGAGGCAGGGTGACACACACACCGATTAAAGGTATAAGACTGGAGCAGAATTTATTGTGTGTCATCTAAAGTAAAAAAAGCAGGGGTAGCAATCATAATAGTAGACAAAGCTAAAGTAAAAACTGATCTGGTTAAAAGAGATAAGAAAGGAAATTACATCTTGCTAAAAGGTACTATAAACAATGAAGTAATTTCAGTACTAAACATTTATGTACCAAATGGTATAGCATCCAGATTTCTAAAGAAGAAACTAAAGGAGCTTAAGGAGAAAATAGATAATAAAACCATACTAGTCAGGGACCTCAATCTTCCCCTATCAGTACTAGATAAATAGAACTAAAAATAAATAAGAAATAAATAAGGATAGTGATGAAATATTAGAAAAATTGGAGTTAATATGTTTCTGGAGAAAATTGAACAGGGATAAAAAGGAATATAACTTCTTCTCAGTAGTACGTGGTACATATACAAAGATCAACTATGTACTAGGGTATAAAAACGTTGCAAACAAATGCAGAAAAGCAGAAATAATAAATGCAACTTTTTCAGATCATAATGTGATAAAATTAAAGTTAATAAGGTTCATGGAGAGGCAAATTTAAAATTAACTGGAAACTAAATAATCTAATTATTCAAAAGTGGTGGGCCAAGAACAAATAATAAAAACAATTCTTGATTTCATTGAAGAGAGTGACAATAAGGAAATAACAGATCAAAATCTATGGGATACAGACAAAGTAGTCCTCCAGGGAAAATGTATAGCCCTCAGTGCCTATATAAGCAAAATAGAGAGGGAAGAAATCAATGAATTGGACTTGCAACTTAAAAAATTAGAAAAAGAACAAATTAAAAATCCCCAGACAAAAACTAAATTGGAAATCCTAAAAATTAAAGGAGAAATTAATAAAAATTGAAAGTAAAAGAACTATTGAACTAAAAAAAAACACAAATACTTTGGGGGGGGGGGAACAAATAAAATAAAATACTAGTAAATATAATAAAAAAGATAAAAGAGAATCAAATTAACAATATCAAAAATGAAAAGGGTGACCTCGCCTCTATTAAAGAGGAAATTAAGACAATTATTAAGAGCTACTTTGCTCTATTATATGACAATAAATATGACTATTTAGGTGAAATGGGTGAATATTTACAAAATATAAATTGCCTAGATTAGCAAAAAAGGAAATAGAATACTTAATCCCATCTCAGAAAAAGAAATTGAACAAGCCATCAAGGAACTCCCTAAGAAAAAATCCCCAGGGCCTGATGGATTCACAAGTGAATTCTGTCAAACATTTTAAAAACTATGGCAGTGCCATGATCAAGGAGAGTTAATCACAGAGATCTGAGCAGGGTCACTTAAGACTGCCAGTGCTCTAAGGACAAACATGCTAAGGAAAGTAAAAGCCAGTATCAGGAACCAAAGAAAGCATTGTCAGTGCCAAACAGAGCCTGATTATATACTCCCAACTGAGTGCATGATAAGGGGTATATCCTGATCCTGATAGAGAATACCAAATCAATGAGGATGTGACAAAACAGAAAATATCAAGTATTATTCAGAAATATTATGGGGTCAATAATTACCAAAAATGAAAACACAGAAGAGAATAACTCCACAACATTTACAATCAGATATTCAAAGGGGGAAGGGGGGAGATGACTTTGTCACAAAAACTATGAGATACTGAAAGAAATAAAGTAAAAATAAAAATGAGATCATAAATAAAATAAGAGCACTAGAGTAAAGAATAGGATAATAGTTTAGACCAGAAAATAGAAAACATTGCCCAAGACTCCCTAAAACCCAGAATAAAGAGACCATAACAAAAGGAATTTAATGATTCTATGAAATAAGAACAAAATGGAAAGTGTCAACTTGAATTCTCTGTCCCTTGGGAACTTGCTTTAAGGGAAGTCCCAAAATAACCTTGACTTAGAATGAACAATGAACCACCAAGCATCCATTAAGTGTCCATAATAGGAATGATAGAAATGCTCAAATCCTCAATCACCCTTTTTGTCTTAGAAGTTTCCCCCATTCCCAAGAAGACCAATAACTGTGCAGAAACCATTCTTTCTGTATCCATTGTAAGTTAGGCCACTCTGTGATACCCCAGACTCTAGCTACAGCTTCTTTACCATATCTGCCAGTATCCTGTGAGTGTGTTTGCTATACTATATTCCCCCAAAAGGTATATAACTCCCCAAATTATACTATTTTGGAGAATCATCTTTGGTGGTGATTCTCTCAGAGACACTGTCCTCAGATCCCCAACATTTTGACTCTGTATGGTATTTAGTGCTTGGCTCTGAATGGTGGCCCATTATTAAGGACTTGTCTCTTTCCTGATTAAAGATTTGGTCTTATGACTATTTTAGTGGTTCTGTGTTTTTCCAATTTGACAAAAGGCTCAAAAAATATTTATTATAAAGAATAATTTACCCAAAAATATGTCATGGAATTCATTTAGAATCATAAGACTATATGAAAACCGTAAGTCTTCCCCATCCACCTGCCCTCAAAAAACCTCAATAATTTGATGCCTTATTTCAAAAAGTCATAAATTAAAACTCTCCAGATTTATGAAAACAGGAGGATAAAGTGAAAATGGGAAGGTTCCACTAAATGACTCCTGGAAAAATTCTAAGATGAAAACTCAAGAAATGTCACATAGCTTAAATTGAGAGCTTCTAGGTGAAGAAAATTTAAAAAACAAACAAACAAAAAAGTGTAACCAGTTAGAAGAAAAAAGTTGAAACACCAGAGAACCAGTCAGTATAACATAAGACAAAGAAGAAAAAAATTGAATACAATATTCCAAAAGGCAAAAGATAAAGGCTTACAGCCAACAATAATTTATCCAGTAAGACTAAGTGTAATCTTGAGGTGAAGATGCTGGAAAATGGATTTTTAATGAAATAGAAGCTTTCAAGCTTTCCAGGTGGAAAAAAACCAGAGGTGAATAGGAACTTTAAAGTGCAGAGCCCAGAAAAGTCTAGGAAGGTAAATACATCTGAACAATTTGAAGGAGCTAAAGAATAATCAAAATGCTTACTTTCTATAGCAGAAGAAACAAGTATCCCTTCAGAATGCTGATGACTTCAAGAATTGCAGGGAATTAAACAGAAGAATTAGGGATGCTTTTGTTCTGTGTTGATATCTTTTAAAAGGGAAGGGAAAGTAATACATTAAGGAAGAAATATTTAAGAAGGGTGGGAAATTTTTACTATTTCTCATAATTACAAAACAAAGAAGACACAGACACACATCTGTTTTAGTAATAAAGTAACAAGAACAATGATTTTTAAAGTACAAGGACAATACAGGAGTTGGTCATTTGGATTAGAGGACAGTTTGTAAGATGGAGTTTTGTTCAGTCATTCAGTTATGCCCAACTCTTCATGACTTTGTGAACTATAGCACACCACATCATTTTATCCTTTATTATCTCCCAAAGTTTGTTCAAGCTCATATTTGTTGTACCCTCTGTAATTCCCCTTTCCTTTTGCTGTCAATCTTTCCCCACATCAGGGTCTTTTTTAAAGTGAGTTTTGCCCTCTTATTAGGTGGTCAAAGTAGTTAAGCTTCAGCTTTCAGTGAATAGTCTATATTTATTTTTAAAATTTTTAAAAATTTGTTGAATATTTATTCCCAGCTATCTAAGCCACTCTTTCCCCTCCCCACACTATAGAAGGTATCATCTGACAGAATGATATGTCTGAATACATTGTCTTTCATGTTTCTATTTTTCAATTCATTGTCTGGAGATGAACATTCACAATTAATTCTTCCAAAGTTAATTATATAGCTACATAAAATGTTCTCTTGGTTCTATCATTTCATTCTTTATTATTTCATGTAGATTTTTCCAAGTTTTTTTTAATTAATCTGTTCACTGTTTCTTATGGTGCAGTAATATCCCATCACAATTTGTCCAGTCATTCCCAAATTGATGGACATCCCCTCAATGTCCAGTTCTTTGCCACAACAAAGAGAACTTCTATAAATATCTTGAAGCACATAGCTTCTTTCCCTTTTTATCAGATCTCTTTGGAAAACAGAAATTCAATGGTATCACTAAGATCTAAGATCTAAGTTTTATAGCTCTCTTGTTATAATTCCAAACTGTTCTCTAAAATTGTTGAATCAATTTGCAGTTCCACTAACAGTATATTAGTGTCCCAATTTTTCCATATCCCTGCCAACATTTCTCATTTTCCTTTTTTTCATTCTAGCCAATCTGATGGGTGATACATAACCTAGACTTAGGAGATATCATAAGCAAATTAGAAAAACAGGAAGCATATTACCTATCAGATTTATAGATAGGAGAAGAATTTATGAGTAAACAAGTGGTAGAGAGTATTGTGAGATGTAAAATGGACAATTTTGATTGCATTAATATAAAAGTTTTTGTAACAGATAAAACTAATATAGCCAAATCAGAGGCTTTAAAAAAGTCAATGAAGCAAAAGTAGATGCTTTTCTGGAACTCTCTTGATTTCTCCATAATCCAGCAAAATGCTGACAATTTGGTCTCTAGTTTCTCTGCTTCTTTAAAAACTAACATAAGGGGGGGGGGAAGCTGGGTAACTCAGTGGATTGAGAGCTAGCCTTAGAGACTGGAGGTCCTAGGTTCAAATCTGGCCTCAGACACTTCCAAGCTGTGTGACCCTGGGCAAGTCACTTGACCCCCATTGCCTAGCCCTTACCACTCTTCTGCCTTGGATCCAATACACAGTATTGACTCCAAGATGGAAGGTAAGGGTTTAAAAAAAAAAACTAACATAAGGGCACAATTTGTGAAAGGCAGTAACACACCTATTAGATCATATTTTAAACTTCAGTGTCCAGATTGGGAAATGCTGAGTCTGGAACATTTAAGAAAAACTGCAACTTACATATTTATAGGTCATTAAAGAAATCCTAAATGAAAAAGATGAAATAATAAAAGAGCTTAAAACCAAACTCAAGGAGACAAAAAGCACAATTAAACAAAAAGAAATAGAAGAAATAAAAAAACTAGCCACTTTGCAGTCATACAAACCCACAAGACATTACATACAAAACAAAGGAGAAATGTACCCAAATGTTCCCAATGAGGGAAATTGGGACACATAGTTCATGACTGCTATTTAAAGGCACAATTAGGGGGTAGCTGGGTAGCTCAGTGGATTGAGAGCCAGGTTCAAATCTGGCCCCAGACACTTCCCAGCTATGTGACCCTGGGCAAGTCACTTGACCTCCATTGCCTAGCCCTTATCATTCTTCTGCCTTGGAACCAATATACAATATTTATTCCAAGATGGAAGGTAAAGGTTTAAAAAAAAAATAAAGGACAATTAGTGCAAGCTAAAAACAAAAAGAGGTCCTGGAAAAATAATATAAACTATAGCAGCAACAATACACAAATAATGGGGGCTACAGGGGGAAAAACATAGTACCAAAATTAAAATCAAAGATGGTAACTCTAGGACCCCTAACAACAGAACACACATTCTTGTTAATCCCCAAATACCCAATCAACCTTCTCTGGAGAGATTTTTTTGTGTAAAATTGTAGCAACTAATTAATGTGATTAAATTGGGGAAAATCTTTCTACATCTACCCAATGACTCTTTAAAACATTATCCATTGCTCTTCATGGGGCAAGTGGATGATGTACATGATCAGAATGAAGGTACAGTGTTTGAAATACCAATTGACATACCAGAAGGGCTATGGGCTACACATTCTACAGATGTAGGGATTGTAAAGTCAGCAACACCAGTGAAAGTAGAAGTTAAAGAAGGGACACCACCAAAGATACCACAATACAAACTAAGTAAAGAAGCCATAAAGGGAATCAACCCCATAATCAAAAGCCAGTTAGATCATAAAATTTTAATCCCAACAATTTCAGAATATAATACACCAATTTATACCCATAAAGAAAGCAAAATGTGACTCTGAAGGAAAAATTCAGTGGATACTGGTCCAAGATTTAAGAACAATTAATGACTTTATAAAAATGTCTCAAAGTCATTCCAAGGCCATCCAAAATAATTTCAGAAATTCCAAGTAAATCTAGATATTATACCATCAGAGATCTGTGTACTGCTTATTTTAGCATTCCAATTGCAAAAGAAAGCCAAAAAATCTTTGCTTTCATTTGGAATGTGACTCAGATAACCTGGAGAAGATTACCAATGGGCTTCTGTGATAGCCCAATAGCATCTTGCCAAATTTTGCAACAAGATTTAAAGAACACCCAATTCAAAGAAAGCAAAATTGTGCACTATGTGGATGACATTCTTCTTGCATCCCCATCTACTAAAGTTTGTTACCAGGACAGTTACCAGGACCTAGAGCTATATAAGAAAGGCCACAAAGTTTCCAAATCAAAACTACAATGGGTCATGCCTAAAGTTGATTTATCTTGGGAAAGGGGATGAGAAAGATTTCCAAGAAAAGAGTAGAGGACATACAAAAGCTCAGTGTGCCCAAAACTAAGAAATAACTGAGAGCCTTTTTAGGAATAAGAGGTTTCTCTAGACAATGGATCCTAGGCTATAGCCAAATAACAAAATGCTTGACAGACTTAACCAAAAATACAGTCACAGAACCTTTGAAACTAACAAAGGAGCATCTCCAAGCCAAGCAATCATAACAGCTCCAGCCTTAGGTATTCCAGACTACAACAAAGAATTCCATCTCTTTGTACATGAAGCAAGAGGCATAATTTATGTAGTGTTAGTCCAAACTTTAGGACCCAATTTTAAGCCAATGGCATATTACAGTACACAGCTGAATATAATCAAGAAAGGAATGATTCCCTATTTGAGAGCAATTGCAGCCACAGCAACCATGATTCAAAAATCATCTGATTTGGTACTAGGATCAAAACTTAATGTCTACTCTTCATACCAACTAGAGTCCATACTGAAGAAATGTCATTTACAAGCTTGCACACAGCAAAGACTTTCTCAATATGAAACTGTGTCACTAAGCAACAGAAACATCACTTTAAAACCTTGCCAAAAATGGAATCTGGCAACCTTGATTCCAGATCTGCCGTTTGAAGGGGAACCCAAACATAATTGCCAGGAAGCAATATCATTAGTAGAAAAACCAAGAAATGATTTAAAATACACTCCTCTGGAACAACCTGACATTGAAATGTATACAGATGTTTCGAGCATGATAGTTAATGGGAAAAGGTACAACTGACTGGCAGTAGTAACACAGAGACATTATGATATGCATCCTTACCAAAGCACGTGAGTGCTCAAGGGGCAGAGCTAGTGGATTTATTAAAATCTTTGTAAATTGGGAAAGATAAATGAGTCAATATTTACACAGATTCCCAGTACACATTCTCAGTAATTCATGCCACAGCAGAAATTTGGAAACATAAAAGATTTTTGACAAGTGCCAGGCAAAAAGATTGCTGTCATGCAACTTCTTGAGACCGTACAACTGCCCAAGGAAGTGGCAATAATCCCCTGCAGATCACACATGGGTAATAAAGATCATGTGTCCTTAGGAAACCACAGAGTCAACATTACAGCAAAATTTGGAACTAGAGAAGGACCTCTACATGTATTACGTTTCTCACTAGTTGAACAGGACAATCTAACTAATGCCTATAACAAATGGGAAATTCAAACATGGATAAAGAACTTAGGGACAAAGCAAATAAGGGGCCATATGGTTTTCACAACTAGGCAAGCCCATCCTGCCTAGAACGTTATTCTATCACATGTGCAACACAATACATGCACAAGGACATTATGGAACCCAAGCCATGATGGATTCAGTGAGATGATTTTGGACTGCACCAGGAATATCCTCATCTGCCATAAGAGTCTGGTAAAAATGTAAAATTTGTATGCAGTTCAATTAGGGAGTTTATAAGGCCAAAGGGTTAGGAGGTCATCCTTTAGCATATACTCCATTTGAATGCATACAGATAGATTTTATTAACATGCCGAAAGATAAAGGGTTTAAGAATTGCCTTGTGATCATAGACAGACTGACTAGACGATCAGAAGTTTTTCTGCCAAAAAGAACAACACAGCGCTTGTGGTTAAAATCCTATTAAAAGAAACCATACTAGATTTGGGATTCCCACAAAATTGGACTCAGACTGTGGAAGTCACTTTACTAAATCAATATTAAATGAAATTTATAAAAATCTAGGAATACAAGAAACATACCACACACTGTATCATCCCCAAAGTTCAAGGCAAGTGGAGAGATTAAATAAAGATATCAGAACATTAATAGGTAAATTTTGTGCAGAAACACACCTTAAATGGACAGACATTCTATCTTTAGTTCTCTTCCATCTTAGAACAAGACCCAGTGGAGATCTACACATCTCTACATTTGAGATGCTATATGGACATGCAATTTGGAAAGGAAGGACTTATAAACCAGCATACATTGCAATGATAGGAGAAGATTGCCAATTAACAAAATATATATACAATCTTTAAAACAAGAAGAGCAGAGTTGCACAAAATGGGCTTGACACAACAAACAGTACCCCTGGATTACAATTTGCACAATGTCAAACCAGGAGACAAAGTATACATAAAAAAATTTCAATACAAAATAGTCTACAGACATAAAATGGACTGGACCACATGAAGTATTGCTTACTACCTCAACAGCTATAAAAATTGCAGGGAAAGACTCATGGTCCCACATAAAAGCAGAAAAATTCAATACCACTGTCACAGACATAGAAGAAAAAGAGAGTTACACAAAAGACAGTGCTGAGAAATGAAAACGAAAATTGATTAACATCAAAAAGTACACCACAAAAAAATAGTACCACATAATGTTCAACATGTTCAACATGCTCGACAATGAGATCCCAGCAGTCAACTCATAACAATTTCCAGATAGGGAATAACAGTCAAGCATGCCACGGCAACAGGAAGAAGACAACTTTCCAGCCCAGGGGAAAAGATTTTAAAACATCCCAGAGGAAAATTATCAAGAAAAGCTGCTAGAAAGAAGAAACAAAGAGAAAAAGCTGAAATGGACAACTAAGACTTTGAACTTTGTAAACTTGTTTACACAAGAAGAGGACAGATAGAAAATGAGACTTATATGTAAGACTGAGTGTGGTGAAAGCATAAAACAAAATTAATTTTACATAATAGAGAAAAAGCATGCAACATTACATAACTTGGAAGAAAGAAGAGAACCATCAGTCAACATGAGAAGTGGAAATCTGAAGAAACTTGATAACTATCCATTCAATACAATACTATTAGACACAAAACACAAAATCACAAATTGACATATATTGGGAAACCTTGTGCAAATAAATGATTATCTGAAATTGCATTTATGCAAAATGTAAATATGTATATAGTTAGTTCCATAAGGTCTTAGGCAAATAGAAAGATCAATAGATATTTCTATTTGACTAACATCAGGATGCGGGAACAATGTATATTATTGTATTACATGTAAATAATCTCTGTAAATAATGTGCACACAGTAATTAGGTTAGTAACAGTGATAGGGTCTGTAAATATGTAACATAGCATGCATATATGTTATACATAAGATTAGGTTATAGATTAGGGACTTAGAGAATAGTTATAATAAGTAGGGAATAGATTAGGAATAAGTTAAGTTAAACATAGCATACACAGTTATACTTAGGAACAGACTTAACCTGCATTTGCAGATAATCAAATTTTAATTGTTTATTTTAAGGCTGATGCTGAAATTGTGTTTAATGGAAATATATATATAGATAAAATAGTTTGCAAATAATTATCGATAAATAAAATAGAAAAAATATTTCTGTTAGTTTAACTTAGCAAGAGTAAGTAGTATTAGCATTAAGATTCAAATTTCTTTGTAATGGTTTTGTTCAAACATTTATTATACTGAATTTCTTGTAAAATCCCCAAACTACCCTTACCCCAAACTTTCCTGCAAATAATTTCTTAGAGTAGATAAGGTTATTTAGAATAATGATAGAATAATTAAGGGAAGTTTATTATTTTGGGGGAAGTAGTTAGAAAGTAGATTTAATAGTTTGGCAAGTATAATAAATATAAGTGACTTTGGAAAGGACACAACAAAAAAAGGGGGATGATTGTGGAAAAGAAAACTGAGTCAAGCTTTGGATTTTATGCCACTGAGGTGGAGGAGACAGCAGTTGAAATGTTGAAGTGAAATTGATGAACAGCAATGACAGTTGGTGGGGGGAGGGTCAACTTGGAGAGTGACAGTTGCTCTCAAGGGTTACTCTTTCCTGGTCCTCAGACTGAAAGGAGTGCTCTCTCCCTGTCTCTGGATAGAAATACTTCTATTCCTGGATTGTTCCCAACTGTATGTTCTACCTGCATTCCTGTGGATTGTGTCATTAAACAAAGGGATTTAAGGGGAGCGGTTTGAACTTAAGGCCTGGATTTATGTGTGCTAACCTGGATAGACAGGACCAACCAGCTCTGAAAGTCAGAATCTTTTCTTTCTCTTGCTGTCTACTGCTAAGACTTTGAACTTAAGAAAGCTAGCACAGATATAGCATAGACAGGAATAAAGAAACCCTCCACCAGCCTGTGAGGACTGGCCTCAGCTCAAAAGCTGAGAGAGACTCGAACCCAATCTGGGACAAAGTATAGGGCATTCCCTATTCCCTCTACCCTGATACGTTCCCAATACAAACTTGTTATTAAATTCATATTGAGCTAAATAATCCCACAGTCAGATAAGAGGAGAACTATCATTTCAGGGGGACATAGAGGGAGCAGAACCTAAGGACAACCATTCAACCATAAACGGTTCTTATTGGACCCTTGCTGGGTGACCTTGGTTCAAGGGGAGGCTTGTCCCTCAGGAGGGTCCATGCCTACCTGCCCTGGGGTATCTTCATCATCAATCAATAGAGAAGACATCCCCTCAGGATATCAGAGTTGACCCATTTCTCAGGAACCCCATTTTCAAAGACAGCCTCTCAGCAGGTGGTATCTCTCTTCTTTTACCTCACCAGCATCAATATTCCCTCTGTCCTTTCAACTCCTCCATTTACTGTTACAAAACCTTCCTTATCTCCTGTACCTCTTCAATCCTCAGCAATTCCTTTAACTCTTACACTCTGTACTTCTGGTTCATATATCACTGAAGCCCAGCTTGCTGAATCTTAAACATAACTTTGCTAGCGTGTTAATTGCATCCAGTTTTCCAGTGATTTGAACATTCCTTGACATTCCCCTTCTTTAGGATTGGAACATGAATTGATCTTTTCCAATGTAGTCATCATTATTGAGTTTTCCAAATTTGCTGACATATTGAGTGTAGCACTTTAACAACATCATCTTTTAGGATTCATCTCATTCAGCTGGAAAATCTCCACTAGCCTTAATTTCTAGCAATGCTTCCTAAGGCCCACTTGACTTCATTCTCTAGGATGTCTGGCTCTAGATCAATAACCACACTTTATAAGTGAAGTTGAGATTTTTCTTTAGTCATCTCAAAAAAGGCTTTTACAAAGGGATATTTACTGAGAAGGTATAGCAAGGATTTAAGTCCAATATCTTAAACAAGTAATATCTTATTTCCTCTATGCCTATAATTCTCCCAGAAATACTTCCTATCTACAGCATTCTTTCCTTTGCAGGTATCTCCATCAAACTCACTTCTGAGTATGGTGGCATTGCTTATGGATAAGTGTCCCTCTTGCTTATAAAGCAGTGTCTCATCCTCTATATCCATTAACTACTAAAAATGGATCAAGCATGTTACTCCTCAGGGCTAAACTCACCTATCACAGTTACTAACTCTGATTCATTAAGTGGTGGAAGTAGGGAAAAGAGTTTTATGGAATTTCCAACCTTTCAAAAATCATAAGACCATATCCTGGTACATTCTGTCTCCAATACTCATTGATCTAAGCAGGAAAGGATAAACACAACAAAGAAAGAATAAACAGAAATAGCTATATTCAAAGATATGTAGTAGCTAGATGGAGAGCTAAGGCAGTTGGTACCACATCATGGCTACTTCTTTAGTTGTTACCACTTTTCCTATTTGAGTATGATAAAAGGACATCACCAGAGAGGAGAGAACATATTTGTTCATTTTAGTATTTTAAGCATACACTGAATTCCTGCTCAACAGCCAATTCAAGGACTTTTCATCACTAAGTATTAAACCAAGAGGAAACAAATGATACTTGTACATATTCTGAAGAAAAAAAAGAAAAGGTCTCACTATCTATCATTTCCAGAAACAGGTTCAATAAGATTTCATATAGATGTTGTTCATATATTAAGGATGAACTCTCATTGGCCAGTTTCCTCATCACAAAAGTAACTACTGTTTTCTAATTATTTCAGTTACAATCATTTACCTTTTGGTTATTGTGGACAGGAATTAATTTTGAATTTGAGGGGAGGATGGAGAAAATGGATCCTAAAATCAGGTTTTATGAACCTATTCCCACTCACCCTCTGAAATCATTAACTGGATTCCTTTAATGATCTCCTTACCCTACAAAAACAGTCTTGAATTTTGGGGATCACAAGCCTTAATATATACAATTGGGAAATCATTTATTTCTATAGGAAAATTATCTTATCCCAATATTCCATCATTGGGTTTGAAGATACATAGTGATACTGTAACTTATTATAAGCACTTATTAAATTAGTAAACTACTTTAATATTTCTGCAGCTATAATGACTTCATTGTTTTTATTTCATTCTTAACAAAATAAGTATCCATTTATAATAATCTAAAAATAATTCAATAAATTGATATCCAAAGATTAAATATTAATCCCAATATCAATATCCCAAATCCATTAGTCAAATGCTAATAATCCAAAATTGGTTATCTATTTCCAATATCTAATAATCAATTACTCTAGCAATGCATGTGAGCAAGTGAAGAGTTATTTGAGTTTCCCAGGCACACACCTAGGATCTCTAAAGGCATGTTTGATGTTAAAAATGCTAGAAGAACCAAAATAATGGTAATTTGTTTCAAACTTCAGCTTACATACAGCTGCTTATTTCCTTCCATTTTCCCCCTTATTCTTTGTTTACAACTGCAGTATAGTCACTATAGATATCCTTCCTTGTTGGGGGAGAATATGTAAATGAAAATTTATCATTAACACTTAAGTTTTAGGAAGTTCAACAAAGCAGTACAAGTATTCCATGAACCATAGAAAAACCATATGATTCCAAATAGAAACAAATTATATTACAATAGAAGTAAGTCAAGATCTTAAATCTCTTTTAATGTCTCAGAAAAGTTAGTTAACCTTTTTCTATTTCCTGTGAAAACATGGACACCTCTAGGTAGGTCAGGGATATAAATAAATTGCTACTTGCTAATAAGGGCAATTATATCATTGTCCTTTAAAGCTTATTCTAATATGACCAAATATATATTTAACAATGAATATAAGTGAATTTTGTATCTATTTTTAGAGATAACATGGGGTATTAAGCATACCATATTCAAGATAGAATCATAATTTACTACTTGAGGTTTTAAAAATGTTTATTATAGAACTAAGAAGTTTCATTACATAGATCTACTTCTTTGCAAAGTAGATCAAAAATGTTCCTGAAACGATATTCTTGTGTTAAAATAATAGTTTGAAGCTCACATTTTGATAACCATCAAATGCTATTAAGGTTCAACACATTTTCCATGTCACAATTTACTCCACAAATTTCATAACCTAAATGATCTAAGCAACAAATATAATCTAGTGGACATGTAATTGAGCTTTTGTCTCAAATATTTCTGAAGAGTTGGGTCTGTTATGGTTAAACAGAACTTAGTAATGTAAATAAACTAGAATAAAAATTTACTGTCTGAACTTTATTGTATAGTGAAAGATTTTATGGCTGGAGAAGGAAATGGCAAACCAAAATATCTCTGCCAAGCAAACTCCAATGGGGTCACAAAAAGTTGAACATAACTAAAAATGAATGAACAATAACAATGATTTGGTGGACCACCTCAAATGCAATAGCTTCTCACAGTTGTCCACAATCTTGCCAAGTTTCAAAATACATTAACAAATAACATTAATTTATAAAATCACTTTTATAAATTATGGGTTGTAATATTGATACTTTGAATAGGATATAGACCTGTGATAACTATAATAATATAGCATTAATCTGAAATTTTAACCTTTAAGCTAATTATTATGTTCTATGATCCAAGATAAAATTTCCCAAAAGCTTTCTTTTTTTTCACAAATTCTTATCTTATTAGGGAAAAAAACTGTTTCAACATGAAACAAACTATTCCAAAGATGAAACGTATTTCAGTTACATAACAAAAATATTAATTAAAATAAACCCACATGTATCTTCAATATTTCTGTATATTACCAACAAAGACCAACAGCAAGAGATAGAAAGATAAATAACATTTAAAAAGAACTTTGGATAATACAAAATACTTGGGAGTCTATTTGCCAAAACAAACACAGGAATTATATTGAACACAATTACAAAACACTACACACAAACAAAGTCAGATCTAAATACTCAGAAAAACATTAATTGCTAATGGGTAGGGTGAGCTAATATAATAAAAATGATAATTCTACATAAACTAATTTACTTATTAAATGTCATACCAATAATCAAAACTAACAAAAACTATCAAAAAACTATTTTATAGAAATTGAAAAAATAATGACAAAATTCATCTGGAAAAACAAAAGATCAAGAATATCAAGGAAATCAATGAAAAAATATGAAGAATAGTAGTATGTCTGTGTCAGATCTCAAACTATAATATAAAACAGTAATCATCAAAAATATCTGATGCTGGCAAAGAAATAGAATGGTGGATCAATGTAATAAATGAGGGCTAAATGACCTTACCAATCCAGTGTCTGACAAATCCAAAGATATCAGCTTTTGGCTAAGAACTCAGTATCTACAAAAATTGCTGAAGAAATAGGAAAACAGTATGCCAGAAACTAGGTATGGACAAAGTTCTTATACTCTATACCAAGTTAAGGTCAAATTGGGTATATGATTTTGATATAAAGAGTGATACTAAATATAAATAAGGGGAACATAGAATAGTCAGATATGTGAAGAAGGGAAGAATGTATGACCAAACAAGAGATAGAGATACATGATGTAAAATAAATAATTCAAACTATATTAAATGTAAAATGTTTTGTACAAACAAAACCAATGTAATCACAATTAGAAAGGAAAAAACAAACTGGGAGAAAATTTTGCTAACAAATTTATCGGATAAAATTCTTTTTTAAAATTTAAGTTGATTTATTTAGTCAATTTAGAACACTATTCCTTGGTTACAAGAATTATATTATTTCCCTCCGTCTCTGCCACTCACCCTTCCCGCAACCGGCCAGCGCAATTTCATTGGGTATTACATGTATCCTTGATCAAAACCTATTTCCATGTTGTTGGTGTTTGCATTAGGATGTTCATTTAGAGTCTACATCCCCAACCATATCCTCTCAACCCATGTATTGAAGCAATTGTTTTTCTTCTGTGTTTCTACTCCCAAAGTTTTTCCTCTGAATGTGGATAGTGTTTTTTCTCATAGATCACTCCAAGTTGTTCAGATCACTGAGTTGCCACTAATGGAGAAGTCCTTTACATTCAATTGTACCACAGTGTATCTCTCTCTATGTACAATGTTCTCCTGGTTCTGCTCCTTTCACTCTGCATCAATTCCTGGAGGTCATTCCAGTTCCCATGGAATTCCTCCACCTTATTGTTCCTTTGAGCACAATAGTATTCCATCACCTACATATGCCACAATTTGTTCAGCCATTCCCCAATTGAAGGGCATCCCCTCATTTTCCAATTTTTTTTGCCACCACAGAGTGCAGCAGTGTTGTGGCTGGATCAAAGGGTAGGCAGTCTTTTAGCGCCCTTTGGGCATAGTTCCAAATTGTCATCCAGAATGGTTGGATTAATTCACAACTCCACCAGAATGCATTAATGTCCCGACTTTGCTACATCCCCTTCAGCATTCATTACTTTCTCTTGCTGTCATATTAGCCAATCTGCTGGTGTGAGGTGATACCTCAGAGTTGTTTTGATTTGCATTTCTCTGGTTATAAGAGATTTAGAACACTTTTTTATTTGCTTATTAATAATTCTGTTTTCTTTAACTGAAAATTGCCTATTCATGTCCCTTGCCCATTTATCAGTTGGAGAATGGCTTGATTTTTTGTACAATTGATTCAGCTCTTTAAATTTGAGTAATTAGACCTTTATCAGAGGTTTTTGTTATGAAGATTGTTTCCCAATTGGTTATTTCCCTTCTAATTTTGGTTGCATTGGTTTTGTTTGCACAAAAACTTTTAATTTGATATAATCAAAATTACTGATTTTACATTTTGTGATTTTTTTTCTAGCTCTTACTTGGTTTTAAAGTCTTTCCTTTCCCAAAGATCTAACATGTGTACTATTCTGTGTTCACCTAATTTGCTTATGCTTTCCTTCTTTATATTCATGTCATTCACCCATTCTGAATTTATCTTGGTGTAGGGTGTGAGATGTTGATCCAAACCTAATCTCTCCCATACTGTTTTCCAATTTTCCCAGCAGCTTTTATCAAATAGTGGATTTTGGTCCCAAAAGCAGGGGTCTTTGGGTTTGTCATAGACTGTCTTGCTGAGGTCACTTACCCTACGTCTATTCCACTGGTCCTCCTCTCTGTCTCTTAGCAAGTACCAAATTGTTTTGATGACCACTGCTTTGTAGTATACTTTGAGATCGGGGAGTTCAAGGCCTCCTTCCTTCACATTTTTTTTTCGCGATTTCCCTGGATATTCTTGATCTTTTGTTCTTCCAAATGAATTTGTTATGGTTTTTCCTAATTCAGTAAAAACATTTTTTGGTAGTTCAATGCATATGGCATTGAATAAGTAAATTAATTTGGGTAGGATTGTCATGTTTATTATGTTAGTCCTGCCCATGAACAATTAGTGTTTTTCCAATTATTTAGATCTAGTTTTAATTGCATGGAGAGCATTTTGTAGTTGTGTTCATATAGTTCCTGTGTTTGTCTCGACAGATAGATTCCTAAGTATTTTATATTGTCTAGGGTGATTTTAAATTGATTTTCTATTTCTAATTCTTGCTGCTGAGATGTGTTGGAGGTATATAGAAATGCTGATTACTTATGTGGGTTTATTTTGTATTCTGCAACTTTGCTAAAGTTGTTGATTATTTCCACTAGCTTTTTGTTTGATTCTCTAGGACTCTTTCAGTAGACCATCCTATCATCTGCAAAAAGTGATAGCTTGGTCTCCTCATTACCTGTTTTAATACCTTCAATTTCTTCTTCTTCTCTAATTGCTACTGCTAGTGTTTCTAGTACAATGTTGAATAATAGAGGTGATAATGGGCAACCTTGTTTCACTCCTGAACTTATTGGGAAGGCTTTGAGTTTTTTCCCATTGCAGATGATGTTTGCTGATGGTTTTAGATAGATACTGTTTATTATTTTTAGGAAAGTTCCTTCTATTCCTATGCTTTCTAATGTTTTCAATAGGAATGGGTGTTGTATTTTGTCAAAGGCTTTTTCCGCATCTATTGAGATAATCATGTGATTTTTGTCGGTTTGCTTGTTAAGATGGTCAGTTATGTGGATGGTTTTCCTAATATTGAACCATCCTTGCATTCCTGGTATGAATCCTACCTGGTCATAGAGAATAACCCTTGTGATGACTTATTGGAGACTTTTTGCTAGTATTCTATTTAAGATTTTTGCATCTATGTTCATTAAGGAGATTGATTTATAGTTTTCTTTCTATGTTTTTGACCTGCCTGGCTTTGGGATCAGTACCATATTTATGTCGTAAAATGAATTTGGTAGAACTCCTTCTTTGCTTGTTCTGTCAAATAGTTTATATAATATTGGGTTTAGTTGTTCTTTGAATGTTTGAGAGAATTCATTTATGAATCCATCTGGTCCTAGGGATTTTTTCTTAGGAAGTTCTTTGATGGCTTGTTCAATTTCTTTTTCTGATATGGAGTTGTTTAGGTAATCTATTTCTTACTCTGTTAGTCTAGGCAATTTATATTTTTATAAGTATTCATCCATGTTACCTAGATTGCCATATTTGTTGCCATATAATTGGGCATAATAGTTTTTAATGTTTTCCTTAATTTCCTCTTCATTAGAGGTGAGGGCTCCCTTTTCATCTTGGATATTGTCAATTTGGTTTTCTTCTTTCCTTTTTCTAATTAGATTGACCAGTACTTTGTCTATTTTATTTGTTTTTTTCAAAATACCAGTTTCTAGTCTTACTTATTAAATCAACAGTTCTTTGACTTTAAATTTTATTAATTTCTCCTTTGATTTTTAGGATCTCTAATTTAGTCTTCATCTGAGGATTTTTAATTTGTTCACTTTGTAGTTTTTTTATTTGCATGCCCAATTCATTGAACTCTGCCCTCTCCAGTTTGTTAATATATGAACTCAAGGTTATAAATTTCCCGAAGTACTGCTTTGGCTGCATCCCATAGGTTTAGAAAGGATGTCTCATCATTGGCATTTTCTTCAATGAAATTATTAGTTGTTTCTATGATTTGTTCTTTAAATAATTGATTTTGGGGAATCATATTGTTCAATTTCCAATTATTTTTTTATTTGCCTCTCCATGTACCCTAACTAATCATTATTTTCATTCCATTGTGATCTGAGAAGGTTACATTTATTATTTCTACTCTTTTGCACTTGTTTGTAATGTTTTTATGCCCTAATACATGGTTAATTTTTGTGAATGTACCATGTGTTCCTGAAAAGAAGGTGTATTCCTTTTTGTCCCTATTTATTTTTCTCCACATATCTACTAAGTCTAATTTTTCTAAGATTTCATTCACTTCTCTTACCTCTTTCTTATTTATTTTTTGGTTTGATTTATCTAGTTCTGATAGAGGAAGGTTCAGGTCTCCCACTAGTATAGTTTTTCTGTGTATTTCATCCGTGACCTCCACTAGTTTCTCCTTTAGAAATTTGAATGCTATGCCATTTGGTGCATACACATTGAGTACTGATTTCCTCATTGTCTATACTGCCTTTTATCAGGAAATAATTACCTTCCCTATCTCTTAACTAGATCTATTTTTACTTTGGCTTCATCAGATATCATGATTGTGACTCCTGCCTTCTTTTTATTAGTTGATGCCAAGTAGATTTGGCTTCATCCTCTTACTTTGACCCTATGCATATCTACTTTCCTCATGTGTGTTTCTTGTAGACAGCATATGGTAGGGTTTTGGATTCTAATCCACTCTGCTATTTACTTTCATTTTATGCGTGAGTGCATTCCATTCACATTCAGAGTTATGATTACCAGCTGTGTGTTTCCCAGCATTTTGATTTCTACTCATAGTCCTGCCTTTTCTTCTTTCACTATTTCCTTCTACTCCCATGTTTTGTTTTTTAATCAATTCCCCTAATTCCCAATCTTATTTTACTTCATTTTCTATCCCCCTCCCTTATTATTCCCCCATTATTTTCCTTATAGTCCTTTTAAACTATCCCCCACCCTCTTCTTCCCTTGTACTGCTTCCCACCCCACCAGTTCTTTTGTTACACTTCTAATTCCGTATAGGATGCAAATCAATTTTCTGCCCCAATGGATTGAATTGTTCTTCCCTCTTTGGGTCAATTTCAATGCATGTAAGAACTGAGTATTTCCTATCTCTAACCTCTTTACCCTTCCAGTGTATTGATGTTTTCCCTCCTCCCACTATGTGCTTCTTTGTGACATATAAATTACTCCCTTCATTTTCTTTTCCCATTTCTTTTAGTATTAACCTCTTTTTTTAGTTCTAATTGTGTGTGTATATATATACATATATATATATATATGTATTTGTGCATACATATATCTATATACATATTTATGTCTTGTGGAAAGGAAACAAGACTGACAGTTGGTGAGGGAAGGGGCAACTGGGAGTGGCAGTTGGGTCTTGTGACTAGCACTTCCTTCCTGCGGGGTTTGGACTTCCTTCCTGGTGTTGGAGGAGGAGAGAGGTGCTTCTTCAACCCAGTCTGGTGTGGTGTACTTCTACTTTGTTCAACCCAAAGACACAGGCTTCTGAAAGTTAGAACTGTTCTTGTTTGCTTTCTGTCTACTGCTAAAATTCTAAATTAGACAAAGCAGGACTGATATAGAGTAGATGGGAGTGGGAGAATCCTCTGCCAGCCTCAGGGCCTGGCCTCAACTCTGAAGCTGAAGAAAAAACTCCAATCCCAACTGGTTATTAAACTTTATATTATTTGAATTCGCAGTCAGATAAGTGGACTATCTTTTCTGGTCATAGAGGTAGCTGAACTTCAGTTCCCATTCCAGTACAAACAGACCTTATTGGACCCCTGCTGCTTTTTCTCGGCAGGGGGCATCTCTCTCCTTTGCCTCACTGAGCAATATTCCCTCTCTCCCTTCAACTACTCCATACCCCCATACAAACCTCCCATTACCCCCTGTTTTTCATGTCCTCCCCATTTCCTTTCCCAATAAATATTACAGTCTTGCCATTTCATCCTATACAGTTTGTCACTGTTTCCTCTAAGTGTAATTCTTCTAGCTGCTCAGGTGATAATAACAATTTTTAAGAGTTAGCAATAACCTCTTTTCTTATAGGGATACATATCATTTTAAGTTATTGGGTCTCTTAAAAAAAGTTGGGGCGTTTTTTGTTTGTTTTTTTTTCTGCTCTTTTTTAATTACCTTTTGTTGATTCTCTTGAATTCTGTGCTTGCTCATCAAATTTTCTGTTCAGGTTTGGTCTTTTCTTTACAAATGCTTGGAATTCTTCTATTTTGTTAAATTACCATACTTTCCCCTGTAAGAATATAGGCAGTTTTGCTGGGTAGTTGATTCTTGGTTGTAGACCTAGCTCCCTTGCTTTCCGGAATATCATATTCCATGCTTTTTGGTCCTTCAGTGTGGATACAGCCAGATCCTGTGTTATCCTCACTGTGGTTCCATGGTATCTGAATGACTTCTTCTTGGCAGCTTGTACTATCTTTTCTTTGGTCTGATAGTTCTTGAATTTGGCTATAACATTCCTGGGTGTTGTCAGTTGGGGATTAAGTACAGGAGATGATCTGTGGATTCTTTCAATCTCCAATTTTCCCTCTTGTTCTAGAATATCGGGGCAGTTTTCTGAGATAATTTCCTGTAGTATGATATCTAGGCTTTTCCTTTTGTCATGGACTTCTGGTAGAACAATGATTCTTAAGTTTTCTCTCCTGGAACGATTTTCTAAATCTTCTGTTTTGTGAATGAGATGCTTCATATTTTCCTCCATTTTTCCATTCTTTTGATTTTGTTTTATAGTATCCTGCTGCCTTGTGAAGTCACTTGCTTCTAATTGTTGTATTCTGGTTCTTAAAGACTGGATTTCATCCTTGGCTTTTTGGTCATCCTTCTCCTTCTGGTCTGATTTTCTTTGGAGGTCATCTTTCATCCTCTTGACTTCATCTTTCATCTCCTTTGTCTCATTTTCAAGCTGGTTGATTTTGGCTTTCAAGACACTATTTTCTCATTTTAGTTCAAGTGCCTCTGTTTCCAGATGACTTATCTTAGTTTTTAAATTCTTTCCCCAATCATCTTCATCCTCTCTTAATTGTGTTTTGAATTGCATTTTGAGTTCTTCCAAAGCCTGTGTCCAATTTGCTGGGTTTTCTGTTTTATTGCTTGGTGTTCCCTCTTCCTCTGTTCCATTTGCTCTTTGTTTATTGCCTGTAAAGAAGCTGACAATTGCAATTTCTTTTTTCTTTTTCTGTTGTTTGCTCGTATTTACCCCTTCTTTACTCCCTGAAATTGTCTGTGATCTTGCTCCTCTCGTTTTTTTTGTTTGTTTGTTTGTTTTGGTCTTTTCTGACAGTCTTCCCTCTTGGAGTTTTGTCAGCAAGTTTCTCGGTGCAGTCTGTGTGGGAGGGGTATTGGAGCTTGAGCTTCCCTGCCCTCTGAAGACTGTTGATGGGATTAAGTCCAGCTGGGTTGGGCTTGATGTGCCCTGAGGCCAAAACCTCCTGGAAAGGGGGAGCAATATGGAGGGTCTCCACTGCTGCAATTAGGCTGCCCATTCTGTGCTCCTTCTCTAACTCCTTCCCCACCACCCGTGTTCAATGCTCTGCGCCTGGCACAGCTTTGCCCACAAGATACTCCCTCCAGACCAGCACCTTTGCCTGCCCAGGGTTCTAGCTGTCGCTGGAGGCTTAGCACTCTGGGACGGGGGTCCTGGGACCTTCCTTCTCCCTTCCCCTTAAACCTGTGTGTTCTTGAATTCTGGCTTTTGGGGGTGTACCTTTTAAATTGAGGCCAGCAGGAGGGTTCCTTGGCTCTGTCTTGTTGTGAGGCTTGATTTTCAGGCCCCTAAGAGCATTTAGTTTGTAATTGGTAAGGAAAGGTTTTCAGAAGTCTGAACTTTTGCTGCCTCTATGCCATCATCTTGAGTCTATCGCCTGATAAAATTCTTATTTCTCCAATATATACTGAAAACAAAGTCAAATTTATAAGAATATAAGCCATCCCCTAATTGACAAAAGATATGAATAAGCAGTTTCCAGATGAAGAAATCAAATCTAACAATAATCACATAAAAAGCTTCTAAATAATTCTTTTTTATATTCACTAAAGTCTGTATATTTAATTAATTGATTTAGAATATTTTTCCATGGTTACATGATTCATGTTCTTTCCCTCCCCTATTAAATCACTCTTGATTAGAGAAATAAAAATGAAAACAACTATGAAGTACCACCTCACACCTATCAGATTGGCCAATATGACAGTAAAGGAAGGTGATAAATATTGAAGGGGATGTGGCAAAATTGAGACACTAATGCATTGTTGGTGTTGTTATGAACTGATTCAATCATTCTGGAGGGCAATTTGGGTAATTATTCCCAAAGAGCTATAAAGCAACGCATACCCTTTGATCCAGTAATATCACTACTAGGTCTATATCCCAAAGAGATCATAAAAAGGGGGAAAGACCTACTTGTACAAAAATATTTATAGCAGCTCTTTTGTGGTGGCAAAGAATTAGAAGCTGAGGGAATGTCCATCAATTGAAGAATGGCTAAACAAATTGTGTATATGACGGTGATGGAATACTATTGTGCTATAGGAAATGATGAACAAGATGATTTCATAAACAGCTGGAAAGATCTACCTGAACTGATGCAAAGTGAAATAAGCAGAACTAGGAGAACACTGTACATAGCAATAGCAATATTGTGGAATGATCAACTGTGAGAGACTTAACAACTCTTAGCAGTACAATGATTTAAGACAATCCTGAAGGACTCATGGCAAAGAATGCTATTCACCTCCAAAGAAAGAACTGTTGGAGTCAGAATGCTAATCAAAGCATATAATTTTTCACTTTAACTTATTTGGGTTTTGATTTTTGGGGTTTGATTTCATATGAGTTTTAACTTACAAAAATTAGTAATATGGAAATATGTTTTGTATGATAATATATTTGTATAACCTGGATCAAATTATTTACCAGCACTGAAAAGTCATAGGGAAGGGAAGAAGGAAACAATCTGGGTCATATGACTTCAGAAAACTTATGTGGAAAATTGTTATTTTATATAATTGGTAAAATAAAATATCTTTACCAAAAAAGTTATTTAAAACAAAAAACACAGTGATCCACAACTTAGAAAGGAATAAAAATATAAAAGACACTCATTCTTCCTCTGACCCAGATCACTAGGATGATTACAAACTTACAAGACTTAAATGTCTTTAACATGCCAAGGATGATACTCCTTAGTAACCCCACTAAGAAATTCAATGTATAAAATAACTAAGTACTGTAAAACTGATTATAACTACTTAATTGTGGGTCCTATTTTCCCTCTCTCACAGAAAGTTTATGTTCATATGTAATATATTTTGGAACAAGAGAGAAGTTTTCCCTGTTTATTCCCCTTCTTCACTCAAAGTGACTAGCTCAACACAAAGTAAGTTTACGTAACTGCTCAAGATTGATTTTTCTTTATTCTGAAAACTTTTGCTCTTTCCAAAAATAATTGAACTGATTATATCACACATAAGGTAATTTTTTAAAAAAATAAAAGAAAAACCCCTTAAATTCCATTTTAAATCAATATTGTATATTGGTTCCAAGGCAGAGGAGTGGTAATGGATAGGCAATGAGAATTAAGTGATTTGCCCTGGGTCATACAACTAAAAAGTATCTCGGGCCATATGTGAACCCAAGACTTCCTATCTCTAGACTTGGCTCTCAATCTACTGAGACACCTAGCAGCCCTCACCTAAACTATTTTTAAATACACCAATATGGAAGTTTGTTTGTTTGTTTGTTTTCTCTTGCAAATAACTGCTTTCCTTGGATTTAACTACCTTTAGAGTCACTCTGTGTCTGTCTGTCTCTCACACATACATTCACATATACATATATATACATGCATACATCATATGGGGAAAGCAGCCATCTTAACTCTCAATTGCAGTTTTAGTTTACTCTGAGGTTTTTATGACTTGCCCAAGAATTTAGTTTTATAAATTTTCACTAATATGTGTAATATCCCTAGATAACAATCTATATATAACATCACTAATACATATAACATCCCTAGGAAGAGTGGAAATACATGAGTACAACAGGGAATACAAAGGGCCAGAGATATTTACCACCTACATTCTTGAAGTCCTTTCTTTCCTGGGATATCATCACAATTTTGTTTTCTAAGTTTAGTGTCTCCACTGGATATTTAGCTAGTCACCCTTAGATAGCTCTTCCCTGTAAGCTGACTCTCAATTACCAGGAAGAACGTAATGAGTGCTGAAGTTAGCCTAAACATGCTCCAGAGAGCCAATTGTTAAATTTCCAGCATGAACATTTATGCCTTGGAAACTGGTAAATATTACAAATCAGGACTTGGTTTATTATTTTGTTTAATGTCTAGAATTAATAATGTAATAAAGAAAATGTTAGAAATGAAGATTAACCTTGAGTGTGTCATATGTCCCTTTATCCCCCTTCAAGAACATGTAGTTCAATATTCACAAAGAAAAAAATGGAGGGATTTTTCTTGGGTCCATATTTGACTCCCATCTCTGTTTCTTTTCTTTCCAACTACTCCTTTCCTTAAGGTTCTATAGGAAATTACTCTCTCCAACTCCAAATACTGTTTCTATTTTGTGTGCATCTGTAGCATTACTATGTATGTACATATATCCTCATTAGAATGCAAATTCCTTGAGGACAGAGACTATTTCATTTTTATCTTCATTTCCCCAGTATTTCCAATAGTACCTAATAGATAATAAATACTGGTTGGTCACTTAACTCATTCATTCAATAAGCACAAAGTGTTTTATTGCTGAGCAGTATTAGGAGGAAAGAAGGAAGGAAGGAAGGAAGGAAGGAAGGAAGGAAGGAAGGAAGGAAGGAAGGAAGGAAGGAAGGAAGGAAGGAAGGAAGGAAGGAAGGAAGGAAGGAAGGGAGGAAGGGAGGAAGGAAGGAAGGAAGGGAGGAAGGAAGGAAGGAAGGAAGGAATGGAGGGAGGGAAGAAGGAGGGAGGAACAGAAGAATCTACTTCCCCAAGGAGCTTATAACAAAGACATATACATGTAAGTATATAGCTAATATAGAGGCACCACTTGGCTGAGATTCATAGGGGTGGTGATCTGCATTATTCCCTCTCTATACTCTGTCATTTTTATTTATTCCATTTAGAGAGCCATACAGCAGTTTCTCTGAGGGTCTGGAGTCCATTCTGTCCAGGTGTGATGATTTTGGACAAATAATGGAGTAAGAAGCTCTACATACTCAGTCCTACATGCATAGGCATGGTATAGTGTTCTCCCATGGCATGGAAGTCCATTTATTTTATATGTTCCGTGAGTACATGCTTTTCTGGCACACAATCAATTATATATATATATATATATATATATATATATATATATATATTTCCATAGAACTTAACAACAGATATGTAGCCTAAGGGGATAGTCAATGAAACATTGTTGCTATAGATGAATGACATAAACAGGGTGATCTAGAGGTTAGTTTTCCCTGACCTAGGAGTTGATCAGTGAGGATCATTGTTACTTTTGGTTAGCTTTCACAATCAATCACAATTATTTAGGAGATGGGTAACAAAACATTTCATAGCTAGGTACAAGGTTAGAGGGCAATTTAATGACAAACCAGATTTGGGGTTTTCCTTAATTTACAAGTCACATTTTTCTTATGTTTCACTCCAGTACTTGGAGATGTTGCTCTGGCAACAAACCAGCAAAGTGTGTCCTGTCGACCTGGGCTTGAAGGTGATTGATGTTCTTGGCTTGCCTGGCTTGTAATGAGAGTGAATGTAACTCTGTGGGAAGGGAAAAGCGGGGAGTAATGGGTAATGATCTTTAGATTTTAATTCTGTGAATGAAATCTTTTAGGGTAATAATCTGAGAGAATTAAGGTGGGATATATATGTGTTAACCCTATAAGTATTTATTCTCATATTATTTCTCCTGTATTGGGGAGAAAAACAATAATCATAACAATTCTATTAGAGAGAGAAGTCATACAGAGGGGTGTTCTGTGGGTGCCTTATTTTCCCAGAAAGTTGCTTTGCAACTCTGGAACTCATGCATGACCATGTTAGATAGTGTGGGCTTAATGGCTTCCCACAATCCCAGGTTTATTAACTGGGAGAGACTACCTTTAATTAGAAAAAGTGGACTTCCCTAATCCGACACTCATTGGATTACTTACAGATTCCAACTCTCACATTCTAAGAATGATACTAATTACTGTAACAATTGAGGCTTATGTCTAGGCCTCCCCAAAGGAAAAAGAAAAAGAGATGCTCAATATATACTATGAATCAGGGATAAGACAAATATAGTCAATGCAAAAACTAAAAGAATCATAAATCTAAACAGTATTCAGTAGCTTAACTTAGACCCATGCTTACAATCAGCTTACAGTAGGCAGATATTTAAACTTCATCAAGACAAAACAGTTTTAAAGCTTGCAAGTTATTTTATAGTTCATTCCCGATATTAGTCTCACGGCAACCGAATCAATCTGCATTGTCTTCTTTCTGAAAGCATGAGTCTTGTACAGGTACTTCCTCTGCTGTCAGCCACTATTTCCTTGGTTGATGCCATCATTGCTGCCATGCCATCGGATATTGCCACCATCTTGCAACACTAAATGCTTCTACTGTTACTGCAGCTATAAATCCCAGACCTTTCGAAACTCACCTGATCAAGTAAAGAAATACAAAAAAGGAGCAAAGACAGCATAAGCCCCTTGGTGCTAGCTGGCAGGTAGGTGGGATTACCATGATAATAGGGTAGAAAAAGGTGATCCTCCTCCACTCTTCACTGGAGCTGAATCTTGTTGCCAGGGTAGCTATAGCCAAGAAACCCCAGACAGAAGAGGTCCTTTCTCTTAAAGGTCCCTTGAGTCATTAGTTCTTTGGCTCAGCAGCCAATTATGGGACTTCAGCGTTGAGTCATACATGGCTGGAAGCCTCAGAGTTTCCACTTGGTTCAACCAGGAACAGGCAGAGAATATCTATGCAGGCTCTATAAAAACCCTATTATAAATTTAAAAATACATACAGAGTATTTTGTGAAAACATGTACAAAATATTATTTAACAACACTATTATATATTATCTGTCCTTCTTAAAGTCCTCTCTTCTGCTGTCTCAGTGTGGTATCAAAGTAATCCTGGGGTATTAAAGGTTGAGCCAGTGTAATATAAGTTCTATAAGTTTCTAACAAGGCTTTAATTATGGTTCTAGTTATTGATATCCCCTGCTTCCAAGTGACCAGAAAATCTTATCAACACAGCCAGAGACTACCAGGAAATTGCATCAGGTGAGGCATATCTTGAGCCTTTCCTTATCTTTGGGCCAATAAAATCTTGGCTTTTGTCACCTTTTAAATCCTAACCCATGTTTTAAGGAGAAGGGAAAGGGGAACACAGATAGAAATTGGTCCTAATAGAAGGGAGCAGGGTGAAGATACCAGAGAGAGAGAGAGAGAAGAGAGAGAGAGAGAGAGGAGAGAGAGAGAGAGAGAGAGAGAGAGAGAGAGAGAGAGAGAGGAGGAGAGAGAGAGGGAGAGAGAGAGAGAGAGAGAGAGAGGAGATGAAGAGAGAGAGAGGGAGAGAGAGAGAGAGAGAGAGAGAGAGAGGAGAGAGAGAGAGAGAGAGAGGAGAGAGAGAGAGAGAGAGAGAGAGAGAGAGAGAGAGAGAGAGGAGAGAGAGAGAGAGGAGAGGGAAGAGAGGGAGAGAGAGAAGAGAGACGAGAGAGAGGAGAGAAGAGGGAGAGAGAGACGAGAGAGAGGAGAGACGAGAGAGAGAGAGAGAGAGAGAGAGAGAGAGAGAGAGAGAGAGAGAGAGAGAGAGAGAGAGAGCGAGGAGAGAGGAGAGAGAGAGAAAGGATATCTGGATCTTAAAGTCCTTCCCTAGATGTCTTCCAGGTACACAGGTGCCTCATGTTCCATGTGCCCCTAAGGTATACTCACTCTCCTCACTGACTGTATTTTGGGAAATGCACCTCAGGAATATAAAGGAAATCTTTTGTAGCAAACTGCTTTAACTGTCATCTCAGCAAATGCCTTTTCTTTAAGCTAATTGTGTCTACTACCTGACTATTAAAGATAAGCTCACTGGTGAGGGCTTACAAGCTACAATTTTAGGAGTGCTAATTCACAATCAACCCTGGGACCTGTGAAAGTAGTTATCCAGCTGGGGACCCAACCCACACATTTGTGAATGCAAGTTAGGGAAGCAGTGGAGCCTAGAGAACTTGTAAGTGCAACTAAGACATTAATGATCAAAGGATATTTAGAATAGTATAAAAATTACTATTCCATTATAATTTAGATGTCTTTCTACCATATTAACTTACTCAAAAGACTGGTTACTGTGACTAGTTACTTGTAGGGTGTTACTATTTCTTTTCTTTCTGATTCCTTCTAGGGAGTTTGTTCCAAAATGAAATCTTTCTTTCCCCTTGTATATCTGCTCATGTCAATGGTAATGCTCACGTTGAATGATTTTGTCATTTTTGATCACTTTCCTGAAAGGAAAAGGACTGTTATTTTAAATCTTTTAGATTTAACATAGCCTTTTTTAAAGCTAAGTAGAAGTGTAGACTTTCCAGAGTAATAGATGGGAGTTATTTGAAAAATGGACATTTTAATTATATTTTCCTTCTCTTTTCTTGAGTTGGGCAGGCAATTCCTGAAACTGGGTCTTTAAATATTACATTTCAAAAACACCTGCATTATTTCCCTTCTCTTATTTTGGGACAATTATTTTTCTAGAAAGAAAGTCCTAAGAAGAAATCTTTGTAGTTGGAGCAGCAAAAGGTCTCTTTGGTCTTTCTTAACGAATCTGAAATAGAAATCACTTAGCAATGTTCAAACAGCTGTATTCAATTATTGCTGAGCATTTTAACTAGCTAGTGGTCTCAATTCATGATTATTCATAGCAACTTATTAAAATAGTGAAAGGGTTCTATTGAATAGTATTTTCATAGTTACAAAAGCAGAATTGTTTCTAAACTTCTACTAACTTCTCCATCAGTATCCCAGTTGGGGGTTAGATGTGGGGGACAATCATATTTCCAAAGACAAATTACTTGTTTGTTGTTCTTTGTATGTGTTCTATTAGTCAGGCAATCAATAAATATTTTTAAGTACCTACTATGTGCCAAGCACTCTGCTAAGTGCTAAGAATACAAAGAAAGGCAAAAGACAATCCCCGCTCTTAAGGAATTCACAATATAATGGTGAAGATAACATGAAAACATCTATATACAAGATATAACACAAGATAATTTGGAAATAATCAACCAAGAAAAGGAATCAGCATTAAGAAGATATCAGGAAAGGCTGCTCATAGAAGATGTGATTTTAGCTAATTCTTGAAGGAATTCAGGGAAACCAGGAGGTGGAGATGAGAGGGGACAACCAATGAAAATGTCTGGGGTCAAGAAACTTTAGAGTGTTGTGTAAAAGATATAGCAAAGGAATTTAGGAATTGGAAAGTGAGATGTAAGAAGATTGGAAAGGTAAGAGGGAGTTTTAAAATCTAGAAGAAGGATTTCTAATTGATTCTGGAGATGATAGGAAGCCACTGAAATTTAATGAATATAAGAATTGGGGAAGGGTGTGTGAGATGGTCATATCTACACTTTCAGAAGATCAATCTGACAGCTGAGTGGAGGATGGACTTAAGGAGAAGAGAGTTGAGGCAGAGAGACCAAGTAGGTGATTTTTGCAAAAGTTCAAGTGTGAAGTGATGCAGGAACTGGTCTTCTTCCTTTCTTTTATGGAGAACCTACACAAGGCAAATGCTTACACCAGAGATCAGAAGAAGTGATGCAAGAACTCTCTCAAGGTCTCTCTGAAGAACTTTGATATCAATTTTGAGACACTGCATAGGATTGTCCTGCAGAGCATGCTCACATCAAAGAAGGCACTTGTACTTTATGAACAAAGCAGAATTGCAGCAGCTCAAAGGGGAAAATGAGATGGACAAACTTAGAGATCTCTCTATCCAAAATGTTCATATCAGCTATTTGAGCCCAACTTATAGTAAAGATTTCCAAGGTCATATTGGTCTGGTTGGACAGTAACTGATGCATTATTATTTCTCTTTGAGTATGGACAATAACCAACCAACCATACTAGCAGCTACTACATTGCATGGAATAGATGCCTAAATGTTATTGGGTCCACACAAGGGGTGGCAGCAATGGTGGAGGAGTGGCAGATGAAACAAAATGTCATATACGAAATATATTAATGTGGAAGTATGTCACTTATATGAAGGAGACAAGCTAGAGGATTTGCCCATTGTGGAGTTAAAACTACTGGATTCTGTTAGTAGAAAGAGGACTTCCTGTGAGGTGTCTATTATCTGTCCTAATTTCTCAGGCCATCCTGATTCCAATTTTAAAAGTTCAGCAATACCATATCTGAAACATTTATACATGTTCTATTTCCACCACCTTCCTATGGGTACTTCTCTTATATACTCATTACTAGATGAGTGGAGTAAAAAACCATCCCTATCCCATTTTAGCTATGGAACTGTAACTAGGTGAGAACATATCTCCATCAATCAATCAAAAGTTCTCAGACTAAATATGAACAGAGTTTCAAACAAAAATGAATTTGCACAAAATTTGTGTTTGCATCAAACTAGGAAACTTGACCATACCCCATGGATTGATTATATAATTAACCAAGTGGAGAAGCTTTTTAAAAAATTGGAATATGTGATTTTTGAATAGGAACTTTGTGGAAGTAATCTCAGATTAGTCTTTAGTCTAGGCCAGTTCTCTTCACCAGTGTAGACTCTTTGACCAGAGGAAAACTATTCAGCTTTGCAGAGTCTGGAGGATGTTGGACGTTCCGTATTCCCATAGAGAATATTCCAAGGTTATTTGGTAGCTGCATCTGTATCATTTGGACTCCAAAGCAGATTGGATTCATGGCTCTACAAGGAGCTAGACAAAAAGACTTCTATTATTATTCAGTTGTTTCATTTGTATCCAACTCTGTGATCCTATTCGGAGTTTTCTTAGCAAAGATATTGGAAGGGTTTGCCCTTTCCTTTTCCAGCCTATTTTACAGATGAAGAGCTGAGGCAAAAGTGACACACAGCTAGTAAGTCTTTGAGACCACATTTGAACTCAGGAAGATGATGAGTCTTCCTGACTCCAGGTCTAGCACTCTGTTCACTGAATCACCTAGCTGCCCAGACAAAAAATGGTGTTATGCTTAAGGTCATTTCTTTAACACCCCACAAATGGGAAAATAAGGACTTCCAGCATCCAAGAAATGTGAATTTTCCTTTGGCCACATCCTGGGAAGAGAACATACAAATAACCATGCACAAGCAAGCTACATACAGTATGAATTGGAGATAATCTCAGAGAGGGGGCACTAAGATTAAAGATGATGAGAAAAGGTAAGGAAACCAGTGTCATTGGATCTCAAAGAACTTGGAAGCGAATAAGGTATAAGAAGCCTGGAAAAGCAGGAAGGGGAATTTTCTCCTTCCTTATCTCTACCTCCTAACTTCCCTGGCTTCCTTCTTTTACCATTTAAAGTCTCATCTTTTTCAAGAAGTTTTTTCTAGAGAAAATACCTGAAATTGGAAGGTGGGGTGTTAAGTGAAAGGAACATCAAGGAGCCACTGTCATTAGTTCAGAGTCAGTAGAAGATATGTAGTTATGAGATGACTAGAAACATGGAAGGGGCCAGTTTATGAAAGGCTTTGAAAGCCAATCAGAGGATTTTATATTTGATCCTGTTAATTTTAACCACTAGAGTTTATTAAATCTCTCTCTCTCTCTCTTTCTCTCTCTCTCTCTCTCTCTCTCTCTCTCTCTCTCTCTCTCTCTCTCTCTCTCTCTCTGTGTGTGTGTGTGTGTGTGTGGTGAGATATAGTCAGTCCTGCACTTTAGGAAAATCACTCTGAAAGTGAGTAGAGGATGTACAGGAGTAGGGTGAGACTTGCCACAGGAATGTCAACCAGCAGATTATTTTAATAACCTAAGTGTAAAGTGAGGAGGCGGAGTCAAGATAGCAGCATAGAGACAGCAAACATTCAGATCTCTGATAACCCTTCCTTACGATTGCAAACTAAATACTACTAAGGGACTGAAAACCAACAAGACAGAGCCAAGGAACCCTCCTGCTAGACTCAACATAAAAGGTATGCCCCCAAAAGCTGGAATTTGAGAACACTCCAGTTTAAGGGGAAGGAAGAAGGAAGGTCCTGGGACCCCTCCCCTCTAGAGCACTAAGCCTCCAATGGCAGCTGGAACCTCTGGTCTGGTAAAGGCACTGGTCAGGAGGGAGTACCTTGCAGGCAAAGCTGTGCCAGGTTTAGAGCGTTCAACATGGGCAGAGGGAAAGCAGATAGAAGAGAAATGCAGAGCACAGAGCAGGAGACTTAGTTGCAGCAGTGGAGACACTCCATATTGCCCCCCCCCCCATTTCCCGAGGTTTTGGCCTTAGGGCACATCCAGCAACTTAACCAGACATAATCCCATTACAGCCTCCAGAGGACAGGGAAGCTCAAGTTCCAAAACCCCTCCCCAACAACTACTGGACTTAATCCCATCATAGCTTCCAGAGGGCAGAGAAGCTCAAGCTCCAACACCCCTCCCCCACAGACTGCACTGAGAGATTTACTGACAAAACTCCAAGGGTGAAGGTGGAAAGAAAAGCCCAAAATCACACACAAAAAAAGTGAGAGGAGCAAGAGCTCAGACAAAAGCAGGGAGTAAAGAAGGAGTAAATATGAGCAACAGAAAAAGAAAAAAGAACTTACAATCAACAGCTTCTATACAGGCAATGAACAAACAACAAATGGAACATAGAAGGTTGAAGGAACTCCAAGCAAAAAAAAACAGAAAACCCATAAAATTGGATGCAGGCCCTGGGAGAACTCAAAATACAATTCAAAACACAATTAATAGAAGCTGAAGATAACTTTAAAAGCAAGATAAGTCATCTGGAAACAGAAAACCATGTCTTGAAAGCCAAAATTGAGTAGCTTGAAAATGAGGCAAAGGAGATGAAAGATGAGGCAAACAAGATGAAAGATGAGGCAAACAAAATGAAAGATGAGGTCAAGAGGATGAAAGATGATCTCCAAAGGAAATAAGACCAGAAGGAGAAGGATGACCAAAAAGCCAAGGATGAAATCCAGTCTTTAAGAACCAGAATACAACAATTAGAAGCAAGTGACTTCACAAGGCAGCAGGATACTATAAAACAAAATCAAAAGAATGGAAAAATGGAGGAAAATATGAAGCATCTCATTCACAAAAACAGAAGATTTAGAAAATCATTCCAGGAGAGAAAACTTAAGAATCATTGTTCTACCAGAAGTCCATGACAAAAGGAAAAGCCTGGATATCATATTACAAGAAATTATCCCAGACAACTGCCCTAATATTCTAGAACAAGAGGGAAAATTGGAGATTGAAAGAAGCCACAGATCATCTCCTGTACTTAATCCCCAACTGACAACACCCAGGAATGTTATAGCCAAATTTAAAAACTATCAGACCAAGGAAAAAATATTAAAAGCTGCTAAGAAGAAGTCATTCAGATACCATGGAACCACAGTGAGGATAACACAGGATCTGGCTGTATCCACAATGAAGGACCGAAAGGCATGGAATATGATATTCTGGAAAGCAAAGGAACTAGGTCTACAACCAAGAATCAACTACCCAGCAAAACTGCCTATATTCTTACAGGGGAAAGTATGGTCATTCAACAAAATAGAAGAATTCCAAGCATTTGTAAAGAAAAGACCAAACCTGAATAGAAAATTCAAGCACAGAATTCAAGAGAATCATCAAAAGGTAATTTAAAAAAGAGGCAAAAAAGAAAAAACAAAACAAAACAAAACTTTTTTTACTAGTCCCAATAACTTAAAATGATATGTATCCCTATAAGAAAAGAGGTTATTGCTAACTCTTAAAAATTGTTATTATCACCTAGGCAGCTGGAAGAATTACACTTAGAGGAAACAGTGACAAACTGTATAGGACGAAATGACAAGACATAAATATGTATATAAATATACATATATACATATAAATATATACATATATACATACACATATGTAAATATATACATATAAAATGTATATAAATACTATATGTATATGGATATATATATATATATATATAACTAGAGCTAAAAAAAGAGGTTAATACTAAAAGAAATGGGAAAAGAAAAAAAGGGGGTAAATTTATATGTCACAAAGAAACTCATGGCGGGAGGGGGGAGAACATCAATACACTGGAAGGATAAAGAGGTTGGAGATAGGAAATACTCAACTCTTAAATGTGCACTGAAATTGACTCAAAGAGGGAAGAACAATTCAATCCATTGGGGCAGAAAATTGATTTGTGCCCTATAGGGAAGTAGAAGGGTAACAAACGGACTGGTGTGGAGGGAAGCAGTAAAAGGGAGGGAGAGGGTGGGGGGTAGTTTAAAAAGACTGTAAAGAAAAAAGGGGGGAATAAGAAGTGACGGAGGTAGAAAGGAAAGTAAAATAAAGGAATTAGGGGGACTGATTAAAAACAAAACCTTGGTGTAGAAGGAAATAGTGAAAGAAGAAAAGGCAGGACCAGGAAAGAAATAAAAACACTGGGAAATACACAGCTGGTAATCATAACTCTGAATGTGAATGGAATGCACTCACCCATAAAATGCAAGCGAATAGCAGAGTGGATTAGAATCCAAAACCCTACCATATGCTGTCTACAAGAAACACACATGAGGAAGGTAGATACGCATAGGGTCAAAGTAAGAGGATGAAGCCAAATCTACTTGGCATCAACTAAAAAAAAGAAGGCAGGAGTCACAATCATTATATCTGACAAAGCCAAATTAAAAATAGTTAAGAGATAGGGAAGGTAATTACATCCTGATAAAAGGTAGAATGGAGAAATATCAATACTCAACATGTATGCACCAAATGGCATAGCATCCAAATTTCTAAAGGAGAAACTAGTGGAGGTCACGGATGAAATACACAGAAAAACTATACTAGTGGGAGACCTGAACCTTCCTCTATCAGAACTAGATGAATCAAACCAAAACATAAATAAGAAAGAGGTAAGAGAAGTGAATGAAATCTTAGAAAAATTGGAGTTAGTAGATATGTGGAGAAAAATTAATAGGGGAAAAAATATACCTTCTTTTCAGCAGCACATGGTACATTCACAAAGACTGACCATGTATTATGGCATAAAAATATTGCAAAAAAGTGCAAAAGAGCAGAAATAATCAATGCAACCTTCTCAGATCACAATGGAATGAAAATAATAATTAGTAAGGGTACATGGAGAGGCAAATAAAAAATTAATTGGAAAATTAACAATGTGATTTTCCAAAATCTGTTAGTCAAAGAACAAATCATAGAAGCAATTAAAATCTTCATTGAAGATGAATTATTTCCCTTCCTCCACGCCCCCCCCCCCCAGCCTTTCCCACAGCTCATGCACAATTTCATTGGGTATTACATGTGTCCTTGATTAGAACCTATTTCCATGTTGGTGTTTGCATTAGGATATTCATTTAGAGTCTACATCCCCAGCCATATTCCCTCGACCCATGTATTCAAGCAGTTGTTTTTCTACTGTGTTTTTATTCCCACAGTTTTTCCTCTGAATGTGGATAATGTTTGTTCTCCTAGATTCCTCCAAGTTGTTCAGGATCATTGCATTGCCACTAATGGAGAAATCCATTACATTTGATTCTACCACAGTGAATCAGTCTCTGTGTACAATGTTCTCCTGGTTCTGCTCCTCTCACTCTGCATCAATTCACGGAGGTCATTCCAGTTTCCATAGAATTCCTCCACTTTATTGTTCCTTTGAGCTCAATAGTATTCCATCACCAACATATACCACAATTTGTTCAGCCATCCCCCAATTGAAAGGCATTACCTCATTTTCCAATTTTTTGCCACCACAAACAGCACAGCTTTGAATATTCTTGTACAAGTCTTTTCCTCATTATCTCTTTGGGGTACGAACCCAGAAGTACTATGGTTGAATGAAACAGCAGACAGTCTTTTAGTGTCCTTTGGGCATAGTTTCAAATTGCCCTCCAGAATGGTTGGATCAACCCACAACTCCACTAGCAATGCATTAATGTCCCAATTTTGCCACATCTCCTCCAGCATTCATTAACTTTCCATTGCTATCATGTTAGTCAATCTGCTAGGTGTGAGGTGATACCTCAGAGTTGTTTTGATTTGCATCTCTCTGATTATAAGAGATTTAAAACACTTTTTATGTGCTTATTAATAGTTTTGACTTCTTTAACTGAAAATTACCTATTCATGTCCCTTGCCCATTTATCAGTTGGAGAATGACTTGAGTTTTTGTACAAGTGGTTTAGCTCTTTATAAATTTGAGAAATTAGACCTTTGTCAGAGGTTTTTGTTATGAAGATTGTTTCCCAATTGGTTATTTCCCTTCTAATTTTGGTTGCATTGGTTTTGTTTGTACAAAAACTTTTTAATTTGATGTAATCAAAATTATTGATTTTACATTTTGTGATTTTTTTCTAGCTCTTGTTTGGTTTTAGTCTTTCCTTTCCCAAAGACCTGACATGTATACTATTACGTGTTTACCTAATTTGCTGATATTTTCCTTCTTTATATTCAAGTCATTCACCCATTCTGAGTTTATCTTGGAGTAGGGTTTGAGATGTTGATCCAAACCTAATCTCTCTCCACACTGTCTTCTGATTTTCCCAGCAGTTTTTATCAAATAGTGGGTTTGGGGCCCAAAAGCTGGGATCTTTGGGCTTATCATAGACTGTCTTGCTGAGATTATTTACCCCAAGTCTACTCCACTGTTCCTCCTTTCTGTCTTTTAGCCAGTACCAAATTGTTTTGATGACCACTGCTTTATAGGATAGTTTGAGATCTGGAACTGCAAGTGCTCCTTCCTTCTCATTTTTTTTTTCATTATTTCCCTGGGTGTCCTTGATCTTTTGTTCTTCAAAATGAACTTTGTTATTTTTTTTTCTAATTCAGTAAAAAAGTTTTTTGGTACTTCAATGGGTGTGGCACTAATTAAGTAAATTAATTTGGGTAGGATGGCCATTTTTATCATGTTACCTCGTCCTACCCATGAGCTGTTGATGTTTTTCCAATTGTTTAGATCTAGTTTCAATTGTGTGGAGAGTGTTTTGTAGCTGTGTTCATATAGTTCCTGTGTTTGTCTCGGCAGATAGATTCCTAAGTATTTTATATTGTCTAGGGAGATTTTATTTTTAATTTTTTTCCATTTGAATAAGTTTATTTAGTCAATTTAGAACATTGTTCCTTGATTACAATAATCACATTATTTCCTTCCCTCCCCTCCACCTACTCTTCCTGCAGCCAACAAACAATTTCATTGGGTATTACTTGTATCCTTGATCAGAACCTATTTCCATATTGTTGTTTACACTAGGATGTTCATTTAGAGTCTACATCCCCAACCATATCCCTTCGACCCATGTATTCAAGCAATTGTTTTTCTTCGGTGCTTTTACTCCCGCAGTGTTTCCTCTAGATGTGAATAGTGGTTTTTCTTGTAGGTTCCTATGAGTTGTTCAGGGTCATTGCATTGCCACTAATGTTGAAGTCCATTATATTCGATTATACCACAGTGTGTCAGTTTCTGTGTACAATATTTTCCTGGTTCTGCTCCTCTCACTCTGCATCAATTCCTGAAGGTTGTTCCAGGCTCCATGGAATTCCTTCACTTTATTATTCCTTTGAGCACAATAGTATTCCATCACCAACATGTACCACAATTTGTTCAACCATTCCCCAATTGAAGGGCATCCCCTCATTTTCCAATTTTTTGCCACCACAAAGAGTGCAGCTATGAATATTCTTGTACATGTCTTTTTCCTTATTATCTCTTTGGGGTACAAACCCAACAGTACTATGGCTGGATCAAAGGCCACATAGTCTTTTAATGCCCTTTGGGCATAGTTCCAAATTACACTCCAGAATGGTTGGATCAATTCACAGCTCCACCAGCAATGAATTAATGCCCCAACTTTGCAACATCCCCTCCAGCATTCATTACTTTCCTTTGCTGTCATGTTAGCCAATCTGCTAGGTGTGAGTTGATACCTCAGAGTTGTTTTGATTTGCATTTCTCTGATTATAAGAGATTTAGAGCACTTTTTCTGTGCTTATCTAGGGTGATTTTATATGGAATTTCTTTTTCTAATTCTTGCTGCTGAGATGTGTTGGAGATATACAGAAATGCTGTTGACTTAAGTGGGTTTATTTTGTATCCTTCGACTTTGCTAAAGTTGTTTATTATTTTGACTAGCTTTTTGGTTGATTCTCTGGGGTTCTTTAAGTAGACCATCATATCATCTGCAAAGAGTGATAGCTTGGTCTCCTCATTGCCTATTACAATACCTTTAATTTCTTCTTCTTTAATCACTACAGCTAGTATTTCTAGTACAATGTTAAATAATAGAGGTGACAATCAACATCCTTGTTTCACTCCTGTGAGATTTTAAATGGTTGAAGTCTTAAACTGTAGTGATTAAAATAGTGGAAGATATAAATTATGATAGATATAAGAGAGAGTGAATAAATTTGACTGCAGAAATATGTTTCACTACAGTGTCTGGGGTTTTAAAATCAAATATAAGGTGGTCACCAGGGAAATATTCCCAATTATTCAAATACCCAAGTCAATTGGGTTTTATAGAGATTTTAATTAACAATACAATGAGTAATCAAAGAAAGAGAGAGAGAGTAAGAAAGGAATAAGTATGAAGGGCCTCAAGCCAATATGGCCTAGACCTGAGTCTTAAAAGAGAAATCAGTCAGTTTTTTATAACTCACCATAAGATCTGTCTAAGTAAGGATTTCTAATGACACCAGGCCAGCAGCATCTCAGCTGCTTTCACCAGCTCCCTCCTCCATCTGAATGTTTCAGAATCAGTCTCCTCAGAATGAGTCTCTCCAATATGAATGTTTCAGAATGACTTTCCCAGCTCTTCTCTGAGATCTTATTTTTAAGGGCAAAAATCTCCTCTGTCACCTCCCCTAAGTCCTTACATCTACCAATCACTGTAGATGTTTCTAAAGGACCGCCCATTCTTAGTCCACACCTAAGAAGGTGTGGATTTTTGAGTAATTCACACCAGGAAAGCTCTGAGTAAGTTTTCCAGTTCTTTGTTCCTTGTAAATTCACAAGTTGCTTGACCTTTATAGGTACTTAGCTTAAGAAAAGTATGGGTTTAAGTACTTTTCATTGTTCAGAAAAAAGTTTACAACTTTATATTCCCCTAGGGCAGACCCAAGTAGGTAAAGTAGAATTCTCACATTCCTGCTTTAAGTAGAGTTCACTGCCCAAATGGGGAATGGTCTTAATCCAATCTTATAAAGTAGGGTCTGGGAAATTTTAAGGTTTACACTCCTGATCTTATTGGGAAGGCTTCTAGTTTTTCCCCATTGCAAATGATGTTTGCTAATGATTTTAGATTGCTAATGATTTACTGTTTATTATTTTTAGGAAAGGCCCTTTTATTCTTATGCTTTCTAGTGTTTTCAGTAGGAATGAGTGTTGTATTTCATCAAAGGCTTTTTCTGCCTTTATTGAGATAATCATGTGATTTTTGTCAGTTTGCTTGTTAATATGGTCAATTATGTGGATGGTTTTCCTAATATTGAACCATCCTTGTATTCCTGGTATGAATCCTACCTGGTCATAGTGAATAACCCTCGTGATCACTTGCTGGAGTCTTTTTGCTAGTATCCTATTTAAGATTTTTGCATCTATATTCACTAAGGAGACTGGTCTATAGTTTTCTTTCTCTGTTTTTGACCTGCCTGGCTTTGGGATCAGTACCATATTTGTGTTGTAAAAGGAATTTGGTAGAACTCCTTCTTTGCTTATTCTCTCTAATAGTTTGTATAATATTGGGATTATTTGTTCTTTAAACGTTTGATAGAATTCATTTGTGAATCCATCTGGACCTGGGGATTTTTTCTTAGGGAATTCTTTGATGGCTTGTTCAATTTCTTTTTCTGATGTGGGGTAAGCAAGATCTTTTTCTGATCTTTTTTTTTTTCTGAAAGGCAAGATTCCTTTTCTGAATCTGTGATTTCAGTGGCAAAAATCTTCCCTATAAGAGGGACTGACTGACTATAAATCAAATATAGATCAAATGTGATCTGGTTACAAAAGGCCATTTTGATTAATACAATGCTACAAACAGAGGCAGTCATTTAGGTTCCTTAGGGTTCCTGATAAAGACAGGAAAATCATGTATATCTTGTATTTTAATATTCTTTTTTATCTGAGTCTTTGAGAATATCATTTATAAGGAAAAACTGGTGCTTAATATTAGTTCTCCTAGAAGTGATGGAAAGCAATTGGAGGTGGGAAATGACAATAGGTCACATTTTTCTTGCTTTTGAAGGTCAAATTAATTTTATTTCTCAAAAATTAAACATGTAAATAGTAGTTATATGAAGACAAGCTGTGCTACAGTTGATCCTAAGGGAGAAATGTGAAGTGAAATCATAACCAGGGCAGGCCAAAGATTTGAAAAATGCCAACATTGCATGATGACAATGAAATTGTTGGAATACTGTGCTTTCAATTGCCCTTCTCTCTAGATTTTATTGAAAAGGAAATTGAAAATCCACATAATGCAGCCACCACACTTTGGCTTTTGTTGTTATAAGAGTTCAATCTAAAAGTGATATTGCTGAGAGAAATGCAAGTCAAATGGGATGTAGTGAGGGGAATGGAGGAAAGAGAATATGGAGAAACGAAGACAATCCTCGATAAAGAATAGTATGACTGGAAAACTTTCAAATATTATAAAAGTAAAATCATTTAAAAGTGAACTTTCCCTTCCATCTATAACCACCAGAAACCTTTATTTGTTCAAATCCATACAACAATGAATTTGTGATTGCATCTTTGTGGGTACTCCAACTATAAATTGCTCAATATACATTTTTTTTAAATGGAATTGAGTTCCATTAGAAGAGTACTTACATATATCCTTCCATGATTTGTTTCTTGTTAACTAAACTAATTTCACCTAGAGTTCTGTGTATTTGTTTAAATTTTTTTATGTGATTCAGGCAAAATGATGTCTAGGTATGGGTATAGTATGGGGGGGGGCACATATTGGTAACATGAGAAGAAACTGGGTCTTTTAGTTATATTTCCAAAAGAGGCTTTGCAACTAAAGGGAAAAGATTGAGACAATGATATAAAAGGTTGCATACAAACACAACTTCCTCTCAGACACCAAGAACCAAAAACAAAAAACTAAAAGAAGCAAAAGATGAACAAATGAAAAACGAACAAAAACAAACAAGCAAACCCAAAACTCTGGAAGGTAATTCTTATTCCTCCCCAAAAGACAAAACAATAAATAACAATGGTATTAGTCTGACCCACAGATCACTTTTACCCTGGCTCAGCTTGCAACCTCATTTGGAATGATAGGACTGCAGGTAAGGGCAAGAGCAAGGATAACAGGCCATTTATACAGCAGCTCATTTTATCCCATTTGAGAAAGAAGGGAAAAGCAAGGACTCAAAGATCATTTGCAATTGATTCAACTTTTGCCTCACTCTATGATAAAGGGAAAGGATAGGGAGGTCAGATCATCAAAAAAAAAGATTATATTGATAATTTTTTAATGTCACTATTTCAAAAAATACATATTTCCACCTGTATAACCTAAGCTATCCTGTGTATGTAGGTGCAATGAATGAAGGAAGGAGAGAGAGAATGCAGCAGATATCAACTCATCATCCTTACATCAACTAAGTCTGGGAGTACATGCAATATTATATAATGTTCCATCATCCCCTACCTCTGCATAGAAGGGGATGAGTCTCTTTTCTTTGAAGTCAAGTTCAAGCATATTAATATACAATTCCTTTTTTATTTTTTACTTTTACTTCTTCCAACTTCATGTATAGTCATTTAATATATTATTTTCCTGGTTCTGCTTATTTAACTTTGCATTAATTCACATAAGTATTCTCATGCTTCTCTGCATTCTTCAGTCATCATTTCTTATGATGCAGTAAGATTCCATTTTATTCATATAATATAATTTGCTTAGTCATTCCCAAAATGATGGGCTTCTTCTTTGTTTTTTTTTTGTTTTTTTTTTTTTTTGCTACAACAAAAAGTGCCATTATAAATATTTTTGTGAATAAGGACTCTTTTTCTTTGGCGAATATGCTAGCAGGAGGACCCCTGGGTCCAAGTATATAGACATTTTGGTCATTCTCTTGGCACAATTCCATATTGCTTCCTAGAATGTTTGGACCAATCACTCGCTCCTCCAACATTGTGTTAGTATTCCTGTTTTCTACAATGCATCCAACACTGATTGTTCCAATCTCTTGCTATCTTTGAAAATTTTCCAACTTTGAAGTAAAACTTCAGAGTTTTGTGATTGACATCTCTCTGATTATCAGTGATTTAGCATAATCTTTCTTGTGGTTATGTAACTTAGATATGCCTACATATACTCTATGTGTCTACATGAGATCTTGAAATATGAAATTTGTTCTGGGAGGCATATGTCTGCAGAAAGAAGACAGTAAATGGCAATACCTATGTCCTCAATAGACTAGCTGAAGGAGAGACAGGAAGATTCCAGGAGGTGGACTTTCTTTCCTCTAGTTTTTGAGACAGGGACAGAGCTAGAATTGCATCTATTTTCTACCTCTCCCCCTCTCTACTCATTGCTAATTCAAAGGATAAATAGGTGGAGAATAAAAATCATTTAACTAATTGCTTTTCAGAGGATGGAAAAGCCTTTAGTTTATATTTTCCAACTTAGCCCCTTCCCACCAAACTCTAGTTTACAAATAGCAAATAGCTAGTTCACTTATTTATCCAAACAAAACAGTAAAAAAAAGTCGGGTAATTTATACAAGTCTTGTCTTCATATCTCTAGGGAGACAAGCTGGAAATCAATTACATACTGTGGAACCAGCTTTGTCTCTATAACTGCAGTTTGTCTCTCCACATATGTCTCTGAAGAATGTCTCTGAGATCAATTTAATAAGTCCCATATGTGGGTCTGCAGCATTACACTCAGCATTCTCTTGACCAATTAAGAACAACATTTCCCTTCATGTATGCAACAGTCTGCAAAATATCTCAGGTTTTAGTTAAAACCAGTTATGGTTTACAGGTTGACATTTTTTGAAAATTATTTGTTCATATCCTTTATTGACTTACACTTTGGGAAAACCAGATCATTCTTATGACATTGCTCTCAATCCATGCAGAACTATGAAGGGGAAAGGTGTGGTGGCCATTTTTGCCCCACTCTACTTTTTCCTCAGATCGGCTTCCATTTTTTTCATCTTTGCTTAGTGCCCTTTTTTATATTGTCTTTTGCATTTATTTATTTTTATTCAGCTCCTCCTTTCCCTCACCACACCATAGAAGGCAACATCTAGCAAAATAGATGTTTTTCATGTCTCCGTTTCTCAGTTCATGCCCTAGAGATGAACATTCAGAAGTTATTCTTCGGATATTAAATCTATAGCTGTATATAATTTTTGGCTTTATTCATTTTCCCTTTTCATTATCTCATGTAGTTCTTTCCAAGTTACTATAAATTCTGCCTATCATTTCTTATGACAGAGTAGTATTCTATCGCAATCATATGCCACTATTTATTTGGCTATTCTCCAATTGAGGAACATAGTCTTTGTTTTCGGTTCTTTGCTACCACAAAGAGAACTGTTATAAACATTTTGGAACATCTAGGTTCTTTTCCTTTTTCCCTAATCTCCTTGGGAAATAGACCCAGCAACGGTATTTCTGGATCTAAGCATATGCACAATTTTATAGCTCTCTGGGTGTTATTCCAAATTGCTCTCCAAAATGGTGGGATAAAATGCCATCCCAATCAAATTATCAATGTATTTATTCAATACCATCTGAATCAAATTACCCAAAAATTATTTCATTGAGTTAGAAAAAATAATAATAAAATTCATTTGGAAGAACAAAAGATCAAGAATAGCAAAATAATTAATTAATTAATTTTAAAAAGGTAAAGGAAGGAGGTTTAGTAGTACCAGTTTTAAAATTGTATTCTAAGGCATTAATTATAAAAATTATATGGTACCAGCTAAGAAATAGAGAAGTAGATCAGTGGAACAGAATAGACATACAACGAGTAGTAGGAAAAGATTATAGTAACCTTGTTTTTGAAAAAAGTACAGATTCAAGTTATTGGGGTAAGAAATTGCTATTTGGCAAAAAAATTGCTAGCATGGTTCAACTCTGCTACTAGCCCACTGTGTGACCATAGACAAGTCACTTTACCTTCCTAGGTCTCAGGTTCCTTATCAGCAAAAAGTAATAAGGATACCTTCCAGATCAGATATTCTTTGGCTCTTACTATTCTATTAAGACAAAGATTGGCTTCCATTTTTTAAAAATCTTTGCTTAGTACCCTTTTTATATTGTATTTTGTATTTCTTTATTTTTATTCAGTCCCCTCAACAGCCCCTCTCCCTCCACCATGACAGGTGGTTGACCAGTTGTGAACCCAGCATGACAGTGTATTGTTTCTGGGTACTATATACACTTTCTCTCACCACACCATAGAAGGCAACATTTAGCAAAATAGATAATGTCTTTTAAAATTAAATTGGACAGATAAATGAAATATTATATGTGAGTTTCTCAAACCTTAAAGAGATATATAAATACCAGCTATTAGCAGCAGTGACAATAACAGTTAAAATAATGATGATGGTAATAACTAAGCTACTCCTTTCCTCCTTCTTGTTTCTTCCTTCCTTCTTCTTATTAGCTGACATGGGGTGTTCAAGGAAGACAGGGAAGACTAGCACCTCTGGTGTAAGGACTTGCCAAGCCCTTTTCAAGGCTGCTCATCTGTCTTTGGTATCCACCTTCAACCAATTCCACTTGCAGCTCAAAGAAGCTAGAGCATGCACAATGGCCACACCTCAGTAAAACCAATCTGACAGGTTTAGGGTAACCAACAACCCTCAAACCTGTTGGTGACTTAGAGGTATGTCTACCCCAAGCATGTGAAGTTCCTCCCAACAGAATGGACAGATGAAAACAATTTGTTCTAATGGCCATAAAAGTGGCTGAAGTAGGCTTTCTGGAGTGCTTAGAGCTTGGACAGACATCAAAGATGATAAGGTCATCCATTACATTCCATTTCTACTCATCCTGATTTTTTTATCTTGCCAGTGGATTTCAATGATTCTGGGAGGGAGAGACTGATACCTTTGTACAACTCTGCCTCACTTAAATCCTATTCATAAACAAGTCAAGATATCACCCTGTGATGTCATTGGTACTCTTTGAAATGAAGCATGAAGAACAGCAAAATAGAACCCTCTACTTTCCAGCTAATATATACTATAATTCTCCAGTAAATATGATGCTACTTGTATATTTATAAAAATATATGTACATATATCCAAAAGTTGTCTGAATAAAGCATTGGAATTGACCTTTAATCTAATATTGCAATATTAATCTAACTTGCTATGTGATTTGAAGACATAACACTTCACTGGTTAAATATAATTTTGAGATGAATTTACCACTTTTTCAATGTTTATTTACAATTTCTTTAAGGACTTGGATTTTCAGAACTGGGTACATAGTCAAGTTCATTTCTATGAATGAATGAAAATTTCGTTTTCATTTTAAAATATCATTATTTTTAAGCTTAAAGATACCTATCTGCATAGATTCTTGGAGTATTCATATTATTCCAAGGAACATAGCACAAATGGTCAAAATATAGTTCATAGAAATGAGATAATAAAGTCTTAATTTAACAAGGAATGATTACCTACTTCAAATAGTATAGAAATCCTTGCCACTTTGGGATTTAAAAGAAATATTGTATCAAATTTGTTGCTCGGAATTATTTGTAACATCTAGCTAATGAGTATTACTCATGAAAGCCTTAGGAAAAAATCCTCTGTGGTGGCAGAGAGTGGAGAGCACTATATTTTCCCCTTTTTTCTTTCATGTGAGTAATGCCATTTTAGAATAAACCTCCATTTCAAGTGTAAATTGCCAGGCACATTTAACCCTTATATTTTGTCTGTATTTATCCTAGTTCTTATGTCAGTACAACTGAAAGACAGAATCCATCCCATCTAAGATCTCTGAGAGCAAAAACAGACTTTTAGATTAGAAAGTCTCTATCTTTTTCCTTCAAACACAACAAACTACACCCCCTCTCCCTCCACCACGACAGGTGGTTGACCAGTTGTGAACTCAGCATGACAGTGTATTTTTTCTGGGTACTATATACACTTGTAATAAGTGGCTCATATTCAGAAAACCACTTGCCTCATAAATACATATCCCTAAGGGTTAGCTGATGCTCCTCCCTACCATGGCTTGTAATCATGTACAGAATAGACTTTTATTGATTAAGGCACTAACAAATATTAATTAAATTCCCACTATGTATTATGCCCTGAGCTAAGTGCTGAAGTACAACAAAACACCAAAATAGTCCCTGTCCTCAAGGAGCTCTCAGTCCATTGGAGAAAACATGGAAATGGCTTTGTATAAACAGCATGTGTATAGAATAAATTAAAATGAGTTTTCTTGCCATGATATTTCTGATATTGGAAACGGAATGTCCTAAATACAAAAAGATGGGAAACTGTGGGCTGTTCTCTTTCTCCCACTATTCTTCCTGGTAGCAGATGTGAGGTAAGAGAGCTTCCTTTTATTTTTCTGTTAGTGGGGCTAGAGACAAATGTTATCCATGGAGTCCACAGTTTTTTGAAATCTGGATTCCTCAGTTTGTGATTTTTTTAAAAGTGAATAAAAAGCCCTTAATCCTGTTATACTGTTTCTGTTCTCTGTCTGGATGACTCAAGTCCCGTTTTATATATATATATATATATATATATATATATATATATATATATATATATATATATATATATATATATATATATATTTGTGTGTGTGTGTGTGTGTGTGTGTGTGTGTTGGCAAGAGTCTGGCATCCTCTAAGAGAGAATCTGTTTTATTACCTACATCAACTATTGTGGGAGGATTGGTATGTTTAAGTATCTCCTTCCAAATTTGAAGGAAATAGACCATTGCAGGCTTTCCAGCAAGAATAGGTTTGTTTGTAGATAATACAGACAAAATAAACAACTATTTCTCATCCTCCTTATGTATGTCTGGCTTTTTGATCTTCCATCAATTTTTTTTCTCACAGTGTAGCTAAATCTTTCTCTACCTGCAGGGAGCTGAACTTCCCTCCTCCCTTTCCCCCCATCAAATGATGTATCAGTGAGCTCCTTATGTGGCTTCTGTCCTCAGAGTGTGTTTGTATGTGTGCATGGTTTTTTTTAAAGGTTTGACAGCTGTTACAGACTGTACAGAGAATGAGTTTGTTGTTCAGCTAATCCCTTCTCTCCTTGTGTTTCGCTGGTTTTCTGATCTTAGGTCAGTTTTTTCTTCTCATCTCAGTTGAGTCTTCCCACCTGCAGTGTGACTGAACCCCATCCTGCCCAGCAATGTGACTATGAGCCAATTATCTATCATTCAATGTGAATATATGAAGAGGACAGGTCTTTTTGAGTAAGTTCCAGGAAGGGAACTCCAATATTTATGGGATTTATTATTCTCTTGTTTTAATTCTTATGATAGTATACTTGAGAACAAGAAAAAAACATACCTACATATGAATCTTGGTTTGCTTTTGCTGAATGTGTCAGTTTCTGAAATTGAGAAAATGTCTCAATTTCTAAATGTGTGAATGATGCTGGGAAAGTCTTTATTTTGTTTTATCTGTGCATGTTTATATATGAATTGAATTATGACTTTCCTTGAACAGAAATTTTATTTTTCTTGGCCTAATAAACCAGAAATATAAACGTTTCATTTATCTGTGTTTACATGGATTGTTGTAGCTTTGTCAACAAAAATCAATTAACTGCAGTCAATTTTAGAAAGTATGAAAAATTTTCAGTAACATCTAAATAATCAAACTCAGCTTGTTAACCTTCCCTTTTCATTGAGCTTAGCCACTCATAATGAAAAGAATAAAAAAAGAGAAGAATTCATAAAGAATTCCCATTTCTTTCCAGATATCATTGGTTTGAAAAATAAGCAAGGAGGATGCAAAAATTATTGCATATGATAATACCTGTACCACAAGAAAGAGGGAATAACCCAAAGCAAAATAAAATAGCTGAAATCAAGTTTACAATACATTGATATTATTTAACAGTTCATGTGTTTGTGTGTATAAGACTTTATGATGATTTTACCATGGATGGATTGCATAAGAGAAAAAAATAGAGGTTGAATATTTGTACTCAGCATATATAAATTCTTGTTTTTTTGGCATTCTTTTCTAAAATTTGACTATAACAGCAGTAGAAATATAGAATAAATGTTTTCCTGTGCTTACCTCCTGTGTTATGGCCAACTTTATTTACTCCTTTATCTTGCTTCCTCAGTGGGGAAAGTATTTTTATTCACAGTAGAATTTTTTAAGCATTTTAAATTATGTTAAAAGTTTCTAAAACAGAATTCAATAATTTGTAATTTTTTTGCCATTTAAATAATTATTATTAGAAACAAGTTAACCTACTTCTCTTTCATTTTTATGAAGTGATGATTTGTATATTTTCCTTTTTAATTAATCTTTCTGGAGAAACATTTCATTGTGCATTGCATTCTAAAGAAGAATATATTACAAAGCTCCAGATGAGTTTAAGTAAGTTGTTTCTGGTGAAAAATCTTTTTTTTCATTTAAGAATATAATTATATATTATTAGAAAGATGTCAGACTTTATGAATGAAACTGGTTTGTCATTGTTAATATTTGAAAATGAAATTATTATAAAAATTGGATAAGAGAATTCAGAATTTTGGCATTTTAAAAACAACAATTTTGAATTAATAATAAAATTATAAAATTTTAAAGCACCTCTAGCAATGAAAATCTAGCATTTTCAGCTTTTAGAATTTAGCCTCCTTAAAAATGCTTATGTCATTGAATACATTGTAGCAATATCTTTACATTTATTTGGTCTTCACTTGTCTAATAAAAAACATTTCATTATTTAGAAACTCAGTAGTCATAAAAGAATCTTCAAAACCCTCAAATATCCAAAACAAAGACTTTCCCCCTAACTCTAGACCTATACAATTTATGTCTATAGGTAAGTTTTCCAAATAATTTCTGTGGGAGAAAAAAATCTGGCAGCTGAGAGTCATGAAAATCAGAAATAATTTTTTTTTTGTTGAGTAGAAATGCTTGAACCTTAGAAACTTAGAAATTCTGTAATTTATTTTAATTTTTAAAGATAGGTTTAGTTTAAACTCTAAAGAGGACCAATGATATCCCTAGGGTAATTTCTTGACTTACCCATGAGTTGGATTTAAGTAAGGCAGAGCCATCAGCCTCACTCTTTCTTCCAGAGTCATCAAAATCTAATGCAAGGCAAAAGTCAAGACTGCTAGCAATGGCTCAGGATACAGTGGATGATCTTGGCATCTTTGATGTCTGACCATGTTCTAAGCATTCCATAGTGCCTGCTTTATCTGCCTTCATGGATATTGGAAAAAGTGTTCTCATCTGCCCATTCCAACTTGGAATGTCTTTATATATTTGGGGTAGACATCTCCCTAACTCACCAATGAATATAAAGCTTGTTGGTTACCCTTAACATCGTTTAGCCCATCTGATAAGAAAGTTTTGGGGCATGTGGCTGCTGGGCATGCTAAAGTGTTTTGATACCATAAGTGAGATTTGAATGAGGATGGACACCAAAGGTGGATGAGAAGCCTTGGAAAGGGCTAGCCAAACCCTTATACCAGAGTGCTAGTTCTTCCTAAACATTTTGAATGAACAATTTCCCTTTATGTGAAGAAACTCAACTTTGGTCATTTAGAGAAGCAAAGTAAACAAATTGGTACATAAGGATCCTTGCTGCTGCATATTGATTTAATTTTAAAATGCGATGTTATCTGTTTTATTGTTTTTTGTTTAGTTTTAAAAATATTTCCCAATTACATTTTAATCTGTTTCAGGCTTCACTCAGGAATGTTGTGGGCTGCATGTAGCCTGTGAGCAGCATGTTTGACACTTGTGATTTAGAGCACAGTTTTAAAAATGATATAAGATGATATTTAGAATATAATTAATTGTGCAGAGAGTACTTCATGTGTTTGTATACATATCTACATATCATATATAAATATATGTATTTATAGATAGATCTAGATAGGTATATAGAGACAGTTAGAGACGGAGATGGTGATATAACTGTGTGTATGATGTAAATATAAATGTGTGGTTTCACTGAATCCTACTGCCATGGCTTATTCAAAGGATTTCTATTACTGTTGTTGCTATCTTTTGTGGGTGGGAGGTAATATTTTCCAGAGTTGAGTTTCTTTTTCTCCCTCTCATTCCTTCCTCTCACCTTCCTCCAAACACCAGCAGCAGCAGCTATATAAAACAAACAAACAAACAAAAAATCCACCTGGTTTTCCAAAGTTTTAAATGCAAAATCCCAGGAACATAATTCCTAGATTATATCTATTGCCTTATTATTTAGCACTGTATTGAACTGCAATATTAAAATCTATATAGATCTCAAGTTAGTTTAATTTGGGCAATAGGCATGAAATCAGTGAGTACAAAAGTTGCATTCCATGTGTTATTTTTTATTGCATTATAGCTATGAAATTCCAATTTTATATTATTATTTCCACAATAACTATACCCTGTTCCAAATTATAAAGAGTGAAATTCACTGTGTGAGATGAATCCTCTTATAACTGTCATTTTGACTTGTTCTCAATTTGATCCCAGGTAAAAGTATTTATGCTACTCAGTCAATTATCCACAATGAAAGGGAAAGGGTCAACACTGATCCACATGAGTGATGGTTCTCATCTCCAGCTGTTAACAATTAGTTCCAAATGAATGTGGACTGATGGGAAGATGGGGAGTTAGTCCTTATGAAGATATCAAGATCATCTTGTCTCAGCTTCCCTTTTGTGCTATTTCTCTTTTGAATAGGAAATCTTCCCATCTGTATGACTATAAGCTAGGATTTTATGTTTCTTGAGTAATGTGCAATCATAAATTATAATCTGATTTTTTAAAATTATTTTCTGATTTTATCTAAAATCAAATGGTGCTGAGAAAATTTTGTTTCAACTTGCCTTATAGAAGTCGTCTGACAATATTCAGATTCAGATCTGACAGATGTTGTACTGTCATAGTAATGTCCCACTTTCCCTCTTATAGTAATGTGAATTTTAAAACCAAATCCACCCTAATCAGACCATTCTTTAGAAGATGTGATTTAGCTATTTCCTGATCAATAACAATAGAGATACTTGGAATAACAGAATCAGGTCTTGGAAACTCTACATTCTCACCCTTCTTAGTTTAACAAGATTAGGAAGGTCTGCATCAAACTCAAGTTTTAATTATCTGAGAAAATGGCTTTCAACAGCCATGTGCAAAAAAGGACAGACCTCTGGGCTTCTTGGAGTGTTGGGTAGTGAGTTTTGCCCTTGAGCTGATTCAGGTTTGGGCATCTCAGCTGATCCTCTTTGGAGGTCAGGCTGATTCTTTCCTCCTTCACACTCAAAACCTTACTTTCTAGATCTCCTAATCATCCTGCCCTGTACTAGCCCCTTCCTTCCTCCTCCTTCTTAAATCTCCTCCACTATATCAATTAAATCACTATAAGATTTCCAGCTGAGTTTGGGTGTTTCATTAGGATTTTATAAATAAAATCCTTGGTGACCAAATATAATTATTAAATTCAGTCTCAACCATAATTTTAACTCTTACGGTAAGTCCATTAGATTTAGTGAATATCTTATGACATGTTCATTTTCACTATTTCATCTTAAATCCACGGTGTTAAAAATACAAAAGTAAAACAATTTTCATATGAAATGAACTATTTTTAAATTGGGTTTTTTTTTATTGTATCCCACTTATATTCCCAAAGTTTGTCATGTTCTATGCTTTAAAATATTGATGTGGGGTCTGGAGACCATTAAAGAATATAGTACATAAACCTTCATCCATGAATTGATTTAGAAGACTTTAAGATCTTCTATACTGATTGGTGAGAGCAGGAGAGGGGATAGCTCCAGTCTGTTCAGTCTCTATTTGAGTCTCATCTCTTTTGGGTCACTTGCATAAAGACTTTCATTTGTGGAGACTAGAATCTCTACTCCCAGCCATAAAGAAGAGAATAATACCCAGAAGCCTCCTGGAAAAGACATCAGGTACCTATCACCAGCAATACATTGAACAACAAGACCTTCAATATGGGATGCCCAGATGCTAATTTAGAAGACCCTGGAGGTTGACAGTGCAATGGAAGGGCAGAATGATTGTGCTAGAAATCTTCCCCTGGCCAAGAGAGAAAGAAAAAAGTAAATACACAATACAGACCATAAAACTTCAAGGCTATTAAGTCACATTGGCTAACTTTAATGAGTGCCATTTCTCCCCTAAGTAAACTTCTGTCACTTCTGTATAAATTTTTCATATATTGCATTTACTTTGTAAAACTTTATATTATTGTATAATTTTTATAAATATTACTTTATTAGCACCATTTCTCTATCCTCTCCTCAAAGCCATACTTTACTCATGTGTACCACTAGCAAAGGGGTGGGGGGGGCAATTATTATTGTAACAATTAGAAGATATTAATTGTTTAAAATGCCTCTTTGTAAATCCACAAAAAGTTTCAGTTATTCTTTTGAATAAGTATTTTTAGATGTATATATTTATAATTGATTGGAGTTTTCCCTGTAAACAGTTAGTTATTGATACACTTAAAAAAAAAAAACCTTCCCTTCTATCTTAGAATCAACACTGTGTATTGGCTCCAAAGCAGAAGAGAGGTAAGGACTAGGCAATGGGGGTTAAGTGACTTGCCCAGGGTCACACAGCTAGGAAGTGTCTGAGGACAGATTTGAATCCAGGACCTCCCATCTCTAGGCCTGGCTCTCAATCCACTGAGTCAGCTAGCTGTCCCCTACTGAAAGACTTTAAAAGGAATTTAGTCTCAAAGTTAGTATTCTCTTCGATCTACCAATAGTGACAGAGGCACTCTCTTTACCATCCAAAATGGAAAAGATATTGCATGATGAGGTAGATTCAACAGTATTCTCACTGCCCACTCCATTCCTAGACTACAAGGGCAGTGGAATGACCCAAAGTAATTCTTAAAAGTACATAGCTCTAATTTGAATTGAGGCTATACTTGAGTGACCTGATACTCCCTGTATTGCTCTCAAACACTTTGAGAACACTATGAACCAAAAAGGAGAATTCTGATGGCACTCTATGCCAATTAACAGATAAGATGGCTAACTGTGGTCAATACTAATGAAATGTATTTTTTGCCCACTTATCAGGTATCTGACATTCTGCCCTAATCACCTGGTACCACCTGTCATAACTTCCAACCAGAGGACAGAACCCTTCAGAGAGGAAAATGTCTTTCCCAATGTGAGAATTTCTTTCACTTAACTGAATAATTGTTATGAGAGGTTTTTTTTTCTTTTCCATCTGGCAGGGGAAGAGAGGGAAAGAGCAACTAGTAATTAGGTTGCCAAAAAGGGAAATAAATGAGAAAAATAAATCATCAAAAAAAATTTTTAATGTACAGGAGAACAGAAGGAAAACCAGAAGAAAACTTAAGCAAGGTTTTGCAAGTTACATATAGAATTCTATATGTTTTAAAAGAAAAGCAAGCTATAGGGGGCAGCTGGGTAGTTCAGTGGATTGAGAGCTAGGCCTAGAGACTGGAGGTCCTAGGTTCAAATCTGGCCTCAGACACTTCCCAGCTGTGTGACCCTGGGTAAGTCACTTGACCCCCATTGCCTAGCCCTTATCACTCTTCTGCCTTGGAGCCAATACACAATATTGACTCCAAGATGGAAGGTAAGGGTTTAAAAAAAAGAAAAAGAAAGAAAAGCAAGCTATACAAAATAATTCCTAAGTTCGGTTAGGGAAGGTAGGTGGCACCAGGGCCTGGCATCTGGAAGACTTATCTTCCTAAATTCAAATCTGATCTCAGACACTTCCTAACTGAGTGTCCTGATCAAGTCACTTAACTCTGTTTGTGTCAGTTTCCTCATCTGTCAAATGAGCTGGAGAGGGACGTGGCAAATTATTTCAGGATCTTTGCCAAGAAAATCCTCAATGGAGTCCTGAAGAGCTGTGCACAACTGAAAAATGATTAAAAAATAACAAAAGGTTTCATTTCCCATCTTTGTTTTCTCTTCCACTTTATAAGCAGAAATTCTCTTTTTAGTTATTTGTTAAATTTGCAATTAAAAATAAACATTTTAAAAATATACGCAGAGAATAATGTCATTCCACCTTACTGAAAGAGTTCATCCCAGTTTCTGTTACCTACTAACATTTCAGTTCACCATAAGAACCTAAGACACAGACCTGCACATCACATGGCAAAGAAATCTCTTCACCCTACACTGGGAGCACTTCTTTCCTTAGAACAGAACACCTCTGTCTCTTGCTCTGCATCACTGCTTTCCATCAGGACCAGGGAAAAAAGAACCTTTCCTTTACTTGACATGAGTAGTGTCATTTTAGAATAAACTTCTACTTCAAGTAGAAACAAAAAAATCACATTCAACCCTTGTGTTTTGCCTTTCTTGACCTCAGTTCTTATGCAAATCTAAACAAAGGACAAACAGACCCCAGAGCCCAAGAACAGACTTTTAGATTAGAAAGTCTTTTCATTCTTTCCCCTGAAGTACCAAAAAACTGTTCTGCCCACCCCAACTCATTCTGACTGGTTGAACCCAACCCGCTCATGTGCTTTGTGTGAGTGTGTGTGTGTGTGTGTGTGTGTGTGTGTGTGCCCCTTAGAAATACATTTCTCCTTGTATCTATTAATGTTTCCCTCTACCTTGACACGTAACACTGTACAAAATAAAGATTTTGAATTTTTAATATCAAGAAAGCAGGTTTTAAGCTAAAATACAATAGATTAGGAAACAACTGAAAAGAAAAGTACAAGTGCATTCTTAATTTTATTAAGAAATGTGGCTAATATTAAAAAGAAAAAGCCTGATATATGTTTAGAATGTTTAAAAATGTTCTGTTATTACTGTTCACATTGTGTCATTTCAACTGTGTCAACTGAATGACTTAAAGTTAAATGCATCTGTTTTAGAAGCACAATCCCCATGGAAGACTTTGAACTTGATGATTCAACCTATGAATATGAGTTGAAGGTGATAACTCAGAAAAGGTTCTATACAAGCGAAGCAATCAACATTAAAAAAAACTGTTGATGACACAGCTCAGAACCTGTCAGATCATAGAAAGTTTCAAAATGTTTTTCTTAGAAAGTCAGTATCAGTATCCACTAGAAGTCTAGAGGTATGTATTCTTAGTAAAAGATGAATGAAAGCAGATGAATGAATGAGAAATTATATCATTTTACAAGTTGATTTTATATTGATATAGATGTAGATTTCCCAAAATGTTTCCAGGAATTGTCCCTTGTAACATTGATATTTGTTCTTTTCTGCCCTTCATATTAAAAAAAAAACAATGGAAATGTAAAAACCCAATAGTAAATTATTTGAATCTCAACTTTTCTGGTGTTTAACTGGCCCTAGTACAACAAAGCCATGGAGAGATGGTGATTCTTATCCACCAGTCTAAGGTGCACCAAATTGTTTAGAATAAATGTATACTTGAATTGGGGGCTCAATCTTTTTTGTATCATGAATCCCTTTGACAGTCTAATAAAGACCATAGACTTCCTCTCAAAATGTTTTTAAGTATATAAAATAAGAAACACAAGATTACAAAGGAAACCCATTATATTGAAATGGATATCAAAATCTTTTTTTTTTTTAAGTTCATGGACCCCAGGTTAAAATCCTTTACTAGACCTTTCTTGGAGATCAAGTCTACCCCTCAACCTGAAAATCCCTTTGTTGAAGATTTGGTTGTCATTATTGTGGGAACAGATGGACACAGTCATTTCAAGGATCTTTGTGTTCAAATAGTGGGCAAACATGATACTCATTAGCAATTCATCACACAGTTAGATGGGTTTTCTCCTTCAGTCTGTAAGCCCAAAGCTCAGTGACATGTAACTGAACCACTTGGGACCAGGCTGGAGCAATCACTGCTTATAAATCTTGTAACTGCTGATATAACTCTAATCTTTAATCAGGAGTTTTGTAGCAAGTTTGAGGGAGAGAGTTATAAAGTAACCCAGAATGCTGTTTTCATTTTAACTAGTTAGTCTATTCAGAGCCAAACAGACTACAGATAGTTCACAACTGTCCAGTGAGAAATACTCTAATTATCAATTAATCATTGGTCAAAGGAAGAGAGAAATGTATATTGTTTCACTAAGTGCCTTTCTCCTTTTAATGCTTCCTATCCTGCTATCTATCTCTTTCACACTCAGAGATAAAAAGCTAAGGGTTTTTCCTAAAATCAGGCAACAAGGAAATATTTTTATTTTCCTTTTTTTGCCTTTAAAGGGATAAACAGGTTTGTATTTTGTCTTGAGCTTACTCGGCATTGGTTATGGAAGAGGATTACTGACAAACATTTCTGCTTGACAAAATTAATATACATTCCATGCACCAGCTGCCAAAGGCCTCTCCACTTCTGGCTTCACCCAGCTCCCACCCTCCCCCATTGCCAGCACTGATGGATGGATCAATAGGAAATTGGTGCTTTCGAGTTTCAGCTCAGCCATAAATTCCCCCAGTCCTTTCCATTCTGCCCACAGGACATAATTGACACTGACAAGACCACTGAGACAAAGCTTTTATTTTTTTAATCCTTTTTTGAAATGCACCAAAGCTAGGGAAAACATTGTCTGAAAACTTGTGGGCAGCAGCACAAAGAGGCATCTGTAGCAGTCAAAGAGACCATTCAACTTTGTTCACATTTTTCTGATGATTTGGGGATTTGTACACTGATGCTTGTTTCCACCACAACAGTGAACAGTACTTTTTGAAGGCTTTTTTAGCAATAACTTATTTTATTTTAATTTTTTTACTATTCTAAATTTGACAAAGCATCAGTAAACATGAACATTTCCATATTTAAGAGGAAAATTATTGCATATGAAACTGCAGATCTCCATAATGTATAACTTGGATTTAAAAGAATATGCTCAATTTAAACATTTTAATTCTATGACTGTCTTGCTTGTATGTATTTCTATCTGAATCTCCTCTTTTTTTGGCATATATACATATGTGTATTTTTTTTACCAATTACATGTAATAAATCTCCACACAATTTTTCCTAAGTTATATGATCAAACTTATCTCCCTCCTTCCCATCTCTTCCCCATCCCAGTGCTGGCAAGCAATTTGATCTGGGTCATACATGTATTATCATGCAAAACACATTTCCATAGTATCATTTTTTTGTGAGTAGTCTTATAAAACCAAAACTCCAAAGCATAAACCCAAATAAACAAATGTTTTCATTTGCATTCTGACTCTAATACTTCTTTCTCTGGAGGCAAATAATCTCAATCTCTTTCTGATATCTTCTGTGCATTTTTTTTAAAAAATCTTCATTGATTCTCTATATTTACTTACTTTAATATTACTATCACTGTCCTCCTCTCCTCATCAAATTCTCTTTCCCTATCCCCTTCCAAACACAAAACCTCCCTGGTGCCAAATAAGTATAGTTAAGCAAACTAGATCTACATACCAAAAATACGGATCTCATTCTGCACTTCTAAGCTTATTTTCTGTCAGAGTTGGGAGGTGTATTTTATCATTGGTCTTCTGGAACTGTGGTTGGTCATTGTCAAGTACAAGATCAGAGTTCTTAAATATTTCAAAGTTGTTTTTCTTTATGACCTCCTATAAGCAGCCTTCCCTAGCTCCTGTTAACTATTTCCTCTTTGTCTTGTATATAGCTTGCTTTATATACATTTATTTGAATGCTGTGAACTCCTTGAGGTCAGAGACTGTCTTTTGCCTCTTTTTTGAATCCCTAGACCTTAGCACAGTGCCTGACATATAGCAGCTGCTTAATAAATGTTTATTGTATTAAATTATTTCATGGTTTTCATTGTTCTGCTTACTCATTTCACTCTGCTCACTATAAATGTCTTTATCAATTTTTTCAACCAGTCCTTTTCATCATTTTTTATGGCATGATACTATTCTATTACATTCATATACCATAATTTGTTGAAACATTTCCCATCTTAAAGACTCTCCCTTAATTTCTAGTTCTTTGCTACAAGAAGGATTGCTATGAAATTGAACATATGGTTCCTTTTCCTCTTTCTTTTATTTCTTCGAAAGTATTTTACCTAATACTGTTACCACTGAATCAAAGATATGTACAATTCTGTGTAGGAATTCTTACCTTTTTTGTGCCATGGATCCCTTTGGCATTCTCGTGAAGTCTATAGCCTTTATCTCAGAATAAACATTTAAATGCATAAAATAAAATGCATAGGATTTCAAAGGAAGCCAATTATACTGAAATGCAGTTATCAGAATATTTAAAAAATAAAACTACAGATTCAAGTTAAGAATTCTTGAGTAACTTTGGGGAAATAAGTGTCAGCTTGCTGAAAAAACTTGGACTATGGAAGAAATTCATTTAAACAAGTATATAACACAATAAGATTCAAATGGCCTAGATATAAAAGTTCATTTGTTAAATAAACTGGAGAAAAAGAGAAAGATATTGCAACACTGATAAAGTACTAGCATCCAAGATAGATATGGAACATATTTCTTCTTTGGTTTTCAAAATGTCTGTTTTGGTGTTTCTACTTTTCTGTCATATGTCCATTTTGACTATAACCTATAATTCCATCTCCCTTGATATTTTACTTCTCCACCTGTTCTTCAAGATCTCTATTTCCTCTCCTTAGTATTTTCTCAGATCATTACCCCTGCTCATTTCACTTTCCTCCCTCTTCAACTTAAATCCAAATAGCCATTTCAACTCTACAATCAGTTCTTGAATTCTCCTTGCTCTAGTCAAACAGTAGTCCAGGATTACTCCCACCATCAGCCTTCCTTTGCTACTGCCCATGAGCCACTGAGTAACTGAGTAAAAGCTAAGTGAAGTCCTCCAAAAGTGCAGGCTATATATACATTACAAATTCATGTCCCTCACAGCAACTGGGCAATCTTTTTATTCCTCATTATCTCACTCCCTACAGTTGCTATTGTTTATTTGGGATATTCATGGAAAAGATACTGTAGTGCTTTGCCATTTCCTTCTCCATCTCATTTCACAGGTAAGGTACCCAAGCAAATGAGGTTAAGGAACTTGTCCAGAGTCACATAGCTAGCAAGTGTCTCAAGTCAGATTTGAACTCAGGAAGATGAGTCTTCCTGAATCCAACCCTGATGCTCTAGCCACCCAGCTGCTTCACTCACTCCAGAAGCTATTCCAAATCTTTTCTTCCTTACTCAAGCATCTTGAAAATCATCCCCACCCCACATTTCTCAGCTTATCTCTTTCCTGGAAATTTGAGAATATTCACCTTGAGTTCTTATTTTTCCCACTATAATCATCTTAAATCCCTGAACTTTATTTCCTACTCTTCCCTGACCTCTTCTGAGAGGGAGCTAGAGCTGGACAGGTTCACTGTTCCTTATAAATAGCCTTTCTAGTCCTCGCTACTGTATACTCACCATAAAGGTATTGGCCTTAGTGAAGACAGCTTTAATTCTACTCTATTTCAGAATTCCCTAACTCAAGAGATTTTCAGCCTCCCTGGGACCAGGAATTCTAGGTTCAAGCCATCACATCCAGCAAGGCAGGTTTTTTCCAATTTTTTTTTCATTCTGTGGTTTTTGTCTATGAGGAACTAGAAAGATTATATGAGATAAATCTGTTTCTGACAATGAATGTGTTTGGAGTTGGAAACTCCTGATGCTATATGAGTTCCCTTAAGACCTATGCTGGTTGCTGTAGGTAAATAGTACCTTTCTAAAATAATTTTGCTATCATAAAGGTATAGTCAGAGAGGAATTGTTTATCTTCTGGAGTACTTGCAACTTGGGAATTATAATAGGCACAGCTTTCTTTCCTTTGATTATCCTCTGCTCTAATGGGTGTTATCCTTCAATTCAAATGAATATTTCATGATTAAAAAATCACTATTAAGCCAAAAAAATTAAAAACAAAAAGCAAGTAGAGAAAACCAAATTATTTTGCTTGGCAAACAGCATGCAAGTGGACACAATAGACACAGAAGCTAAATTTTAAAAAATACAGAACCTTTTTTTTAGTACAAAATTTTACACACATCTAGTTTGACAATGTCCTAGATCAAATGAAGAATGGGGGTGGGGAGTAAATAATTGCATCACTACTTCAGACCTTGCTGATAAATTCTCCAGTTTTAATTACCTTGGGAAAAAGTACCAACTTTTGACTACAAGGGTCATAGATTTAGAACTGGAAGAGATCTTTGATACCCATCTTAAAAATAAAGAAACTAAGACCAGAAAGGATAAGCAACCTGCCTACATATAAGTGTCAGAGTTGGGATTCAAACCTAGGTGCTCTAACTTCCAATTTAGCATTACTCTCATTCTAAATCTGGTACTCTTGTCACTGCACATCAATGCCTTGGAAAGAGCATTCAAAACTGTGAACAAATACAAGGTTTCTCGGAAAAATCATTGGGACAAATTTTTTATTGCCTTTCTCTTCTGTATTTTTTGAAAAATTAAGGCCAAGATTCAAAATGAACAGCCACCCTATTTCTTTGACTAATTTAGACCCTTTCATCTCTTTGTCATCTACTTCTTAGTTTAGTACTTTGCTCTTGTATTTAAATATCGTGTTCAATACAGGTCTTGACAAATTTTAAGGAACCATCCCTTTAATAACTTGACAGTTTCAACAAATCTCCTCCGAGTTCCATTATAAGAATCAATGCTCATAGGCCACAGAGGGGAATTCATATTCTTAGGAGAGGGTAATCTCATGTGAAAACCTGTCAAATAGATGTTACATCCTCCACAGTTAAACTGTTTACAGGGTTTGCAATAGCATAGCTACATTATCATATTCATGCCAAGCAAATACCAATCCCTTCATCTTAGGAAATCTTGAAGGTGAATGATATAATAAAAATCATCTTGTATGCAAATACTACCAATAAATATGGACTACTTAGCATATGTGCTTTTTCTTTGCCATAAGCGGAATTAGTAATGGAAAAGCTCCTGCCTGCCAAGAACTCTAGAGTAATCCTGTCATGAACTATTAATACAGAGATCTGTGGTACTTCTTGGCAGCTAACCACCAAACCCACAAAGTTGTGTTTAATTTGCTCTTAGAGGATAGAATTAGTTTTGCTCACAGAATTGTACCCAGGTGATATCTCAGTACAGCACCTCTGGAAGACATTCATTGCTAAGCTTGTGACAAACAGATAATGACATGGTCCATGGATGGCATCAGCATCAGTGTTCTGTTACAGACAGGCGTACCTGAAAGCCAACACAGCAACTCCAATGAATGTGAGTCCTGTGAGGGGATTTGGCTCTATTCTGCAAATGTAGAGCTTTACATTAACAAAAGTGCCCCTAGAAGTCCTATTAATTTGCACCGTAAACAGTTGTATGGCTTTCCCTGAAATTAGGCAGATTACATAGTAGCAATGGTAGGAGTAAGAGCCTGTTATTTCTCTTCCTAGGTCCAGTGCTTACTAGGAGGGAAGCTATTTAAAATATGATAAAGAACCCTTCCAAGATATGCCTCCTTTCTTGGTAGAGTCAAGATTGAAATTTTTAAAGGCGTATAACTTTTCACAGACATTTTAGGGACAGGAAAATGAATCTTACCAAGTTAATAATAATAATAATATTATATGACTACCTTACATTCAACTGGCACTTGATTTTTCCAGTTCTATCACATATATTATATTATTTGGTTTTACAACAACCCTGATGGTTTGTAAGAGTACATATTATTATCCCATTTTTATAGATGAGGAAACATAAACATAGCCTCTTGATAATTTGATAGAAATTTGAAGGGAATTTTGTGTCCAAATCCAAATACTACATATCTCAAAATACGGAATCCTCTTGTGCCTAGGTGACAAGATACTTCTTTTCTTTAAAAACATTCTACTTAATAATAATAGGTGACTTTAATGGAGTGTTTCAGGCTTTACCAGGTGATTCATATATATCATTTAACCCTTAGACCTGTCCTGTGAAGTACTGCAGGCAAGGGGTGCTGGTGTTTAACAATTGGCTTTCTGGGAATGGATCATGTGGCAGGTTGAGGTGCAACCTACAAGTGAATGTGAATGACTCCATCTACATTGCTATGATGACATTTTAGAATTGATATAGTTGACATAAGTAGTCCCTAAAAATTCCTGCAAAATTAGTATATTGTTCTGTATATGCTGCCCCCATCTCTACCATATACATATCAGTTCATACCCATAGGTTAAGTCCTGGGGTATGAGGAGCATGGCAAGTTTAAAGTACTCTGCGAGTCCCCCCTCTTCAAACAATATAGTTCATTAGCCCCTATTGATGTGCTTACCTTTAATAGTCCAAAAGAGGATATAATTAGTATGAAGTAAAGACATTTGCTGAGATGCTCTAATACAAACAATAATAGCAAAGAATCCCCCACCTAACTCTTCAATTTGGCTTCCTGCTTCTTTATAAGGCAGAAATTTCTCCAGAGATACCAATGACCTCTTAATTGTCAAATCTAATATTCTTTCTTAATCCCCAATCTTCTTGCCCTCTCTGTAGCCTTTTGACACTGCTGGTCACCCTTTTCTTGAATAGCCTCTTCTCTGTTTTGGGGATACTAGTCTCTCCTGGTTCTCTCTCTCCCTCTCTAACTACTTTCTTTCTCTCTTTTACTAGATCCTCCTCCAGATTATCCTCTCTAACTATAAGTATCCCTAAGGGTTATTTATGATGCCCTCTTAATTTCACTTGATGACCTTATCCATTCCTATGAATTCAATTCTATATAGATGATTCTCAGCCCTAAACTTCTCTTCTAGCCTCCAGTCTCACATCTTCAACTACCTTTTGGACATCTTAAACCAGATATCTTAAACTCAGCATTTCCAAACTACATTATTTTTCTCCACTCTCTTCCCACTTCTGAACTTCTCCATTATTGTTTAGGGTACCATCATCCTCTGTCACCCAGTATTATAATTTAGGTGACATCCTTGACTCTTTACTAATTAAGTCATTCCTCCATATCTGACTCTCTTCCAAACTATCAAAGATGACTCAATATCTGACAGCGTTTCTCCTATCTCAACTGATTTCAGAATCAGCAAGCTTTCTTGCTGAGTGTTCCTTGATCCAACCAACTTATCATTCCATTAAGTTTGATTGTGGGACATCTTCACACCGTCTACAGCAAAAAAAGAAGAAGAAGAAGAAGAAGAAGAAGTGTAAATACTTCCTTAAACTTCCTTTGCAGAAATGTGCAATGTCTGAAGAATAAAGGGTGAGGGGCAAAAAGGAGATAATATAATTTCAGATATTATTATGGGAATGAAAGGTAGGCACTTCTTTCTAGTAGACATCATACACTTTATGATCCAGAAAGCCATCAGAATAATGTTGTGTTAGCAATGGAGATATTCTTCTTGATGACCTTCAGGCATTTTTCAAATAAGAACTAGAATTCTCAGTTACAAATAGTAAAACAGAAGTTCACAGGGATAGGACATATTCATGCCCCTCTGTCCTTAAAGAGCAGCAAATCAGTAGCAATGTTGAGAAATGAATCTAAGAATTTTAACTTCCAAACTGGCCACAGCTGCAGGGAAGAATACAGGCTTTCAGTTTGCTCATCTATATAATAGTAACTTACAAGTTTATTTAAAGGATTATTAAAATAATAGTTGCCATGTGTTTTGTGTTCTATAAAAAGAGAGTATTTTTTTTATTTCTCCAAACATCACTAATGCAAATATTTCCCCCTGAAAGATAGATATCTATTGCAGTGAACACTATATGGACAAAATTTGAGAATTACTGCATATACATTTCTTAGCTAATAGCTCATTGACTATGTGATTTGCTGACGTGTCCCATTCTGAACATTACAGAAATATAGCTAGAAATGAAACTAAAAATTAAGAAAACAAAATTCCTACTTGGTTGACTACTGAGGTTCTGCTTATATTGGTTGGCCTTTATGGGTTGATGTAAAAATGAACACCGTAGGTTGGTCTAAACAGTGAGTCATAGATGAAACTAAAACCAAAAAGGGCAGCATTTGAATTGTTGATAATATCAGCTAATGAAAAGAAGGAACCTAAAGCAGGCTATAGAATTGCTTAATTGTGAGTAGAAAGAAAGACTGGGGAGATTAGGGGTATTTTTTTCCTTCCCCAAAGTCAGTGTTCATTCAGTTAGAATGAATAATGAGTCAACTTAAAGAGGATACTTTAAACTCAGTTAAAGCTTCTTGTCCATTCACTGAGCAGGACAGAGACCTTCATCAGCATACAAGGCCTCCCCTCATGTGAAGCCAAGAAAGTGAACTGAATACACAGTCTTCAATATAACTATACACTGTCATATTATAACTCATCTTGAGAAAAAGAAAAAGTTAATCATTCAATTGCAGAGTTTTAAAACTTTTCCTTTCTCTTTTACTAGTCAAAATTCTTTAAAACCAGTTGAAATGTCAGACATTTTATTAGACATAATAATAATTCTCAGCTAACAATTTTTCACCCTGAATTTGATCAGAAAAGAAATATAAGGAATTAATTTCCCCATGCACAACATCTGTGAATCACTGATCTCAACAATCAGGGTGGGTAGAGAAGAGATCCTACTCGCATAATCTTATTTAATCCAATCCAATTCAATCCAACAAACCTCTATAAATTACCTACTGTGCTAGATGCTAGCGAAAGTAAGACAAAATGATAAACAGTTCTTGCTCTCAAGGAGTTTACATGCTACTGCAGAGCTACAGAATATAAACAGATCAATTATATAGGAGATTGATCAATAGAGCTCTCGGATCAATTTTATGAGATTACAAAGTGGGCATGTTTGGGACTTTGACACTATATATATATATATATATATATATATATATATATATATATAGCATATAGCATATAGTCAGGAGACATAGTTCCCCTTGGACAATGTTTTTCACAGAAGGGGACTACTGATGGATAGGGAATGTTCCTAAGAAGAAATGGCTAGTTTACACACTTGTTACATATATATATACATATTTGTACATGTATGTGTATGTCTATTTGGTCTAAGACAGAAGGCAATATAAGAAAATACTTTAAAGTATTTTGCTACATTGTTTGTAAGCTACATATCCTTTTACATCTTTTTTTTTTTTTTTGCATTTTCGTGGGTTACAATAAAGTCTGAATTGGTTTTGTTTTCTTTTCCCTGTCTCTGGTCTCTGTCTGTCTCTCTTCATCTTTACTATCTTGGGTGACTCCTCTCAAATCATCCATCTTACAAATTTGTAAGTCAACCACTAAGATAAACATCTGTAGTCTCGAGAAGCATGTAAGCTCTTTCAGAGCAGGGATTGTTTTTTGGTTTGTTATGTGGAAAGGATTTTTTTACCCATATATGTAAAGGTTGAAGTATGAAGTGTTTTAGGAGATTTCTCAAAGTTAATTTGTTGTTCAGTCATTTCAGTTGTGTCTGGCTCTTCATGACCCTATTGGGGTTTTCTTGGCAAAGAGAGTGGAGTGGTTTTCCATTTCCTTTTCCAGCTCATTTTACAAATGAGGAAATAAATGATTTACCCAGGGTCACACAGCTAATACGTGTCTGAGGCCAAATTTGAATTCAGGAACATGAGTCCTCCTGACTTAAGGCCTAGCACTCTATCCAGTGTACCACCTAGTTACCCATAAATTAGTATAATAAGACAACGTAAGAGCAAATTAGGATGGAGAGGCTAGGGAAGAAAGAGCAGTGAGAGAAATCCTTCCAACATTGCATTTTATCTATAAAAGCCTGTACTGATTATGTGGTTGTTTAAAGAGAGATAAAGAGAGAGCACTAGCAATTAGGAGGACCTAGAAAGTTTTTCCACATAAAGTGACAAATATGTGCATCTGTAATAACTTTAGAGAAGAGGTAAGCAACTAGCCAGTGATACCTAACCCAATTACTGGTAGCACTGTAGAACTTCCCAGTACTCTATGTATATATCCCATTTTTTCTTTCTTTCTCTATCTCTTCTCCTAACAGTTTCCTTTTCCATAGTCTTCCAAATCAGTTAACAAATCTACAAGTAAGGCCTAGAGATGGAAGATCCTGGGTTCAAATCTAGCCTCAGACACTTCCTGCAACTATATTCCTGGGCAAGTCACTTCATCCCAATTGCCTAGCCCTTACCATTCTTCTACCTTGGAACTGAAACACAATATTGATTCTAATATGGAAAGGAAGGGTTTATTTGAAATTTTTTATTTAATTAATTAAGAATATTTTTCCATGGTTACATGATTCGTGTTCTTTCCTTGCCCCCCCTTGACCCTTTCCCTTAGCCAATGAGGAATTCCACTGGGTTTTACATGTGTCATTGATCAAGATTTAATTCCATATTATTAATATTTTCACTAGGGTGGTCATTTAGAGTCTACATCCCCAATCATATCCCCATCAAACCATGTGATCAAGCAGTTGTTTTTCTTCTGCATTTCTACTCCTACAGTTCTTTCTCTGGATGTGGATAACGTTTTTTTCTCATAAGTCCCTCAGAATTGTTCTGGCTCATTGCATTGCTGTTAGTAGAGAAGTCCATTACCTTCGATTGTACCACAGTGTATCAGTCTCTGTGTACAATGTTCTCCTGGTTCTGCTCCTCTCATTCTGCATCAATTCCTGGAGGTTGTTCCAGTCTCCATGGAATTCCCCCAGTTCATTATTCCTTTGAGCACAATAGTATTCCATCACCAACATATACCACAGTTTGCTCAGCCATTCCCCAATTGATGGGCATCCCCTCATTTTCCAATTTTTTGCCACCACAAAGAGCGCAGCTATGAATATTCTTGTACAAGTCTTTTTCCTTATTATCTCTTTGGCAGTGCTATGGCTGGATCAAAGGGCAGACAGTCTTTTATCGCCCTTTGGGCATAGTTCCAAATTGCCATCCAGAATGGTTGGATCAATTCACAACTCCACCAGCAATGCATTAATGTCCCAACTTTGCCACATCCCCTCCAGCATTCATTACTTTCCATAGCTGTCATGTTAGCCAGTCTGCTAGGTGTGAGGTGATACCTCAGAGTTGTTTTGATTTGCATCTCTCTGATTATAAGAGATTTAGAGCACCTTTTCATTTGCTTATTAATAGTTTCGATTTCTTTAACTGAAAATTGCCTATTCATGTCCCTTGCCCATTTATCAATTGGAGAATGGCTTGACTTTTTGTACAAATGATTTAGTTCTTTATAAATTTGAGTAATTAGACCTTTGTCAGAGGTTTTTGTTATGAAGATTGTTTCCCAATTTGTTACTTCCCTTCTAATTTTGGTTGCATTTGGTTTTGTTTGCCCAAAACCTTTTTTTTTTTTAATCCTTACCTTCGGTCTTGGAGTCACTACTGTGTATTGGCTCCAAGGCAGAAGAGAGGTAAGGGCTAGGCAATGGGGGTCAAGTGACTTGGCCAAGGTCACACAGCTGGGAAGTGTCTGAGGTCAGATTTGAACCTAGGACCTCCTGTCTTTAGGCCTGACTCTCAATCCACTGAGCCACCCAGCTGCCCCCTGCCCCAAAACTTTTTATTTTGATATAATCAAAATTATTTATTTTACATTTTTTAAATTTTTTCTAACTCTTGCTTGGTTTTAAAATCTTTCCTTTCCCAAAGATCTGACATGTATACTATTCTGTGTTCACCTAATTTACTTATAGTTTCCTTCTTTATATTCAAGTCATTCTCCCATTCTGAGTTTATCTTGGAATAGGGTGTGAGGTGTTGATCCAAACCTAATCTCTCCCATACTGTCTTCCAATTTTCCCAGCAGTTTTTATCAAATAGTGGATTTTGGTCCCAAAAACTGGGATCTTTGGGCTTATCATAGACTGTCTTGCTGAGGTCACTTACCCCAAGTCTATTCCACTGATCCTCCTTTTGGTCTCTTAGCCAGTACCATATTGTTTTGATGACCACTGCTTTATAGTATAGTTTGAGATCTGGTATTGCAAGGCCTCCTTCCTTCACATTTTTTTCATGATTTCCCTGGATATCCTTGATCTTTGGTTCTTCCAAATGAACTTTGTTGTGATTTTTTCTAATTCAGTAAAAAATTTTTTGGTGGTTCGTTGGGTATGACACTAAATAAGTAAATAAGTTTGGGTAGGATTGTCATTTTTTTTATGTTAGCTCATCCTACCTATGAGCAGTTAATGTTCTTATAATTGTTTAGATCTAGTTTTAATTGTGTGGAAAGTGTTTTGTAGTTGTGTTCATATAGCTCCTGTGTTTGTCTTGGCAGATAGATTCCCAAGTATTTTATATTGTCTAGGGTGATTTTAAATGGAATTTCTATTTCTAATTCTTGCTGCTGAGATGTGTTGGAGACATATAGAAATGCTGATGACTTATGTGGGTTTATTTTGTATCCTGCAACTTTGCTAAAGTTGTTGATTACTTTGATTAGCTTTTTGGTTGATTCTCTAGGATTCTTTAAGTAGGTCATCATATCATCCGCAAAGAATGATAGGGTCTCCTCATTGCCAATTTTAATACCTTCAATTTCTTTTTCTTCTCTACTGCTAGTGTTTCTAGTACAATGTTAAATAATAGAGGTGATAATGTGCCCTTCAGGCATAGTTCCAAATTGCCCTCCAGAATGGTTGGATCAATTCACAACTCCACCAGCAATGCATTAATGTCCCTACTTTGCCACATCCCCTCCAGCATTCATTACTTTCCATAGCTGTTATGTTAGCAAATCTGCTAGGTGTGAGGTGATACCTAGGAGTTGTTTTGATTTGCATTTCTCTAATTATAAGAGATTTAGAACACTTTTTTCATGTGTTTATTGATAGTTTTGATTTCTTTACCTGAAAATTGCCTATTCATGTCCCTTGCCCATTTATCAATTGGGAAATGGTTTACTTTTTTGTACAATTGATTTAGCTCCTTATATATTTGAGTAATTAGACTTTTGTCAGAGGTTTTTGTTAATAAAGATTTTTTTTCTCAATTTGTTACTTGAAAATCAGCATGTATTTAAGTACTTACTATTTGGCATTCTCTGTGCTAAGTACTGAGGATAAAGAAAGGTAAAAGTATAAGCCCTGTCTTCAAAGTTCTAATGGGAAAGACGACATGTAAAAAACCAGGTATAGCTATATATACACATGTATGTGTAGTAGATGGAAGGCACTCTGAGAAGGAAAGGTATTACCAGTATTAGCAGCTAGGAGAATAAAAAAAGATCTCCTGAAGTAAATGGAGTTTGAGCTGAATCTTTAATGAAGTCAGAGAAAATAAAAAGAAGAGTTGAGAAAGGAAAGAATTCTAGGCATGGAGAGAGGGAGTATTAAGCAGTGTTGATGGATGGTAGGGTGTGTGGAAGAGAGTATAGTATAAAAATGCTGGTAATGTAGGAAGGGGGCAGCTTTGGAAGAGCTTTTAATGCAAAGATAAGTTTATATTTGATTTTGGATATAATAATGGGATGAGGCAGCTAGGTCGTACAGTAAATAGAGTGCTAAACCTGGAATCAGGAGTATTCATCTTCCTGAGTTCAAATCTAACCTCAGACACTTATTAGCTGGGTTACACTGGGCAAACCACTTAACCCTGTTTGCCTCTATTTTCTCATCTATCAGATAAGCTGGAGAAGGAAATGGCAAACCACTCCAGTGTCTTTGCCAAGAAAATCCCATATGGATCATTAAGAGTTGTACATGACTGAAAAATGACTAAACAATAACAATAATGATAGGGAGCTGCTGGAACTCATTCAGCTGTGGGAGTGGGAGGGACAAGAAGGGTAACATGGTCTGATCAACATTTTAGCCTTGATAGTTGAATGTAGGATGGATTGGCATTGGAAGAAACCTGGTTAAAGATGATGTGGGCTTGAACTAAGCTGTTGTTCTGTGAGTAGAAAAGAGATATGCATAAACACATGTTGTGAAAGTAGAAGTGATGAGATTTAGCAATGAATTGGGTATGGAGGGTGAATGAATGATTACATTAAGGCTGTGGACCTGGAAAAATGTTGATGACTTTAATAGTAATAGGGAAGATTGGAAGGTGGAAAGGTTTGGGGAGGAAGAAAAAGATAAAAAGCTCTCTTTCTGACCTGTTGAGTTTGAGATGCTTAAGGGACAACCAGTTTGAGATAGAGCTTAGGAGACAGATTAGAGTTGAAAATACAGATGTGGGAATCATAAACATAGAGATGATAATTAAACTCACGTTAGTGAAATCAAGTAAGATAGTATAGATGAAGGAGAGACGAGAGACCAGGACAGAACCTTGGAGGGGCATCCAAAGTTAAAGAATATTATATGAATAAAGAAACAAAAAGGGAGATTGAGAAGAAACTGGCAGGCAGGAGGACCAAGAGAGAACAGTGTCAATAAAATTTAGTTAGGAAAGAATTTTGAAGAGATGATCAACATTGCCAAGTACTGCAGAGAGGTTAATAAGGGTGAAGACTGAGAAAAGGCTATTAGATTTTCGAGGAAGAGATCATTTAGCAACTTTAGAGAGAACAATTTGAGTTCCATGATGAGGTCAGAAGTCAGTCTGTAGAGAGTTAAGAGAAAATGAGAAGAAAGTAAATGGAGGCACCTACAGTAGATGACTTTTTCAAGTAATTTAATCATGAAACGGAGAATAACCAGGATAATAGCTAGGGAGGATAGTAAAATTGAATAAGTGTTTTGTTTATTTGTTTAAGAATGGAGGAGAGATAGATATAATGTAGGTAGCATGGAAGGAGTCACTACAAAGATGCTGAAGATAAGGGAGAGCAGACTGCTAGAAAAATAAGGAAGAGATGGTATCAAGGATTCATGTAATAAAGATTAGCTTTAGTAAGCAGGGCACTTCTGAGGCCAGAGGATGTCAGGACATGGGGCAGGAGGGAGGGGTTGTAAAAGAGAAGAGGTATTTCAGTGATGTGAGTTAAGGAGGAGGAATGGTAAATTCAGTTTAGGATGAGCTATTGATTATTGATTAGGAATTATTATTCATTGCTCTGATTTTGTAGTAAGAAACAGTTCCGGCTATTAATCGATTTAATAATTGAGTTAAATCAGCTTTAAAATTTAGGATTAAGGGGGCAGCTAGGTAGCTTAGTGGATTGAGATCCAGGCCTAGAGATGAGAGGTCCTAGGTTCAAATCTGACCTCAGACACTTCCCAGCTGTGTGACCCTGGGCAAGTCACTTAACCGCCATTGCCTAGCCCTTCCCACTCTTCTGCCTTGGAACCAATACAAAGTATTGATTCCAAGATATAGGTAAGTGTTTAAAAAATTTAGGATTAATCACAAGTTAATCATTTAGATGCAAGAATATAGATAGATAGATAGATAGATAGATAGATAGATAGATAGATAGATAGATAGATAGATATAAATCTGTCAAAATCCCCTGCAATCAAAATCACTCTTTTCTATCCTTTTGAAATTTATTTGTTACAGGTCAACTATAAACTACCCAAGAAGTTAGATATTTCTTGCCTTACCAAGACTAGATCATCTTTCCAGGGATGCTGTCAAAATCTGCATTCAAAATAGGATAACTACATGATTGACATATGCCTGAATCCAACCAAATGCTAGATTACACGTAGTTCCACTTAGACACACTTTGATTCACCCCTTTATATCCAAGAGTGAAAAGTTACAAATCACTTATACTGGAACCTCCTTCCTATACCCATCCCTCAGTTTGTTTTTTACTCTTCTTTTCCCTGTTAATTGTTTTCTTGGTATAATCCCAAGCTTTCTTTTTTTCCTATTATAAAAGTCATATTTATATTGATAATTTATATTGGTCTGTCTGCCAATGTATTGACTTTGTAAAACTTGCATACCTCACATTAAAACCAATATACTCAAAAGTTATCCTTTCCAGCCTTTTTCTTTACAGGAAAAGAGAGAAAGAAGTGCAAGGTTAATGAATTCATTCACTCATTCATTTATGTGAGGTATAAGACAATGTTCTGAGCTTTACACAGGACTCTCTTTTGAAGCTCTTATTTAGGAATGTATAATCTGCTATTTTTGAACACAATTCATTAAAAAAAAGAATCAAAGGGAGAAAAGGGGGAAAAAGTAGGATAGGGGAGAGATAGAAACTAGGACCTTGAAGCCAATAAATTAATAGTTAAGCAATGAAAAAAACTTAGAAAAATAAGGATGGCTTTTGGAGTACTTTCTTTCAAATTGTGTGAATCTGAAAGTGATAAAACATCAAAAGATGGAGGGAGGCATGTTAGAATGGAGGAGAGGTTTATCTTATATTTGTGGCCACAGCCTCTCCAGTTTATCTTCCACATCTCTTCAACTATTTCTTCCTGATTTCTTTTCAACTATCACTTCTCCTACTCCACATACATGCAGCTAGGTGGCACGATGGATAAAATGCTGGGGCCTGGAGTCAGGAAAATGAGTCTTCCTAAGTTCAAATTTGGCCTTAGGTACTTCCTAGCTGTGTAATCCTAGTTACTTCAGTTTCCTGATGGAGTGGGGTTGTGGGGGTCCCCTAGAGACCCCAAGTTTCTAGAGGAATCCCAGGTCAGAAAGAGCACATGATCCTGGACCCAGGAATGTGAGTGGAAGAAGAAAGGTGACTCTTATACAACTAAAGAGACAACCGCATAAACCAAAGATTCTCTGAGAGATATATTTCCCTCTATTTTAGATGCATTTCTTAATTTTATGATGAGGGCTTTAGTATGGATGTATACCTTCTGTTTGTACCTCTAACATCAATAGATTCTCTGAGATATGCAACTCACTCACCTTTATGATCAGGGCTTAATATGTTACAAACAATGTATACCTATGCTTGTACCCCAGACTCCAAGGTACCTCACATGGGAATTTCACTTAATCATCCTTGTTTGTTTCCCCTCTTTTTTGGTCACATAGTCGTTGTTCCTTGAAGGTATAAAAATCCTGGACCTCCTCACCCCAAGTGAGGCAGATTTCACCTGCATTCTGACTCCCAGACATTTGAACTAATAGATTGCTTTTATTTTCTAAAGATTTGTTGAGTTCTGGTAATTCCTTAGGTGAGCACTCTCCTGAACCAGATGAGAACAAACTCTCTCACAACATGAGCGGGAGAAAGAAATGGCAAACCAATCCAGTGTCTTTGCCAAGAAAACTCAAATGGGGTCACAAAGAATAAGATATGACTGAATAACAAAGCTGGATATATATCCAAGCACTTATATGACTACATATATATATATATATATATGTATATATATATATATATATATCCTTCTCATCCCACACATAACTACTTGCCTCTTCCCTGAGGAAGGTAGAAGAGAATGGGTAGGGAAAAAAGACATATATCCAGAGGAGTGAATAATGTTTTTTGTTGTTGAAGGTTTTTTCTGCATTTATTGAGATAACCATGTAATTTCTTTTAGTTTAGTTATCGAGATGGTCAATTATACTGATAGTTTTCCTAATATTAAACTAGCCTTGCATTCCTGGTATAAATCCCACTGTGGACTTATAGTGAATAATCCTAGTGAGATATTACTATAGTCTCTTTACTAGTATTTTATTTAAGATTTTTGCCTTGATATTCATTAAGGAAATTTGTCTGTAATTTCTTTCTCTGTTTTTGGTCTTCCTTGTATTGATATCTACCATACTTGTCTCATAAAAACAAATTTCTAGGACTTCTTTCCCTATTTTAGCAAGGTTTACATAATATTAGGATTAATTGTTCTTTAAATGCTTGATATAATTCACTTGTGAATCCATGTGGCTCTGGGAATTTTGTTTTAGGGAATTCTTTGTTCAATTTCTTTTTATGAAATGGGATTATTTAAGCATTCTATTTCCTCTTTTGTTCATCTTGGCAATTTATATTTTTCTAAATGTTCACTTAGATTGTCAGATTTATTGGCATATATTTGGGCAAAATAGCTCCTAATTATTGCTTTAATTTTCTCTTCATTAGTGGTGAATTTACCCTTTTCATTTTTGATACTGATACTTAATTTTTCTTCTATCCTTTTTTGAATAAAATTAATCAATACTCTATGTTTTTATTGTTTTTTTTGTTGTTTTTGTTTTTTTTTGGTAAAACCAACCTCTAGTTTATTTTTTTTTTAATTTGTTCAATAGTTCTCTTACTTTCAATTTTACTAATTTCTCCTTTAATTTTCAGGATTTCCAATTTAAGTATTAATTTTTAATTTGTCATTCCATGAACCCTTATTGATTATATTATGATGTGAAATGGTTACATTTAATAGTTCTGCTTTTCTGCATTTGATTGTGAAGTTTTATGCCCTAGTACATGGTCAATTTTTGTGTATATACCATATGCTGCTGACAAGAAGGCATATTCCTTTTTATCCCCATTTCGTTTTCTCCAAAGCTCTATTAAATCTAACTTTTCTAAAATATCATTCGAACTTCCGGGTAAACATGGCTGCAATCTAGACGTGACTTGCTTCCCCTCCCCGGCACTGAACAAAATAGACTACCTCAAAAGAGCATAAAAATCACCTTTGGAAGAATGGAGGGACTCCCCAGTACCCCACAGAAATGAAGGTATGTGGGGTTTGAACATTTCCACACTATAAGGAGGAGGAAAAGCTGGCACAAAAACTTGAACTGAGCCGCCCCCCACCCCAAACCAGAGTAAGCTATCAGAACGCTCACTGGGACAGCAAGTGAGTGAGGAGCATCTCTGTCTGGGGGGGGGGGGCACACCAGGGTCCTTGGGATCTAAAGACTGCAAGGAAACGACCTCTCAGGGCGGTTTCACGGGAAAATCCTGCGCTGAGCAAAGGGGCGGCCACACTGAGAGGCTGTGTTGAGCAAAGGGGCGCTGAGAGGCTGCACTGAGCAAAGGGGCTACTGCGCTAAAATATAATTCACTTTCTTTACTTCTTTCTTGTTTAATTTTTGGTTAGATTTATTTAGATCTGAGAGGATAAGGTTGAGGTCCCCCATTAGTGTAGTTTTACTAGTTTCCCCAGACTCATTTAGTTTCTCCTTTAAAAATTTGGAGACTGTGTCATTTGGTGCATATATGTTAAATACTGATATTACTTCATTACCTATAGTACCTTTTGTCAAGATTAAACTTCTTTCTCTTTTAATTAGATTTATTTTTCCCTTAGTTTTATCTGAGATCATGATTGTCACTCCTACTTTTTTTTATCTCAGTCGAAGATCAATAGATTCTGCTTCATCCCCTTACTTTTACTCTGAGTGTGTCTATTTGCCTCAAATGTATTTCTTGTAAACAGCATATTTTAGGGTTATGTTTTTTAATCCACTCTGTTATCTGCTTCCACTTTATGGATAAATTCATCCCATTTGCATTCACAGTTGTGATTACCAACTGTGTATTCCCATCCATCTTATTTTCCCCTTTTGATCCTGCTCTTTTTCCTTTTACTCTGTCCCTTCACACAAATGTTTTGCTTTTAATCACACACACCCCATTCCACCTCCCTTATATTACTCTTTCCCCTTCTTTTTCTATAGGTAAAGAAAGGATTCTATACCCAACTGAGTGTGTATGTTCCTCCTTCTCTGAGCCAATTCCAATGAGAGTAAGGTTTAAGCATTGTCCATCACCTATTTCCTTCTCCCCTCCATTGTAACAGTATTTTTCACACCTTGTTAGGTGATGTAATTCATCACATTTTACCTCTCTCTTTTGTTTTTCCTCCATTTTCTCTCTTTTTCATTCCCCCTTTTTTTGTACTTCATGTCTTCTTAAACAGCTTACCTCAATACTCTCTGTTTATACATACTCCTTCTAACTGCTCTGCTAATGATAAAAAATTTGAATTACAAATATCTTTGGAATGCAAACAGGTTGATCTTATTGAATCTCTTAAATTTTCTCTTTCTTATTTACCTTTTTATGCTTCTCTTGAATCTTGTATTGTAATTTTCTGTTTAGGGCTGGTCTTTATATTAGGAATGCTTAGAAATTTTCTATTTTTATTAAATGACCAGTTTTCCCCCTGAAAGAATAGTCATTCAGTTTTGATGGGTAGTTAATTCTTAGTTGTAAACCTAGTTCCTTTGCCTTCTCAAATATATTCTAAGATCTTTGATCCTTTAATGTAGAAGATGGTAAATCCTATGTAATCTTGACTGTGGCTCTATGATATTTGAATTATTTCTTTCTGGCTGCTTGAAGTGTTTTCTCCATTGCCTTGATAATATTCCTGAGGATTGCCATTTGGGGACTTATTGCAGGAAATGGTTAGTGGATTCTTTTAATTTCTATTTTACCCTCTTGTTCAAAAATATCAGGCCAGTTTTCTTTGAGAATTTCTCGTAATATGATGTCCAGGCATTTTTATCATAACTTTCAGGTAGTCCAATAATTTTTAGTTTATCTCTCCTGTATCTATTTTCCAGCTCAGTTTTTTGATGAGATATTCCATATTTTCTTCTATTTTTTCATTTTGTGTTACTGTTTCTTGATGTCTCATGAAGTCATTAGCTTCTATTTACTATTTTCTGTCTTTTAAATAATGATTTTCTTCCACGAAACTTTGAAGTTTCTTTTCCTTTTGGTCAATTCTACTTTTTAAAGAATCCTCTTCTTCACTGGATTTTTGTATCTCTCTTTCCATTTGGCCAATTCTGCTTTTTAAGCTATTGTTTTCTTTTTACATAGCTTTCATTTCTTTCCCCCATTTTTCTTCTGCCTCTCTTAGTTGATTTTTTATTTCCTGTTTGAGTTCTTCCAGAGCCTGATTTAATTTCCTTTTTCTTTTGGAGTTGAAGTTTTGCATGTGGCTGCTTTGATCTCACTGTCTCCTACTGAGTCCTTGCTCTTCTTTGTCTCCATAAAAAATTTACGGTTAGGTGTCTTTTTCCTATTTGCTCATTTCCCCAGCCTTTTTAAAAAAAATACTTTTACTTTTATCTTGAGGATTGATTCTGTTCTCAGGGTAGAGAGTGCACTTTCTTAAACTTCAGTTTTCCTTGGTGCTACACTTTGCTCTAGTTCTGGTTTTCTGTAAGTTTTAATTCTTCAAAGATGGTATGATGGCCTGTGGGCTAGGAACTCTGGAAGCCACCTCCTACTGCTGATTCAATCTCCCTAGGGACTGTTGACACCTTGCAGGTCTCAGAGCACTGTGAGTTACTTTTCCCTGGGAGTTGGAACCTCAGTGCAGACTTGAGCAGGGCTCTGGGCCTCTCTTTAGGTCAGCACCAAGGACTGCCTTACTCTTTGGTTACTTGGGAATTTGGGTCTTCAATGCTGGCTTGAACAGGCCAGGCACTACAGACTTGGGGCCTTACTGCAGGCTTGTGCCAGGGCTTGAGACTTCAAGGGGGTGGTCATAGGGTGCTCTGCTGTTAGCTTAGGCAGGGTTCCAGGGTCTTAAAGTTGACTTGTGCCCAGGTTCAGAACCTAGAGCAATACCAATAGGTGGAGATAAATGGCTTGTACTCTTCTTTGTAGTTTTACTTCCAGCTCTCTTCTCACCCCAGTGAAATAGGCCCTTTCTCCCTACTTTTCAAGTTGATTTCTGAAGAAGAGTTACTTTACTACATCTTCTTGTTGGTTCTATGACTTCTTTATTCATTTTGAGGTGCTATTTTAAGGCTGATTTGAGAGGTATGCTCAGAGTGCTTTCAACTTTCCATTCTGCTACTCCACCATCTTGGTTCACCCTAGAACTGAGTAATTTTGATGAAACAAAGAAGAACTTGAATGGACTTGGATAAAACGTATGTAAAGATGGCAATGGATAACCTTGACTCCATTGGAAGTGGGAATGGTTAAGGGAGAAGTAGAACAACTTGAGGAGCATTAGACTGGTTTGAGAAAATATAAAAACTCAAAAGCAATGTAGTACTTAGAAATGTAGTTTTGATAGCCCCAGATATTTCTTTCATAGTAGAACACAAGTTAGGAATGTGTTTTCTTTTTGGAATAAAATGGAAAGACTGATTTAACTTAATAAACCTGTTGATGGCCATCCATTTCTGGTAATTTATTAGGGATAAATCATGAAACTTGAAAATATTCTGTAAATAATCTGGGCAAGTAAGATTTGCATAGGAAACTTAATGATTTGGGGAATTACTTGTTACTTTTATCACTTCTTTCACTAGAAGTTCCTAACATTTAAAAAATGCAAATATCTGACTATGTAAACTATATTTAAGGACAATATTTGATTTTCTGGACCATGCCCTGAGATATTGAAATGATTGGCTCTTGGCCAGACATGGATTGTATCTAATGAGAACTGGGAAAAATGCCAGGAAACTTGTTTATCTTATCAAAGCGGTTTTCAACTGAAAATGGAGATGGAGGGAGAAAATTCCCAGATATAGTGTTAAGCCAGACACTGTGGGGAGCAAAAGGTAGGCATTAAAAAGAAAAAAAGACTCCATGGGTTAAATCACAGGAAAACATAGCTCAGAAAAGGATTCAAACAATATATACAGTTTCAAATGTCTTTTGACTAAAGGCCAATGTTGGTAATAAATATCTAAAGTGAACTTGATGGTTTTTTTTTTTACTCATACCTATTATTTCATTGACATAACTACAGATGCAATGCAAATCAACAACTGTACTAAGGATGTATAGTCTTAGTTGCCTGAAACACTAAAAGGTTAATAGAGTCATGTAGGATCAGACGAGTATGTATCACAGGTAGGACTTGAAATTAACTGTAAAATCAGATCTTTATCTACTATACCATGTTGAGTTTCTCAAATTTTGATGCAAAAAGGTAAGTATGGCCTTATATAGCATTGAGATTTATTGGTATAGAACTTGTGGCCAGTATGATACTAAAACACACACACACACACACACACACACACACACACAAACAGAAAATGTAGCAGTAATAGATAGTCTTATAGTATGCCAAGATGATACTCATCTTGGTAGTAATCTATGAACCTGAAGAATAAAAGATAGTTGAAGGTATTAGCAGGAACATAAAAGAATGGAGAAACAGAAGTCTTATGATTGTTAGAATATGCTATAGTCTCCCTGGTCAGATGGATGAAAGCTAAAACTGGGAATCTAATAAACACTAAAATCAATGGAACAACACTTTGTTCCAAGTCATATGAACAAGATGGCAGATTGGACTTTTTTCCAATTCCCATGCTTTCTCAAATATCTCCAAAACATAAATTATGCATCAAAGATAAAGCAACTTTAGCTATTTTTGTGGTCTAGTATATCAAGAATCCAAAATGAGGTTTAAAAAAACCCTCAAGAATTGATGCTTTCTTATCCTGAGCTCACTTGGCTCACTTCTGCCAATTCTCATGCTACTGGCATCAAAGCCAAACTACCAGAGCCAGGGACATGACACAAGCTTACATAAAGAACCACCTTTATATTCCAGTCCCCTCTCCCTCTTTCAGCAATGTAGAGGCTTTGGCTCTGGGCTATGAACATTTTTTAATTTCTCAATAGCCAGCTTGACCACAGTACTTCAGCAGCACAAGGCTGCAGAGGGCCCAGACCCAACAGCATTGATGCTGTGAAGCTCTGAACTCTTGATATCTCTTGACTGCCAGTGCTAAGGAAAGCAAGCTCTGATTTGTAATTTCCAGCAGGCTCTGAAATATTGGAACTAAGAAACAAAGGGAATGTAACAGTACCAGCACAGGACACTTTACAACACTCCACCAAGTCTGAGAGACTTGCTCAGCATCTAGGTAGAGCTAGTTTTGACCATCCTAAAAAGAGACATTGGTTGGTGATCTGTGAATTGTCCAGTGTGGGTGGAGGTTGGTCATTTTGAGATTTAACCCCCAAAGAAACCACAGTCACAGGGAAGGGAATCAAGAATGAATAATAAGGAAAATAATTGTGTATGGATGGAGACTAAAAGTACCTGAGATTCCAGGAAGAAGAAATCTCAAAAACCTTGAAAGTAAACAGATAAGTCAACAGGAAAAACAGTAACAACAGAAGGAAATATGGCCTCTAGATGTACTAAATGAGTTCAGGCACTTATGAATAAAATTGCAAAATAAATTTAAAAGACCCAACACTTGATCTAGAGAAAATTTTGTCTTACACCACAAAAATAATGGACAGAATAGAAAAACTTGAATCTTCAATGACAAGCCTCACCAAAGAAACAAAAGAGAGAGGAGTAGATTGGGAATATATATATATATATATATATATATATATATATATATATATATATATACAGAAATCAAAGACAATCTTGAAGAAGAGAAGCCAGGAAAAAAAGAACATTAAAAAAATCCACTCTCAAAGCAAGCAAAACATATGAATCTTGAAAACAGGGTGCATAGAAACAACCTAAGGATCATAGTTCTTTCAGAAGAATATGAAAGGACAAAAAGCCTTACCACCATAATGACAGAAATGATAGAAGAAAACTGGCATAGTCTATGAACATGGAAAGTGAAATCTCATTTGAAAGAATTCACAGAGCCTACAAACTCTGAGACGCATAGTGGTTAAATTTAATAATTTAAATAAAAACAAAAAGTTGTTCAAGCTATCACTAGAAAGTCCTTTAATTCAAAGGAAAGGGCAGTCAAATAATGCAAACCTACTCTATGCCCACTAGAAAAAAAAAGAGGAGGGAATTTAATAATGTATCCCAAAAAGCAATAGAGCTCAAGATGCAACTCAGTGATCTATCCTGCAAATTTGAGGTTAACCATTCAGGACAAAAGATAGCCTTCAATAATTTAGAAGAGGTTGAAATGTTTTTAGAAAGAATTTCAGAACTGAGGAGATTACTTTCATTTTGAATATACCAAAAAAGTGGAAATAGAATAATAAGGAGGAGTTAATAAATGCAGACAGCAAAGGGAACAGAGTGACAGCAGAAAGAACAGTAAGAGATTTCTTTCTAAGCATAAACAAGGGGCCAGGGTCAGAATGGAAATCTGGAAGAGGTATCAGCAAAGAGCTAGACAGGGAATAGTAAGGATAATACCTGGTGACACCTTGCCTACTAGTCAATGCTTCTTTTGGGGAGTACATCACAACATGGAAGGAGTTGGTTTTATGACTAGCACTTCCTTCCTGGCCCTGGAAGTGGAAGGGGTCTCTCTCCTGGTATCTGGATAGAAGTGCCTCTATTTTCCTGATTTTCCCAACTGTGTGCTCTCCCTGGATTCCTGTGATTGTGTCATCGACAAAAGGATTTAAGGGAAGCAGTTTGAACTATAAAGCCTCTCTTTAGGGGCATCAGCCTGAAGAGATAGGCCCAACCAGCTCTGAAGGTCAGAACTTTTCTTCCTCTCTGTCTACTGCTAAGACTTTTGAAATTAAGAAAGTTAGCACAGATATAGCATAGACAGGAATAAGAGAAACCCTCCACCAGCCTGTGAGGCCTGGCCTCAGCTCAAAAGCTGAGAAAGATTCAAAAACTTTATCTAGAGAAATCCCTATTCCCTCTTCTCTGATGCCTCTCCAATCCAAACTTGTTATTAAATTTTATCTTTATTTAATTAACTGCAGTCAGATAAGAGGACTTTCTTTTCAGGGGACATAGAGGGAACTGAACCTCAGGACAGCCATTCAGCTAGAAACGGTACTTACTGGACCCCGCTGGGCAACCTTGGTCAGGGGGGAGGCTTGTCCCTCAGGAGGGTCCATGCTTACCTGCTTTGGAGTATCTGCAGCAGCAATCTATACAGAAGACATCCCCTCAGGCTATCATAAGTGGCCCATTTTTCAGGAACCCCATTTTTCAAAAAATACCCTCTCGGCAGGGGGCATCTCTCTCCTTTTACCTCACTGGCATCCATATTCCCTCTCTCCCTTCAACTCCTCCATTCCCTGCTACAAATCTTCGTTATTCCCTGTTCTTCAATCCCACCCATTTTCCCAATAAATATTACAAAGGGTACATGAAAAAGGGATAGAGGAACAAGGGGATAGAGAAAAGTAAATGATGCACTGAGGTCAAATCAAAGCCTAGCAATGAAGGGAATGTACCTCTGAAGTTTCAGAAAGAAAAGAACCTATAGAGAAATGAGTGAGGAGGAGAGGGGAAGGATTTTCAAAAAGGAGGAAAGGAAGGAGGCCTTACTTTGGAGGTGGGATGGGGTTTCACTGATGAATGCTCTTGTGCATTAAGGGAGATGAGGACTGTATAATGGATGAGACCTTGGGGTTGTAGAGCTGGAAAAGTGTACTTATCCTGTGATGGGAGGATTTGGAACCCCTGGAGGCAACTGGCACTTAGAAGATGGAAAATTGTGGACCTAGGGTGATTTTCAAGAAAATGTTGGGGGAAAAGGTCAATAAAAGAGTGTACAAATCAATGCTGGGGGGGGGGGAGGGAGGGGTAAATGCCATAACAAGGGTCTGTGTCTTCTCTGGTACCTTCTAAGAAGTGGCAATGTTTAGAGCAAAGCACAATTTAGAAGGGAAATCCATGGAATCCACTACAAGGTAGTGGTAAAAAGTACCTACAGGGTAGAGCCTAGAATGGATTCCTTGGAATCATTGATTGTATGAAGAACATAGTAAAAAGAGAGAGATCAAATGATTACAGGGGCCTTGAATCAAACAATAAGGATTTAGAGAGGAAATGGATAATGAACAGAATGAAAGAAATTATTTTTGAAAGAGCTTCAAAAATGAATTTTTAAAAACTAATTGAAGGAGAGGAGAAGAATGGGGAGTATACCTGCTGAGAGGAAAAAAAGAGGAGGTAGAAATATAAAACCAAATAAAAGTAAGAGAAAGGAATTAACAAATAGATTCCTAAAAGGAAAGGGATAACAAACCAAAAAAGGGATCACAGGTGAGAGCAAGAGTCAGTGGAAACAGAAGCCCCCTTTAAAAAAAAGATTAAAATAAAGTAATTGAAGGATCAATATAGTGTGTTTACAACAGAAGTGGGGGAATCTTAAAAAAATTTAGATAGATGAAGGAAAATATAAGCCTCACTCATAACTTTAAATGTGAATGAATTAAACAATCCTATAAAAAAAAGACTAGATTGGATACAAAACCACAACCATACAATCTACTGCTTATAAGAAACACATTTTAAAAATATTCAAAAAATGAAACTAAAGTGAAAATTAGCTATGTAGAGTATATATACAAAAGGTAGAAAAAGGAACATTAACTCACATGCCTTTTTACTCTGTGGGTACATTATTACAGGTAAAATTCCATCCCATCTCATCCCAGCATCCAGTCTTGCTGCATGGAACCATGGAACCTCTTATATGTAGGAATCCCTAGTTTCCTTCAAGACGTAGCTAAAAGCCACCTTCTATGTTGAAGCCTTTTCTGATACCTCCTGCTGCCAGTAATTTATGCCTGTTTTATATATTTTTTCTATACCTGCATATGCATGTATATACATATGTTTTAGACTTTATTTTTCTCATTTGTAAAGTTAGGGTTGGACTGCATGCTTTCTACAATTCTGAATTCCTGAGAAATGATGTGCAAATCTGATAATTAAAATTTTTTAATGTATTTATTTGTTGTTACATTAAAGGTCTCAGGCATCTCTCTCCTTTCCCTCCCCTCTCTGCACTAAAGAATATGTGATTTGACCAAAAAATGGTATGTATATATAAAACTATGTCTTATTTGTTTCTGTTTTTCAGTTCTTTTTTCTGGAAGAGGTCATAAACAAGTTATTCTTTAAACAATATTTCTGTTGCTCTATATAAAGTTCTCTTGGTTCTGCTCATTTCACTCTTCATAATTTCATGTAGGTCTTTCTGTGTTTTTTTTTTAATTAACCTGGTCATCATTTCTTATGGTGTAGTCGTTTTCCATCACATCATATGTCACAAACTGTTTAGCCATTCCCCAATTGATGAACACTCCCTCAATTTCTGGTCCTTAATGGAGTTTGCCATTTAAAGAAATCCCCTTGAAAAAGTCAATATTACTAATCTATTTAGCAAATCCAGACTTTCATCTATTAAATCTGTTTAGAGCAAACTTCATTAATATTTGTGATTCTGCATCTTCCGGAGGGCAGCTAGGTGATGCAGTACACAGAGCATCAAGTTTGAAGTCAGAAAGACTCACCTTCCTGAGTTTAAATCTGGCCTCAGACACTGCCTAGCTGTGTGTCTCTGGGCTAGTCACTTAACCCTGTTTGCCTTAGTTTCCTCATCTATAAAATGAGCTGAGGAAGGAATGGACAAACAACTCCGGTATCTGCCAAGAAAACCCTAAATGGGGTTATGAAGAGTCAAACACTACTGAACTAACAACTGCATCTTCCTCATTTGACTTGTTCAGAATGTGTTTTTTTTAATGGATGCTAAGGTTGAGTTAGGAGTGGGCTCTGTGTAGGTTCTTGAGATAAAAAGTTGTTCTACTTTAGATAAAGGCTAGGAATGGGGGCAACGAGGCATCTCCATGGATTGAGAAGCAGGACAAGAGATGGAAGGTCTTGGCTTCAAATTAGGTCTGAGGCACTTCCTTGCTGTGTGACCCTGGGCAAGTCATTTAACCCCCATCGCCTAGCCATTACTGCTCTTCTACCTTGAAGCCAACATGCTATATATTGATTCTAAAGTGGAAGGTAAGAGTGTAAAAAAAATAAAATAAAAATACAGTCTAGGAAGGATTATGCTTTTTTGATACTTGAAACCTATAATGAAAACTTTGGACTATAGTCCCAGGTTGTTTTTTCCCCTCATAAAACATCTGCCTCAAACAAAAACTAACATTCTCTGAGCTATATCTCATTTTGCTTTAGAACATTTATCACTTTCTTTGCTATATACTCTGTCCTGTTTTAATCTGTTTTTTATATTTTTCATTAAAAAGCTGATCTGAAGAGACGAATCCAATGTCACTGTTATGAATGGGGATGGATGTCTGATAGCATCTGAAATCAGGGAGGCAGAGGCTAAGGGAGGGAATAAACACACTGAACTAGGTGGCTGGGAGTGGGGGGAGAAGCAAATGGCTTAGAAAATAGCTTTGGGAGAGAGAGGCTCCGAGGAGGTGCTGATTGAATCTTCAGTGCTTGTATTGTACCATGCACCAGTCAGGTTCCAGCATCCTGGCACTGATTCCAGGGCCCATTGAGAGAGCTCAAGAGAACAAACGTTTCATTGATGACTTTAGGAGCAATAGGAGCAACACAACTTATTGAATGAGGAACAATAGAACCAGGCATTCAATTGTTCTAGCCTTACTTCTATTTGGTGCCTGTGGGGTACAGTTAGGAGTCTTCATCATGGTTCAGCAGTGGTTCACGAAGCAGAAAAGAGGGTCCAAGAAAGTCCCATACAAATTATTATAGTAAATGCAGCAATTAGAATGACATCGTTTTATTTTTATTGGCAACATAGACTATCATGCTGTGTTATGTATGATAGTCATATATTCTTACATTAAAGATCTGATGTTACATGAAAACTAAAGTTATTTGGCATTAAAAGGGAAGGATTATATCCAGAAGGAAACCCACTTCTTCACTGTTCTTCCATCTTTTCTTTTGCTTCCTCCCAGCTGAATTCTGAGAAGGAGTGACTAATTATGTTCTTGGGGTTCAGAGCTCTAACCCTGAATTCTAACCCCAAACTCTCTGAATAGAACATTTATATTGTAGAAACATGAAATGTTAAATATTAAATTAGTATTTGTCATTGGTTATAGAGACAGCTAGGTTGTGCAGTGGATAGCCCATTCTACCTCAGAAGTCTTCCTATGCTTGGGATAAATATCTCCCCCATTCACCAAAGGATTTGAGGCTTGTCAGTTCCCCTTCACCTGTTCTACTTTTCATTCTATTTTTCCAGATTATACATAGACACAATTTTTAAAAAATTGTTTTCTGACATTTTGCAATCTATGTCCTCTTCCTCCTTCTTACCCTGACTCCGCCTTGAGATAGCAGACGATGTGTTTTTCCATGTTTGTCATGTTGCAAAAGAAGACATATCACATTGAAGGCTGGGTAAATGGAGAGCCAGATCTGGAGATGGGAGGATCTATGTTCAAATTTGTCTTCAGATACTCCTAGCTGTCACTTAACCCCAATTGTTTAGCCCTTGCTACTATTCTGTCCAAGAATTAACACTAAAGGAGCAGCGAGGTGGCTCAATGGATAGGGAGCCAGGTCTGGAAATGGAAAGTCCTAGGTTCAAATCTGACTTCAGATATTTCTTGGCTATGTGACCTGGGGCAAGTCACTTAGCCCCCATTGCCTAGCCCTTAATGCTCTTCTGCCTTAGAATCAATATTGATACAAAGATGGAAGGTAAGAGTTAAAAACAAAAAAAGATATATTGTCCTCAACCTGTTTTAACTGTCTGCTGAAATCTTCTTATCAGGGCATGACCACTGTGCATTCTACAGCTTCTTGGAGCCACAAGTGAGTGTTGGGCAAAAGGTAAACATAAAAGGTGGATGAGCAGCCCTGGAAAAGGCTAGGCAAGCCCTCATGCCAAAGGGGTTAGTCTTTCCTGAACATCCCACACACCTAGTAGAGTAGGTAGATAAGAGCAATTTGCTCCAGTGGCCATGATGGCAGCTAAAGCAGGTGTTGTGGAGATCTTAGAGCTTGGTTAGACAACAAAGACAACAAGGTTACCCACCACATCCCAGGCCATTCCCAGTTGTCCTGACTTTGGTCTTGCCACTGGACTTGGATGACTCTGGAATAGAAGATGAGATTGATGACTTTGTACAACTCTGACTCCCTTAAAACCAACCATATCATTGGTCCTCTTCTAAAAGGAAGGAGAAACTGCTGGTTCTGGAGTCAAGAAGACCCAAGTACAAATCTTGCCTCATATTACTTGCTACCTGAATGATCCTAAGCAAATCACTAAACTGTTTAATGCCTCAGTTTCCTACCCTCCAGGGTTGTTGTGAAGATCAAATGAGACCATATTTATAAAGCACTGAACACAACATCTGGCACAAAGTAGTAACTTAATAGATTCTCCTTCCATCTTTCCACTTTACCAGGCATAATTGGTATAGCTACCAAGTTTTCTGATCCCAGTTTGGGCCATGTAATCAGTCATCTTTATTTTTCTTCCACAACTGTAAAGGCTTTTACACTGAAACATGTAATACGTTGCTCTTGAGCCTTATAATTGAAATCATTCCTTTGCCACCCATGTTATATGAGTTCTCCATAAAAAGGCAGTTTTGACATGTTTAGCAAATTTGTGTTTTTTAATTAATTAATTAATTTTTAAATATTTTTCCATGGTTACATGATTCACGTTCTCTTCCTCCACTCTTCCCTCCCCACTCCCAGGGCTGACAAGCAATTCCACTGGGTTATACATGTGTTATCACTTGATACCTATTTCCATATTATTCATTTTTGTAATAGAATAATGTTTTAAAACCAAAACTCCAAATCACATAAGCCTGGACTTTTTGTGTGCATGTGAATTATCTGCAGCTTGTGAATCTTTGTCTTATGGGACTTTCAATCTTATACTCCCCACTATTTATACAGCAGCAATCTTCCTAATTGCCAAGCTCCTTAAATTCTCCTATAGAAATGTTGGTGTAATGATCTAATTCCTTCATCAGTCATTCCAAAAGTGTTAAGAGCAATATGGAGAAATGTTGTCTATCTAAGAACAGCAGCCCCTGCATTCATCAGCTACCCCAGTGGTGTTACTCCATGACTCCTCTTTCTCTCCAATTCCATTCCCCCAATCTCAAAGCCAAAATAGATCAGTGATTTGGTTTTTTCCCTGGAAACTATAATTTTATTAGATGAATGGCTTCTGGACCATTACAGAAGGGAGGAAGTAGGGCAGGATGAAGAAACATGAAACAAACCCTTTTACCCTCTGCCCTAACATTCCAAGTAGTATTTGGTCTACTATCCCAGTTTAAATAAGGGCACTTGGGGGTGGGGGATCCAGAATGAAAAGAAACCCATTACAACTAGGGGAAGTCTTCTGAAAATGGGGAATGGCTGATGAGTAGATATTTGGGTTAATTGTTGATATGAAAAAGGTAGAAATATATGTTTATTAGAATGTATGCTATTTATTTTTTTAACCTGTTCCATTTTATTGGGATGTGTACTTCATGTGAGCATTGAATATCATAATTTGAAAGGAAATATAGAATTTTATAAGGGATTACTTATAACTGATCCCCTCTAAGCCCACATGAAAAATACATATTGAAATAAACTGACTGTTGAGATCTAATTCTTTGTTTTCTTGGATATTGGCAGGTGCTCAGACCTAAGTATATATGGAACCTCTACCTCAGAAGATGAATAACCTAATATCAAATTCTAGTTTTATGATGATACTCTGTGCCTATTACCAGATACTTTGACTATATCCTAATCTCCAAATGACCAGACACTTGGCCATATCCTAGGCTCTTAATCCTTGCTGCTTGACCTCCTAGACTTGACCAATTGCTACGTGACCCTTTTGTCTTAAACTGTTGTCTAATTAAGACCTGTAATACCTTCCTCCTTAATTTAACTACTAATTCTGATCTCTTTTGACTTTCTCTGTCCTGTTGCCACTCATTCTTCAACATGATATGAACTATCCACTAACTTCCCCCCCCCCCATACATATTATCTATACTATTTGCTCTAGGCATATCAATCTCCTGAACCTCCACTGGATATACCATGTTCATTTCCATGACTACATCTTTACTTACTTGCTCCTGCCAGGAATGCCTCCCCTTCTCCTTGTACCTATCCAAGTGCTATGCATTTTTAAAGACTTAGCTCAACTACTACTTCATCCAAACAGTGTTTCTTAGCTACTTCAAACTAAGTTATTCTTAATCAATCTCTAAAAGTCAGTGCCAAATACTTTAGTATTTAGTTTTTCTCCAATCCTTTTTATATATTTTGTCTATACAAGTGAATTGTCAGATTCATGAAGGCAATAAATATACTTCTTCTGGGCAATGTAATGAGAATTATCTCATGGAATATACCCTGAGCTGTGCTGTCCACTTCTGGGAAAATATGAACTAATTTCTAGAGGAACGGTTGTTTCTAGAATGACACAGAAAAGCTTTAGTCTCGCATCCCATTAAGGCTAAAATAGGGAGGGGAAAGTTGTCTTGATCAAAGTAGTGTTGGATGGGGCTGCTAGATAACTCAGTGGACTGAGAGCCAGGTCTGGAGACAGGACCTGGTCCTGGATTCAAATCTAGCCTCTGATACTTCCTAGGTGTGTAACTCTGGGCAAGTCACTTAATCCCACTGCCTAGACCTTACTGATTTTCTGCCTTGGAACTAACACACAGTGTTCATTCTAAGATGGAAAATAAATGTTTAAAAAAAAAACAAAAAAGTTGTATCAGAAAGAACTGACCACTAAGTTAAGGGAAATGGTCCATTCAGTTGACCATTAAAAAGGACTAACTATTCTCTGCCTCTTTTTTCCTTTGATTATCTCATAAGAATAGTGGCTCCTCCTCTCTAGACTTCTCTCAAGGGGAGATGCAGCACCTTTTCCTCTGTTATAATAACATAGAAGCCAAAGCCACAAAAGTAAAGAAGGGATTCTGCCAGATGAGTCAAACTTGGTCCTTGAAATTCTGGCTTCCTCTTCTGTTCTCTCTTTCTTTGACTGATTAGTAAGCACCCAATCAGTGATCCTGAGATAAATTCCGAGATAATCTTGTAAGTTCTTGAGGTTGGGATCTCCTGGGTCCTCAGTTGATTTCCTGGAGGAGGTGCCCTCTCTATATCTATTAGAGTGCTTCTTAGAAGAGATAACTACTGCAATGGGGATAAACTAGATGCATTCCCAATAAGATCAGGAGTGAAACAAGGATGCCCATTATCACCTCTATTATTCATCATTATACTAGAAACACTAGCAGTAGAGAAAAAAAAGAAATTTAAGGAATTAAAATTGGCAATTAGGAGACCAAGCTATCACTCTTTGTGGATGATATGATGCTTTACATAAAGAATCCTAGAGAATCAACTAAAAAGCTAATCTAAATAATCAACAACTTTAGCAAAGTTGCAGGATACAAAATAAACTCACATAAGTCATTAGCATTTCTATATACCTCCAACACATCTCAGCAGCAAGAATTAGAAAGAGAAATTCCATTTAAAATCACCCAAGACAATATAAAATATTTGGGAATCTATCTGCCAAGACAAACACAGGAACTATACGAACACAACTACAAAACACTTTCCACACAATTAAAACTAGATCTAAACAATTGGAAAAACATTAACTGCTCATGGGTAGGACGAGCTAACATAATAAAAATGACAATCCTACCCAAACTTATTTACTTATTTAATGCCATACCCATCAAACCACCAAAAAACTTTTTTACTAAATTAGAAAAAAACATAACAAAGTTCATTTGGAAGAACAAAAGATCAAGAATATCCAGGGAAATCATGAAAAAAAATGTGAAGGAAGGTGACCTTGCAGGTCCAGATCTCAAACTATTCTATAGAGCAGTGGTCATCAAAACAATATGGTTCTAGCTAAGAGACAGAAAGGAGGATCAGTGGAATAGACTTGGGGTAAGTGACCTCAGCAAGGCAGTCTGTGATAAGCCCAAAGATGCCAGCTTTTGGGACCAAAATCCACTATTTGATAAAAACTGCTGGGAAAATTGGAAGACAGTATGGGAGAGATTAGGTTTGGCTCAACATCTCACACCCTACACTAAGATAAACTCAGAATGGGAGAATGACTTGAATATAAAGAAGGAAACTATAAATAAATTAGATGAACACAGAATAGTATACATGCCAGATCTTTGGGAAAGGAAAGATTTTAAAACCAAGCAAGAGTTAGAAAAAATAAAAAATATAAAATAAACAGTTTTGATTACATCAAATTAAAAAGTTTTTGTGCAAACAAAACCAATGCAACCAAAATTAGAAGGGAAGTAACAAATCGGGAAACAATCTTCATAACAAAAACCTCTGACAAAAGTCTAATTACTCAAATATATAAGGAGCTAAATCAATTGTACAAAAAAGCAAACCATTTCCCAATTGATAAATGGGCAAGGGACATGAATAGGCAATTTTCAGCTAAAGAAATCAAAACTATTAATAAGCACATGAAAAAGTGTTCTAAATCTCTTATAATCAGAGAGATGCAAATCAAAACAACTCTGAGGTACCACCTCACACCTAGCAGATTGGCTAACATGACAGCAACAGAAAGTAATGAATGCTGGAGGGGATGTGGCAAAGTTGGGACATTAATGCATTGCTGGTGGAGTTGTGACTTGATCCAACCATTCTGGAGGGCAATTTGGAACTATGCCCAAAGGGCACTAAAAGACTGTCTGCCCTTTGATCCAGCCATAGCACTGCTGGGTTTGTACCCCAAAGAGATAATAAGAAAAAAGACTTGTACAAGAATATTCATAGCTGTGCTCTTTGTTGTGGCAAAAAATTGGAAAATGAGGGGATGTCCTTCAATTGGGGAATGACTGAACAAATTGTGGTATATGTTGGTGATGGAATACTATTGTGCTAAAAGGAACAATAAAGTGGAGGAATTCCATGGGAACTGGAATGACCTCCAGGAATTGATGCGAAGTGAAAGGAACAGAACCAGAACATTGTACACAGAAACTGACACACTGTGGTACAATCAAATGTAATGGACTTCTCCATTAGTTGCAGTGCAGTGATCCTGAATAACCCAGAGGGATCTATGAGAAAGAACACTATCCACATTCAGGGGAAAAACTGTAAGAGTAGAAACACTGAAGAAAAACAACTGCTTGACTACATGGGTCAAGGAGGATATGACTGGGGATATAGACTCTAAATAAACATCCTAGTGCAAACATCAACATGGAAATAGGTTCTGATTAAAGACACATATAAAATACCCAGTGGAATTTCGCATCAGCTATGAGAAGGGTGGGAATAGGGGAGGGAGGGCTAGAGATGATTCTTGTAACCAAGAAATAATGTTCTAAATTGACTAAATAAAAAAATTAATTATAATTACATGTAACTGAGGAAAAAAAGAAGAGATGACTACTAAAAGAAAGATGATCCCAGCTTGGCTTGACAGAAGACATCTACGTAGAGGGAATTGTTTAGACAATCCAGAGCAAAGGTGAAATGTAAAATGTTTATGGAGCAGTTCTGTAAGCTGATTCATGCATTGATGTTTCAAACATCAACTTTCCAGGAGAGTATAGGATTTATTTCCACATTTTGTCATATTTCCACTGGCCTTCCTCCATATCTGCCTCTCCAAGTGTTTCTTCCTTAAATATGAATAAAAATCAAACATCATCTATTGCAGAAGACCTTTCCTAATTCCCTAATGCCCTATGCTAAAAGACTGCCTACCCTTTGATTCAGCCATACCACTTCTGGGTTTGTACCCCAAAGAGATAATAGAGAAAAAGACTTAAAAAATATTCAGAGCTGCGTTTTTTGTGATGGCAAAAAATTGGAAATGAGGAGATGTCCTTTGATTGGGAAATGGCTGAATAAATTGTGGTACATGTTGGTGATGGAATACTATTGTGCTCAAAGGAATAATAAACTGGAGGAATTCCATGGGAACTGGAATGACCTCCAGGAATTGATGCAGAGTGAAAGGAGCAGAACCAGGAGAACATTGTACACAGAGACTGATACACTGTGGTTCAATCAAATGTAATGGACTTCTCCATTAGTGGCAATGCAGTGATTCAAGACAATTCTGAGAGACCTATGAGAAAGAACACCATCCACATTCAGAGGAAGAATTGTGGGAGTAGAAACACAGAAGAAGAACAACTGCTTGATCACATATGTTGATGGGGACATGATTGAGGAGGTAGACTAAATGGTCACCCTAGTGCAAATATTATTAATACGGAAATAGTTCTTGATCAATGACACATGTAAAACCCAGGGGAATTGTGCATAGGCTATGGGAGGGAGGTGGGGGAGGGGAGGGGAAGAACAAGAATTTTGTAAGCATGGGAAAATGTTCTAAATTAATTAATTAAATAAAAATTTCCAAAACTATAAAATAAAATGAGATGGAGGGGAAAAAAAGAGTTAATGCCCTCCTTGTAATAAAATACTTTGTATATATTTGTACTTACTAGGTTTATATTTATTCTGAATATATTTTATATGTATTTTCTGTTTCTTCCTTTAAAATTAAACTTCTTTTAAATAAAGATTTTTTCCACTTTTTTGTATTTATATTCACAGCACCTATCACAGTCCCTGGCACATAATAGACCCTAATAAATACTTGTGGATTGGCTGATATATTTACCAACTTGCCAGATATGAGATAAAATCTCAGTTTTTTTAAAATTTGTATTTCTTTTATTACTAGTTATTTGAAACATTCTTTAATATTGTTGTTATCAGTTTGTAATTCTTTGGAGAAATGTTTGTTCATATCCTTTTACCATTTATCCATTAGGGAATGTTTGGAACTTCTATGATAGTTGTTCACATAACTTAGATATTAAACCCTTTTCAGAAATATTTGATATAAAGATTATTTTCTCGGACTATTGCTTCTCTTCTAATCCTAGCATCATTGATTTTCCTCAAACATGAGCCTTTCAATTTCATGTCATTGAAATTATCCATTTTATTTTTACAATCACCCCCATTGCTTATTTGATTAAGAATTAACTTCCCATCCGGAGCTATAAGAAATATATTATCTTCTTTTCTAACCTTTTTTACAATATAATCTTTAATATTTGAATCACACATCCATTCTGAATTTGTCTGAAATGTGGTATAAGATGTTGTTCTAAGCTTAACTTGCCAGACTGCTTTCCAGTTTTTTTGGCAATTCCTGTCAAATATGGAATGCTGTTTTTGGTAAGGCCTGTGGAAATTGAACTGCATCAAAGTAGTTTTTGTAAGACTAATTGCTGGTACAAAATATTGACTTAAGAGGAAGAGGATTTTAAAAATCTAAAAGAGCATAATAAAGAAGTAAATTGAAAGGGGAAAAAACTAAGTCTACTTTTTAAAACTTTAAATGTGAATAGACCAAGCAATCCAATAAAATGAGAGTGGCAGACTAGGACCATATCTAAAAAGCTTAGAATTATACAGAATCAAAATAATAGACAAAAACAAAATATATTTTGCTCCAGATGAATCCTAAAAAGCAGAAATTACAAGCATGCAAATATTTGACAAAGCAAAAAATTTAAATACACACTATCAAAAGAGATAAACAAGGAAATTATACATGTACTAAATGGCACAGAATTTAGATTCATGAAGGAAAAGTTACTTGAATTGCAAAAAAACAACAAAAGTAATATCATAATTTCAAGAGGCTTTCATATTTCTTTTGCAGGCATGGACAAATATAATAGAAAGATGAACAAAAGGGAAAATACAAAACTGAATAAGCTGTTTCAAAATTTGGAGCTTAAAAATTTTCTGGGTATATAAAGATATCAGGTCACTTTTAGAAATATAGATGTTGCAGAAAAATTATAATGAAATATGAAAAAGCAAAAATACTAAATACATTTTTCAGAGACCATAATGTAATAACAATAGCAATCAATATAGAGTATAAATAAAAAACACAGACCTCAATGGAGACCTAATTAATAAAATTCTGAACAAGAAGTGAATCAAAGAATAAACTATAGCAACAATAGCTATGTAAAAAACAACAATAATGACAAAGGAATACCAAAATTTCTGGGTTGCAGCTAGAATAAATCCAACTGCAAAATTTTTATCCCCTAAAACAATAAACAGAACAGAAAAAAGAAAGGTTTGTAAAACTAAAAATTGAAAATTAGAAAAATAACAAATAAACAAACTCAAACTGAGGACAAAAGAGGAAATCTTGAGAATTAAAGAAATAGATAAATTTGAAACAAAAAAAATACAGTAGTACCTAATTTTACATGACCAATACAATCTAAGAACCCTTTCATAAGCTAACAATCATGTATAATAGCAAACCCTATTATTTAATAAATATTTCATACACAAACATTATTAAAATACTTTTCAACTATCTTAGACTTATCAGAGCTTCCAGGTTCATTTCAACTCCCTTTGAGGCTATTAATAACTGAATAGCATTAATAAAATGAAAAGAAGCACTGCTCTGAGGTGGGCACAGTTTTTTACAAGTGAGAATTCAAGACAAAGACGGATGCAGAAACTAATATTTGGGGCAAAACAATGTAATGAATCACACTAATTTCTTAGAATGAGAATGATCATGATTGGGCAAATTATTATGAGATTTTACACTATTTGCTATTTATTTCTTTACTTAAGAAAATATTAATAATGCAGATTAAACTTAAAAGTTTGGGTATATATGTTTCCTCCACTCCACTCCAAGCCTGATTGTTAAACATTTACCAGTACACCTCTGTATTGCTCTATAAAAGTTGTTAAGCTAAGAAGTTTAGTAGAAAGCACAGGAAATGAAATCTGGGGGCCTCATGATGGTAGGATAACAACAACAATAATAACAGCTATCATTCATATAGTGCTTTCTAATTCATAAAGTGTTTTAAATCCATTATCTCATTTGAACATCACAACATCTCTAGATATAGCTCACATAAACAAAAACTCTTCAGAGTCCTTAATAATTTTATTTTTAATGTCTTATTTTTTCTAATTACATGTGAAAATAATTTTAATATTCCTTTTTAAAATTTCTTCCTCTTTCCTCAACATTGAGTCAGAAAAGAATTTGAGATAGTTTATATCTGTGTAGTCATGCAAAACATATATCTATAACAGCCATGCTGTGAAAGAAAATGTAGACCAGAAAAAAACCAACAAGAATAAGAAAAATAAAAACAATTTTTAAAAAAGGAAGCTTGGATTTGCATTCAGACTCTGTTCTTTCTCTGGAGATAGATAGCATTTTTCATCAGAAGTCCTTTGGAATTATCTTGGATCATTATATTGCTGAGAATAGCTACTAATTCATTCACAGTTGATCATCATACAATATTGCTATTACTGTGTGCAATATTCTCTTGGTTCGGCTCACTTCACTTTGCATCAATTCATGTAAATCTTCCCAGGTTTTTCTGAAACCATCCTGCTCATCTTTTTTTATAGCACAATAGAAATCCATCACAATCATATATATCAACTTGTTTAGCCATTTACCAATTAATGGGCATCCCCTCAATTTCCAACTTTTTGCCACCATGAAAAGAGCTGCTATAAATATTTTTGAACATATACATTCTTTTCCTTAAAAAAAAAATCTCTTTGGGATACAGAACTAGTAGTGATGACTATTCTTCCTTCATTTTTCAAAAAGGACCAGTGACATCATGAGGTGATGTCTTGACTTGCCATGTGCAAGGTAGTTTGCCTCACCCTCTCTTCCAGATTCAACAAAGTTTGGTGACCATCAAAATCAGCATGAATGGCAATGGCCAAGGATTCAGTGGGTAAATTTGGCATCTTTGATATCTGACCAAAGTCTAAGCACTCTTTCTACAGTTGCCTTGATGGCCCTTGGAACAAATTGTTCTCATCTACTCATTCTCATGGAGGAAGTCTTTACCTCCTTGGAGTAGACATCCCTCTAATTCATGGATTGAGGCCAATTGGTTACCCTCATCCTGTTTTAGTTCATCTGCTAAGACTGTCTCTTTAGTTAGAGATAGATAAAACCTAGACACCAAAGTTGGAGAAGTAGCCCTGAAAAGAAGGGCTTGACAAGTCTTCACATCAGAAATGGTAGTCCTTCTTGAACAACCCATAAATCTCTATAGTAATAGTATTATTGGATCAAAACATATTCACAATTTTGTAGCCTGGAGTCCTTAATAATTTTTCAAAAGTGTCAGGGAGTCTTGAGACCAAAAGTTTGAGAACTGTTGATCTAGATGAAAAAACAAACAAACAGTACTCTCATAGGAAATAATGGAGGAAGGAAGATGGCTGAAAGGAAGGCAACCTAGTAGTAAAAAAATCCAGTCTCTACCTCAAAAGTATAATTATTTAACTATTTAGTTGGTTAAAAATATAAGAATTTAGTTGGTTAAAATATAAGAATTTATTAATGGAACAGATTAAATAGAGTTCTAGAGATAAATGATCATAGAAGTATAGTGTTTAATCCATCCAAGAACTCTAGCTATTGGAATAAGGATTTACTATTTAACAAAAACTGGAAAATCTGGAGAAAATTAAACTTAGATAAATACCAGATACCATAATAAACTCCAAATGGGAATATGATCAAGTTATAAAAGATCACATCACAAATAAATTCAAAATAAAAAGAATGTAGGGGATAGGGACTAGACCTATTATTTCATTGGCATTTCACTGGCTTTGTAAGGAAACTCTGTTAATGTAGGTTTATACTATCTAGCTGTAGAGAACTGTTTAGTGGAATGTTTAATTGTGAGGGTGACATTTTAAAGCCCTTATCTGCCATCTTAGAATTAATGCTAAGTTTTTTGTTCCAAGGCAGAAGAGTGGTTGGCAAATAGGGTTAAGTGACTTGTCCAGGGTCACACAACTGGGAAATATATGAAGTCAGATTTGAATTTAGGGCCTTCCATCCCTAGATCTTCTACCTAGCAGCTACCTAGCAGCCCCTAAAATAATGGGTTGAATGAGATTACCTCTAAGATCCCTTCCAATTAAAAAAACAAACAAACTCTACCTTCTGTCTTAGAATCAATACTATTAGTTCCAAGGCAGATGAACAGTCAAGGCCAAGCAATGGGGGTTAAGTGATTTGCCCACACAGCTAGGAACCTTCTGAGGTCATATTTGAACCCAGGACTTCCAATCCCTAAGCCTGGCTCTCTAGCCACTGAGCCACTCTGCTATCCTGAGGTTAAGACATGTTTGAGGGGTCATAGAATCAGTAAATGTCTGAAACAGATTTTGAATCAAGATTTTCCTAGCTCTATAGGGGTGGATTTAAAGAAACTTGGGGCTGTATGAACTGATTGAATCAGAATGAAGTAATAAGAATCAAGAGAAATAATTTGTTCAATGACTACAATATTGTAAAAAAAAAAATCTTTGAAGAACTCAGTTGAATTAACAATACCAATGACCAAAAACCAATGATAACCATGCTTCCTACCTCCTGAGGGACAGAATGAAAGGTATATTTTAAGATATGGCCAATGTTTGAAATTTTGTTATTGTTTCTTAACTATATTTAATACATTCAGAGCTTTTATCTCTGTGTGTGTATATATGCGGGAGCATTATTGAGGGTTATGTTATGTGCAGAATTGGGGTGGAGAGTCGGTAGGGATATCAAAGCAATAAAATTAAGAAAATAAGTGAAACTTGAAAAAAACCAAAAAGCTTACAGATATCAGTTTAGAAAGTGACATGGACAAGGGGGAAAATTTGGAAATTGCAAATTTATTTTTTAATAAGATATGGGAAGGGAAGATATTTGGCACCTGGTAGTCCAATGGATAGAGAGACAGGCCTGGAGATAGGAGGATTTGGGTTCAAATGTGGCCTCAAGACACTTCCTACCTGTGTGACCCTGGGCAAGTCTTAAAGAGATTGGGTCACTGCACACTTAACCCCAATTGCCTTCTCCTTTCTGCACTTATGACTCAGAACCAACACTTTTAAGGATTCTAAAACAGAAGATAAGGGTTTTAAATAATAATGTGTGGGAAATGCAGGTTTGTTATTTCATACACAGATCTATTTTTTCTTTGTAGATAGAGTGATGTTTGTTCATACTTGCCAAATTCACAATAATAAAAAAGAAACCCCTTCAAACCACTGAAAAAAAATCACTGGAGTGTTAACCCTGTCTCTATTTATTAGTTTTAATACATAATGCTATCTGTGTTTAAATGTATTTTTTATTGATTTTGTTATATATTTTCCAATTGCATTTTAATCTTGTTTTCTAGCAACTGCATGTTTGACACCTTTACCTAACATCAATGAAATCATAGATGCATTGGGTAAATAAACAAATAATCCCCCTGTCCCAATTCCTATGTAATATACTCACTAGTCCTTTAGATTAAGAGTAAGTGGGGAGCTATTGAGTCAGGGATTTTTTCATCCTGTATAAACACATCTTTATCCAGGTTTAAAATGTAGATCTCTAACCTCAGCTCCACCCTCGCCAACCCTACCTCCAGGAAGGTGCTGGGAGTTGGGGATAGAGGAAAGAATGGAATGGAAGTGGGAAGGTAATCAGGTGAAAGGATTTTATATTCTCTGAGAATTTAAGCCTATGAACTGTTCCACTCTGTCAACAACATATTTGTTAAACTTTTTTTTTATTAAGCAACATATTTATTAAATGAATATATGGTTCAGACTCCTACCAAGGGTTTGCAGGATAAGCAAAGTTATTGGCTCTGCCTTCTGAAGAGTTGGAAAAAGAATCAGGGTGTCAGTCCATAGTTCCCAGAGGTGGCTCAGGGATTTGCTTTCCACAGACTTATCTCTGTTGGCTACTAAGAGCTATTCTTATGTTTAACCATACCTCACATCCTTGTAATTGTTTCCATCTCTTCTTTCAATATTCATGCGTAATGCTAACTACTATCATCTTTGCTGCCAGGAATTCAACAAGTTAGACTTCACCCCACTCCAGAGTTCTTTAGTATCCTGAGAGGAGTTTAAGATAGAGACTCTCTGCTAATAGCTCCAGCTCTCAGTGATTGTGTTCCCTCAATTTTAGGGATTGATCTTCTCTACCCCAGTTCCCTTTAGTCCAGGGGTTGCCAAACTATGGCCACCTGAGAGCCACATGAGGCCCCCTGAGGCCATTTATCTGGCCCCCACCGCACTTCTGGAAGGGGAACCCCTTTCATTGGTGATCAGTGAGAGGAACACTGTATGTGGCACAACAAAGCGCGGTGTCACTCACATCCAGTACTACTTTCAGTAACATAATCCTTTGCATAGAGCCTTGTTCTGAGAGTAACTGAATGAGAACGAGGCACCACACAGAGTGCCTTCTTTCTGTTGCCAAAGAGATATGTCCAGAAAAGGCAGACTTATTTAGTAGAGTTAGTCTTTTAGGATCTACAATTACACGAAGGATTGAAGAAATGGGAGACAATTTGCAACAGCATTTGCAAAACTCCACAAGAAAACTTTCCTATTTTTCCTTGGCACTCGACGAGGGCAATGATGTTTGTCATTCTGCACAACTTCTAATTTTTATTCGTGGGACAAATGACAATTTTGAAGTCACAGAAGAGCTTGCTGCAGCATAAAACATCAAAGGAAAAACTACAGGAGAGGATATCTATGAAAAGCTTTCCCAAACTGTGAAGGATTTGGAGTTGGACTGGGCTACACTAGCCAATATGACCACTGATGGTGCTCCTAGCATGGAGGGGTCTAAGAAAGTTGTAATTGCTTACATTAACCAAGAGATGGACAAACATAACCATTCTCATTCAATAGCCATATACTGCCTTGTCCACCAACAAGTGCTGCTATGTAGTAAATCTCTGACGTGAGACTCTTATGAAAATTGTGGTATCTTGTGTTAACTTCATTAGAGCTAATGCATTAAACCACAGACAATTTCAGGAATTTCTGTCTGAGCTAAATGTTGCCTATGAAGATGTTCTATATCATACAGAAGTCTGTTGGCTTAGTTGAGGGAGAGTTTTGAGACATTTCTATGACTTACTTCCACAGATTTCAGCTTTTATGCTTTCAAAAAACAAAGAAGTACCAGAGCTCAATGATGCAGAATGGAAATGGCACCTCACCTTTCTGACAGATGTAACAGAGCTATTCAAAAGTTTAAATGTGCATCTTCAAGGAAAAGGGAAGCTCATTTGTGATATGCAATCACATGTGAATGCATTTGAAGTAAAATTGGGCCTCCTTATCAAACAAGTGAAGGAGGAAAATTTCTGCCATCACCCCTTAACTCAAAATCTGTTAGTGGAAAAATCCTTGATTGGATTCCCAAAAGAAATATGTGGATTCACTGGAAAAGTTGCAAAAGGAGTTCCAATTCAGATTTAAGGAGCTTCAACTCCATGAACAGGACATAAAGCTTTTCCATAACCCATTTTCTACTGACATTGAAAATGTGGATACAATTTGCCAAATGGAACTGGCTGAACTGCAGAATTGTGACTCTCTGAAAAACACATTCAAGTCAAGCAACTTGCCTAATTTCTATGCATCTTTCCCCTCTGAGACCTATCCTAATCTCAGGAACCATGCACTCAAAATGGCAACCATCTTTGGCAGCACTTATGTCTGTGAACAGACTTTTTCCAGAATGAAACATCTGAAATCTCCAACCAGATCTAGACTATCTGATGCAAACTTGCATCACTCGTTATGGTTAGCACTGACAAATATGGAACTGGACACTGACCATCTCATTAACCAAAAGCAGGTCCATAGTTCCCATTGAAATGCTGGTCAGTTTGTTGATTTAAATTTACTTGTTCTTTATTTTAAATATTGTATTTGTTCCCATTTTTTTTTACTTTAAAATAAGATATGTGTAGTGTGCATAGGGATTTGTTCATAGTTGTTTTTTTTTTTATAGTCCAGCCCTCCAATGGTCTGAGGGACAGTGAACTGGCCTCCTGGGTAAAAAGTTTGGGGACCCCTGCTTTAGTCTCTAACTGTAGGATTAACTTTAAAAAAATCCCCTACCTTCTATCTTAGAATCAATGCTAAGTATTGGTTCTAAAGCAAAAGAGCAGTAAGGGCTAGGCAATGGGGATTAAATGGCTTGGATAGGGTCACATAACTAGGAGGTATCTGAGTCATATTTGAACCCAGGATCTCCTTTCTCTAAGCTTGGCTCTTGATTCACTGAATCACCTAGCTTTTTTTTTTTTAACCCTTACCTTCCATCTTGGAGTCAATACTGTGTATTGACTCCAAGGCAGAAGAGTGGTAAGGGCTAGGCAATGGGGGTCAAGTGACTTGCCCAGGGTCACACAGCTGGGAAGTGTCTGGGGCCATATTTGAACCTAGGACCTCCTGTCTCTAGGCCTGGCTCTCAATCCACTGAACCACCCAGCTGCCCCCAATCACCTAGCTTTTAGCTTTTAAAAGAAATATTAATTCATAAAATATAATCACAAATATATGAACACTTCCACAATATATAGGAATCATAATCCCACCTCCCTCCTTGCACCATCTTGGTTTCTGTGGAAGGTAGAGGGTTTGGGGTCATAGTTTAACTACATTCCTTTAGAGCATAGTCCTTGTTCTAAGACTAAAATAATACTTGGGCTCAAGTCCCAGACATCCTTGCTTCTCGGGGCTTTCTTGCTGGTCTAGCTAGCTGCAGCATCTCTCCTGGAATCCTAGATCCAAGTTATAAATTATTTGAACTCCCAGATCTGACAAAGAACCACTCACAGCCCCTCAAGCTGAGAAGGACAAACATCAGAGAACAGAAACAAATATCCAGAGGGCCCATTTTTTGAGCTAGGATAAAAGAGAAGATGGAGCAGGGAAAGGAAAGTCTTTCTCCTCTGACCAGTTCAGTTCATGGTACCCATGCTATGGGTAGACCGTAATCTTCACCCTGTATGTAGAAAGAAGGAGAACAAACAAAGATAATGAATCAGAAAGAGTAGCAGGTATCAAATGCAGCTAGGTAGCACAGTGACTAGAGATCCAGGTCAAGTTTAGAAAGGACCTGGGTTCAAATATGAACCTCAGACACTTCCTAGCTATGTAACCCTAAGCAAGTTACTGAACCATATTTATCTAGCTCTTGCTGCTCTTCTGTCTTGGAATTGATACTAAGACAGAAGGTAAGAGTTTTTAAAAAAGAGTGTCAAGAAGAGGGCAACCATCTTAGTTTCTCTAGTTTTAAAGACTGCAGTCCTTCTAGTACATCTAATCAAAGGAGGCTACATTCATGTATTAAAGGACAAAGAGTATGAATGGGACATGCCCAGGTAACTCCCCTTAAGAGTGCCTTTGGAAAACTCCCAGATTGCTTAAGGTGGAGTCTTCCCCCAGGTATTCTCCATATAGCACTAATAGTTAGCGCCAGATTAGCATGGCTCAGCCTTGATGCTTTTTCATCATTGGTCACACTAAAACGCTTGATCCACACTGGGCCATTCCTTTGGCTTTGAGAAATTACTTGAAATCATACAAGAAGCCTGCATATATCTTTACCCCCTGGATCATCTGAGCAAAACAGTTGATCCTTTACTATTCCCTGTTGGTTTCGTTATTGATGAAGATTACAGTGCAGTAAGTATGTCAAGAGTTTTGATACCCAGGGACCAAGTAATAACTATATTGTTTTAGGACATCTGGCTGACTTGTAGCCTTTCCTTAAACAATTTGATTTGACTTTTAGTGATGATGTTGGCCATATTTTCCTTGGCTTGCCTTTCATACCCAAGAGGCAATCAGGATGACCAGTATATGTCAAATACAGTACTTGTCACATTGTTTTCACCCCAGTATTTTGCAATTATTGATCCTCATGGTCATATATTCCCAAGCAAGAATCTAAGTCATCAACTTTCCCTAATATGATTTACAATCAAGGAAAAGAGTTCACCTTGTCTTCTGTATTTCATCCGTTCTTTGAGGGTTTGGGTTCTTTGTTTTATAATTTAATCATTTCATATCAGAAATAGTTAGAGTTAATCTGCCAGAGAAACTGCAAAATAATTGCTGAATTTGCCACATATACATATCAAAGTGGTGAGAATCTGATAAACACATAAAGACAAGGGGATGACATTTAAATTGAATTGGAATACACTTGTAAATCACCTTGCACATAGCATGTAATTTCATCGTATGAATAATTGCCTAAAAGTTAACAAGAAAAATCCTTGTTTTCTTCTATTGTCACATGACAAATTAGATCAAACCTGATGTATCATTTAATTCACAACCTATGGTAAAACTAGTTAATGATGCTAATGATCAGAAGAACCTGAACTTTTCAGGATTTTTTTATATTGTCCAGTGTTTCTAATTTTGAGAACAATATACCACCATCAGAGCCATTCCTATTGTAACCCATATTTGATCTGAGGAACCTTATCACTTCTACTCTCACAGATGTGTGTTAGGATCCACAGCAAGGTTACATTTTTCCCTCAGAATTCTGGGGAGTTGGTGGTGATTTTCTAATGTCAGGGACTCAAGCCCCCCACCAGTGTGCTTTCTGCCAAGGTAATTGGTTCAGTAAAACAGTTCAGTAAACAGTGGAAGGAAAATGACTTTGAAAGTTCACCCTAAAAGATGGTACTGTCAAGGAAATTTGGGGTAAAGGAGCCTGAAGAGCTCTGGAAGGTTCACTGGCCTGCTGGGTTCAAAGATTCCTATGATACATGACAGTACTTCTCAGTGTTGGTTGGCTTCTTGTTTAAATAATTCCAAATTAATATTTAAAAGTACAACAATGTCACGTCAATGCATGGCACATAGCTGCCCTCTATTTGGAAGCAATCATCTGAGTCCTGAAAAATGAAAATCACCGTTTTAGTGGTAGGTGACTAGATTCATTCTTCAGCAAGAGTCCTCTTTCAAAGGGAGAGGAGTTTCAATATTTTTGTGGCCCGATGCTGGTTAAGAATATCCCTTGCCAGTGATAACTCAATTTTCTGGGATGTTTATATCTTTAGAGGAACTACAGACATCAGCTGAGTATCATAGCTAAGGTCTTTATTAAACTGACTCTTCCAAAACATCTCAGTATATTGTCTAATCAGATCCTTAGCACTATAATGATTCATATGTTCCCTCCCCTTCCAAATCTTTGCAAATCTGAAAGATATGAGAGGAATACAATAACTTCACCATTTGCAAAATGTTTCACCCGCAAAGCGTTTAAGGAGAGGAGTCTCCTGACAAATTCTTAAGCAGAGTTCTCCTCACTGGACCGAAGAAGGTTTATTAGTGCAATCTTCCTGTCACAGCCTAGAGGCAGCCATATGGAACTAGTGGATAGAGCAGGGGATTTGGAGTCAGAAATGACTCGGACCCTAGCTGAATGAGCCTATGTAAGTCTCTTAGCCTCTCAGTGTCGGTTTCCTCATCTGTAAAATAGGGATAATAATACCATCTACCTCACAGAGTTGTGGGAACATCAAATGAATTAACATATACAAACCTTAAATTGATACATAAACCTAGCTATTATAATTACTATATGCATAAGAGCCAAAGTTCTTTACCACCTGGTTATTAAATTGATATTAACTTTCTGGATTCAGGAGGTGATGGGAAGAAAAATGATCTTGCTATGGTTGTGGGGAGGGACTTTAAACATTCATAACCCATTTTAGGGAGCTACTTAAAGCTTAAGATATTAGGGGGTTGGTCTTCTGGGAACTGGTTGTTGGTAGTTCTTCTGGGAGTTTGAAAGAGACACACTTGGAGTGGAACCTTCTGTAAGAAGCAGTTCTAATGGAGTTGAGGCTGATAAAAGAATCTGCTGATTGAACTGATATGTGACTATCACTCTATCTTAAAAACTTTTCCTGGAGGAGGTAGAGTCAAGATGGTGGCTTAGAGTCAGCAAAACTTTAGACCTCTGAAGAACCCTTACTCACTGAATTAAAAACACAATGCTTTGAGGGAACTGAAAACCAAATCTAACAACAGGACAGAATTAGGAAACCCTCCTTCTGGACTTAACTTGACAGCTCCGAAAGGCTTACATTTTGCCTGGAGGGACACAGTATTTCAAGAGCATCGCTGCCTTGGACTAGGAGTTCTTACCTTGAGGATAATGATCCTGAGGCGGAGTCAAGATGGTGGTGTAGAAGCAGCAACAGTTCAGACTTCTGAATACCCTTCCTTACCAATTACAAACTAAACACTCCTAGGGGACTGAAAATCAAACCTAACAACAAGACAGAGCCAAGGAACCCTCCTGATGGACTCAATTCAAAAGGTACACCCCCAAAAGCCAGAATTCAAGAACACTCAGATTTAAAGGGAAGGCACAAAGAAGGTCCCAGGACCCCTCCGCCCCCCCCCCCCCCCACCTAGAGCACTAAGCCTCCAGTGGCAGCGGGAACCTCTGGGCAGGCAAAGGCGCTGGTCTGCAGGGTATACCTTGCAGGCAGGACTCAGAGAGTTGAACACAGGTGGTGGAGAAGGAGCTAGAGAGGGAGTGTAGAGCTGGCAGCCTGGTCACAGCTGCGGAGACCCTTCATATTGCTCCAGCCTTCCAGGAGGTTTTGGCCTCAGAGCACATCCAGCCCAATCCAGATGAACTTAATCCCATCAAAAGTCTTCAGAGGTCAGGGAAGGCCAAGTTCCAATACCCCTTCCAATAGACTGCTATACTTTAATCCAATCAAAAGCCTCCAGAGGACCGGGAAGCTCAAACAACAACACCCCACTCTCACAGACTGCAATGAGAGATCTCCTGACAATGCTCCAAGAGGGGAGACTGTCAGAAAATCCCAAAACCAAAAAAATGAGAGGAGCAAGAGCACAGTCATATATGGGGAGTAAAGAAGGGGTAAATATGAGCAAACAATAGAAAAAGAAAAATGAAATTACAAACAACAGCTTCTATAAAGGCAACAAACAAAGAGCAAACAGAACAGAGGAGGAAGGATCATCAAACAATAAATCAGAAATCCTAGCGAATTGGATACAGGCTTTGGAAGAACTAAAAATGCAATTCAAAACAAAATTAAGAGAGGCTGAAGACAATTGGGAAAAGAACTTAAAAAACTAAGTTAAGTCATCTGGAAACAGAAAATCGTGTCTTGAAAGGCAAAATCAACCAGCTTGAAAATGAGAAAAAGGAGATGAAAGATGAGGCAAAGGAGATGAGAGATGAGGTAAAGAGAATGAAATATGACTTCCAAAGAAAATCAGACCAGAAGGAGAAGGATGACCAAAAAACCAGGGATGAAATCCAGTCTTTAAGAATCAGAATACAACAACTAGAATTAAGTGACCTCAAAAGGCAGCAGAACACTATAAAACAAAACCAAAAGAATGAAAAAATTGAGAAAAATATTAAGCATCTCATTCACAAAACAGAAGGTTTAGAAAATCGTTCAAGGAGAGACAATTTAAGAATCATTGGTCGACCAAAAAACTATGAAAAAAGAAAAAGCCTAGATACCATACTACAGGAAATTATTCCAGAAAACTGCCCTGATATTCTAGAACAAGAGGGGAAAATGGAGATTAAAAGAATCTACAGATCACCTCCTGTACTTAATCCCCAACTGACAACACCCAGGAATGTTATAGCCAAATTCAAGAACTATCAAACCAAAGAAAAAATATTACAAGCTGCCAAGAAGTCATTCATATACCATTGAACCAGAGTAAGGATAACACAGGATCTGGCTGCATCTACATTGAAGGACCGAAAGGCATGGAATATGATATTCCGGAAAGCAAGGGAACTAGGTCTACAACCAAGAATCAACTACTTAGCAAAACTGACTATATTCTTACAGGGGAAAGTACAGTCATTCAACAAAATAGAAGAATTCCAAGAATTTGTAAAGAAAAGACCAGACCTGAACAGAAAATTTGATGCCTAAGCACAGAACTGAAGAGAATCATCAAAAGGTAATTTAATAAGAGGGAAAAAAGAAAACCACAACCAAAAAAGCACCTTTTTTAAAAGAGATTCAATAAGTTAAAATGATATATATCCATATAAGAAAAGACGTCACTGGTAACTCTTAAAAATTGTTATTTTCAACTGGGCAGCTAGAAGAATTACCCTTAGTGGTAACAGTGACAATATGTATAGGATGAAAGGATAAGACATAAATAAGTATATAAATATATGTATGCATAAATACATATACACACACACATATATATACAACTAGAGCTAAAAAAGAGGTCAATACTAAAAGAAATGGGAAAAGAAACAAAAGGGGGTAAATTTATATGTCAGGAAGAAGCTCATGGCAGGAGGGAGGAGAACATCAATACACTGGAAGGATAAAGAGGTTGGAGATAGGAAATACTCAACTCTTACATGCATTGAAACTGACCCAAAGAGGGAAGAACAATTCAATCCATTGGGACAGAGAATAGATTTGCATCCTATAGGGGAGTAGAAGGGTAATGAATGGACTGTTAGGAAGGGAATAAGTACAAGGGAAGGAGAGGGTGGGGGAGTAGTTTTAAAAAGATGACAAAGAAAATAAGGGGGGAATAGGAAGGGATGGGGGTAGAAAAGGAAGTAAAATAAGGGTGGGAACTAGGGGGACTGATTATAAACAAACATTGGTGTAGAAGGAAATAGTGAAAGAAGAAAAGGCAGGACTAGGAGTAGAAATCAAAATGCTGGGAAATACACAGCTAATAATCATAACTCTGAATGTGAATGGAATGAACTCATCCATAAAATGCAAGTGAATAGCAGAGTGGATTAGAATCCAAAACCCTACCATATGCTGTCTACAAAAAACACACATGAGGAAGGTAGATATGCATAGGGTGAAAGTAAGAGGATGGAGCCAAATCTATTGGGAATCAACAGATAAAAAGAAGGCAGGAGTCGCAATCATGATATCTGACAAAGCCAAAGTAAAAATAAATCTATTTAAAAGAGCTAGGGAAGGTAATTACATCCTGCTAAAAGGCAGTATAGACAATGAGGAAATATCTGTACTCAACATGTATGCACCAAATTGCATAGCATCCAAATTTCTAAAGGAGAAACTAAGGGAGCTCAAGGATGAAATAGATAGAAAAACTACACTAGTGGGAGACCTGAACCTTCCTCTCTCTGAACTAGATAAAGGAAACCAAAAAATAAGAAAGAGGTAAGAAAAGTGAATGAAATCTTAGAAAAATTAGTTAGTAGATATGTGGAGAAAAATAAATAGGGACAAAAAGGAATACACCTTCTTTTCAGTAGCACATGATAAATTCACAAAAAATGACCATATATTAGGGAATAAAAACATTGCAAACAAGTGCGAAAGAGTAGAAATAATAAATGCAACCTTCTCAGATCACAATGCAATGGAAATCATACTTAGTAAGGGTACATGGAGAGGTAAATAAAAAATTAATTGGAAATTAAACAATATGATTCTCCAAAACTGGTTAGTTAAAGAACCAATTATAGAAACAATTAATAATTTCATTGAAGAAAATGACAATGATGAGACACCCTTTCAAACCTCTGGGATGCAACCAAAGCAGTACTCGGGGAAATTTATATCCATGAGTTCACATATTAACAAATTAGGGAGGGCAGAGGTCAATGAATTGGCCATGCAAATTAAAAAACTAGAAAGTGAACAAATTAAAAATCCTCAGATGAAGACTAAATTAGAGATCCAAAAAATCAAAGGAGAAATTAATAAAACTGAAACTCAAAGAAATATTCATTTAATAAATGAGACTAGAAGCTGGTACTTTGAAAAAACAAATATAATAGACAAAGTACTGGTCAATCTAATTTAAAAAAAAGGAAAGAAGAAAACCAAATTGACAATATCCAAGAAGAAAAGGGAGACCTCACCTCTAATGAAGAGGAAATTAAGGCAATCATTAAAAGTATTATGCCCAATTATATGGTAACAAATATGGCAATCTAGGTGATATGGATTAATATTTACAAAAATATAAATTGCCTAGACTAAAAGAGGAAGAAATAGATAACCTAAACAACCCCATATCAGAAAGAGAAATTGAACAAGCTATCAAAGAACTCCCTAAGGAAAAATCCACAGGTCCAGATAGATTCACAAATGAATTCTATCAAAACATTCAAAGAACAACTAATTCCAATATTATACAAACTATTTGACAGAATAAACAAAGGAGTTCTACCAAATTCCTTTTAAAACACAAATACGGTACTGAATCCAAAGCCAGGCAGGTCAAAAACAGAGAAAGAAAACTATAGACCAATCTCCTTAATGAATATAGATGCAAAAATCTTAAATAGAATACTATAAAAAAGACTCCAGCAAATCATCACAAGGGTTATTCACTATGACCAGGTAGGATTCATACCAAGAATGCAAGGATGGTTCAATATTAGGAAAACCATCCACATAATTGACCATATTAACAAACAAATCAATAAAAATCACATGATTATCTCAATAGATGCAGAAAAAGTCTTTGATAAAAAACAACACCCATTCCTACTGAAAACACTAGAAAGTATAGGACTAGAAAGGCCTTTATTAAAAATAACAAACAGTATATATCTAAAACCATCAACAAGTATCATCTGCAATGGGGATGAACTAGAAGCCTTCCCAATCAGATGAGGAGTGAAACAAGGATGCCCGTTATCACCTCTATTATTTAACATTGTACTAGAAACACTAGCAGTAGCAATTAGAGAAGAAAAAGAAATTGAAAGTATTAAAATTGGCAATGAGGAGACCAAGCTATCACTCTTTGTGGATGATATGATGGTCTACTTAAAGAATCCTAAAGAATCAATCAAAAATCTCTTCAAAATAATCAACAACTTTAGCAAAGTTGCAGGATACAAAATAAACCCACATAAGTCATCAGAATTTCTATATATCTCCAACCCATTTCAGTAACAAGAATTAGAAAGAGAAATTCCATTTAAAATCACCCTAAACAATATAAAATACTTGGGAATCTATCTGCTGAGACAAATATAGGAACTATATGAACACAACTATAAAACACTCTCCACACAATTAAAACTAGATCTAAACAATTGGAAAAACATTGATTGCTCCTGGGTGGGATGAGCTAACATAATAAAAATGACAATCCTTTCCAAACTAATTTACTTATTTAGTGCCATACCCATCGAACTACCAAAAAACTTTTTAAATTAGAAAAAAACCATAACAAAATTCATTTGGAAGAACAAAGGATCAAGGATATCCAGGGAAATCATGAAAAAAAATACAAAGGAAGGGGGTCTTGCAGTCCCAGATCTCAAACTATATTATAAAGCAGTGGTCATCAAAACAATTTGGTACTGGCTAAGAGACAGAAAGGAGGATAGATAAATCCAAAGATCCCAGTTTGGGCTACCAAAACCCACTATAAACTGCTTGGAGAATTGGAAGACAGAATGGTAGAGATTAGGTTTGGATCAACATCTCACACCCTACACTAAGATAAACTCAGAATGGGTGAATGACCTGAATATAAAGAAGGAAACTATAAGCAAATTAGGTGAACACAGAATAGAATACTTATCAGATCTTTGGGAAAGGAAAGACTTTAAAACCAAGCAAGAGCTAGAAAAAAATCACAAAATATTAAATCAATAATTTTGACTACATCAAATTCAAAATTTTTTGTGCAAGCAAAACTAATGCATCCAAAATCAGAAGGGAAGCAACAAATTGGGAAACAATCTTCATTACAAAAACCTCTGACAAAGATGTAATTACTCAAATTTATAAAGAGCTAAACCAATTGTACAAAAAAATCAAGCCGTTCTCCAATTGATAAATGGGCAAAAGGTACATGAATAGACAATTTTCAGTTAAAGAAATCACGACTATTAATAAGCACATGAAAAAAGTGTTCTAAGTCTCTTATAATCAGAGAAATGCAAATCAAAACAACTCTGAGATATCACCTCACACCTAGGAGATTGGCTAACATGACAGCAAAGGAAAGTAATGAATGCTGGTGGGGAAGTGGCAAAGTCAGGACATTAATACATTGCTAGTGGAGTTGTGAATTGATCCAACCATTCTGGAGCGCAATTTGGAACTATGCCAAAAGGGCACTAAAAGTCTGTCTTTTGATCCAGCCATAGCACTGCTGGGTTTGTACCCCAAAGAGATAATAAGGAAAAAGACATATACAAAAATATTCATAGCTGCACTCTTTGTGGTGGCAAAAAATTGGAAAATGAGGGGATGTCCTTCAATTGGGGAATGGCTGAACAAATTGTGGTATATGTTGGTGATAGAATTCTATTGTGCTCAAAGGAATAATAAAGTGGAGGAATTCCATTGGGGACTGGAACAACCTCCAGGAATTGATGCATAGTGAGAGGAGCAGAACCAGGAAAACATTGTACACAGAGACTGATACACTGTGGTACAATAGAATGTAATGGACTTCTCCATTAGTGGCAATGCAGGGATCCTGAACAACTTGGAGGAACCTACGAGGAAAACCACTATCCACATCTAGAGGAAACACAGTTGGAGTAAAAACACAGAAGAAAAACACCTGCTTGAATACATGAGTCTAAGGGATATGGTTGGGGATGTAGACTCTAAATGAACATCTTAGTGTATACAACAACATGGAAATAGGTTCTGATTAAGGACACAAGTAATACCCAGTGAAATTGAGCATTGGCTGTGGGAGGGTTGGGTGGAGGGGAGGGAGGGAAATAATGTGATTATTGTAACCAAGGAATAATGTTCTAAATTGACTAAATAAACCAATTCAAATGGGAAAAAATAATAAAGAATCATCCTGACATCTTGGAATCAGAAAAAAAAAGATATTAGGGGGTTTGCTCTTTACCAAATAATTTTTACATATCAGAGGCAAGATTTGAACAGGTTGGTTATTAATAAGTTTTATTAGACTCTTAGTCATTTAGGTTCATTTTGGTTATTGGGGAGGCTTCCTCAAAAGAGGACAGTCCTGGGAAGCAACAGGGCAGAGTAACTTTGTGGCTCTATGTATCAACCCAAAGTCAGCTGGACATTATGTAAAAGAGAACAAAGAAGGCATAGTGTCAGGGATAGACCAGGTCTCATACAAGTTCTTCCATGGGAGGGCTGGATTTTCTTTTGATGTTTACATTTACTCAAGGTAGTTTACAGTTTTTGTGGAGTCACAGGTGACATTCCCACTCAGGCTACTACCAAATACTTTCCCAAGGTCATACAACTAGTAAGTTTCTAAATCAGTCTTGAACACGGGAAGGGGAATCTTCTTGACTCTAGAGCTGGCACTCTAATCACTATTGCCACTTAACTGCTTTTTACCACTCTGTTTCTCAATAAGATTGACATATTATCTGCTCCCTGTACCCAATATTATATCTTTCATTTCTATACCTTTGTAAAAGTTGCCCTCTATGCCTAGAATGTACTCTTTTCTTGGTCACAGAATTTGACTTTCTACAAAACTCAGCTCAAGCATCATGACATAGAGGAAGTCCTTATAGATTTCCCCATTTGTTAGCAGCCTCCCTCCAATCATTTATTATGTGTGTGTATGTCTATGTATGTGTGTATATATACACATATCTATAATCATCCCTCCCCCATTCATTCTGGCTAGAGCACCCCATTTGAGCATGAATGGTGCTGAGCTGGGCTCCTGGGAGCCACTACCAAGGAGTCTCCTATACTTAGAGCTGAAGGACTGGATGGAAACTTTGGGATGACACAGAAATCTTTTGGTGCCTGTGATGACACTAGGAGGAAGAGGATGTGCTGAAAGAGGGTTGAGCATTGAGTCAAGAAGAATTCAGCTTCAGACACTTGCTTTCTGTGTGATCTTGGGTAAGTCACCTAGTCTCTATATGCCTCACTTTCCTCATCTGTAAAAGGGAAATAATAATAGCAGCAACCTCCCAGGGTTGTTTTCAGGGACAATTGAAATAATAATTGTAATGTGCCTAACATAGTACCTGGCACATAGTAAGCACAGCACAAATGTTATTTATTATTATTATTATCATCATCGTTATCCTCCTCTCAACAGACTCTAAAGGAAGAGGAAACTAGTTCACTTTGCATTTTGAGTATCTTTCTAATGACTTTGGGGACAATCTAAACATGAGAGACACCTAAGTTTTAAGACATTTTCTTCAGGTTGCTGAGTTGGAGCAGGGATGAGGATAAGGGGGCAGAGAACAAAAAAACAAAAAACAAAACAAAAACATACATAATGAGAGAAGAGTATTATCCCCTCTCTTTAGAGTTCTGGACTGAATCCAGTTCATCACATATGAGTCCACGCTAAAAACCTCTTCGTGGAAGTAGTTGTCCCCAGTTCTAGATGAACACCAATCAGCTGTTCTATATACACATTTTATACTTAAAATTCTGAGTAAATGTTGTTTATCCTCAGTGGAACTTTGAGGGCAAGACTTTTTTTCACCTTTGTATCCTCAGCATCTAGTATATACTTAATTACTGTTTGGATTTCTCCCCCCACCCCAGTTTTATTTGTTCCAGGTAAAAAAACAACCCCAAACAAATGGGGACAGCTAGGTGATACGGTAAACACTAGATTTAGAATCAGGAAAACCTGTTTTCAGATTTCTTAGACACTTACTTGACTGTGTGACCTCCCAGGGTTGTTATGAGGATCAAATGAGATAATATTTATAATCCCTGGCATAGAGTGGGTACCATATAGATGTTACTTACTATTATTCTTCTGAGGAAGAAATGGCAAGTTTTCCCATTACTTTCCTTCAGGCTTCAACTAGGATGCCTTATACTGCTGCAGTATTCTCCCTGCTCGGTGATAGTATTTACTATGGAACATTTAGCAAACAGCAACAGGAATTTAGCAGTGCCTTGTTTGAGTTGAGTCCAGGCTCTCATCCATAAATTAGCCATTTCGGTCAGCTTTCTAAAAGTATCACTTTGTTCATGCTCAAGTAATCACACAGTAAAGTCTGTTTCCTTACCACAAGGTGAGCAATAATATTTAAACAACTTATTTTAAATCAGGGCTTTCATTTCTTTGAGGTAAAAAATGTTAGTCTATCGTGTTTCTCTTAATTAAGCTAGAGAGCTGAGGGGTTTCATCTTTACCTGAATTACATTCGGTAATGCTTAAGTGGCTCCTGAATTATGAAACCAACTAAAAAGCATGGAAGATTCTGTTTTTGTTTTTATAGCAAAGTATAGTGAAGGAAGTATTAAACGTATACATATATAAATTAAAAAAAGAGAATTTTTAAAGCTATACTTACGGTTTAAAAAAATCTTGATTACCAAATAATACTTGACAAATAAGGATGTAGCAGAAAGAACACTGGGCAAAGCAATCCCAGGATTACTATTTGCTAGCTACATGACCTTAGGCCAATCACTGAATTTCTCTTGGCCTTAATATCTTTATCTGTTAACTAAGAGAATTAGACTAAGTTGTCTCTAAAAGCCCTTTCCAGTTTTAACTTTCTGTTTTTCTACATTATAGGCGAAACACTTTTTCAAATTTTTCATTAGATGTTATTAGATTCAATTTAATTCTTCAAACATTTATAAAGCACCTGTATGGTCAATGAACCTTGCTAAGCACTAGAGATATAAAGTCCCAAATTTAGCCCCTGCCCTCAAGGGGATTACTGAAGTGTTGCACAGAATAAAAAGAACTAGATTTGGAATCAGAAGCCCTGGGCTCGAATTCCACTTTTATATTTACTGCCTATTTAACCTTGGATAAATAATTTCATGTCTTAGTTTCTTTATCCATCAAATGAGATTTCTTCTAGCTCTAAATCTCTCATCTTATAAATCTGTATACCTATGGTATGATAGCTGACTTTGAATATTAAAAGGGTTGTCTTGTAGAACTGGGGTTTCTTCTTAGCCCCAGAAGCCAGATAATAAGTAATAATACCCAACATTTATATAGGGTTTACTATGAGCAAGACGCTGTGCTAAACACTTTATAGTTATTAAGTCATTTGATGCTCACAACCTTTGGAGGTAGGTACTATTATTATTCCCATTTTACAGATAAGGAAACTGAAGCAATAGAAGTTGAGTGATTTGCTCAGGGTCACACTGAGGCTGGCTTGGAACTCAAGTCTGCCAGCCTACAAACTCAGTGATCTATCCAATGTCCTGTAGGTGCATTGAGTGGTAGTTACAAAAGCTAGATGTTAGATGTAAGAAAAAAACATCTTGCTAGCATAGTAGTGGATTTTTGAGTCAAGTGGACGTAGGTTTGAATCCTACCTCTTCTACTTGCAGCCTATATGACTTTCAACAAACCACAAGCTCCTTTACATCTCTTTTTCTTTTCTGTAGTGTGAAAAGAGTAGGCTGAATAGGAATTGTATGGTTTGTTGTTGTTGACTCCATTCAGTCATGTCTTGCTCATTGTGATCCCATTTGGGGTTTTCCTGGCAGAGACACTAGAATGGTTTGCCATTTCCCTCTCCACCTCATTTTACGGATGAGAAAACTGAGACCAACAGGGTGAAGTGACTTGCCCAAAGTCACCTAGCTAGTAAGTGTCTGACTACAGACTTGAACTTATGAAGATGAATCTCCCTGATTCCAGGACTGATACTCTATCCATTGTACCACCTACCTTCCCAGTAAGAACAAAAGTGGAAAAGGCTACCTCCTAAAGTACTGTGTTCTTCACTTCAACTGGAGGTTGCATGACCAGTCTTTGGGAATTATGTAGAAGGGATTCCTACTGACATACAGATAAAATTATATGACCTTTAAGGTCCTATCCACCTTTAAGATTTGTAAATTTTATATTAATTTTTTCTTATCTGTTTACTATTGTTTTCTCTAATAAAGAAAGGCCACTAAATTTTCTATCAAAAAAAAGATTTTTTAATTTTATAAGTTTTATGATGGCTCATCTCTCATCTAATTTGTTATCACTCCTAGCACCTAGCCCTCTATTCTGTAAATGTTTAATGAATGTAATCTAAATGAATGTGTCAAATTTAAATAGAAAGGTGGAGCACTAATTTGTACATGAGGATTCTGAAGGAAAGAATATTGACTTAGTTTTAAAATGTAATATTATCTTCTTGGAAAAACCTGCATAACATTTCAAGGAAGACAGTATGTTGGTTTTGACTGGATGGATGTTTCATATATAAACTTTTTGGAGAGATGGTGGTAGATGTGGCCTTTATTTTTTTTATGAGTTGTCCTGAGTTTATACTATTATCTCCATGTATGAAAACATTTTTTCCCAAAGTAAAAAAGTATTATTATCTAAGTTTTATTCTATTTTTATTTATTTCATTAAATATTTCCTAACAGCTGCCCACACACATTTGATTCTTCTGGTCTAAATCCACAGAGGAGAAGAGAAGAGGGAAAGAAATTTTGTGAGATCTCTTTCATAAACCTCTCCAAGAAAGGAAGAGAAGATATCTTATAGATATCATTCACTGTGCTGATAACTTTCAATGAGAATTTTAAAATTATCTTAGTCATAAGACATGCTTTTAAAAACTCATTATTTAAACTAAAATTGGTGGATAGCATTGCCATATTAGAATAAACTTAGATAAAAATAAAATTAGAAAAATAAAATAAAAAAATAGGGTGAACATTTATTCTCACTTCTTTGGTTGGTGATAGGGGATTAACAGAATGTGACTGGGTCTAGGTCTATACATTTAGATGGTTTATCAAACCCTAAAAGAATTTTCTTCCCTAAGCAAAAAACAAACAACAACAACAACAACAACAACAAACCAAGGGCATATGCATTCTAGCTTAGTTATCCATCAAAAAAAAAGTGTTGTTTTTTTTTTAATTTAGAGTTAAAATCTTGTCTTTCTGGAGAAAAGCATAACACCTTGGAATAAACAGTCCACAACATGTGATCCCATCAGTTATTTCCTATTTGGTGATATGTTAGGAAATGTTTAATATTCAGTTCTGGGAGTAAAGATTGGAAATTATTATATGACACTCTCCTAGGCTTAATTTGCATTATTACTTTCTTAATCAACAAGTCAGGCCCTAGTTTGTAGTATTTTCTGATTTCTGAAGTATAAAGGCTCACACTGAAAATTTAGTTTCAACACACCCCTACCTATGTCTCTGGGTCTGACAAGGATTCTTTGTGAGTGGCACTTTAATCTCCTGATTTTTAATACATCCTGTTCTACATTTAGCATAACCATTCTATAGCCTAGAATGAAACCCTGAGCGATAATTTCAGTGAAAAATACCAGATGGAGCCAGGCAGGTTTAATGTCTTGGAGTTCAATTGAAACTAGCTCTTCTGAAAGGTTTAAATCTGAATTTTAACAGTAATCAGTCTTTTTCATTAAAAAGAAAATACTCACTATTATATTTTAAAATGATACTGGGAAAACCAGAAAAGTATTCTTAACCTGTGTATTCCTAGGGGTTTTTTTGCATCTTGATGCTATTATTGTGAACATATATTATTTCATTGTGTTTGCTACCTATTTTAACCCCTGCCTAGCTCTTTTCCTTCTTTTGTCAAATTCTTCAAATATCACCTCAATGTGTTCCATTGTCATTTCAAACTCCCCAAATGCCCCTAAGTGAAATGATCTACCAGCTGTGCTCTCTCCCCCACCCATTTGGCCCTTTGTGCTGTCAGCTTCAGGATATCAAGTAATATATATATATATATATATATATATATATATATATATATATATATATATGTGTGAGTGTGTGTGTAGTCATAGATGCCTTGAGTAAGCTATATTACTAAATATTATTAATAAAATATTAATTAATATTAAATATCATACAACTCTATTGCTAGACACTTAAAGCTCATTCTACAAGATAAGAAGAGAGAACCCAGGGCAAAGTTTTTATTAAATGACCCAACACCAACAACATAAATTAACAGCAGAGAACTTTAATACTGTACTTAAAGGTCTCACTTAGCAATCTTAACCCACATGATCAATGAAAGAAAAACAAGAATATTTGGGGTCAATTAGATAACTCAATGGATTGTGAGCCAGGCCTAGAGATGGGAGGTCCTGGGTTCAAATTTATCCTCAGAAACTTTCTAGCTGAGAGACCTGGGCAAGTCACTTAACCCCCATTGCCTAGCCCTTACCACTCTTGAAACCAATACACAGTATTGATCATAAGATGGAAGGGTAAGGGTTTTAAAAAAAATAAAAATAAAAACAAGGAAATTTGCAGATTTGTGCTTACAGGCTTAGGGTTAGGGATCCCCAGTACCTTACAGTGATTCTTCCTGACTATCCCTCCCCCTCTTTACAAGAAGTTCCAGTTGCTGATTCTGCCCAGAGAGGTGAAAGAAGAAGGGGGAAAAAAGAAGAGGAGTTGAAGGAATCTGGAAGGTTGACAGCATGCAGAGACAGGCAATTTTTCTCCAAGAAAGAAGCAAATCAGACCTAACAAAAAGGAGCTTTTAACATTAGCTGTGGTAACTCAGGACTAGGATATGTTCTGTAGAGCTTCTTGTCCCTCAAGGAGAGGAGATTGGATTAAGCTAACAGTCCAGTCCTGGGGGGTTGTCAGCTAGCAAAGAGAGAGGAACAAAAAAAATAAAGTGACTGGTGAACATAAGAAAATGGACAAAATACCCAAAATACTAAGAAAAAGAAAAAAATCTCAATAAATTCCTACACATAATTAGATAAATCAACATAGAAGATTCTAAAAGAAGAGAGAACAGCTGAAAGATAAATCAAAGTACATTATGAACATCACAAGAACAGGAGCAGTCCATGACCTACCACCTATCTTGGGAAGAAAACTATAAGGTGGGGGGGGGGGCATTTTGACTGAGAAAATCAAGTAACCCCATACCATTTAAAGGGATACCTCAATAAAGTGAGAATACCTCGCAATCAATTGATCAATCAGCCAAAGTAAAAACTAAGGAAAAAGAAATACTTGATGATCTGGAGTGCTTGGTACACAGGAATTATATTTGGAGTGACTGAGGGAAATTGGCTATACTCAAATTGCATCTATAAAATTCCAAGCCAGTATGGACCTGAAAGAGTTAGACATCTGAGAGCAAGCCAGGGAAGAATGTTCTGGAAAAATCCTTGAAGAACTACCAGGGTGCGGGAGATGGAGAGCACCTTAGTCTAGATCTTCTCCCCTGTTCCTCTGGCAAAAGGGAGACCTTGTAAACTTTGAAGTGTGCAGAAGATTTTGAATTAGCATCCTAATAGTGGATACAATATAGGAAACTAGATTCATGGATCCACAAGAATCCCAGAAAAGATGTTACACCATGCCAAAGGGGAGGAAGAGAAAGAGGGAATAAGCATTTATTAAGTAGACACAAGCTAGGAAGCATCTCAAGTAAGACTTGAACCAAGGTTTTCCTGATTCCCTGTCTGGGGTTCTACACATTGCACCTATAACTGTCTCTGTCATAAAAGGATCTTCTTCATACTCCAGATAGAAGAAAAAGTCTTTCATCAACTAGTAGCCATGAGTTATCCCTTTGACACATGTTTTCTTCAAACTCGAGTCCACTTTCCCTTGGAATCTAAATGTACTTTTTGGAGTTTTATCAAAGACTTTTGGGGGAATTTTTGTACCAATTGTTATGACTATTCAGTCTTAATACCTTTTTCTAAAAGCTAATCAGGACTGTCTGATTAAATGATATCAAATGATAATCATGGGGAAAGTGCCTCAATGTTGCCTTATGCACTATAGCAGCATTATCCCTAGAATCCTGAGGGATGTGTAGTAGCAACTCTGGGGACCAAACTTAACAATATTCATGAGAATTCACTATCAATACAGTATTTGAAAACTCTATTGGCAAAGTAGGAAAAATTGAATACATGATAGAGCATCGAAGCAAACAAGTAGAAATTCTAAAAATGAGGACAATAGAATTGGAAAATAAAATGCTAAAGTATATGGAAATTTGTCAGAAGAGAAGCAAAGGGCAATAAAGGGAAAAGAGTCCATGAATTCTCTCTGAGCAGAAGCAATTGATTTTGACAATACATGCACAGACATCTTAAGGATAACTATAGGTATCATAGAATAACATTATATTTTAAAAAACTGAAACTGAATGAAGGGAATATATATGAAAACTGTTCAGAACATTAGAATACAAATGACAAAGCATTATTCAGGAAAATTCACACATCATCAAAAGGGAGGAAAAACTTCTTTTACCTCAAACTCAAAGACTCAAAAGTAGTGGTATTATTAACTATTTCTGTGACAACAGAAAAATAATAAATTTTGCAAATTTTCAGGAAAATAGTGTTCAAATATGAAGAAAGGAAGTTTGAAGAATGTGAGATTTTCTGCAATTATGAAAAACCAGAGAAGATAATTAAATGATATATTTCAAAACCAAATGAGCAAAAGCTAGAACCCCAAATGACATCCTGAAAAACTCAGCCTAAACAATAGAAAAATGTTTGGGTATTCAACAAAAGAAGCATTTGAGATATTCAGGGTGAAGGGGCAAAGAGAGGTAAGCAGATTATTTTTTACTTTTAAATATTGAGAAAAGAGCCATAAGGAAGGTTAGTAAGTAAGTATCAAGGAAAGACTAAGAATTGAAAGAAGGCAAGTAGAAAGGAGAAATTAATGTGTCCTGCATGCTTTTTGTTTATTTTACAGCTGTTTTCTTAAATAACCAATTTATTGGGGGGAATAAGGAATTAGTGCCTATATCACAACAGTTCCCCTCATTTACTTGCCTTGATCTATAGAATGCAAAAAGAAGGGCAAAGTAGTGTACTAAACACAACGCAAATCTCAACAGGACTTGGTTTACAGCTCCTTAGTTGCTGTCTGCCCTTCTCACTCCGTAATATTAGATGGCATGCTCATGGGCTGGAGTCCCCATCCAACTAGGTAAGATAGGGACTTTGTGGTTTCAATTTCTGCCATCATAAGTGCCCCTTCCTTCACCCCCACTAAACTATTCAGGAAATAACTAAATTTGGAAGAAGTAAAAAAATAATCATGATAAAAAACAAGTTGGGGTAAGGAAGAAATGACATGGACAGAGAATATGTGGATCCAAATTCATAAAAGTTCTAGTGGAGGGAGGGGTTTTTTAATATTTAATTTTACTTAATTAATTTAGAACATTTTTCTATGGTTACAAGATTCATGTTCTTTCCCTCTCCTTTCCCCACCCCTTCCCGTAGCCAACGTGCAATTCCACTGGGTTTTACATGTGCTATTGAACAAGAACCATTTCCGTATTATTGATAATTGCATCAGGGTGATCATTTAAAGTCTAAATCCCCAATAATATCCCCATTGACCCATGTGATCAAGCAGTTGTTTTTCTTCTGTGTTTCTATTCTCACAGTTCTTCCTCTGATTGTGGATAGTGTTCTTTCTCATAAGTCCCTCATGATTGTCCTGGATCGTTGCATTGCTGCTAGTAGAGAAGTCCATTACATTCGATTGTACCAAGTGTAGCCGTCTCTGTGTACAATGTTCTCCTGGTTCTGCTCCTTTCACTCTGCATCAATTCCTGGAGGTCGTTCCAGTTCACATGGGATTCCTCCAGTTCATTATTCCTTTGAGCACAATAGTATTCCATCACCAACATATACCACAATTTGTTCAGCCATTCCCCAATTGAAGGACATCACCTCATTTTCCAATTTTTTCCCACCACAAAGAGCACAGCTATGAATATTCTTGTACAAGTCTTTTTCCTTATTATCTCTTTGGGGTAGTGCTATGGCTGGATCAAAGGGCAGACAGTCTTTTAGCGCCCTTTGGGCATAGTTCCAAATTGCCTTCCAGAATGGTTGGATCAAGTCACAACTCCACCAGCAATGCCCCAGTTTTGCCACATCTCAGAGTGGGAAATATTCTTATGGAACTCATGTTCTACAGTGGACCAGGGGGCCAATCTAAGGAAGAATCTCCAGGTACAAATTTTAGGAATTCTGGGCCTGATGATATCAATATTATTCAGTGCTGCTATGTCTTTGGCCCTGGAGAAATCTCTGGGTACTGAGATTGGGTTCTCTTATTAGAGTCATGTTAGGTATGACTATCCTCAAATTTAGTCAAAGAGTGCTCTGTGATATGTCCTGAAGAGTGAAGGGCTATTATTTCTATATTCTTTTGCTAAAAAATTATAGGCATTTTTCAAAACTGAAGAAAAATCCAAAGAGAAGAGGGATTAGAATTGAGAGAATCTAAGAGGGTTATGTCATGCCAGAAAAAGGAAGGAGGTATCACTGATGAGCATTCCCATGGAAGAGTAGGTATGTACCTGCAATAGGAAATAGAATTTTTGTAATGGGTTTAGTCTGGGGATAGTTTCATATGGGGAGGTCAACTTCGAAGAGACAGTGTTGAACCTCCATGAATATAGCATTCTAGGAAATTAGGATATTTCCTAGATTCAGCTAGCACCCAATATAAAATATTTATGGATGTGGTGGTGTGTGGATTCAGAAATGCAATGACAAAACCTTTGGGATAGAGACTGATCAGAGTAAGGGGAAGAAGTATTGCTTGTCATCACAATTTGAAATCCAGGATAATTACAACCAAAGGGTACTACTTCCATTTGGTATTACTTCCCTCATGAAGTTATTTCGAAGAGTGAATTACAGAAGAAAAAGTATGGGATCAGGAAATAATATAGATATTGCATAGAAGGAGGAATTCAAACAGCAGCTTTAACTACATGAGAGACATGGAAAAAAAGAATAGTATGGTTGTATAGCTTATGAATCAGAAAATAAAATTCATAATGCACTAGAAGGGAAGAAACTAGAATACTTAATCAATAAGGAATGTACTTAATTCCCCAAAGAAGGCAAAACTGATGGCTAGATTATAAGAGGGAGTTTGCAGTGGCCAAACTAAGAGTAGGAATGTTATTTTGTTAACTAAATGAATAGAAGCACTTATTTTATTTAGCATTGGCCAAGCTGACCAGGGAATCATTAAAGGGAGTAGTCAGTTTCAGAAAATCATATGCTCCAAGGGTGTGTGCAAATATTAACAGTGATCTTTTTGTTTAGTAATTTAAAAACTCCAACTGAAAATGTGTACTTTGTTTTATCATTCTTATGGACTTGATCTTTTGTTTTACAGTTATTATAAAATATGAATTGGAAACTGCTTGGGGGAAAGTTTGAGTTTTTTTCTTGGAAATTGAGTTTTTCCTCTGAAAGTAAATGCCTTTACATTTAAAAATTGGATTTAAAAAAATGATATTCTTTGTTTTTACATTGCCTAGATTCCCTGCTTCTAGAGAATTGTTTCTTATAAAAAGTTTTATTTTTTAAGAAAAAAGAGTCATTGTGGGAGACTGGTGGAGTAGGGCATGAAGCTTCCTTGCCCTCCTAATATACCCCTACAAACAACCAAAAATAACTCCATGGAATCAATGCTAAAAGCAGCAAAAAGGGATAGAAGGCAAGAGTGAAGCTAAGGGACAACTAAGCGCTGGAGCTTGCATTCTGAAGGATACCACTGGAATCTACAGGTGGAGGGGCTCTGGAGACCTCCTCCAGCCCACAGTTGGGGATTGAAGGAGGGGACACCACAGAGTCTGAGGGCAGGAACTCAAACCTTGCTGCTAACAAACAAGGGACTTTAGAGGTATGAAAAGATGGGAATTATACACCTCCTCTATCCAGGGCTATGGCTGTAGGAGAGGAGGAGTGAGGAAGGAAAGCACATTGGTGAGTATGGTTGCTAAAGGACTGTTAGCTGCCATCACTCCCAGGACAGTGCAGTCCCTGGCTACTGCCACAGGAGGTGGCTGCTTGTAGTTACAGTGACAGAACTGCCTGCAGGCTCTGATTGGAGCACCTGAGGTCAATCGCAGACTGAGGTTTGAGTGGAGGACTGAGTAAATCTGACCCTGGACTATAAAAACTGGAATAACTAAAGAAAATCTAAAGAAAAATAAACACACAAACACACACACACACACACACACACACACACACACACACACACAAATTCTGAAACCTGGGATTCCAACAAAAAAGCCAATAATTAATAATTAAGTCTATAGACCTGGCCAATAAAATAAAAACAAATAAATAAATACAATTGAACAAGCAAAGGAGAAAGAACCCAACTATTTATAACTATTATAAGGACAGAGAAAACCTCAGCTCAAACTCATAGGGCAGTGAAGGAAAAGCACCTATTTCAAAAACAGCAAAGAAATACAATAAAGGGCACCTGCATGGCTGCTTTTGTGAGTACCCAGTTAGCAGTCATGCTGCAATTGCTCTGAGGATTTAAATGAGTCAGGTTGGAAGCTTGGATAAAAATGCGGATGAGTGATTGGTGATATTGAATGAAGAGTAGGTGTATTGGAGACACCTCTCCTAGCTAGCTGCTGTAGAAGTAATGGGAATGGGAATGAAACTAGGAATCTTCCTCTCCTCTGAGAGAAGTCTTTTGACTTGGACATTACAAGAGATCCCTTATGGATTATACCATAGCCTCCTTGAGACCATAGTCTGCCTTCCCAGAAGGTTAAGAAGCTCACTTTGGAGACTGTTGCCCAGTTTATCCTAATTCAAGCCCTCATTCTCTCTATTCTGGACTATAACAATGGCCTCCCTGCCTCATCTCCCTTCACTGCACTCCAGCCTCCATATACCTGCCAATGTGATTTTCTTAAAGTGCAAATCTTGCCAGGTCACCTTCTCCCCTCCTTATAAGTTCCACTGGCTCCATACTGCCTCTAATCTTGGATAGAAACTTCCATATTTGGTACTGGAAGCTCTTCACAATCTAGCCCTTCCTACCATTCTTACCTTATTATACATAATAATTTACAACCTTTCCTTCACTCTATGGATCAGTTAAACCATTCTTCTTGATAGTTTTCACATTCATGCAAAAACACAACTAAAATAACCAAATTTGAATAGGAAACTTATGCCACTAATAAATGCTATTTATTAAGCAATCATATAAATAAAGAGAAATAGATTTATATTGAAAGCTTTCTATTAAAGCCAGTAGATATTGTATAGTCAATATCTAGAAACAGAAATAGTTTTCACAAAAAGGTATTGTGTTCACTGAATATCATTACCTATTTTTTTGTTGTATTGTGTCTCTTTTACTAAAGGCATCTAAAAAAGAAATATGCCTACATTCATTAAATTAACTAAATTATTAATTACTAAGATAATTATTATTTATATGTGTACCCTATCTGCCAGGTTATATAAAGGAATTTTTCAAAAATAATCAAACATATCAATCACCAAACTCTAAAAATAATAAATTTAAATTTTCAGTGAGATAAAAAATGTGCTGTTAATAAGTAAAAAAATATTTTATCTGATCATTTATAATTTTGATTTTATGTATATTTTACAATGTATATAACATATTAATATAGTTGTACATATATCATTTAAAAGGGATAAATAAATATATATACATACATATATGATGGAGGTAGCAATCAAGATTTTTTCTTTGTAAGGGCACATAATCAAAAAAGTTTGGAGACCAGTCATTGAAAATATGAATAGGGGACATGAACTAGATGAGTCAGAGTTGACTTTCTTTATTACTAACAGCATCTCATCAATTGCAGGACTCCCGATATAGGGTTCTGATTAAATGTCCCAATAGTCATCTCAAGAACAGCTAAAATTGACTAATCTTTCAAATTCCAGGTTGGATACCTCAAACTAACAGGAGCACTTTTATCTCTGTAATAAATTACATACTTGATTGAACCTGCCCAGAGTCAGCTTAAAAATGTGAACTCAAGCAATTAGGCTTGAGCATATATTACCAGACTGACTTCACATTAATATTCTTCTTTGAAAATGTGGAAATCACAGTAGAGCACTGAAGTCTGCAAGTAAGCAAAGCCACATGTGTCCCTATTTTCCAAGATAAATACTTCACACGACTCCCTCATTTAAGTCATTATTAACATCTTGGAACAGATGAGTCATCTGATTGGTAAAAATACACTTGGCTTATTTTAGCTGATTGTTTGTTTTCTGCCATCCCAAACAGTCTCTCTTCCCTTGTACATATGCCCACCTACTTTCCAGCAACTGAATAGAAAGCTTTATGGGAAGGATTATGCAAAATCTTTGAGGTTTTTCCTCAGTCAGGTATGTAATTTTTAAAGGATGCAGAATAAAATCCAATGTTGTGTAAAAAGCTGGTTTCCTAAAAATGAGCCTTCTGTTTTTCCTGCTTAGACTTAAAAAGAGAAGTCTTTTGACTTAGACATTACATTTGGCTGAGTTATAAATAATGCAAAGTTTACTCCTTTTATCCTCTCACTCAGAAAATCTATCCCAAGACTCAAATTTATCATCTGCCTAAATGCATGGATCAATTAAAACACATCGTGGATCAATTAAAACACATTTTTAAAAATCAAATTTGAAACAGATACATTGTTAAAGTGAGAGAGAGCAAGGCCTGTACAAGTTCCAAGCATAGAGGAGGAATTTGGTTGCTTTCCAGGATGAAATTGATATAGAGAAAGAAAATTAAGTTAATTCCAGTATTGACTACAATTGGCTTCTCAGGCTAGCTATTTCTTCTAATGTAGTTCAGGACACCCCACCAGTGTGCTTTCCATTGACAATCAGCCAATAGATTTGGTGGAATGAGCTTGTGTTCCTTCCTGTGGGAGAAAGTTAATGGAAAAAAAAAAAAGCATGCCTTGCTAATAGAGCATCATACCATGAAGATATAGGATTAGTTTAATTAATACAATGTGAAATCTTTGATTGTTCACTCAAATTTAAACAAATGTAGACTATATTCTTCATTGAATCAAGGAAATGAAAAGTTGAAAGTTACCTCAGTTGCCATGTAAACCAGCTCCTTTCACTATGTCACACTTGAAAAATTATCATCTAGCTTCTGCTTTGGGGACCTTTAAGAAGGAGGAACCATATCTTGGATGGCCTATTTAATTTTTGGATGATTCTAATTGACAGGGCAGGCAACTAACTGGCACAGGAGATGGAGTGCCAGACCTGGTGTCTCATCCTCCTGAGTTCAAATCTGGCTTCAGACACTTACTAGCTCAGTGACCCTGGACTTAACCCCATGTCTCAGTTTCCTCATCTGGAAAATGAATTGGAGAAGGAAATGTCAAACCACTCCAGTATCTTTGCCAAGAAAACTCCAAATGGGATCACAAAGTTTGGACACAACTGAAATGCCCAAATATTAGTTCAGTTAAAAGAATTTTGTAGTTGTATTGATATATTCCTTATATAACTTGATATAGGGTCTAAATATTTCATATTTTCTATACTGTTACTTTGAATGAAATTTCTCTTTCTATCTTTATCTCCTGGGTTTTGATGATAATGTATAGGAAGGACAATTGTTTGTGGATTTCTTTTATATCCTGCTACTTTTGATGAAGTTATTGTTTCAATTGATTTTTAGTTGACTCCCTAGTATTCTCTTAAGTAAAGCACTATATCATCTGCAAAAAGCTTTAATTTTATTTCTTCTATGCCTGTGCTTGTCTTTTGATTTTTTCTTCTTGTCTTTCTATAACTAGTATTTCTATTATGATGTAAAATAATAATGATGACAATAGAAATCCTGCCTTAACTCTGATTTTATTACAAAGGCTTATAACCTTTCTCTTTCTCCATTCCTGCAAAATGTAGCTTTTGATTTTATATAGATAGTATTTACCATATCAAAGACAGGTACATTTATTCTGAGACCTTTAATGTTTTTATCAGACTTTAAAGAATGTATTTTGTCAAAAGTTTTTAAAGTGCATACTAATATAATCATGTGATATTTTACTGTTTTTTATTAATAGTGTGTATCATGTTTATAATGTTCCTAATACTGAACCAACCTTTAATTCTTAGTATAAATTCAACTTAGTCATATTTCATAAGAATTTTTGTAGGTTTTGGCAAACTCTTTGCCAATACTTTGTCATATAAATATCTATTAGGGATATTGATCTCTAGGTTTATTTCCCTTTTCTCTGCTTTATTTCTATTACCTTTATATTTATTACCTAATACTTTTAAGTATCAGTGCCCCATTTGTCTCATAAAAGAAATTTGGTAGAATTTCTACTATTCCTGTTTAAGCAAATAGTTTATATAATATTGTAATTGATAAGCCTTTGAATGTTAGATAAAATTTACTTGTAAATCAAATTTTAAAAAATTTTGGAACTCCTTTATAGTTAATTCAATTTTTATAAATTGGGTTACTATCTTTCTTGTCCTGTTCATATATGTATTTAAAATCTTTATAAGTGTACATCATTTAATTTATCAATTTTGCTAACATGTAATTGGGCAAAAAGGCTTATGATTATTTCCTTTATAGTCTCATTGCTAAGAATTCTCCTTTTTCATTTCTATAACTGATAATTTGACTTTTCTCTTAAAAAAACAGATTGGCTAATGGATTATCAATTTTGTTGTTTAAAAAAAATCTCCAAGTGTTATAAATTCATTATTGTTGTTACTGTCAGTTTCTTAATCTCTGATTTGTATTTCAGAATATTTTTACATTTACTCACATGAGTATAATTTATTGCCTTTCTAATTTTTTTTAGTTGTATGCCCAATTCTTTTTCTCTTTTGCTAATAAATGTTATATATATACATTTCCCCTAACAACTGTTTTGGGTGCATCCTCAAAGCTTTGGTATATTGCTTCACTGTTATTTAATTAATGGAATTATCTATTGTATCTATAACATGTTCTTTGAACCAATAATTCTTTAGGATTACATTAATCATCATTTAATTTGAATCCTTTCTTCAGAGGTCTCCTATTAATTATAACATTATTTCATTAGGGTTAGTAAAGGATATGTTTAGGATTGCTTCTTTTCTACACTTTTTTTTGAGTGTTTTATGCTTTACCACATGATCAATTTTTGTAAAATTCTATATACAACTGAGAAATATGCCTATTTCTCTTTATTCCCATTCAATAATTACCCCAGCTCTAATCATCAAAGAGAGAATGGCCAAGGATTTTCAGATTTCATTAATGTTGACTGGATAAAAATGTGTCTCATTCACTCTTCATGAATTTTGTACATATAGAAGTTCAGTTTTATACATCTTCCACACTTATTCACTATTTTAAATCTATTTTAAAACCTGATGTAATGTTTGCTCTTGTCTTAGGTTTTGCTTTGCTTTCTTTTTTGCTTCTGATGGTATTTCTTCTCCACTTCTTACCATGTCCACCATCCAACTCTGGAAATTTTACTTAATTTTGTCTTTTTTCTACTTTGAGCAAACTATTAGTCTACTACTGTCAATGTGTTTTCCTTTTTGATTTTCATATTTTATAAATACATTTTTGTACTTCCTGGTTACCATTATAATTTCACAATTTTGATGCCTGGAAATTCCACTATCTTCCAATTCTATATTCATTTTGGCTTGTGATTATTAGTCTCATAGGGACAATTCTTTTCCCAATGACCAATGTCCTGCTACCATGGAAATGTTGTTTCTACAAAATATTTGTCTTGATGTTATTTACAGATGCAATATATTGGTATATTATATATACATATATATATATCAGTAACTATTTTGACTTACCTTCTTTGTAGGTGTTCTCTGTTCATACATGAAAAAGTTATTAAAGTTTTTCATAATCTTGAGATTGTTATTTCTGATCGATTGATCATTGTTTATTCACTGTATTAATTGAATAGAGTCTTGCTTATTAGAAAAATAAAGGATCAATGGAATGGAGATTATAATAGCTTGAAAAAAGAATATCATCAGCAGGATACATTCAGGGAGATAGAATTACCTTTTGCTATAACGTAGTCTGGGTAGGACACATATTTAATGACTATCCCAAGAGAAGTGTCAGAGAATGATCAAGCTTTTTGAAAAGGAGGTAGAGCCAGAGGAGATTGATCTATATTTCTTGCCCAATGACCTTATCATCAATTCCTTATGGATCTGTTCCATCTGGACTCATAGGACCCCCAGAGAAGTAATGTTAAAGATTAAAGATATGGAACGTACTGCTGTCCTGGACAGTAGATTTCAAGTGACATCATAATCTGGGTCATTTTGAGAGTCATTTGAATATTGCTTTTATACCCTTTGGTACAGCATGGACTTGGGGAACTGGATGATAAAGGTACTTGTACCTGAGATATATTGATAGTAACTTGAAGTTTCTCAAAGAATTATTGATATCAATCATGACTCTCAAATGTCCAAATCCTTCAATTCCTCTTTGATTGGTATCAAATATAGCCTATTCAAAATACTGAAAATATAAGATAATCTTGGGAGCCTATACCTGTACAATTTGGCTATCATTTCAGTCATTATAGATGAATACAGCAGAACAAAGAGAAGAGGTGGCAGTGATTTTCATAAGAGCATCCATAGACAAAGAGGGAAAAACACTTAGTTATACCAGACTCAACCACTTCCTTTTGAAGAGGTCTCAAGTAGATTATTCTTCCTTTTCCCAGAAATAATAAGCTCCACTCAGACAGTATGACTTGAGTCAAGCCTTATAATTCCAACAGTAAACCTCTGCTTTTCTCTCATTTTATAAGCCAGCTGCCTGCATGGGGGAAAGACTGGCCATTATTTACAGCTATTGTTATAGCTATGGAAAGCTACAGCTGCACCCTTATTGTCTCCATACCTTACTTGTACTAAATGCATACTGGTGTCCTGGAGCAGGCTAGTCCTATAATTGTTAAATTTTCCAGTGTGAGCATTGGAAATCATTAAATGACACAAATCAGGATTTGATTTGTTGTTTTGTTGATTGTTTAGATTTAAGAAAGTGATAGGCAAAATGTTAACATAAATTTTAAAATGTGTTATTCATTATTTCCCTATCAGAAAGTTGGTTGGTAAACATTTACCAGTATACCCCCTGCCCCCCATACTACTTTCCATGTTGAAAGCAGTGATTTAACTAGCTAGTACTCATATATAAGTGTATGGGTAGAGTACCAAGGCTCAACTCTGGTGTTTGTTTTTTCAGGGGGAGGAAAACAATGTTAAGTATTCTGTTCAGGATTACCCAGCTAGTAATTCTCTGTGGTGAGATTTGAACTCAGATTCCCCTGACACTATCTACTGTACCACCTAACAGTCCTTCAGTTCTGTTTTGATGGCCATGTTTGATAAGATGAGGTTTAGTATAGGTTTTTAAATGAACCAGTAAGACTGGTCCAATTTGAAAGCCAAGGTAGGGAGTTTTTGAAAAGGAAGTAGCCAGGCTGACATGAAAAGTTAGGGAAGAAATGGGAAACTTATGATCAGCTTTACAGAACTGTAATTTACATATTCTGGTCATTTTGAGAGACATTTGAATATTACTTTTACACCCTTTGATACAGCATGGACTTGGAGAACTGGATGATAAAGGACTTGTACCTGACATATCTCAGACCTGAGATTAAATAAAAGGCAGGGACAGAGTGGTGTAGAGTTTAGAGTGCTAGACCTGGTGTCAGGAGGAGCTAGTTCAAATCTAGCCACTACTTACTGGTAGTGTTATCCTGAGCCATCAATTAAACCTGTTTACTCCAGTTCCTCAACTGTAAAATGAATTGAAGAAGGAAATGACATGTCACACAACTGAAATAACTAAACAACAACATAAAAATGGCAAAGGGGGCTTTGTCTTAGGACACTAATGGTTGGGACTGGGGTGAGGAGGCAGTATTCTTCTTCTTTAAGGGAAGAGTTAATTTCTCCAGTGGTGACTACTGGTCCCTTCCACCATGAAGTACAGCTCCCAGGTCACTGTTGCCATAGTTATTTCATGGACAATAGTTACCCCTTCTGGGTACATGATTGCACCAGGAGTTGGTCTCTCAGCTGCCCTTGTCCCCCCAAACATGAAAATGTCCCCTGGCAGGGGAGGTCTTGTCACTCTCTCCCACAGCCACTTCCTGCATCCAGAGTTATACTGCCTTTTGGACTCTCCTGTGTTATTGTTATTGCCACAGTCTCCTTTATTGCTTACAGTTGAACTGTCCTCTGAGCTGCCTCTCCATGGAGGATCTGGCTAATACTCTAGAACATTTTGTGCTATCGCGTGCTAGTGCATGGCAGCTGTGGTGTTTTTTATGTGCGTCTATATATGTAATCATGGTCCTTGTTACTAAGTGGGATCAGGAACTGTCCTTACTTGGTTCCTCCCTCTCTTATACTTGACAGTAAACTACTCTGAAAAGCATGAATCCCAAGAGTATTTATAGCAGAAGGATTGAGAGTGAAGTGGGGCAGATGAAAGTGGGTGTCAGACATTGTGAATGTCCAGACAGTAACAGTAACATTCAAACAACAAGATTAGGATTCAACGGTAGCAGCCTGACAAGGATAATGTATCAGGCTTTAAGAAACTCGGAAGATTATTGGATGCAGTTTCCAATTTAAAACATGAACTTTATTTTTTCTTTCTCTGCTCCAGGAGCAATGCATGCCAGTTGGTCTTAGCCTGGTACTTTTACAAATATATATAAAAGAGGGATTGGCAAAAGTGGCATGATTGGGAGGGAGAGATTAATGAAAGAAATATAAAGCCAATTCTCAAAGTACTTGTAATCAATCAAATGGGAAAGATGACATAATTTTTTAAAATAACTTAAAAAATAAAAGTTTGTCAAATTCCTTCCCATTCCAATTCAGCTTCTCTCAGTTGTCAAAGAGTGAGTTCTAGCCATATTATCTCCATACTCATTAAACTCCAGTAGCTTCATGTCACCCTTCCAGGATAAAATTTTAAATACACATTCAAAGCCCTTCATAGTCTGAACTGCAAGCCCCCCCCAAAGCCCACCACCTTCTTTCCAGTTTTCTTACACCTTACACAAACACTCTAAGTAAGTAAGTGTTGGACCTTGGTCAGATTGCCAGTCATCCTGACTTTTGTCTTGCCTTTGGACTTTGATGAGAAAACGAGGCTAGCAGCTTTGTGCAACTCTGCCCTCACTTAAATCATGAAAAGTCAAGACATCACCCTATAAATTTATTAGTAATTAGTTAATACTCTTGGAAAATGAAGGGCAAACTACCACACATTCTGTGATCTAGCAATACCAGATAGCCTCCTTTCTAGTCCTCAGACAAGATAGGCCATCTTTGGATTTTAGGCATTTTCACTGGTTGTCCCCCATACTTGGAAATTTCTCCCTCTTCATCTCTCCCTCCTGCTTCCTCAGCTTCCTTCAAGTGCTAACCTAAATTATACCCTCTCCAGGAAGTCTTTTCCCTTAATTTTAATGCTTCCTCTCTGATGATTATTTCCAGTTTATTCTGTTTATAGCTTATTTGCACATGTACATATTGTCTCCTCCAGGAAACTGTAAGCTTCTTAAGGGCAAAGACTGACATTTGCCTTTCTTTGCATCCCCAGCACATAGTACAGTGCCTGGCACAAAGAAGGTACTTAATAGTTTTTGGCTAATTGACAGAAGTGCCAAATGAGTAGGCACAAATAATAATTTGTTAGAGAAGTTCATTTGAAAGAGAAATCACTACTGATTCTGGCATTTCAAAGGAAAGAAAGATCTATTCCTCTCCATCTATTCCAGCTCCTGGCACACCAAATTAGAAACCTAGACCCTTATGGGATCTTTAGAATCCATGCCAGAGTCTTGGGGAAGTTAATCGACTTCTCTTTCAAGTTTCTGTTCTAGGATATATCTATTTGACTGGTGACTGTGTAAATTATCTCATTTACTTCACTCTTACTACTGGGGTCTCTAGATACCAGATGACATTTCAGTTTTGTATCCCATATAACCATCTGCTGAAATTATCTCATCATCTCTCTGCTGCCATGTGAATTCCCTTCTCTCTCCCCAGTTTCTACCTCCCCAGAATAACATTTCTCCCTCTATTTACTATTATACCCCTATTAGAATGTAAGCTTCTGAAGAGCAGGTACTATCTTTGGAAACTATATATATATATATATATATATATATATATATATATATATATATATATATATATATATAATTTTCTTTATACTCCAGCACATAGTAAGCATAATACACTAGTCTTTTAATTGAATTAGTCATAGCCTTGATGCTGACACACAGACCTCTCTTGTGAATAGAATAGTGAATATAACACTGAAGATGAACACCCTATATCAGGCAGGAATCTTCCAGTGTTCCCCCTTCTCAACCCCCTAGGACTTTGCCCCAATTCTGGACTGACACTACTAGCCTTGACCAATAAGACAGACTCTTCTATATTAAGAGGTAGCAAGAGCAGAAGGGGATGTGGAGGCAGGTGACTGGTGAAGGAATTGTGGGAATTGAATGAACTGCCCTGGCTCCATCTTGAAACTCAATTCTAGATCTAGCTTAGTTCATTTTTTAAGTTTATTAATCTAGTCCAATTTCTGTTTTGTGAGAAAATTTTATTCAATTATGGCAATTCTAAGGTTAAAAAAAAAAAACTTTATCATGTTGCTTAAACCGAGCAAGGCTAGGAAGCTGGACCATCTCTACCTGTTCCTTAGAGACCCATCACAAAGTACCTAGGTTATACTTACCAGAAACCTGGTCAGATTCAAAGACTGATACAAGGAGTTTTCTCACAATTATATATCCCAAGCAATTCATATGTCTAATACGAAAACAATCAGTTACTGTTTCCTTGTTCCTTTCACTAAATACTAAATATTTCACTAAATATGCGGGGAGAAGTAGGATACCTCTTTTTCTGATTTCAGGGAATTCCATCTGTTTGTCCTACCCCTCCCAACTTGGAAAGTCCCAAATTTTTCCTGCAATTAGAAATCAAATTGCCTAATCTTGTATCCTGACTTTTATCCTATTCATTGTCTTCTTTTAACCCATAAAAATCTGCCTTTCCCTGTATTTGGGGGTCAGTGCCAAGCTGAAGGGGCCTGGTCCTGATTTGTTATATAATTGGCATGTATTATTTAATAAATGAATATGCTCAGAAGTTTCAACCTTTGTTTCCTCACTTATTTCAGATTTCATCCATCATTCTGGAGAAAGCATACCAGGGCAATAAGTTTAGAGCACCAGGGGCTTTTGGATCCCCACTGGCTTTTCTCTTTAGCTACTCCCTCAGCCCCTCCCCACTGGAAAAATGGTTTTCCTTTCAAATTTAAATAAAAGATAGTGGAAGGATAATTGGCCAAGGTGTTACCTCCTCACACCAGTCAACTCATCACAATCTGCCCAATGTCAAACTGCTGGTGCATTTTCCTAGAAAGCTCCTCCTTTGAGTTAGTTTCTCTCTTTGCTCCAGAAGGTTGCAAAAATAAACAAATGCTTCTTTTTTCCCTTCTATCAGAAAAAAAAAGTCAGAAAAAAAACAGTCCCCTTAAAGTTATTATTAATCCCTTTCTTTCCTCCCCTGGGCATTCCCTTATTGCTTCTCTCTTCAACATTTGAGTAATAAAACAGATTAACAAATGGTTACCCATACTTATCTTAAAATCATCATTTAAAGAAAAAGTGACAGGAAATTTTGAAGAAACAGTGATAAGTTTTGCGAATAAACACAATCCTGTCATGAAAGATAGAGAGAAAAAGAAGGAAGGAAATGAGGGGGAAATCTCCACCTTAAGTCTTTCCTGTGGATGTGTTTCCGCAAAACAAAATGCCTTGACATACTGGAATCTGGTGCTGGCAGTTTTTTTTACTATACTCCCATGTCTGTTTCTGTAGTGGCTCCCATTGTCTAGGTCTATGCTTGTGGTTCCTTTGGTAGCTCCAGCTCCAGAAGACTTTGAGCTATAAGGCTGCCCTGCTTCTGCTTGAGCATTCCATCCCGGAGCACCCTTAAATCAACATACTCTCTTGACCTTCTGCTCTAATATCACCTTAGGGTGGGAGTGGCTATCTAGTCATTCAAGTATGACCATATCAGCCCAGAGTCAGGGTAAACTCCTGAGGCTCACAGAAGAAAATATTGGGGAATTTCTGCCTGCCAGCAGACATTCATCTCCAGTGGCTTGTTTTATACTTATAGTCTAAACAACTAGACAACAAGATTAGGTAGAATATCCACACATATATACATGTGTGTGCATGTTGTGTGCTGCTTTTGTACTGAGACCAGGTTTCTTTACTTAACCCAGGCTGGAAGTATCATGACCTCTCATGGACTTAATCCCATTGCTGATTATCATGGAAGTTTCAACCTCTTCTATTTGAGAATTGGGTACCTGAGGCAACCTGGCTAGCCTTCCCCCACTCCAGGCTCACCAAATTAATGCCAGACTTCCTGTTGATACTCAATCAACCAGTCCCAGCCTCCCAAGTGGATTACAGGTGTGAATCTCACAGCAGCTTCTTTGTTTTATACTATTAATAGTACCTACTCACCTTTTTCTCATAAGTTGCCAGGAAAGATATCATGGACTGGGCAACTAAATGGCTCAATTTATTAGGATCCAGGCTCAGAAGGTTCAAATATGGTCTTAAACTCTAGCTGTGTGACCTTAGGCAAGTCACTTAGCCCCCATTGCCTAGCCCTTACCACTCTTCTGCCTTGGAACCAATAAAAAATGTTGGTTCCAAGACAGAAGGTGAGGATTAAAAAAAAAAAGCACTTGATGGAAAAGTGAGATTTTATTTCCTCAAGACAGGTAAGTATTGAAGGACGGACAAGATTTAGAGAAAAGGGAAGGAAGAGAAAATTCCAAGTGAGCAAGTGATGGGAAGAGAGCTTGGGCAACAGAACAGAAGAGAGGAACAGGCATCTCCGTGGAGATGGGTGAGAGAGATGACTCACCAAGCAACTGTCCAAAAATAGTCATAGCATCAGCCTCAATGCTATTCTCCTCATGGAGCTATAGTTACCTCAAGGATCTCTGGGGTGAAACTGTCACAGACTACCCTGAAAAGAGTTCTTCATGGTTACTCACACTGCTCAACATCCCCCCAAGTCTTTTGTTTGGAGATTCATGGACCTATGTTAAATACAAAGTTCCTCAGAGGGCATCAAAGCTCCAAATCAGAAACATGTTCTCTGTAGATGGATGTGGTGAGAAGGGAATGAACAGATCTCTTAGAGTAAGACAGTTTATGGCCATTCTCTTTCCATGTTGTTTAAGCTACTTGTGTTCCCTTTAGGAGCAAGACTTGGAATGAGCAGGACAGGCTATGCATACTACCAAGTAGGCTTTTCATCCCCTAGCAAGAGTCCCTTCAGATCTACTCAGATTCTTTTCTGTGTTTTTCTGGCTTAGATTTTCTTTGTATACCAAATCAGTGTATTCCTCAAATCATACTTCCTCTTCCTGACTCCTATCTCATCTCCTCTACTCTGTTTCTTCTCTAAACCCCATATATCTGGAACCTTCTATATCTTAAATAATCTGGGCTAGAAACAGCTAGTTTCCTAGCTTATTGTTATAGTTATCTCCATGCTATGATCTCAGAGGTGAGAAACCAGTCAGATCCTCCTACTACAGAGCAATCTTCTTTCATATTTAAAAAAAAAAAAAAAGCTTGAGCATCCCTGATCTTACATCATCAGTGACCCTGAGGAATGATTCAGACATCTTCTGACTCTGAAGCTGCCTGAACTGCCCTAAAGCATTCAAGAATAGGAACTCTTAAAGTGTGGTCTGGGTACCTCTGGGGATCCTCAAGTCTCTTTCAGAGGATGTACAAGGTCAAAATTATTTTCATAAACTAAGACATTTGCCTCTTAAAATATTTCTTTTTCCAACTACCTATCTATGAGGCATGATTTTTCCATATATTTACATAAAACAATACTACAACAGATTGAATACAGAAACAAATATGAAAATATAGCTATTTTCAGTTTAGCAAAACATTAAAGAGATATTCAAAAATACATAAAAGAATGCCACTCTACTCACTAATTTGTTTTGTTTTGGAAAATATGGTTATTTTCATAAAAATAAGTTATGTTAACATATATATTATTGTTTAATTGATGAACAAATATTTTAATTTCTCTATTTTAATTTCTAATATTATAAATATTTCTCAATGTAACAAAAGTCTGTGGGGTCCTCAATAATTTTAAAATTTCAAAAGGAGTCCTGAGACCAAAGATTTGAGAACTCCTAGACTATAATGATCTCTATCTTCATGTTAGGGTAGGAGACCATTATGTCTAAGTCTCCTTAGTTGTATTCCTTCTCTGCCCCTTCTCAGTCCTGACATAAAGTTGATAGATATTTTTCAAAATTAATGTATTGTTTATTTTTTAACAATATATTTTGAAAAAAATTTTGAGTTCCAAATCTCTCCCTCAATTAAGATACTCCCCCATTCATTGAAAAGACAAGCAATATAATATTAATTATATAAATGAAATCATGCAAGTCATATTCCCATATTAGCTGTCACAAAAAAGCAAGAAAAAAATGAAAAGTGAAAAAAAATATTTCAATTTGCACTCAGAGGTCATTAGTTCTCTCTATGGAGGTAGATAGCATTTCTTTTTATCATGAGTCCTTCTAAACTGACCCCAATCATTGCATTAATCAGAAACTAAGTCTTTCACAGGTGACCATCATTATAATATTGCTATTACTGTGTACAATGACCTTCAGAGTTTGCTCATTTTTCTATGCATTCATTCATATAGGTCTTCCTAGATTTTTTTGGAAACTATCCTGTTTGTATTTTTTCATAGTACCATAGTATTCCATCACAATAATATTATATGATTTGTTCAGCCATTCCCCAATTGATGAGCATCCTCTCAATTTCCAATTATTTGCCATCACAAAAAGAGCTACTCTTAGTATTTTTGTCTGTATAGGTCTTTTTCCTTATTCTTTGAACTCTTTGGGATACAACTTAGTAGTGGTATGGCTTGGTCAAAGGGTGTGCATGGTTTTTATAGGCTTTTGGGCTTCTATTTTATGGATAAGTTCATCCGATTCACATTTACAGTTATGATAATTACTGTTTATTTCCCAATGAGGAAAATTAATAATTAATTGGATTTTTATTAGTAGTATTTCTATGTGAAATCATTTTCCCCTCAGCATCCAAATGTTGGACTTAAATAGCCAGGTTCTAAGTTAAGGCTACTTCCAATCCACCCCTTATGCTATCAGACTGAATTGGCACCTTTTGTCTTTTGTTAAGATCTTAAAAGGATTAAGAACAGAACTGATCAGCCCTGGTAAAACTCTGGACCATTTGAAAGTATGCTAGGCTAACCATACGGTTGAGGATGCTGGCTTCTTCCTGGATAAGACTAAGACCCACCTCCCTTGTGATGAAGTAATGAGACAGGAGTTGAGGTCTCTAAGTCCACTTCCTCTTTGGAAATATTCACCAATGGGGACTGTCAGGGGAGGTCCAAAGATCAAACTGTCAGGCCAGTCAGAAAGAACAAAATTTCCTTTATAAACCAGGGGCAGAACTTACGATCTTTTCATAGAAGGAAACTTGCAAAAGATCCATTATTTGTTATTGAATTGCACACCCCATTAATAAATAATGTTAATTCTTAGGGAAATGGCCTCATATTCTTTATTGATTAAAATCTGGACCATACTCCACCATCCCATTTTCTTTTATTTTTCTCTGTCTTTTTTTACCCTGTCTCTCCTCAAAAGTCTATTTTGCTTCTGACTACTCTTACCCTTAATCTACCTTCTCTTTTATCTATTTTAAAGACAGATAAACTTTTTAAAAGCTATTTTAAAGATAGTTGGGTAAGATAGATTTTAATAACTAATACAGCATTATATATATTCTTCTCTCTTTGAAATAATTCTGATGAGAGGGTCAAATATTGCCCACCACCCATCCCTTATTTTCCCCTCTATAAAGAATCTTCCTTGGGGGGCAGCTGGGTGGCTCAGTGGATTGAGAGTCAGGCCTAGAGACAGGAGGTCCTAGGTTCAAATCTGGCCTCAGACACTTCCCAGCTGTGTGACCCTGGACAAGTCACTTGACTCCCATTGCCTAGCCCTTACTATTCTTCTGCCTTGGAGCCAATACACAGTATTGGCTCCAAGACAGAAGGTAAGGGTTTAAAAAAGAAAAAAAGAATCTTCCTGGTGTGTTTAAGTGAGACAATTTTCTTCCTTCTCCCTTCTGCTTCTCCAAGTACATCTTTCTTTCTCACATTTTCATTTTTTTATCATCCCCACATAATTGACTCATGTTCATGCCATTTGTCTATGTAGACTCTTTCATAATGATGAAGTTCTTAATAGTTACATGTGTCATCTTCTCCTATGTGAATGTAAATGGTTTAACCTTATCAAGACCTTTATGATTTCTCTCTCATGTTAACCTTTTTAAGCTTCTCTTGAGTCTTGTGTTTGAATGATAAATATTCTATTCACTTCTGGTTTTTTCATCAGGAATGTTGGAAATTCCTTTATTCCATTAAATATCTATTTCCCCCTGAAGGATTATACTCATTTTGCTTGGTAGGTTATTCTTGGTTATATTCCAAGTTCCTAAATCTTTCGCTCCTTTTATGTGGTAGCTGCTAAATCTTGTATAATCCTAACTATGGCTCCATGATATATGAATGACCACTTGCACTATTTTCTCTCTAACCTAGGAGCTCTAGAATTTGGCAATATTTCTGGGAATGTCCATGTTGATTGGTGGATTCTTTCAATTTCTATTTTACCCTCTGGAATTAAGAAATCAAAGCAGTTTTTCTTTATAATTTATTGAAATATGATTACTAGGCTCTTTTTTTATCATAGCTTTCAGGCAATCCAATAGTTCTTTTAAAACCCTTACCTTCTGTCTTAGAAGAAAGCTATTATATAATATAAGTTTGGCTCTGCTTAAAAGAAATTGTATTGATATACTAAGTATTGGTTCCAAGGCAGAAAAGTAGGAAGGGGTAGACAATGGGTATTCTGTAACTTGTCCAGGGTCACAAAGCAAGGAAGTATCTGAGGCCAGAAATGAACTCAGGTTCTCTTATCTCCAGGTCTATCTCTCCATTATTAGGCTACCTAGCTGCCACCTAGTCCAAAAATTCTTAAATTATCTCTCCTTGATTTATTTTCCATGTCAGTCATTTTTCTTATAAAATATTTCAAGTTTTCTTCTGTTTTTTCATTCTTTTGAATTTATTTTTTATTTCTTGATGTTTCATAGAATCATTAGCTTCCACTTGCCTGATTTACTAAATTACTAATTTATAAGATGTTATTTTCCTCATTGAGCTTTTATATCTCTTGGGAGATATAAGATGTTTACAGAGGCTCAGTCTGAAACCACAAGAAAATGTTCCCTTTGTTCCCTTCCCAAGGTGACCCTTGTTAAGTGATATAGCCTTCTCTTTGAATTCTCACAGAAATGTGCCAAATGAAAGGACCTATTGCTTTTAGCACTGTCTAATTCCTTTACAAAGTCCTAAAAGGGATTCTAAAATCTCAGCAACAGACTCCAAAAATTATTTTTTAAGAGTCTAAGCTGGTGTCCAAAATTTTGGGAAGAGAAGAAAGGGAACATTTTCTTGTTCTGTAGTTCCAGAGGATATGGTGCTGCTGCTTTTAGAACAGGGGTTCTTAATCAGGATTATCCATGGAAATATTTCAGGAGGTAGTATGAATTTGGAACTTAATATTTTGATAACTGAAGCTTCCTCGAACCCGCGAGAAGCCTCAAGATAGGAAGATAGAGGAAGGATAGAAGTTCTGGATGCCGCAAGGGGGATGGCGGAGCCAACTTAGAGATATGAGGTGACAGGAATGAGTCAGAAATCCAGGCCTTATTAATTATCAAGGAGCCACAGCAAAAATTCCGATCAGTGGACTACTCAGAAGGCTTATACCTGTCCAGTGATCCAAATTTAATACCACACAGGTCGGAGACATGATAGAGAAAAGAAAGTGCCTGGCCAAAGGCCAGGTCCCAGCTGGGAGAGGTAGATAAGGAAAGGAATCAAAGATGGAGCTTGGAGCTGAGATACAAGTAAGGAAGAGCGAGAGAAGAGGGGTGGAGCTTGCTGTGGCCCAGTATTTAATCTCTTTGATACACAATACATAGGGATGATTATCATTGGTTAATGACAAGGTATAGGTGTGGTTTCTCTTAGCCAGGTGAACACAAAGAAACCTGTTTTCCTGCCTAACCTGGGGGAAGCTGGGGTCAAGGGTCAGAGGCTTTCCTAGCCATGTGCAAGACTGAACATGCTCAAGAGTGAGCATGCTCTCTTCTAAGCCACTCTGTACATACTGTTTCCCTTGCCCATAGCTAGGGGTGTACTGCTACAATAACCATATGCCAATATAATAGGCTTCTCTTAAACCCTATGTATTTTATTTTATGCATTTAAAAATACTCTGAAGAGTCTATAAGCTTTGTTATAAGACCAAAGAGGACTGTGACACACACACACACACAAAAAGATTAAGAATTTCTATTTTTAAAAGGATTAATGTGCCCTTTTCCAGTCACTCTTTACCTTATACTACATACACTGTAGGCAACCAGAAAAAAAATTTAAGTCTATAAGAAATTACCTGTACCCCCTTGCAGTAATCTGTATACTACAACTGACAAACTTTTTTTCTCTACTCAGGTTTAGCAAGTTTTCTCTGTTCACTACAGTTTGTAAAAATTTTAATACAAAAAAATGAATCTGCATTTTTCCAAACCATTGGAACTATTGCTAACCACAGTAGTACCCTGTCTTGCCTTGTGACATGAATAATAAAATGAAGGTTTTGTTATGTAAAGTGCTCTTCTTTTGATTAGTAACAAGGGGTCCAGACATTAATATGCCCCATGGTGCTATTTTGGGATATGGGCAATTTAGGGGTCTTTTGGAAAAATCCCAGCAATTAATTTAGCCCATGGGTTTGCTCTTGGGAGAAAAGATGTGCACATTCTTCCAAACTAGCTAATGGTCTGGCCCCTCCAGCTCATTATTTGAATTTCTGCACTGAACAGGGTCCCAAGCCTCAGGGGAACAAGAAGGGAACAGGAGGAGTCTTTGTTGAGCATTCTTGGTAAAAGTCAGGTTTTTTTTTCTTATGTCTTTGACTTTCCCTGATTTTCTTCTCTCATTCTCTATAGCTAATGAGACTGACAGTTTCTGCACATTTCATCTCCAATATTCCACTGCTACCAGGCACTGTTCTTGTTGAATGAGAAAATATTTTTATTCTGATAAATTGCACTTGGTAAATATTTAGAGATAGGTTTTCTAAATGGATGAATAATTTTGATAATGAGCATGTAGGAACAAGTTAGAGAGCTAAGATGTTTACAGAGGCTCAGTCTGAAACCACAAACTTCAGAGAAATAAAAGCAATCACAGATCTACTTCTTTCAGGTATCTTGAATATCACACACAGTTATATTATGGATAGAAAATGGTCAGGTGATGCTTATGAATGTATCTAGACAAGATAACTATAACCAATTAGAAACATGAATGTTTATTTGGTTCAGTTAGTCCTCCTGATCCTTGTGAGGGAAGAAGCATGATACAGTAAGAAAAGGGCTGGACTGGGAGTCAGGAGATGTGTGAGTTCAAATCTTACCTCTGAGGCTTTGTGTTTGACTATTGTTTCATCATCTGCAAAATAACAACAAAATAATAATAATATAGCACCTACCTCACAGGGTTGTTATTAAACAGAAAAAATATATATGAAAAGTTTTGTATCCCTTAAAATTCTACATAAATGTCTAGTAGTAGTAGTAGTAGTAGTAGTAGTAGTAGTAGTAGTAGTAGTAGTAGTAGTAGTAGTAGTAGTAGTAGTAGTAGTATTGGGATAGAGAGTAGATCCATGATTTCATTGATGGTGAGAGATCCTGATGAAGGTCTTCTATTACCACTGGAGGTCAATCAATGCCTTTTCTACAATGTATAATCATAAAGAGTACTGAGAGATTGGTTGACTTGCTTAAAGCTATTCAATCAGAGTTGACATTTGAACTCAGGACTTCTGGATTCCAGAACAGATTTCTGTCCACATTGCCCCACCAGCTTCCTGCTGCCTGTGTGTCTTAGTACCCTTATACCGAACTGTAAAAAAATAAATCAATACTTCCAGGCTAATGCAAATTTGGGTAAATTGGAAACCAGCCGTATCTAGCATTTGTGGTCAGTTGCAAGTCCTTTTTGTATTAGAACAGTCCCATATGAACACAGTGCAATATAGCAGACGAGCCCTGAATTTGGAGTCAGAGGACCCCAGTTCAAATAGTGACTCTGTTACTTATTACTTATGTGTTATTTTTAAAACCTTAGTCAGTTCACTTCACTTCTCTGGGTCTCGGTCTTCCCATATTTAAAATGGAAGGGGAGAGTTTAATATGCACCAATTTCTGTGAGAGTCGGAAGTTTATAGGTCTGATTGAGGGGCAAATTTAGGGATGGGAGATCTAGTGGAAGAATGAGTCCATGCAGACTCCAACATCTATTTCCTCTCCTATCTTAAACTAGTAATGCCTTGCTGCACTAAATCTATGATGCTAGAGCTGAATTCCAATTCCAGTTCCAAAATGATCCAGTTGGTCTGAGAGCTCACTGTATAATTTACACTGAGTGGAGATGGACCAATGGGGGGAGGGAAGGATGGCAAACATTTTCTTTTTTGCTTTTCATTTTCATTTTGCTTTTCATATTCATAGCTTAGTCTGATAAAAAAAAAATCCAGAAATCTACTTTTCCCACTAGAAAGGAAACAGAAAAAGGTAGGTATATAACTTTTTTCCAATGTACTAGGAAAATGCAAATTCAAAGAATGCTCATGTGGCAAGCTGTCCATTTACATAGATAGCATTCACCAGACAACAACAAAAAAACAACCTAACTCTGGGGTATCCATGTAACTCTGAAGAACTCTGCTAAAACTGGTAAGCTCAGTGACTTACAAAGGCTGTTAATATGATGTGGGCCTCATGAGGATGACAGATCCAATATGGCAAGGCCTCTCAGGTCCTCCACCTCAAGCAGGAACTCCATCAAGAGTGAAGATAACATGTTCGTTCGCTTATGTTTATGGTTAGAATTGTTCAGTGATCCAGCAAATTCATCTCAAAATATTTACAAAGCATTATTTATCAGAATAAGTCTTTCTGCTCAAGAAAGTCAGCATATGTTAGCAGCATGAAATAGAAGATAAATTGCTCAGGCTAATTCCAACTGGATTTAATGCCAGTAATAATTATTTTAATCAGACAGAAAATTCCCTGGGTGATGCCAGACCATCTAGCCCTGGAAAGTAATTGTGTCAGTTCTCATTATCTGATGCTTTTTGTACAAATAATGTCTTTGGGTCTTTTGATCTCTAATGTTCCATCTTTTTTATCCTTCCACTCTCTGTCTTCCTTTCAATGAGATCTCTCTATTACTTATCTGTACCAAGGCATTTAATTACAGGGCAAATTTAGCATGATAAACAAGGCCTGGCTAGCATAGAAAATCCACATGGAACTCCATGGAGTTTTAACAAATTTCTTTCATACTGACAGATTTTCCTTTAATAAAACAACTCTATTTTTTTTTTTGGTCTAAACCTATGATTTTATTATCTAGGCACTTACCCACCAATGAAGATGATTCACAACCAATTAAAGAGTTATTTGAAGCACTAAATAGTTTTGACTTATTCAGGGTCACACAGCCATCTGATAAGTGCCTTGGCCTGGCTTCCTGTGGAACCGAGGGGGTCCCTGCACTCCCTTGAAGCCAGGGCTCCAGAGAGGAACTCTCTTTGGTGGGAACCAGCATCTGGCAGGGAATGGGTGACATCAAGCATTCTACACCTTTGGCAAGGTCATAGGATAAGCTGTGTTAGCACTTCCTCAGGAAATGAGATTTTCCCCCCTTTCCTTACAATAGCCAATAACAATTGCACTTTATTAGTGCCTGTTTATAACTATGGAATAGCTATGTTTTATATATCTTAAAAATTATAACTATAAATTTTTGCAAAAAAAAGTCTTATTTTATTTGTGAGATCAGCTTACAAGGAAACTACTATGTCAGGCAAAGGAACTTCTCTGAACAGTTAGTCATAGGATTGGTTAAAAATGAACAGTGCAGCATTTGACTATGGGAAATGCACAATTTCTTGAAAAAGAGAATTTAAAACAAAGTATTTCAATAGTAGATTAAGGGAGAATTAAGAGAGTCTTTCTATAACACTCATTTCTAACTTCATAAGAAAAAAGTTAGTACATACAAAAAAGAGATATACCAAGAGAATTTAAAACAAAGTATTTCAATAGTAGATTAAGGGAGAATTAAGAGAGTCTTTCTATAACACTCATTTCTAACTTCATAAGAAAAAAGTTAGTACATACAAAAAAGAGATATACCAAATACCAAAGCTTTTCTTCATCTCCAAGAGGGGAAATTATTTTAATTCTTTGTATAAAACTACATTATGGTATGACCTACTGGAGATAGCCCACTATGCATCTGAGGCAGAACTTGAACCCAGCTGGTTCTCTAGCAAGCTCTCCATAAAACAATACCTCAACAAAAGGAATGGTAAAACAAAAAAAAATGATTTAATTAAAAATAAAGTCAGGTGTCACTTAATTTGGGTTATAGGTTTGTTGGTGATGTAAAGACAGGAATCTCTTAGCAATTAATTTAGCCTATGGGTTTGCTCTTGGGAGAAAAAATGGGCACATTCTTCCAAACTAGCTAATGATCTGGCCTCTCCAGCTCATTATTTGAATTTCTTCTCTGAACAGGGTCCCAAGCCTCAGGAGAACAAAAAGGGAACAGACAGAAGTCCAGTCACTTGTGGGCCCAGTGCCTAAACTAGCACTGGCCTGAATCTCTGTGGCCAGCTCCACCAATTTCTGTGAGTTTTGGAAGAGCCTGGCTCTGGTTATGGGGCTAACCAGGGTTGGGAAATCTAGAAGGAGACTGACACCATGGAGTACTCCAACATTTGTCTCTTCTCATATCTATGCAGCATCCTGGAGGCTGAGAATAATAAACTATAAGGGAAAAACCAAAGCACTTATGGGCAAGAGGAATTGCCAGCCACCAGAGTCTAGGGACCTAATTTCAAAAAAGTTAGGAAGTACAGGCTTGGATTTTTATAAACTCATTGGTCAATGTCAGAATTGTCCCACAACTTAGCAATACCCATCTGTGGATGACTTCAGAATCAAGTAGGAAACAGTTGGCCTTGAGACAGTCTGGGGAATGAAACATTCATGGCCTCAGGAAAAAGCTTGATGACCCCAAAATGGCCAGGCTCCAGCTGGAGACAGAGATTAAGACTTGGAAGGAAGAGCAGTGCTTCATGAACCATAAATAGGTGGCAAGTTTCCTATAAATCCAAATGAAAGACTCTGGGTTAACTGTAAAGGAGGGCTTTCCCAAATCTTGAGACCTGAGCAAGTTCCTAACTGACGTCTGATTCCAGTGCAGAGCTTCATAAGTATTGGTCCCAGCAGATGGAGGAGGGCACTGGGGTAACTAATACAAGAGCTGAGAAGATAGAACAGCATTGTCACTGAGCTGAAGTTCCTGGAGATTAACCTGGACTCACTTCAGAATCTGAAAACCAAATTGGAGGAGATCCTCAAGGAGATTCATGACCTGCTATGCTCAGCATAGACCAGCTTTATTTAGAGGCAGAGCTGCAGCAGGCAATACAAAAGGATAGTTCCAGACCACAGAATAAGAAGCTCTGCTCAACTTCAACGTCAATCTAGAAGCAAAAAACAAAACAAAACAAACAAAAAAAAAAAAACCCCAAACCACCTATCTCCAACTGGTTAATAGTAGACATTTAATAAATGCTAGTTGACTGCCTAAAGAGAGAGAGAGAGAGAGAGGACTTCAATCTTGTTCATGCAGCATTCCTTGTATATTATCCTAGAGATTTATAGATGGCATGGTGGTGGCAGAGACCAACAATATCAGCATCCTAAGGCATTAGAGCCTCCAATTGAGTACCTATGTCTAGACCAGAAGTTAATAAAATTTACAGTTAAAATAAAGGATATTTTTTAAGGCAACATAATTACACATTTAAGTTGACAAAATAATGGCAGTCTGTAGAACTGAGGAATAGGAAATAAATATGATCATATCTATGTTTTAGGAATATCATTTTAACAGAGGATAGATTGGAGAAGATAGATATCAGAAAGAGGAGTGGGAATTAGCAGCAATAGTCCAGAGAAGATTTGCTGAGAGTCTGAAATAGACCAGAGGCAGGGTGATAAGAGAAGAAGGAATAGTTGTGAGGAATGTTAAAGAGATAGAATCAACATTCTTTGATTTTATTATAATTATTAAAATTCTCACCAGAAGTCACAGCAAACATCTAATTCAGATGAACTTTTCTCGTGAATTGTCTATCCTAGCTATTCTTTGAGGAATTTTATGAAGGTATTTGTGAAACTTCTATCTCAATGTAGTATTTGAAGGCAAGATTGCACTATTCTACCAATGTGTAAAGTAAGCTGTGATGTAGTGTTTTAGGCACATACTAAAAAGGTTATAGCAAAAAAAAAAAAAGTGCTAAATCTTCCCGGCTAGATTTTATTTAATTAGTTTATTAAGGTTACAACTACCACCTGAGTCTCCATTTTCCTATTTCAACCAAATTCTAATGTATTCTTGGAGAAAATACATTAAAAAAAAGATCAGCGGGGGCAGCTGGGTAGCTCAGTTGATTGAGAACCAGGCCTTGAGACAAGAGGTCCTAGGTTCAAATATGACCTCAGACACTTCCTAGCTGTGTGACCCTGGGCAAGTCACTTGACCCCCACTGCCTAGCCCTTACCACTCTTCTGCCTTGGAGCCAATACACAGTATTGACTCCAAGACGGAAGGTAAGGGTTTTTAAAAAAAATAAAAAATAAAAAAATAAGATCAGCAAAACCAGAATACAAATAATTTAAAAATTAGGAAGATGTCTGCATCAAAAGAAAAACAGAATGTATATCACAATCTCTTATTGAACTCAAGTTTTGGGAGAATGAACTGTGGAAATAAGTTAGAACAAGCATGTGGGGACCATTTCACTTTTGAATGAGTATGTGTATTTCACCCACCAGAGGGAGCTGTTGGCAACATGCTTGATTCAGTTCAGCCATCTAAACTAGTGTTAATATCATGACCTCCCTACTAGTTATATAAATTAAGCACCATCAAAAGGTATAAGTTGTCTTTAACAAATCTTTAGAAATACCCTAAGCTCAAAAGAAAAGACAGATCAGATTCTTAGACAGATACTACCCCGTGTTGGAGCACAAAGGACAACACAGCCATCCAATGCAGCTGAGGAAGTCTCCAGATGTAACGACTTTTCCTGCCACTGGGCCCAGGCTTCCAACGCCGAGAGAGTGGGACTGTCTCTGTGCATCGACTTTTCCACTTAAATCTTCATGCACAAGTGTCTTTGTGCACAAAAACACACAAAGACAATCGTCATCCTCGGTTACCGAGAGACTACTACTACTACTACTACTACTACTACCCTGGAGGCTAGTAAAAATCTATTATGCTTCTCCATCAACTATATTCTTGAGGATAAAAATACATTCAGTTGAGGGAACTTGGGACCTGAGCTGCTGATTCTTCTTTTCCTTCATTTCTCTGCTCTGTTGCCACACTACTTCATTACCTATTCATTGTTACCAGAGTATTGTATTGGAGTCAAGATCTAGCCCAGCCAAGAGAGACTCTTCCCTCCCCAAAGTTCTCTCTTTCCTTTTCCTTCTTGAACTTTCTATCCCTGAATACTATATCATCTAACACTTCTATTCCCCTTGGTCATTCATTCTAGCCTTTTAAAAGAAAATTTTAGCTTTTCTGTTTTAAAGAGCCCAGATCCTGGACTTGCCCTATCTCTTTCCCTCTACTTTGGACAGGTTCATTGGAAGTATTACTGTTACATGTATGATACAAAGTGAAGTGAAAAAGAAAAAGTGAGGATAAGTGAGAGGACAAACAAGATTAGATGAGAATTTTTAGAGAAAAGCTGTTTTTTTTGGTCATTTCTATCAAGTAAGTCCCTTCAATAAGCATACACATCTATTTGTTTAATAAATAAGCCCATTTTTCTATAAACCTTGGAGTAATATTTTTATAGCTAGAAGGACCTTTAGAGATCATCTAGTCTAACCTCCTTATTTTCCAGACAAGGCAGCTTAGTCCAAGGAATGCAAACTAACTTGTCCAATGTCATACAGGTAATAAATAGCAAAGCCAGGATTTGGACCCATTTCCTCTGACTCCAAAATTGGCATTATTTCCACAAATCATTAACAAACATTTATTGGCCTTATACTAAGTTCAAAGGTGATTGGATGGCATAATGAATAGAATGCTAGACCCATATTTGGGAAGATCTAAGTTTAATTACAATTTTTCATATTTACTAACTGTGTGGCCCTGGGCAAATCACTTAACCTCTGCCTAATTCAGTATCCTCATATGTAAAATGGGACTTATAATAGCACCTACCTCCCAAGGTTGTGAGGATCAAATGAGATAATATTTGTAAATAAGAAAATTTTTATAAATCACATTATGAATGGTAGCTATTATTATTAAGTACAAGGCATTGTCCTTTGTGTAGTATATATATATGGTCTAACTATAGGGACAGGACATATAAAATGTAACAAGGGTTCAATCTGTCCATGCCATTAACTAGCACAAATATAATGGTCAGCAGGTCATAGAAGAACAAGTACTATCTGACTAATGACCAAACACAATATGCCGAGTGAAACTGATAAAAGTTACACCGATAGCCAGATGATAATGCCAATATTTGCCCATGCAAGATGTGCCTTGCATGTAAATACATATGCTGTTGGATGTTCATGTTACTCTCTGCATGCCCATTATGTTCCTGTTTTGTTTATTTATTATTATGATGATTTTTCTGTCTTGTATATGTGTACTGACCTTATGTTAGCACTATGAACTTAGCACAGTTCTTAGAACATAATAGGTACTTAATAAATATTTACTGATTGATTAATAGTGCATAGTTGGCTAATATACTTAGTTTTGTTTTAAGCATATAATGTGGCTACTTTTCATTTGCTATTTATGCATATTTGTTCATATTACATAGATATGCTTGTACTGTCATGATTGTACATGACACGACATGCCTGTAATATATCCAGAATGAAATTCTAATGTTGTAGTCTTTAAAGCAGCCTATCAAATAATGCCCTCCGTTGTACAAGGTCTATTACATGGATTGTTGGTGTATATTTGCTGTGAAATACACCCTAAGGTGATTACCTGGGCTGTTGGGTTAATCAGCCTTGCTCTGTTTAATGCTGATGTAATTTCGATGTTATACTGGATAACTGCAGATGTCAAATGTACCGTGTCCTGTTTTGCAAAGTTCTGCAAAATTCCATATGCAAGAGAGTAATGTAATAGGGGTTTAAGAACTGACTAGCATCCTGGGATTTATAGTTCAGAGAGCAAGCATTCCCCTCTCGGTCCTGAAAGCAATTGGGAACCATCATAATCTTTGAGCCAGAAAGTAAACTTGAGTCACACCTATAGTTCTTAAAGGGACAAACAGTTTGTGAGACAGAATAAGAGAGGAGTAAGAACTCCAATAACTGAGCAACAGCATTGCCCAGAAAAGAACTGGCAGCACAGAAGCACCAGGTGGGAAAAGAAATGGACTGAAGGGAGAAAGTGAAAAGAAGATTCTCAGTTCCCTACAGGAATTCTGGGGTTTGTATCCATTTTTTGAAAGATTAAAGGAAGTTTAAAAATTTGCTCTTTCCCCATTCTCCCTTCCCCACCCTCATAATATAATAATAGTTTTGATCTCAATTTCTTCCATCCTTGACTGATTAATAAATATTTCAATATAGTCTACTTGCTTCTTTTGCCTACATATTTCCTATAGTGTTTTTGCTTGGGTGGGTCGCAGGTAGCTAGAAATATACATACATATACATACATTTAAGTTGTGGCTACCTCTGTCTGAATATTAGGTAGTGAGGGGGTTGGAGTGGAAGGAGTGGGGAAAAGCAGCAGAGGAAGGAGAGGAAAGGGGCTCTGCTATTATGATTGTACCATTAACCTTTGATGGCTAAAATGTCCATAAAACAGCAGAGGAGAGGGCCATATGGGACCATATGAACCTGAGGGACCATTAGATTTTCCCTAAGATTAAAAGCTAGCTAATTGTTATAATAGGGTGTGACTGGTTAAATTTCCAAAGAGAAAGGGGTTGAGAGGGTGGTGACCAGAGAAAATACCACAGTAAAAGCCACCTTTCCTCCAGGGAGGAAATGGGCCAGCTGATGGTATGCCACATTGTGACCTCACTGGGACTGCTGCCACTCAGTTATTGGAATTCTCATTCTTTGCACTACAGATGAAAACCTAACAGTATAAACTACTATGTTGTAACTGGTACATGATGGGGAAAAGAATAAGCATTAATAAGGCAACTACTATGTGCCAGGGACATAAGCACTTTGCAAATATCTTCTCATTTGATCCTCACAAAAAGACTGTGAAAGTGCTTTTATTATTCTCATTTTATAGATGAGGAAACTGAGACAAACAATGGTTAAGCAACTTGCCTCGAGTCACACTAAGTATGACTTGGAACTCCATTCTTCCTGACCCAAGATCCAGGGCTCTATCCATTGGACCATCTAGGACCTGATTATGAATAACTCTGAATGTCAAACTAAGTAGATTGAGCTTTAGTCAATAGACAATGGGAAATAATGAAGGTTTTGTCTATCGATGATGGGAAATAATGAAGCCAAAGAGTAGCATACATAAAGGAATGTTGTAGGATGATTAGTTTCATAATGTCATAGAATTAAATATTATTGTAGTTATTTTTATTATGGAATTTGTTCTGAACTAACTAATTTGTTCTTTTTAACTCAATTGTGTCTGATTATAGTACTTAGCTCCAGGATTCTTTAACACTTGGGAAGAGGAATAGTAGAAACAGAAGCATTAATTAATTTAACTAAGCATAAAATACATATGTAGTGGGGGACATCTCAGGGAGCACGTATAAGGATGAGCCTTTGTCGTGGCCCCTTCTGGTAGGACACTTCTACTTGCCAAAAACTCCTGGTTGGTCTTTTGGTCCTGTGTTAAGGGGAATGGAAAAAATATTTCTGCAAAGGTCTTTACTACATAGTTTTTCCACCATAAAAGAAAGGAAACTGTCTCTGAGATTTGATTGATCCTGGGGAATACACTTAAGCTGCTGACATGGCTTCCCACTCATCTACATCATAAAAAGACCATCCCACAATGAATCACTGCCCTTCAAACTTGATGGATGTCCTACTGTTATGTGAATTATCATACCCACTCCATCCAATATTGTCTGACTTTTAGGCAAAAGCTTAGCTAGCCTATATAGCCATACTCTCTGTCATGAAAACCCAGGGAGAATCAGGTGGGATGGGCCTGCATCTCGGTGATCCAGTGCTTTTTCCTTGCTGAATAGCCTTTCTATGCTAGTGTTAAATAAACTTCTTTTTTGTTAAATGTGGGCTGTTCTAAAAGTGTCTCATTTCATTCTAGTCCCAAGCCACAACCACTGTCCTAAGTCAGGGTTGGACCTGGACAGGGAGAATGTGCCAAAGATGATTGGTAATTGCTCCAGGAAGAGCTGCCCACTCTGTGAGCCCTAAGGGCAAGGGAGGAAAGCTTCTATAGCCTTGAGGCAGTGTTTTTTGTTCGAACTTCTCCCTCAAAAAGAAGAGAAGCTTCTGTTCCCTACCCCTCCTCAACACCCATTTGACAGTGAGAACAAGCTCTTGCTGTTTGTTAAGTCCCTAGCTGCCTCTTCTGCTGTTTTGTACTCCAAAGACAAATAACTAAACAATGGTCCTCAGAAATGAATATTTCCCTGGAGCCAGGACACTAGAAGAAGAGGCAGGCAGGGAATTCCCAAATGCTGCCTGGCAGTAGGAAGTGCTTTCTGTAACCACATCCTATTTAGAAAACAGATGCTCACCACCAGAAAAATGAGCCATGCTTTGTCTGGTCAGAAAACCTGGACCTTGAGCCATTGCTCAGATAATACAGAGGTAAAACTGAAATCTCTTTAGGGGTCCTATACGTCTCCCAGGAGTCTTTCCTATCTCTAGGGTGGGGAGTGGGAGAGGTAATGATTTACTATTTCATGTTTTAAGTGTTTGTCAGGGTGCCTAGCCTAAGTGGCAAGGACCTTTGTGGATATTGTTCCTACCCTACCTCATATAATGGGGACCAAGGAACCAACTGGGAGCCTCTGGTTTCAGATCCCCTTAAGTAAGAAGTCAAAACACACCTTTTGTGTTTTAAACATTTCTTTTGTGATGGAAAAAATAAATTGATCTGTTATCAACTAGCTTATACACTGAGTAACTTTCTTAAAGGGATCCAATCCCTTTTTAGAGAGACCCTAGACACAAGCCACATGTAATCATTATTTAAGAGATTGTTTTTACCCCAGTACTCTTGGGCAAGAGAGTATGATGAGCCAGAGAGTGAGATAAAAGCTTGAAGCTTCTCTCTTTGGGATCAGTTTCCCACAATACTGTACATTGTCTGCATGAGTCCATAGTCAAGGCTTCTTTGTGGGAGAAAGGTAGGGATCCTCTCCATGGATGACAAACAATATACAGCTGGATTCTGATGGAAGATACAAAAATAAATGACATTTTCCCTACTCTGTAGGAGCAAACAATCTAGGGACTAAAAGGAGAGTTCTTTCTTAGTAGGATGTTTCATGCCCCAATTGATGAAAAATTTGGTTTCCAAAGGTCAACAATGATAACAACAGATAATTCCTACCAAAAGCAAGAAGATGGTACAGCAGTACTTAAGATTCCAAGATGATGGCTGAAAGAAAGAATTCAGTCATTTTCTTCCTCTCATATTCCGTACTCTAGAGCCATGGTGGTAAACCTATTAATATACATGCCAGAGGGGGCACTCAGAGCCCTATCTGTGGGCATGCATGCCATTGCCCCAGTACAAAGTTCACCAGAGTTCATTACTAGAAAGCCAGTTGAATGTGGGACCAGACTGCTCCCCTCCTCCCCTCCATGCACCTCTGAGGACATTACCCACCCCTCTAAAAGGTTCTTCATCATTGCTCTAGAGGATCTCTCTTTTCTGGGTCAGTGCCTGAAGCTCAGTCTGGGATTGACACCCTGATAATGGGCATGCAAAGAGCTATATTTGTGAACCTGGACCAAAATGCCATATGTGCATCCTCCTGATTTCACCCTGCCCCTAAATAGGGCTATGCAGCTGTGTCAGCTTAATTTCTGGGCAAAGTCAATATTTAATAATAGCACTGTGCATGAATACTGGGTATTAGACAGTAGAGTGGGACAGGCACATTTTCTTCTCACCTACAGACATCATTTCTGGGCTTCTTTTCTCCAGGATACAGTGACTCTGACAATAGGGACTACTAGTAATGGTTTTTAAGTTATCTCTTAGATGATCTGCCAACTTTATAAGCATCTGGGGAAATGGCAAATTTGTTTTTGTTTTCTGTGTAGTTATAAAGCTATGTCCTACTAAATTAGCTCCTATAATCATCATTTAATAATCAATCAATAAATATCTTAATACCATTTATGTGTGAGACACTATGTTAGGAGCTGAGAATAAAAATGGAAAAAGGAAACAGTTTCTCCTTTCAAGGAACTTACATTTCCAGAAACACTCACAAAAAATTGCCAAAATTGGAGGCAAAAATTTCTACCTCTTGGCAGAAATGACTTAGTAAGTCTGAACCTGTAGGAAATGATAGTGGTGTTTTCAGCTACTCAGTTTATCCTCAGACAAAATGTCCAGAGTGAAATAAGAATACTAAAGTATATAAGCAACCCAGAGCTACCACAACTATATGTCATGTTTCTTCTGCCTGGTCGTAGGAAAAGTGGCTAAAAGGACCAGAATTTAACAATACATCAAAGGAGCAAACAGCATGAATTGATACAATGCAGTTTTCTTGTCTGTTGTTAATGTTAACTCATAAGGCAAAGAAAAAAGAAATAGAATGAAAAATTTTTTCAATGTAAAATTATAATAAATTTTTTGTGGCATGACTTATGTGTCTAGTTTTAAACTGACATGGCCACAGTTTGAGAAGGAAAAGTGTCACGTTTCAAATATAGCATGATCCAGAGCTCAGTACTTTTCAAAGGAGTAAAGAGTAGAATTTTCTGGTCTCTGGTCACATCTACTGTCTTCTCTGCTGTAACAATCTTAGTTTCCAGGATGCAATTGCCAGATGAAGAAACTTGAGCCACTGACTTTTACTAAATAGAAAAGTAGCATAAGGAGTTATCTTGAAAATGTAATAGAAAAGGAGGGAAGGAGAATTTAAGATAATAAACTGGACTAACAAAGCTATTACTGAATGCCTACAGGGATACATATATATAATATATATTATAAGATAATTTATATTATATATTATATGTGCACATTTAACATATTGTATTTGTATATATAATATGCATGTATTATATAAATATAAATATGGATGCCTATATATGGGTACTTTTAAAAAAACTTACTTTCCATCTTAGAATCAGTACTATGTTTTGGTTCTAAGGAAGAACAATGGTAAGGGCTGTGAAGATTAAATTTAACTCTCCCCTGATTGTGAAAATGAAATTAGCTCCCCTGCCCATTTGATTACCAAAAGTGTAAACACCCTACTTAAAGTTGAGTGGAGAGATCTGCCCATTTTTAGAATAATCACCAAAGGTGTAAACACCCCATTCACACTTGAGTAGGGGAGGTCTGTGACCCATGTGTGCAATAGTGGGTGACAGGGAATCAGAATTAAATTAACTGCCCCTGAAAAAAGCAAAGCAAAGCTTCAACTATGATTGGTATATGTAAAATTAGGGGAAGGCACAGGAAGTGATGCAAAAGAAAGTGTCTTTAAAAGGAATTTACAACTTCCTGTGATACACTTTTCTTCATCTTTTGGAGTTGAGACTGGAGAAGAATCTGCTGGCTGGACCTGAGACCCTGTTCCTGGTGAGGCTGTTCTTAAATCTCTTCATTTGGACTGACATGTGGTGAGTGAAAGGCTGACTCCTTTCCTGGATTTTCTGAAAAAACTAGCCTCAGGAGAGACCTACCTCTTGAGAGAGACTTCCCCAGGTCCTGTACTTTGCCAAGGCCAGCTAAGAAATTAATTATCCCTACCTGGGTTGAGCCAGGGGCTGGGAGTAAATTATTAGTGCTTAGGCTAGATATATTACCCTATCCTCTCTGATTTCCTACTTCATTCTTTCTATATTTTGTAAATAAATCTCTTTGGAATAAATTAAATTCCTGGCAACCCTATATTTAAATATAATCCAGTCCAACCTTTTATAAATAAACCCTTTTTTCCCCCTTCCAGGGCTAGGCAATGAGGGTTAAGTGACTTGCCCAGGATCTTACATCTAAGAAATGTCTGAGGTCAAATATGAATCCAGGACCTCCCATCTCTAGGTCTAGAGAATAGAGGGGATCCTTTCAAGATATTTCCTAACAATATCAGTTATACAAATGTGAGGTTTCCTATGAAGGAGACATTTAGCACTATTATACTCTTGCCCAAATCAAGGGGAGAACCCCGTTCAGTCAAGGTAAGAGAACTGAACTCAAAGGCAATTCTTTTCTTGTCTAAAACTTCATTTTGATAGACTGCTAAGATACAGAGAAAATTCAAAGAACATAGAAATACTGATAGACTGTCTAGTATTTCTATGAATTCAGGCTTAGGGAAGCAGGTCTACTTCTATCTATAAAGCTGGAAATGGTCAGTCTATTTCATCAAATAGCTCATGTCAAGGTATTTTTAAAATATATATATTAAAAAAAAGAGAAAATGAAGGGAATGTACCCCCAAGAGGAGGCTTGGGCCCTGAGGTATGGAGGGAGAGAGGGAAAGGGAGGAGAGCCCCCCTTCCTCAAAGTGGGGTTCTGGAGAGACAGCAGCTATAACGAGTTGGCTCAGATAGAGGAGAGGGGATTTGAAGATTTTTCCTCCTTCTGCCACCCCTCCTTAGTTAAAGCTACTCTCCCCAATTTGCTCTTGTCCCTCTTGTCCCCCCTCCAGTACTTGAGACTGAAAAGATCTCCCCTTGATCTGTTCACTCACACTCAGCTTGGGGAACAGATAACTTTTAATGTTAACTCAGTCAGATAATACAAAAGGAAAAATGGGCAGGGAAGAATGGGAAAAGAAAAGTGGGGAAAAGGGGGTCCCTGTCGCTATCTAAACCCTTTTCCTCCCTACTCAAGTTTGGGGGGAGCTCAGGCCTTGGCAGCCTGAGTCCCCTGAGAGAAAGTCAGGTTGACTCACCCCTGGGCAACAGGAGCTGAGGTAAAGTCTGCTCAGGTTTCTCTTCAAAAAGTCCCTTTGTTTGGGAAGTATTGGGAGGAAAGATTTCCAGTCACCAGCAGGAAAAGTGGGTAACCCTCGAGAGAAAGTCTTTTTCCACCTTCTCTCTTCAACATCTCCAGACGGAGAGCCCCTCACTGCTCTCCTCACCAGAGTCTTCTCTACTCCGGAAATTCACTCCTGGGGCCCCTCCCCCATTGAGGTGATCAATTTCACATACTCTTCAGTCCGGCACTTTTTTTCTAGTGCCAGCCTCTATCACAAAGAGAAGAGAGGTGAGCATAAAATAATTTAGATCCATTCAATGAGACACTAGATTGACTTGTAATATTATAGGATAACTAGAAGTTTAACATAATAAAAAAGTTATCACATAATCCCAGGCAACAATACTTAAGACAGCCCATAATAAAGTATACTTTGTACATAATTTCGTGATTATTAATTATTTTATGTTTGCATTATACTTCTGTTTTGTTATTATTCATATTTACTCATGTTTATTTCTTAATAGTAAAGCAGCATCCATTTGTTAGCTATGAACTGTTTTGTTTGTTGTTTATTTTTATATAATAATAATAGCTAGCATATAATGCTATTTAAAATGCTAGAGTATTTTCAAGTTTGGAAAGCACTTTATAAGTATTATCTCATTTTATTCTTATAATAATTGTGGGAGATAGACACTATTATTATATTCCCATTTTACAGATAAGGAAACTGAAAGAGAGGGAATTTAAGTGACTTTCCCAGGGTCATACAACCAGTAAATATCTGAGGTTGGATTAAAATGTAGGTCTTTTTGACTCCAGGGTCAACATTATATCCAATGTGTCACTAGGTACCTTAACTATGTGTAAGTTATGATTATAACTTTGTTCTCTATAGTATTGTTCATATTGCTAAAACTAAATAGCCTTGACTTATCTTTGCTATTTATGATTATTTTCTTGTGCACTAGGGATAAATACTTTGCTATTTAGACATCTAGCCACTGAGGCGCTCTGTAAAGTAATGCTCTATATAATGTCATGTCTATTACATGTATTATTAATGAACATTTGTTTTCAAGTATACATGAAATGATTACTTAGGACACCAGGATAATCACCCGTTATTTTAAAGTGTTGATTGATGTTTAAGCTTGTACTATATAATTATGGATTTCAAGTAAATCCCAGCTGATTTTTTTTTTTTTGCAAGGGATTGTAAATCCTTATATATTTACCCATGAAGAGGATTGTAACCCTTGCATTCCCATGGAGATGACATACTCTCAAGCAGATACTATCCTGTTATCCACAAATTGTTAATGCTTTTGAACTTGGACTTCTGGGAATGTTTAGGGAGTGTATCTGGCCGTGCAAATCCAGAAGAAAGTAGTTCAAATTTATTTAAAGCTGGAGAATTTGTTCACACATTCAAGGATTTGAGAATTCATTCTAGATTCTACATCTTGAATCTCTGTGTACAGGAAAGGATCGAACATTGAGTTGGGATTCTGGTATATGATCTCCATCCTTTTTTCTACAGAGACTTTGACAAGTCACTTTCCACCTCTGTTTCTGCTGTCGCCCATGAACTTGATGCTTCATGGAGAGACTGCCATGAACTGAGAGTAATAATTGGTGGGGCATTTCCCTGCCTCCTCTGTAGAAAGGACAGAAACAATTCTCATTATCTGACCTACTCATCCCCAGTTTGATTTGATTTCCACCTCTATATGTTGTTATTTATGTATTTTATGTTTGTATTTGTATTTATATATGTATAAATACAACAAAGGACCTATTTATACAAGAAAATATTTTAACAACATAAATTCAAAAAATTAACATAGAAACATAAGTTTAGAGAGGACAGGAGCAGCTCTCATTAACTGACCTACTCATCCCCAGTTTGATTTTTCCCTCCTTTCAACAAAGGATTTTTAAAACCAGAAGAAGCCAATTTCCATTTTAGGGATGATGGAATCAGACTGTCCATGTTTCATTCTGTTACTGGCCGGGACTTTTCTATCATGACTTACCCTAACTCTAAGACTTCAGCCACTCTAACTCTCACACTAGAGCCTTCCTGAGTGCTGAGAGCTTTTTCACCCTAGCCATTCCACCATGCTGGTCCCTTCCTCCTATAGCTGAGTTCCTTTTGGAGCCTTCATTTTTGGGGATGAGCCCAGGCAGGTCCTGCTTCATTCACTTCCCAGCTGTGATTCTGATGCTCTAGATTTCACTATCAAGTGCCTACATGGATATTGTCTCTTCCCTAACCCTTTTCAAGGGCTAGGGAACTACCTTTTAATTGTAAATTTTAAAAATTAATATTCAATAATCCAAGTATTATATTTAATAATATTTATTAAAAGGCTAGAGAAACCAAGAGAACTCACCAATTTTCCAGATTAAAAAAAAAGAAAGGGAGGAGTTACAGCAAATTTATAAACAATAGTGTGACCACCAAACACGCACAAAGAGAAAAGCATTCTGGGTAATACAAAAAGGAATTTGGGGTAATGTAGTTTTAGGGGTTCAAGAATTTCCACCTATACATTATATAGTATCTTTCCTTGTTAGATTATAACTGTCCTTGAGGACAGATCTCATCTTTCCCTTTTATTTTATTTCCTCATGCTTTTATTCCCAATCCTCAGTACAGCACCTGGTACCGAATAAACATGTACTAAATGCTTGCTATCTTCCTACCTCTAGTTCCAGTGCTATTGCTGGCTGCCTATATTCAAGGAACTGTTCACCTTTTCATTGCTCTCTGTTCTTCTTTGCTTTGCTTTGTTCTGATATATAAGGGAAAAAAGTTTTGTTGTATTACTGATGTTATTTCAGATAGAGACTTTGAGATGGAGTTGTGGTTGTTGTTGTTGTTGTTGTTGTTGTTTTTAATTAAAACCCTTACCTTCTGTCAATACTGTGTATTGACTCCAAGGCAGAAGAGTGGTAAGGGCTAGGCAATGGGGGTCAAGTGACTTGCCCAGGGTCACACAGCGTGGAAGTGTCTGAGGCCAGATTTGAACCCAGGACCTCCCATCTCTAGGCCTGGCTCTCAGTCCATTGAGCTACCCAGCTGCCCCCTGGAGTTGGTTCTGAGCAGAAAGAGAGAAAGAGTCCTCTACTCTCTGTGGTGGCTTAGACACTTTGAGCTCCATCTGGAACAGGTATGTCTGTCAGCCTCCACTTTCTCTCCTGATGGAAGAGTTTTTCAAGTTGAATATGCATGAAAGCCTTGGAAAACAGTAGTACAGCTATTGGAATCAGACGTAAAGGTGGTGTCATCTTTGGTGTAGGAAAGTTAGTCCTTTCTGAAGGAGGTTCTAACAAAAGACTCTTTAATGTTGATCAATACCTTGGAATGGCGGTAGCAGGCCTGCTAGCAGATGTCCGTTCTTTAGCAGACCTGGCCAGAGAAGCCTCCAATTTCAGATCCAACTCTGGCTGTAATATTCCATGAAAGCGCCTTGCAGACAGAGTAGCCATGTCTATGCATACATACACGCTCTACAGTGCTGTCAGACCTTTTGGTTGCAGTTTCATGTTAGGGTCTTATGGTGTGAATGATCGGGCACAATTCTATCAAATTGACCCATCTGGTGTTTCATATAGTTATTGGGGATGTGCCATTGGGAAAATCAGGCAAGCTGCAAAAACAGAGATAGAGAAACTCCAGATGAAAGAAGTGATCTGTTATGATGTTGTTAAAGAAATTGCAAAAATAATCTATATAGTAAATAATGAAGTTAAGGACAAAGCTTCTGAACTGGAGCTTAGCTAGATTGGAGAAGTAAACAAAGGAAAGGCATGAAATTGTTCCGAAAGATAGAAAAGAAGAAGCAGAAAAATATGCCAAAGAGTCTCTGAAAGAAGATGAATCAGATGATGATAATATGTAACAAGGAACGCTACAGTACTTTTTTAAAAGAAATGTTTTACATGTAAGCTATGTAGAAGTAGTGTCCTGTGGATTATTGGCATAATGAAAAATTACCAATTTATTAAAAATGTATCTTGTATTCACACAAAAAAAGAGAGAAATATCCAATTTAGACTTAGGCACAAGGGAAATAGAGGAAAAAATGAATCCAGGCAGAAGTCTCAAATATTCTGAAAACACATTGAGCTAAGTACTCCTACAATTCTTAGAGTTTTATAAGCTGGAATCTTTAAGCAAAAATAGATTAAAAACAAGAGAAATTAATATCCTTCTAACCCCCAAGTAGAGTAGAAATAAACACTCAAGTCATAGGTTAAGCAAAGATTCAGAAAAGGGGCTTTTTTTTTTTTACTATAAATGCTTTAAAAACCTTACATGTAGATGTGGGGCCCCTTTGGATTCTATAATGGTGGTTATATTTATGTCCCTTCCACATATTTGTCTTCTCCATATATATTTGTCTCTTCCCAAGTCCCTGTAGCTTAGCCATAGGGCAACCATCATTTTTTTTCCATGTGCTAGTCTCCATTAACCTGAACATATGGAGCCCTGTGCCCAGTTTTTGTTACATTATGGACAAATTTAACTGAACTTACATGTAGAGAGATGCTATCCTTGAAAACTCAATTTTCAATATTTTTCTCTTTTTTCTCTACTGACTTTTCTCCTATTATTGTGATTTGTGGCTTATTATTTTGTGAAGATCATTTTAATTCTCTAGTGTATTTGATTATAAGTGACTGACTGTGAGTCTGAACTAGATCCTAGTGGTTGAGTTTGTGTTGTTGATAATGATGCTGGCTGAAATGTGGCTTGATAATTTTCTTGTATTTCATGTTTCAGTTGTTTAATTTTTAAACATCTGTGATTATTTATTGATATTTATTTTTTCAGTGGGATATTTAAAAACCTACTTAGGTTTTTATTTTGTTTCAAATTTTACCACATTGTATTTTGCTACCAAAAGAGGGTTTTAAATCTCTACCCAACTTTGGAAAGTACATTTTATTTTATCTTTTCTTTTTTTCCATCATTTGTAAATATTTTTCCAGTGCTTTTTAAAATGTATTTTTCAATTGTCTTGGTTTCTAGTCTATTTGGGGAGGGAGGATGTTTTGTATGCATAGATTTTATTATTCTTTCTAGTTATCTATTATAATTTTTTCAGTGATTATTCCAGGAAAGTCTTATTTATTTCCATTACTATTTTCCATTGTGTTGGATGCTGTCCCAAAGTCTCATAAAGGCCAGCCATTTTCCCATAATCTATCTACTACAAATATGAAAATGGTGTTATGCAAAATATGTATTGAAAACTTTAATTGATGTATGTATGAGCAGATTTTGAAACCCTGTATGTTGTTTACATAATTATTTGCTACATGTTAGAAAGTAGAACCTGGGGACTAATATTTAGGCCCCCTTCTGAGAAGGAGCTACTCAGAAAAGTGGGAGCTCTCCTGAACAAGGAAGGCTTTCCCACAGAATAACTGAGAATATCTTGATCTCTGAATTTTCAAGTCTCAAAATGACTACTAAATGGAAACCCAAAGCCATATCTCCTATGCCAGTAATCATGGGAACCCCAAGAAAACTATTTTTTTCAGATACACTACAGCACAACTACTTCACGCCAGTAAACATTCATTAAGTAGAAACTATGTGCCATGCACTGTGCTAAGATACAGCTAGTAAAAATAAAGTCCCTCCTATCAATTGCTTACAATCTCAAGAGGAAGACAAGGCATAAAAAGAAGAAGAAAAGCAGAGGGTAGAGGAAAGGAACAAGTCATCAGGAGGTATCTTGTGTGTTGTAGAAATGAAACCAGGATGGGCAACAGATGCAAAATGGAGTGAGCTGAGCCCAGTTTCTGCCCTTCCAAAAAGAAGGCATTGGGAAGAGTTTGGTACTCCACATTCTAGCCTTCCAACCAGAAGGGAGAGAAGGCTGAGAGAGGTGATGTCAATCAAGGCTTTGGTTAGCAGCATGGTGATAAATTTAGAAGTGATGAGCTTTTTACAACAGTCACCAATATGAAAATGTTTTGCATAATAATACATAGAGACCCCAGAAAAAAAATCTATATCAGATTCTTATCATTTCATGGAGGGAAGGATGGAAAGGGAGGGAGGGAGAAAATTGGGGACTCAAAAGTCTTTAAAATATTGGAAAATCTTTTTGCTTGTAATTAGAGGAAAATAAAATAATTTTTAAGTGATCAGCTTATCCTAGAAGGGACATCTTATTCCAGGGAGCTGAAACCATTTTGGACAGCAGAAACAAAAGGAGTTAGCACTATCTACCAGTCAGTAGAAAAGAGGAGGGCCTTGATGGAGAGAGCCTTAGAGGGATGGCTGTAGATTTTATTAAGGACCCTACTGCCATGCAGCCTAGGAGAAGGTGGGAGACTTTTTTGACTTAATAATCAAAGTGAAAACTTGATTATAGAGGCCCATATAAATAGATGCAGTGCCACCTGGAAAGGAGAATAGGCTAGCAAGAACCCAGGTGAAGATTCACCTAGAGTCTGGGTTCCAGATTCCAGTTATGTCTGGAAGAGTCCAGCCTCTTGCTCTCACAGGGAATTTGGAGGCAGAAGCATTGAAGTCAAGAAACTGAGGTAGAAACTTTCATTTTTCTTTATTTTATCACATGCTATACTCTGCTTCTCTTATTGCTGTCATAGGACAAGGAAAGGCCAAGAGTCCACTAGGGGTTTGCCACATCATTCTAAAGTACCAGACTCTTTCACTACTTGGCCACGATAGAACTGGAAGAAGCCAGGATGTTTCTCATTCCCCAAAGTCCAAGCAATGATTCTCTGTGTCCTTGGCATTTCTGGAAGCTTCCAAGGGAAGCTCTGCAAGAGCAAACTACCTAAACTCATTCTACTCATACTATGCTGAATTTATTATTATCACAGTTCCCACAGGTACATCTTGGAAGACGTTAAGAGACAAAGAAAGTGAACTACCCAGACCAACTATTAATGTAGTCAGTTCAGTAAGCGCAAGAATCCCTAAGTACCATGTACAGTCACTGAGTTAAAACAAAGAAAATAACAGAGCACAAGAGAAGACTATAAGCATACTATTTTTAAAACTATCAATTAGAATGCCAAAGATTATGTGGCATCCTCTACAAGTTAATAATTTTCTTCTGAGCTGGATTTTTAAGTTTTCAGGTTCCAAAGCCTAAGACCGGAATATTTAACAATGTCATTTCTTGCTGTGGCAACTTTCCAGATCAATTTAGGGAACAGTATGATTTCTAATAGAAATGTGAGGGGTGTGTGTGTGTGTGTGTGTGTGTGTGTGTGTGTGTGTGTGTGTTTAATTTTGGTTTCCTGAACACAGTCATAAAAATCTATTTTTTAAATGAAACATGTTTTTGGTCATGTGCATTTTGGGGGGTGTGTTTATACTTTTTCCAGTGATGTTATTTATCTGTAAACTATGGGATAATATGATTTCAAAAGAATAACAAGTAACCTAAAGGACCAAGAATAGACAAACAGAGGGTATCTAAGGAGGCTACAATATATTATTGAAGATGACTTGAATAAAAATAAGATGGATCAATTCGATGTAGTGAGAGATAGAAAGTTCAAATACACCACCCCTCCCAACACTCCTTGCCCCAACTGAATATTAAAAGAACCAGAAAAGGGCCTAAAGGCATTTTGGGTGGAAGGTTAATGGAGGATTCATAGGAAAATATGAACAAGAATGAGAGACAGTAGAAGGGTTGCAAACTGTTCCAGTGAAGGAAATACTTAAATTGATGAGATCACAAATCTCTCAAAATACATGGGTTGGTGGAGATATGATCGGGGATGTAGATTCTAAATGATCACCCTAATACAAATATTAATAATATGGAAATAGGTCTTGATCATGTAAAATCCAGTGGAATTGCACATTGGCTATGGGAGTGGGGTGGAATGAGGGGAGGGAAAGAACATAGATCATATAACCATGGATGAATTCTCTTAATCAATTAAATAAAGTTTAAAAATTTTTTAATAAGTTGGGGCCAGAGAATTTGTTGAGAAAGTGTTTTTTAAACCTTCCTCAAATAATGCTAGATAAAGGCTAACAACTTCAGAAGGCACCCTGCCCAACATTGATTAAGATCTATTGTTATGTGACCAAAAAAAGAAAATGAGAAATGTTGGAGGTGATGTGGGATAATAAGGACATTAATACACTGTAATTTGTTTTTTTAGAGTCAAATTGGTTATATACCAGCATTTTGATGGATTTGGCTATGGGAGGGGGTAGAAGGAGGGGAGAGAAAGAACATGAATCATGGAACCATGGAAAAATTTTCTTAATCAATAAAATTTTTTTAAAATCTATCAAAATGTTGGTATAGAATCCATTTGACTATAAAAAATAAACTACAGTCACTGATAATTTCTCTTCCATTTCATAACAGTATATAAATGTATGTGCTTGTATTAGTAAGAAATTTGACTTAACTCTGGAAGCTCTCATTACCTGTGTGAGTCATTTGGGGTAGCATAAGTATGCAGATATAATCCAACCTTCCATTCATGTGCCCATTCCACTCACAAATCAGTCAAGAACCTTAAGTCAAATATCAAAGTACTTGAGAGGGAGTACAGAAGTACTGATAACAAGAGAAAGTTCAACACTGAAATCATTCTTAGCCTCCCATATACAAATGGGTATACCCCCTGCCATAAGCCCTGAGGCATTATAATTAAATCCCAATGGAGAACTGCATAGCCCATTGATCTGTGATATTGGGGGAAGGTCATAATCACCTCTGAGACTTACATACCTAGTGAGGGGCCAACTTAGATCTCAGGGCAATCTGCCTTGGTCCTTTTCTGCCTTTTGGCAGTTGGGGATCTGCTGAAACCTCTAGGAACACATTTTCCTTTTCTGCTGGTTCCAGTATCCTCCTGGTTTCAGGGAGTCTCATTTGTCCCTTCTTTCTCTGCAAACCCTATAATCTGGTCTTTTTACTATTTAAATTTCTCACCTCTCAAAAGTCTCTTCACCACTTAAAATGCTTGCTATGTGATACAATTATATCCAGAATCCAGAATATGGCTTCTTGGGAAATTGTTTCCTTAGAAATTAATTTCTCCTAATGAATGACACTTTTCTTATCTCCATGCATAATTGGAAATGAAGTCCTAAGGACTCTACCCTCTTAACTGTGCTCACTTGTGTCATTATGTTACATTATAGTATCAGATATATTTTGTAAGCTCCTTGGAAGCAGTTTGAGTTTTGCCTCTTTTTGTATACCTAGCGCTTAGCACAATGCCTGGCATATGGTAGGTGCTTAATAAATATTTATTCATTGATTATACATATAAAATCAAAGACAAACCACTCTAGCATCTTTGCCCAGAAAACCCCTAATGGGGTCACTAAGAATTGAACACTGTTGAAACTGTGGAACAACAACAAAATGTATATGGATGTATATACGTGCACATGATGAACAACCATAGGAAGCATTCCTCTATTCAACTCCCACAATCACAACACTTAACGGGTCCCTTTCTGAAAACAGGAGGAGATAGGAATTGAAATGAGAAGGAACAACTCGATAAAATGATTTTTTCCTCCCGACTAGTATTATTCACATTCCTATTTTAATTATGTTCACTTCTGTCTCTTTCAGCCCTTCAACACGCATTTCTCTGTGCTATTTCTGATTCCAGATGGCTCTGCTCCTATCCAAGATATTGTTGCCATAGCCACACTCCCCCAAACAATCAAGGTCAGTAGGAATGTTGTGGGTTCTCAATGAAAATTCAGCTATGCTTTTTAGATCAACATAACCCTGAAAATAAACAATTTTCTCTGTAGTAAAGTATAGATGTGTGTGTAGGTATATGTGCACACACATATATATATATATATAGGCATACAACTGCAATAGTGGCAATAATAGTTTATGTTAACATGATTTCAGTTTTGTAAAGCCACATATATTCTCTTCTTGATCATATATACTTGATAATAAATACATAAATATAGACACAAGGACATGAAATACATAATACAATATAATGCATCGTATCATAACCTATATTATTTCCTATTATGTTACATTATCTTAAATGCTATTATGCAAACAGACACCTATACAAAGTTATTTTGTGATGGCTAACAGCTTTTTTTCATTTTGTATTATTTCATTAAAAATTTCCAAAATTCTGTATAATTGTTTATTTGTCCTTTTATATGGTGATGTAAGACTTGAAGGCATCTCTAATTAGAATGACTTTTGTCACTATTTGCTGCTTCTTCCTGATAAGGGGCAGCTAGGTGGCATAGCAGATAGTGTTCCAGGCATAAGGAACAGCCTATATAGAGGCACAAACATGGATAGAAATAAGGAAGTTAAGAAGTATGAGATGAAGATGACTGGAAAGAAGAGTTCTTTTTTTAGCACATACAAATGTAGGACTGACACTCAAGAGGGGGGAAGGAGAGAGATGATTGATAGACTCAAACATATATTTGTGTGTGTGTATGAGCATGTGTATACATACAGAGGAGGAATGTTCTGTACAAGGAGGAAGCAGTAGCTAGAATAAAGAGTAAATATAAACTAATATAGTTATGTAACAAATATAATATTGTTCTCTGAAGACTGTCTTTTTCTTTTTTATGTGGACTCCCTCCACAGATATGTTACTGAACTAATCCCAAGGTAGCACAGATCAAAATTAGTCTATCTCCTACCAAAACACTATAAAAACTAAGACCCCAAATTCCTGCGCTCCCTGCCTGCCATTCTTCCATCTCCTGAGAATCCATTCTCTTCAAGTACCCCCAACTCTGATCCATGGTTACAAAACTGACTTTTCCCTTCCCCATCCTCCTCCCCAAGCAACCTGACGTTCTCTACCACCTCATCCTTGTCCAACAACATTGTGCTTCTCTAGTTGCACTTCCTTTAGCACTATTTGTCCCTATGTTTTCTGTTATGTTTGTTCTCATACCCTCTGCGCCTTTTTCAAGTGTGATTGAAGCCTCAATTTCCACTGCCATCAGGGTCTTTCCTAGCAACTGTCCAAAGAAGCAGAAGTGCCTGCCCCCATTCCATAATTCCATACATTAGTTACCAATTCATTGTCACATCCTTTTAATGCTGTAGACAACTCCTAAGCCTATAAGTTGCCAACTCTTTTTGGAAGCACTCTACACAAATGAAACATAGATCTAATTCCCATCCTTTTAATTGCAATGTCAAAGGGTATAGCTAGTTTATGGCTCAGATTTATTGTTTTTTAAAAAAATTTCGAGGTCTAAAAATTGGATTACATTCTCCATATTGAACCTACTTACAATTTAACAGCATGTACTCCAATCTATTCCTTTTTCTTCAGACAGGTTTGAGCAACAAGGACTATAACCTTTTTTTAAAACCCTTACCTTCTGTCTTAGAATGACTATTGTGCATTGGTTCTAAAGCAGAAAAGCGATAAGGGCTAGGCAATGGGGGTTAAGTGACTTGCCCAGGGTCACACAGCTAGGAAGTGTCTGAGGTCAGATTTGAACCCAGGACTTCCTGTTTCTAGGCCTGGTTCTCAATCCACTGAGCCACCCAGCTGCCTCCTATAACTTTTTAATTACTGCAAACTAAGTTTAATTTCTACCACAAAGACTGACACAAAACCGAACAAAAATGGAAGAAGAAAAAGAGTATATATTCAAGTCTCACTAAGCCCTCTGCCTTAATGCTTACAGACAAGGAAGGGGGGAAGGAGGAAGAATCAAGGCTATGTATATCAAAAACAACTTTATGGAATCTCCTGCCATTACTGTCCACTTCATTAAGAGCCAAAAGCATCTCCACTGACCTTGACAAAGGGTAGGGGGTATGTGTGGCTAGGCAACAATACTTCAACCAAGAGCAGAGCCATCTGGAATCAGAGATGACATAGAGAAATATGTGTTGAAGAGCTGTAAGAGACAAAAATGGAGAACACTAAAATAGGAAAGTGAGCAATAACCGTCACTAGATGAAACTGATTTTATGGAGTTGTAGGTATAGATTTCAGTCCCAGTCTCCTCATGTTTTGATATGTTGTGATTTCAAGAGTCAAATCAATTATGTTTCCAACTATTGTGCAAAAAGTTCTACCACATTTTTCCCAGAAAAGAGCAGGGAGATTTCTAAAGAAATACAAGGGAGGAGACTTCCGGTTAAGATGGCGGCTTAGAGAAAGCTAAAGTTCAGATCTCCGGAAAACCCTTCCCTACCGATCTCAAACTATAAGCTCCTAAGGCGCTGAAATTCAAAACGATCAACAGCACAGACCCTGGGAACCCTCCTTCTGGACCTGGACCCGGATCAAAAGGTACGGCTCCCCTCAAAAGACAGAACCCGAGATCACTCGGACCCAAGGGGTAGGAGCGCAGAGTCCAAGGCTCCCGGAAGCTGCAGCCCAGCCCGGCTCAGAGAGCAGGGTCCTCGGAACAACAACCCTCAGGGCCTTCTATCCGAGTCCCAGTGAAAGTAACTGCCTGGAGCTCCCGCTGCAGAGAGCAGGGTCGAAACAGACAGCCTCACGGGCTGGATCCTGCTATCCAAGTCTCAGTGAAAGTCCCTGCCCTCGGAGGTTGGGGAAGCTGCAGCCCATCCCCCTGCAGGCCTAAGAAACAGCCTCACGGCCAGCGATTCTGAAGGCAACTCCCGGAAAGCAACCGACCCAGAGAGCCGGGGGGGAGAGTGTGGCCTTGTGGTCCGACCCTTCCATTCCAGTTCCAGTGAGGCATATTCAGTTTAACCCAGGGAAAGCTCATAGAACCGACAATCTGCCCAGGACTAAAGCCTCTGAACACCAGACAGAGATAAGAAAAGCTAATCCTCCATATTCAGAGATGGCAAACTCCACAGAAGCACAGAAGCCCCAAAATATCAAGAAAAATAAGAAGAAAGGGGCGACTTTGGACACATTCTATGGAGCCAAAATACAAAATACAGAGCAGATAGAAGATGATATACAAGAAAATGCTCCAAAACCTTCCAAAGGAAATGGAAACTCTCCACAAACCTATGAAGAATTTGAATCAGAAATGACCAAAAAGATGGAAGCCTTCTGGGAGGAAAAGTTGGAAATAATGCAAAAGAAATTCACGCATCTACAAAACCGGTATGATGAAACTGAAAAGGAAAACCAGGCTTTAAAGGCCAGAATCAGGCAGCTGGAAGACAACGATCGTGTAAAAGAGCAAGAATTAATAAAGCAAAGCCAAAATACCAAGAAATTAGAAGAGAACATAAAATATCTCACCGACAAGATGACAGATCTGGAAAATAGAGGGAGAAGGGATAATTTAAGAATAATTGGACTCCCAGAAAAGCCAGAAATAAACACCAAACTGGACATGGTGATACAAGATATAATCAAAGAAAATTGCCCAGAGATTCTAGAACAAGGGGGCAATACAGCCACTGACAGAGCTCACAGAACACCTTCTACACTAAACCCCCAAAAGACAACTCCCAGGAATGTAATTGCCAAATTCCAAAGCTATCAAACAAAAGAAAAAATCCTACAGGAAGCCAGAAAAAGACAATTTAGATATAAAGGAATGCCAATCAGGGTCACACAAGACCTTGCAAGTTCTACTCTGAATGATCGTAAGGCATGGAACATGTTCTTCAGAAAGGCAAGAGAGCTGGGTCTTCAACCAAGAATCAGCTACCCAGCAAAACTGACTATATACTTCCAAGGGAAAGTATGGGCATTCAACAAAATAGAAGACTTCCAACTTTTTGCAAAGAAAAGACCAGAGCTCTGTGGAAAGTTTGATACCAAAAATCAAAGAGCAAGGAATACCTGAAAAGGTAAATATTAAGGAAAGGGGAAAAATGTTATCTCCTTCTTTTACTCAAACTCTCTTCTATAAGGACTACATTTATATCAATCTATGTATACTAATATGTGGGGAAAATGTAATGTATAAATAGGGGGTAAAGAAAGACCAAATAGAATAATCGTTCTCACACAAAGATTCACATGGGAAGGGGAGGGGAAGAAAACTCCTATAAGAAGGAGAGGAAGAGGGGGGGGGGGAGTTTACTTAAACCTCAATCTCAGGGAAATCAACTCTGAGAGGGAAAAACATCCAGATCCATTGGGATCTTGAATTCTATCTTACCCAACAAGGGTAAGGAGAAGGGAAAACCAAGGGGGGGAGGGGGAGAGGGAGAACAAAAAGGGAGGGAAAGAGAGGGGGGAGGGGGAGGGAACAAAAAGGGAGGGACTAAAAAGGGAAACATCAAGGGAGGGGACAAGGGGGACTGATTCAAAGTAAATCACTGGACTAAAAGATAGAGCCGAAGAAGAAAAGGTTAGAATTAGGGAAGGCTATCAAAATGCCAGGGAGTCCACAAATGACAATCATAACTTTGAATGTGAATGGGATGAACTCACCCATAAAACGTAGACGAATAGCAGAATGGATTAGAATCCAAAACCCTACCATATGTTGTCTTCAAGAAACACACATGAGGCGGGTTCACACCCACAAGGTCAGAATTAAAGGATGGAGTAAGACCTTCTGGGCCTCAACTGATAGAAAGAAGGCAGGAGTGGTAATCATGATATCTGATAAAGCCAATGCAAAAATAGACCTGATCAAAAGGGATAGGGAAGGTAATTATATTTTGTTAAAAGGGACTCTAGACAGTGAGGAAATATCATTAATCAACATGTATGCACCAAATAATATAGCACCCAAATTTCTAATGGAGAAACTAGGCGAATTGAAGGAAGAAATAGACAATAAAACCATACTAGTGGGAGACTTAAACCAACCATTATCAAATTTAGATAAATCAAATGAAAAAATAAATAAGAAAGAGGTAAAAGAAGTGAATGAAATCTTAGAAAAATTAGAATTAATAGACATATGGAGAAAAATAAATAGGGATAAAAAGGAATACACCTTCTTCTCAACACCACATGGCACATTCACAAAAATTGACCATACACTAGGTCACAGAAACATAGCACACAAATGCAAAAAAGCAGAAATAATGAATGCAGCCTTCTCAGATCACAAGGCAATAAAAATAATGATTAGTAATGGTACATGGAAAACCAAATCTAAAACCAATTGGAAATTAAACAATATGATACTCCAAAACCGTTTAGTCAAAGAAGAAATCATAGAAACAATTAATAATTTCATCGAGGAAAATGACAATGGCGAAACATCCTTTCAAACCTTTTGGGATGCAGCCAAAGCGGTAATCAGAGGTAAATTCATATCCCTGAATGCTTATATTAACAAACAAGGGAGAGCAGAGATCAATGAATTGGAAATGCAAATGAAAAAACTCGAAAGCGATCAAATTAAAAACCCCCAGCAGAAAACCAAATTAGAAATCCTAAAAATTAAGGGAGAAATTAATAAAATCAAAAGTGATAGAACTATTGATTTAATAAATAAGACAAGAAGCTGGTACTTTGAAAAAACAAACAAAATAGACAAAGTACTGGTCAACCTAATTAAAAAAAGGAAGGAAGAAAAGCAAATTCACAGCATTAAAGATGAAAAGGGGGACAGCACCTCCGATGAAGAGGAAATTAAGGCAATCATTAGAAATTACTTTGCCCAATTATATGGCAATAAATACACCAATTTAGGAGAAATGGATGAATATATACAAAAATACAAACTGCCTAGACTAACAGAAGAGGAAATAGAATTCTTAAATAATCCCATATCAGAAATGGAAATCCAACAAGCCATCAAAGAACTTCCTAAGAAAAAATCCCCAGGGCCTGATGGATTCACCTGTGAATTCTATCAAACATTCAGAGAACAGTTAATCCCAATACTATACAAACTATTTGACATAATAAGCAAAGAGGGAGTTCTACCAAACTCCTTTTACGACACAAACATGGTACTGATTCCAAAACCAGGCAGGTCAAAAACAGAGAAAGAAAACTATAGGCCAATCTCCCTAATAAATATAGATGCAAAAATCTTAAATAGGATACTAGCAAAAAGACTCCAGCAAGTGATCAGAAGGATCATTCACCATGATCAAGTAGGATTCATACCAGGGATGCAGGGCTGGTTCAACATTAGGAAAACCATCCACATAATTGACCACATCAACAAGCAAACTAGCAAGAACCACATGATTATCTCAATAGATGCAGAAAAAGCCTTTGATAAAATACAACACCCATTCCTATTAAAAACACTAGAAAGCATAGGAATAGAAGGGTCATTCCTAAAAATAATAAACAGTATATATCTAAAACCAACAGCTAATATCATCTGCAATGGGGATAAACTAGATGCATTCCCAATAAGATCAGGAGTGAAACAAGGATGCCCATTATCACCTCTACTATTTGACATTGTACTAGAAACACTAGCAGTAGCAATTAGAGAAGATAAAGAAATTGAAGGCATCAGAATAGGCAAGGAGGAGACCAAGTTATCACTCTTTGCGGATGACATGATGGTCTACTTAAAGAATCCTAGAGATTCAACCAAAAAGCTAATTGAAATAATCAACAACTTTAGCAAAGTTGCAGGATACAAAATAAACCCACATAAATCATCAGCTTTTCTATATATCTCCAACACAGCTCAGCAGCAAGAACTAGAAAGAGAAATCCCATTCAAAATCACCTTAGACAAAATAAAATACCTAGGAATCTACCTCCCAAGACAAACACAGGAACTATATGAACACAACTACAAAACACTCGCCACACAACTAAAACTAGACTTGAACAAATGGAAAAACATTAACTGCTCATGGATAGGACGAGCCAATATAATAAAAATGACCATCCTACCCAAACTTATTTATCTATTTAGTGCCATACCCATTGAACTACCAAAATACTTCTTCACTGATTTAGAAAAAACCATAACAAAGTTCATTTGGAAGAACAAAAGATCAAGGATATCCAGGGAAATAATGAAAAAAAAAAACACATATGATGCGGGCCTTGCAGTCCCTGACCTAAAACTATATTACAAAGCAGCAGTCATCAAAACAATTTGGTACTGGCTAAGAAACAGAAAGGAAGATCAGTGGAATAGACTGGGGGAAAACGACCTCAGCAAGACAGTATACGATAAACCCAAAGATCCCAGCTTTTGGGACAAAAATCCACTATTCGATAAAAACTGCTGGGAAAATTGGAAGACAGTGTGGGAGAGACTAGGAATAGATCAACACCTCACACCCTACACCAAGATAAATTCAAAATGGGTGAGTGACTTAAACATAAAGAAGGAAACCATAAGTAAATTGGGTAAACACAGAATAGTATACATGTCAGACCTTTGGGAGGGGAAAGGCTTTAAAACCAAGCAAGATATAGAAAGAATCACAAAATGTAAAATAAATAATTTTGACTACATCAAACTAAAAAGCTTTTGTACAAACAAAACCAATATAACTAAAATCAGAAGGGAAACAACAAATTGGGAAAAAATCTTCATAGAAACCTCTGACAAAGGTTTAATTACTCATATTTATAATGAGCTAAATCAATTGTACAAAAATTCAAGCCATTCTCCAATTGATAAATGGGCAAGGGACATGGATAGGCAGTTCTCAGCCAAAGAAATCAAAACTATTAACAAGCACATGAAGAAGTGCTCTAAATCTCTTATAATCAGAGAGATGCAAATCAAAACAACTCTGAGGTATCACCTCACACCTAGCAGATTGGCTAACATAACAGCAAAGGAAAGTAATGCATGCTGGAGGGGATGTGGCAAAGTAGGGACATTAATTCATTGCTGATGGAGCTGTGAACTGATCCAACCATTCTGGAGGGCAATTTGGAACTATGCCCAAAGGGCGACAAAAGAATATCTACCCTTTGACCCAGCCATAGCACTGCTGGGTCTGTACCCCAAAGAGATAATGGACACAAAGACTTGTACAAAAATATTCATAGCTGAGCTCTTTGTGGTGGCCCAAAACTGGAAAACGAGGGGATGCCCATCAATTGGGGAATGGCTGAACAAACTGTGGTATATGTTGGTGATGGAATACTATTGTGCTAAAAGGAATAATAAAGTGGAGGAGTTCCATGGAGACTGGAACAACCTCCAGGAAGTGATGCAGAGCGAGAGGAGCAAAACCAGGAGAACATTGTACACAGAGACTAATACACTGTGGTATAATCGAACGTAATGGACTTCTCCATTAGTGGCGGTGTAATGTCCCTGAACAACTTGCAGGGATCCAGGAGAAAAAAACACCATTCATAAGCAAAGGATAAACTATGGGAGTGGAAACACCGAGAAAAAGCAACTGCCTGAATACAGAGGTTGAGGGGACATGACAGAGGATAGACTCTAAATGATCACTCTAATGCAAATACTATCAACAAAGCAATGGGTTCAAATCAAGAAAACATCTAATGCCCAGTGGACTTACGCGTCGGCTATGGGGGGTGGAGGGGAGGAAAAGAAAATGATCTATGTCTTTAACGAATAATGCTTGGAAATGATCAAATAAAATATATTTAAAAAAAAAAAGAGATGACTCTCCAGAAGGATGCAGATCAAAGTAAGTATACTTTTCATATCAGTGTATTTATGGTTTTATTTGGGGATCTTGGTGTTGTATGCATGAGCTCTCACTGTTTAACAATGATCAAGTGTGTTTTCCATGATAATAAAAATAAAATTAAAAAAAAAAAAGAAATACAAGGGAGGGGTTTTGTAAATAATAGCTACAATTTCAGGGACATCATAAGAGAAAACAGAAGAAGAATTCAAAGTAGGCTCAATGTAGATTTCATGCACCCTTATGAGCAAGAAGCAAAGACAAAATTCTCATCTTGTTGTTCAAATTCAACAATTTGAATAGTTGGTCGGTTGTTTCAGTCATGTCTGACATTTCGCAACCCCGCTTTAGGTTTTCTTGGCAAAAACACAGGAGTGTTTTGCCATTTCATTCTCCAGTTTGTTTTCCAGATGAGGAAACTGAGGCAAAAAAAAGAGTTAAGTAACTTGCCCACAGTCACACAGCTAGTAAATGTATGAGGTCAAATTTGAATGCAGATCTTCCAAACTCAGCATTCTATCCCCTGTACTACATAGCCATCCCCTCGTTCTTTAGGAATTTGATTTTAATAGGTTTCTTTTTAAAAGTATTGATTTGGAAAACTTAGTTTCATTATATGTAGCATTTTTTTATGGATAAAGTGTCAGGATGTTGTAATTTATTCTATGAGTGTTTCTTTGCCACTGTCCCCATCTTCTGTCTCCTTCCAGGTCCTCTTAATTTCTACTGATTGGTGATGGTTCACAGCATTCATAGCTATCTCAATACTCACCAGGCTGCTCTCCTTCCAACCTTCTGCTAGACTGATACACCTAGTTACCATCCACCTCACAATAGGTCTTGCAATGCCTACCCTAGACCTATGCTTTTTTGATTAGTGAGAGTTTACTATATATCAAGACCCAAATTCACCACATTGAATTTTGTCTATCTTGCAAACATGCTACCACTTAAATTCTATCACTGTGTACCTCTTCCCTTTACAACAGTAATCCAGTTGGCTTGACTAGTCTAGAAAGGGATATCAATCAATGTTCTGACTCCATTCACTATTCCTGTGACTTCCCAAATCAAAATGCCCTTCTCCAAACACTTTTTTTATATATTGATTTTTCTGTTAAAATATAAGCTTTGCCTATACACGTTTATTATAAAGGTTTTGTTTTACTCAGCTGGGAGGGGAGAAATCAGATTTTTGTGGACTCCAGTTAAATGTTTAAAAAATTTTAAGAATATAAAGGTCTTTTTTTCTTGGTGGGGAGAGGAGAAATCAGATTTTTGTGTACTCCAGTTAAATTAAAAAAAAATTTAAGAATATAAAGATTTTGTTTTTCTTGGTAGGGAGAAGAGAAATCAGATTTTTGTCGACTCCAGTTAAATTTTTTTTTTAATTTAAGAATATAAGCTCCTTGAAGGCAGGGACTATCCTTTTTTTTTTTTTTTGTATTTATGTGCCTAGCATTTAGCACAATGCCTGGCACAAAATAAGCCATTAATAAATAATAAGTAGTTTTTTTTTTAATTTTTATTTGGCCATTTCCAAACACTATTCATTGGAAACAAAGAATATTTTCTTTTCTTCCCTCCCCCCTTCCACCACCTCTCCCATAGCCCACGCATGATTCCATTGGGTATCACATGTGTTCTTGATTCAAACCCATTTCCATGTTGTTGGTATTTGCATTAGAGTGTTCATTTAGAGTCTCTCCTCAGTCATATCCCCTCCACCTCTGTATTCAAGCAGTTGCTTTTCATTGGTGTTTTTATTCCCACAGTTTATCCTCTGCTTGTGGATAGTGTTTTTTAGATCCCTGCAGATTGTTCAGGGACATTGCATTGACACTAATGGAGAAGTCCATTACCTTCGATTGTACCACAATGTATCAGTCTCTGTGTACAATGTTTTCCTGGTTCTGCTCCTTTTGCTCTGCATCACTTCCTGGAGGTTGTTCCAGTCTCTATGGAATTCCTCCAGTTCATTATTCCTTTGAGCACAATAGTATTCCATCACCATCATATACCACAATTTGTTCAGCCATTCCCCAATTGAAGGACATCCCGTCATTTTCCAATTTTTGGCCACCACAAAGAGTGCAGCTATGAATATTCTTGTACAAGTCTTTTTCCTTATTATCTCTTTGGGGTACAGACCCAGCAGTGCTATGACAGATCAAAGGGCAGACAGTCTTTTATCACCTTTTGGGCATAGTTCTAAATTGCCCTCCAGAATGGTTGGATCAATTCACAACTCCACCAGCAATGAATTAATGTCCCTACTTTGCCACATCCCCTCCAGCATGCATTACTTTCCTTTGCTGTTATGTTAGTCAATCTGCTAGGTGTGAGGTGATACCTCAGAGTTGTTTTGATTTGCATCTCTCTGATTATAAGAGATGTAGAACACTTTTTCATGTGCTTATTAATAGTTTTGATTTCTTTGGCTGAGAACTGCCTATCCATGTCCCTTGCCCATTTATCAATTGGAGAATGGCTTGATTTTTTGTACAATTGATTTAGCTCTTTGTAAATTTGAGTAATTAAACCTTTGTCAGAGGTTTTTATGAAGATTAATGAGTAGTTTATTTAAAAATGAGTTAATAAATAAATGAGAAGTTTTTTCTTCCATTCATTATTTTATTCATTCATTTCCTCCACATAGCCAAAAAAGTGAATTTAGTCATGTACAGTATAAACAAACTTCCCAGTCCCATATTATTTTATATTATAATCACTGTCATCATTATTATCATCACTAAAAATTTATGTAATACTTTAGGGTTTGCTAAATGCTTAACATATTATCTCATTTGGTCCTCATAAATCCTTGTAAGGCATTATTATAATCCCCACTTTGTAGACAAAAGATACTGATACTGAAATGTGAAGTGAATTGTCCTCGGTCACTTCTCTATCTGAGTCAATATTTACACCCAATATTTCCTGGCTCCGAGTCCAGAACTCTATATGCCACCCAGCTACATGTATCATGGTTCATATTAGAGTCCTAAAGTAGGCACTGAAGGAAAAAAAAGATTTCCATGGGTGAAGACACATATTGCATGCACATGGGACGGGATGTATAGAGGCATAAAGATTAAAAAAAAAAGATGGAAGGAAATCAAATAGTTCAGTTTGACTGGAGCACTGAGTATGTAAAAAAGGAGTGGCATTCAATGACACTGGAAAGATGGGTTGGAGCAATGCTGGACAGCTTTAATTCCATATCATGAATCTCTGTGTCTTATTAATCCAATATATTGGCATCTGAACCTCTTCCAATATACCACAAAATAGACTTGCTTTATGCTTCAGGTGGGGCAACCGAGGTTCTCTGGACTTTGACCCAGGGTACCCAAATTTAGGAGGCAGTGATAAAATATTTGTCATCACTTCTATGGTTAGAAATAATTGCTAGGTCAGGTTTACATCCATAGAGTGTCCTTTCTCTCTGTAGTGGGAGTTCATTTTTATGGATGGGAGATCTCACGATACCATTTGGCAACTCGTCAATTTTCACCTTCATTATAATATGGTAGCCTTCAAGAGAGTTCCTGACTTGTTAGAATTTGGGGTCTTTATTTCAAGGCATGACCAGTAGATAAAAGCCATTGCTGCTGACCCAGAAGTCCCACTCTGACAGGAGGTGCCCAAGCTTGATGGTGTAATGTGGTTGGAGTGCAGGGAGCATCATTGACATTTTCAGTGTTGTAACATAGAGGCAGGATGTTCTCTCCTGCAGGGAATTGGAATCTGACACAGTCAACAATCCTCAGCTCCCCAGTTCTCAGGAGGAGGCTGAAATAGGTGGTATTTGGTAATAGGGGAAGACACAGTGCCATACACATCCCAGGGCTGAGAGAGATGACTGCCTGTGTACCTTTCCCTTTCCCAAATGAACAGAAAAGAGACATGAGTTGGGAGGAGCTCATTGGTGTGAAAGGAAGGCTTTGGGATCCCAACAAGGAATTCAGATCACTTTTCACATTTATCGTCTTTCTATGTGCTAGACACTGTGCTGGGTGCTCGATAAATGTGAAAACTGATTTGATTGCCCTATTGGGTTCCCCCAGCCTTCCCTCTACATAAGAGCTATGGCTCTCCAAAGTCTCTTTTGCTCCCTCTTTTGACACTTGCTGTCTCTACAATTGCCTCACAGGGTCCCTACACAATGGGGGTCAGGGGCCAGGGGTACCCTCCCATTGATATCCCAATATCTGAGGTCTTGTTTGAGGCAATTCTCCTACTTACTCTCAATTAAATTAGTCTTTAAAAGTTGATGTCAGGATAACTCTCAAGCTTGTCCTCTTCTTTTCCTAAATGCTAGAATTGTAGGTGTACTTTTTGTGTCAACTAAATATTATGGAGTGTTCTTACCAGATATCAGTGTGAAAACAATGGCACAGTATCTTTTCTTTACAAGTTGACAAGTGACAGAATGAAATCCAAGACACTCAGTCCTGGTTCTTGGTCCCTTCCTAATGGCTACCAAGCCATGCTTTTCCTGCCATTATAATATATATATATATATATATATTCAGGTTTCCTTTCAGAATAAAAGTAAATTCTGGAATTAAAAAGATTATGATTTATCTTTAAAACTCAACTGGATGGGAGTTGTTTAAAAATATTGCTCATGCTGAATTATATAATTGGTGGGACTGAGTTTCTACCCAATTTTTTTGTTCCCTATAATGAAAGCCACTTTTAATATAATGGATTATATATACTGAAGTAACACAAAAAAGAGCCTGTAGAGGCAAAAATCAAGGAATTATTTTTAAGAATTTTGAAAGACTAAAAGAAATTGATGCCTCACCTAATATTTACACCTAAACATTTATAAATGTAGAATCACTAAGAAACATTATTTGGAATCTAAAAAAATAACTTGTAGGATGGAAGTCAGAACGACTAGGCTTTAGTCTTGAGTCTATTGCCATCCAGTTGTGTGACCTTGAGAAAGTCCCTTACTCTCTATGGCTTTCCTTTTCTTCCACTATAAATTGAGAGGATGGGGTCAGATGATTTCTAAATTTCATTTTACACAGACATTTTGTCTTTCTCTATGGAAATCTTTAAACATTTTAGTATAATTGATTCAGTGAATTCTAAGTATTCATATACATAAGACCATTATGTATCAATCAAAGACCAGGGAGAGGCAGGGTGGTCTAGTGGAAATCCATTTACTAATTAATAAGCATTTATTAAGTACTTGCATTCAGAAGACTTGATTTCAAAATCTGAATAACTACTTATTAATAAAATTTTCAAATTATTATTCTATAATACATTAGGATTTATAAAGTACCTTGTTCACAATAATCCTATGAGATTATTTTTAGTATATAATGTTATATAAAATATGATTTACATATTATAATTTGTATGTTTTATCATATATCTATAAATTATATTAAATACATTGTATGTAATACATAATTGTCTGTTATATATCTATACAATAAATATACATAATTTTCTTATTTGCTATATATTGTATAAATTTATTTAATATGTATAATATAAAGATAAATAAATTTATTTATAAATTAGAAATAAATACTATAATTCTATATAATGTATATAAATTATCTATAGGCATATACATGCATACATATAGCCTTACAGGTTTATTATGAGGAAAACATTTTATAAATCTTAATGTGTTATAGAATAATGACTTGATATTTTTTAATAAACAGCATCTCCTACCTAATCAAGATCAAAATCCTTGACACTGCCAAATAGTTCAAAATAAGCTTTTATTAAGCACCTACCATGTGCTTGGCCAGCTATAGTATAAATCACTAGAGAGCCTGTATTAAGTTCTAAAGATACAAATAGAAAAGTGAGACAGTCCTTGCTCTCAAGGTGTTCCCAGTTTAGCAGGGGTAACAACATATATAAGTTTTAATCTGTAGGGCAGATAGAAAGGTCCAATGATTCATTTTTTTAAACCCTTACCTTCCATCTTAGAATCTATGCCATGTATTGGTTCCAAAGCAGAAGAGTGGTAAGGGCTATGCAATGGAGGTCAAGTGACTTGCCCAGGGTCACACAACTAGGAAGAATCTGAGGTCAGATTTGAACCCAGAACCTCCCGTATCTGGACCTGGGTTCTCCAATCCACCTAGCTATCCTGATTCTTAGGGTGCAAAGTCAAGTAAATGGTAATGCCTGTTTATTAGTGTCATTTCAATGAATAAAAGTATGTCAGTCCCTGATGTTGAATTATTTGACAGCATCAAAGACTTCAGAGTTAGAACTTTCTTTTGCGGGTCTTCAGTAGCTCTCGCTTCTGAGGAAGTCAAGACTGAAGCACCTAAAAAGGCAGTTGCCTACTCATGTCTCCATAAGAATGAGGACTGGAGGGGGCAACTGGGTGGCTCAGTGGATTGAGAGCCAGACCTAGAAACAGGAAGACCTGGGTTCAATTCTGACCTCAGACAATTCCCAGCTGTGTGACCTTAGGCAAGTCACTTGACCCCCATTGCCTAGCCCTTACCACTCTTCTGCCTTGGAGCCAATACACAGTATAGACTCCACAATGAAAGGTAAGGGTTAAAAAAAAAAAGAAAAAGAATGAGAATTGGAGCTGGACCAGAAGCAGAGCCAGTGACCTGGATGGAGCCCTCTGTCTCCACCTGATTCAGAGGGAAAGGTGGTCATGGAGGCTGTGGCACCAAGATGGCCCACTTGGCACATGCTGCCTCCATAGGGTAGCTGCTGAAAAGAAAAATATAGAGACTGACAAGTTGAGGAAATGGAAGTGTCAAGTGAATGTATTTTAAGAAATGAGGGATCTGGGCAGCAGGGAAAAAGACTTAGAATTTGATGAAAATATTCATGCTATTTAGACATAAGATTTCTCTGTAATAATAATAATAAGCCCATGATCTTTTTAGCTTATTAATTTAAAACCAATATGTTTTTTAGTATCTTCCATTATCTTTTCATTAAATTTATAATTTTAACTGAGAAACAATTATTCAATTATAAATTCAAAATTATATTATTATAGAATGTCATATTAGCTCATATTAGCTAATATATTAGCTCATGCTATATGATTATACAAATAAGACTAAATATATTTATAATTTCACATCATGATGATATCACCTATGAAAAACATTCACGGATATATACTAATATAATTTAATATATCAATATAATTATTATATAGAGTGAAAGGTGGGGGGGGTGACCTCTTAGCATTTTTTCCATCCTAAAATTCTTAATTCCCTCTTCCTTATTTTTGCCCATCCATTAAAAACTGTTAAAAATTCCCTCTATCATTAGAAGTTAGCATCAATGTCCTTCAAAGAATTTAAAATCAAAACAGAGATTTTTAGAGAAAAAGGCCTCCTCTTATGGGGTTATATTGATTGGCCAGGTTCTGAACAGACCCTATAGGCACTTATCCAAATGACAGATGGCAAATAATAACTCCTTACAAGTATCTCCATGTGATGATCACATCTAATATTTCTGGCCCTGATTTTGAAAAATGTGTCCATTCAGAGATCAAGTTAACTACTGGCGTTGTCTATTTCAAAACATCTTTGGAAGTAAAATGTGTTGGGATGGTGGGGAGGGTTAAACAGTTTTTACACACTGGCCCAAAGACTTTACATAAAATCTTGCTAACTCAAATGTATTATTTTGGGGGGAGGAATAATCATTCTTTTCCTTCTGTCTTTTTTAAAATTCCTTTTTTCCTTCCTCTTTCTTTTTCTTTTTTCCTTTTTTCTCATTCTTTATTCATTTCTCTTTCTTTCTTCCTTTTTCTCTGTCTTTCTTTTTTCCTTTTTTCTTTCTCTTTCTTTCTTCCTTCATTCCTTCCTTCCTTCCTTTCTTTCACCAAAGTTCACATGTATCTCACTTCCTTCTTCCCCCCTCCCCATAATAGAGAAGGCATCATTTGATAAAAAAAAAAAGGTTTATGTAAAATTAAGTCTTGCTTATTTCTATGTATCAGTTGTTAACATATTATTATTGCTGTCATGTTTATATGTATCTCACCTCTTTAAACAGATTCTAATCTCTTAAGTGTAAGAAATCTTTGGCATCTTTTTCCCTTCAGTTTCTTGCATGTTGCCTTATATGTGTTCAGTAAATGTTTGTCATGAATGATATATATATATATCATCATGTGATATGAAATATAATTGTAAACATATTTAGCCTTTTGGGTACAATCATAGAATATGAGCTAATGTGACACGTTACAGCCCAAGCGATAATTATGTGTGCTGAACAAACCAGACCTCACTTTGATCATGCACATTTCAATAAATTTAACTATATGCAAGGCACACTGCTAGGTGCTGGGTTTTCAATAACCTAAAAGAAACAGTCCCTGCTCTCTCTTCCATTCATATATATAAAGCATAGAATATTCTAGAATAATATATATTAAATATACATATGTGTGTAAATAGACACATATGTGCAGATTTATATGTCTGTACACATCTAGAAAGAGGTAGCTAGGTGGTACAGTGGAGAAAGCATTGGTCCTGGAATCAAGAAGACCTGAGTTCAAACCCATCCTCAGACGTTTACTAGCTATTTGCCCAAGTGTCTTCATCTGTAAAACAGAAATAATAATATCACCTACCTCCCAACAATCTCATCTGAAACTTCATCATTATCCCCATCTGTAAAATAGGGATAATAATAGCACCTTCCTTTCATCAACCTCCTATTATGAGGATTAAATTAAATAATAATTATAAAGTGCTTACTTCAATGCCTGGCACACTGTAAGTGTTATATAAATAATAGATAGATAGATAGATAGATAGATAGATAGATAGATAGATAGATAGATAGATAGATAGATAGATAGATGAGAGAGGAAATTCACATTCGTGTTCATTTTTTACCACTACGATATGACCTGATCTACAAATCAGAAGTCACAAATGTATTGGGAACAGTTTATTATTGGAAATGATCCTGAAAAGTTCAAATAGTAAGGATAAGAGACCATGAATAGAGCAATAAAAATAAGTAAACTAAAGAAAAAATTAAGGAGCTTTTAATAATGCCAAAGATGACCAAGACACAAACTTGAAAGAGAAGAATAATCCAAAAAGCAAATACAGGTTTTCCACAAAATAATTAGAATTCTTTGACATTATGCAAAAGTCTATAAAAATATTATAAAGCAAATGAGAGCTATTTAGAAGAGAATTAGAAATGGGATCAACAGTTTATAAGAAGAGGTACAGAACCTCACTCTTTAAAAAAAATGAAACTTCTTAAAAATAAGAGGACCAAATAAAAATTAATGACTTCAGGAGGCAAAAAAAAAAGTGCAAAGACTAAGAAAGTATAGAAAAATATGTGACCTGGATCAAAGAGAATTTGGATTAAGAATCATTGGATTATCTATAACCACAAAAAAAGAAGGTAGAAATTATATTTCAAGAAATCATAAAGGAAAATTACCCAAACATATTACCTGCTCATTTTATAAATGAAGAAACTGAGGCAAGCAGGGTTAAGTGACTTGTCCAGGGTCACAGAGTTAGGAAGTACTGAGGCCAAATTTGAACTCAGGTCTTCCTGATTCCATGCCCAGGACACTATTCAATGTAGCATCTCATTGCCCTCCACTTAACTGTGCCATCATTTAATTCATATCTTCTCATTTTACTATATCCTTATCATTTGACCTGCTCAGGATCTTTTTGTTCAATACATCTGTGACCTCAGATCTGCAGATTTCCTCATTTAACAGGTGGGCTGTTGTTCTTCCATTGTTTGCTGGATCACCACAGCCCCTTAATCTTCCAGTTTTGATGGGGAGCTCAATGTGATGAATAAATCATCCTGGAATATAGTTTGGAGTTCCCTATCAATCTTTTTTTTTAACCTTCTGTCTACTATGTATTGGTTCCAAACTAGAAGAGCGGTAAGGTCTAGGCAATGGCATCACACAGTTGGAAAGTGTCTGAGGCTAGTTTTGAATCCAGGACTTCCCATCTCTAGGACTTCCTGAGCCACCTAGTTACCCTCATTCTCTATCAATCTAACTGGTACTTCTTTAGTAGCTAGATGAATACAGCTGAAACTATTCCAAAATTAATCTTGGACCAAAGTAGATGCTAAATGGACACTGCATACATGATATGGTATACATATATACACAAACAGCTAGTTGATATAATGAATAGTATTGATCCTGCAGTCAGGAAAACCTGAGTTCAAATCCAGATTTAGACATTTTAATTATGTAGGAGACCCTGAACAAATCACTTAACTTCTCTGTCTCAGTTTCCCTTTCTGTGAAACAAGGAGAGTCATGACACCTACCATCCAGGGTTGTTGCAAATATAAAAAGGAATAAAACTCTTCAAGTATGTTGTAATTCTTAAAATATTCTCTAAAAGGTAGATATGATTACAATAATAATTATTATTATAGATGACTAGGTGATCAAGGACAAAGTAGAAGATGTAGACTTTGGTCACCAACTTGGCAGAAAAATTCACAAGAGGAGAATTGTCTGGAGGCAAAAAAAAAATTGCTGTATTCCCCATGAACCAAGGGCCACCAACAAGGAGCTTCATGCTTACATATAGCCAGATTCAATTCTAAGGAACTACAATAGTTGGGCTGATATTAAGAGAGTAGGGGAAGGAATTAGATTTTTCTCTATCTCTGGCTCTGTAACACAAATAAACATTAGGTATGGTTCATTTGTAGGGTCTCTCAAAAAGTGGGTAACAGAGTCCTTTCTATAGAAAAAGCACTCAGTGCACACAACATGAGTATCATCTATAAGACAGCTCTTTATTTTCTCTACCATAAAAATGGCATAATATGCAAAAGATTCACAGGCTGCATTAACAAATATAGAAAACACAAAAACCTCAAATCCTCATTGCACTCATTTTGGTCCTTCAGAAAATAAAGACAACATTCTAAAATTCCTGCATAGATAGTTCACAATTTCCCCAAATCTACACTGTCCAAGCAACTCACAAATGTCCAAATCTCCTGACCAAGCAGAGCATGGGAATTTGTTTTAGTCCTTTAACTAGAAGAGGATCCTGGCAGCGGTCATCTCCTCTGCAATGTGGACTGTTGAATAAATCTTTGGACAGCCAATACCCAACTTGGGAACTCATAAACTCATAAGGTAACCAGCAAGGCTGAAACTATCTAAGGACTATCAACTCTCTAAGTTGTTACCTTTGCTCAGAGAAGGAAGCAAAGTCAAAAGAGAGGAGCCAGGGATTCAAGGTCCAGTTTCAGACCAGTTCAGACCAGCAAGTGCATGTATCCATTGCCATATGCTGAAATTACACACACACACACACACACACACACACACACACACACACACACACACACACATACATGCTGAAAATCCAAGAGAGAAAAAAATATGGAAGAATCCTAAAAGAGAAGCCCAGAGCAAGTAGCTCCTTCTTTTTTGTTACACCCTTTATAAAGGAGGGGAAAAAAATTTTTTTAGCAAGTCTATCCTCCTTGACACTCAGTCAGTCTGAATCTGATTCATTCCCAGTGAACCTATTGGGAGTTCCCCCTTTTCATCTGAGCAAGATGCAAGGATCTAGAACACACCCAGCTCTGAGAGAAGTGCTGTGACTCAGGAGATCAGGAGTTCCCCTGATCATTCTGGCTGCATGAATATAATAGTTTCAGTCCTGTTGTTATTTGACTTGCTATACAGGTTCAGATATAACACTCATACCATGGAACAGGCAGCTGTTCTGTCCAAATTGTGACTATTCCGTGCAGTAATAGCCTGATATAGCATGTGTCATTTATAGCTTGGCTACTTGTCACTTAATAATCATGTTCCTTGGGAATATTAATAGTAGTACACATGGCCATCAACTTAAAGCAATTCACACAGAGGAGATCTGCCAATTATACTCATTATTTATAGATTCTTGAGGGACTCTAGTGCATAAGACTCTATCCTACCAGCTCTGAGTTTCAAAAGGTTTTCCCCTCATCAATACATATCCTCTCTTGTAAGGAATGGAGGAAGCATTTATATAACGCCTACTATTTGTATAAGTGGAGATTTTGAACCTTTGACTTCATTCCCCAGAAGTCTTTTAGTATTTCCCAAAATTCCCTATAATCTCTCCTACATCTCCACATTGGAAAGATCACATTATTGGTATTTAACTGACTGTAACTCCCTCCACGTGCTCTTTTGGCTTGTAGTCAGTGGTGATGGTGGTGAGGTGGGGGTTTTGAAATGGCTAATCATCCGTGGCATGTGGTTTTTATTTTGTATCCTCTTTATTCCTTGATTTCTCATGATCATTTAATAAACCTCATATAATATTTTTATTATTAAGATTTGATTTTTACATATGTGCCAGATTCTGTACTAAGTATTTTTTGTGAATTTTCATTTGATCCCTACAACAATCCTGCAAGGTAGGTGCTATTACTAGCCCCATTTTACAGTTGAAGAAAATGAGGCATACAGAAATTGAGTAACTTTGCAAGGAAACTATCCAGCTATAGGTATACCTCAGAGATATTGCAAGTTCCAGACTACCACAATAAGATAATGGTAATTGAGGTTTTTTTTTTTCCTATTGCATATAAAAATTATGCTTATGCTATACTGAAGTCTCTTAAATGTGGAATGGCATTAGGGATTGAAAAATCACTGTACATAACCTTAATAGTGTCAACATGGAATCTAGAAACCCTGAACTTATAGCTTAGTAAAATGAACTCCAAGTTTTAGGACTAGATTGTAATTGGAGGTCCCAAAGCTTGTACTTTCTCACCATTCCCTTGAGAATCCACTCTGAAGGTAATCTCAGACTAGCAGTTTCAGACTGAATAATAGACTTAAGGTACTTTGGGGTCTCCAATTTACAATCTAATCCTAAAACTTGGAGTTCATCAGATCTTACTAGGCTACAAGTTTGGGGTTTCTAGATTCCATGTTGAAAATAGAAAAATGCATATTGCTAAAAAACGTCTGACCTTCACAAGTCATAATCTTTTTGCTGGTGGAAGGTCTTACCTCGATGCTGATGTTTTCTGAAGTTTGGAGTGATTGGCAGTTTTTAAAAATAAGACACAATCAAGTTTTCTGCATTGATTGACTCTTCCTTTCACAAAAGATTTCTTGATAACAGACAATACTCTCTGATCTCATTTTACCCACAGTAGAACTGCTTTCAAAATTGGAGTCAGTCCTTTCAAAACCTGCTACTGCTTTAGCAACTAAGTTAATGTAACATTCTTTTATATTACTGTGTCTCAGGGAATTGGGAGGCTTGAAGAGAGACAGGGGAACAGCCAGTGGGTTGGTCAGCTATAATTGTTTGCTCTCATGTGAGCACGATTGGTGATGCCCCCAAACAAATACAATAGTGTTTTCAAAGCTCACCGATTGTAGATCAACCTAACATATATAGTAATAAAAAAGTTTGAAATATTGTAAAACATGACACAGAAACATGAAGAGCACGTGTTGTTAAGAAAATGACACCAAAAGATTTGGGCTACCACAAACCTTTGATTAGTAGGAAAAGGTACAATAAAGAAAAGTTGCAATAAAACAATATATGCCTATACTAAGTGTATGTGTTTGAGCTCAAATTTAGCTCCCTCTTTAAACTCGGGGTTTCAGGTATTACCTGGTTCCTGGCTTCAGCTACATATTTCCTTGGGGGCCCTAGAACCACTTACCCTACTCTGGAAGTCTCCTTCCCAGGGATCATTTAAATAGATAAAATTAAGTAGAAGTTCATGTTACTGGTTCTTGTATTACCCTGCTTCATTGATTTATATGAATTTAGAAAGCTTTAAACTGGACTTCTTATAAGCATATCATATAGCTGGTTAAATGTAACATTTGAGAATAATTTCTAAAAAAAAGTCAGGGCCCTCAGGCTTTAGTATAACAGTTTCTAAGGGAAATTCTAATTTGATTTACATTTCTCCCCCTATCTTTTTAATCTTCAGTTCCCCCACTAATTACTAGTTCCTTCCACAATGCCTTCAAACAAGTCCAAGGTTTCCAGTCCTTTAAAAAATATTCTCCAGATTTTAGAATTCCTTCAAGCAATATCCTACTTCTTCCCCCCATTTCTTAGCCAAACTCTAAGAAAGAAATCTCCCTTTATTTCTACCTTTCTCTCCTCTTATTCATTCCTTAATCCTTATTAATCCAGCTTTCAGCTTCTTTATGCAATGGAAATCGAAATCTCCAAAGTTATCATTTATCTCTTAATAGCCAAATAGAATGGCTTTTACAGTTGTCATTTACAATTCAAGGCAATGAACATTTATTAATGTGTCTATTATATTACAGGCACTATGCCAAGCACTGGGGAATACAAATAAGAAAAAGAGAGTTCTTAGCCTCAAAGAGGTTGTAATCTAATAAGGGAAAGGGAACCCACAAAAGGAAGACAAAAAGAAAGGTGTTTGGGATGTGGATGGCATGGGATTTAGGGTTTCCCCTGGATACTCTCAAACCCTTTAAGAATCCCAGGTCAAAAGCAAGGAATTCCATTTCTTCCATTTCTACAGTGCAGGCTGAAGAAAGGTGAATTTGAACAGCATAAATCCTATGATAAGATGGAGTTTCTGAGAAAGACATTCCCCTTGGCCTCTCCCTGAGCTTTTTGTTAAGCATAGATCTACACCTCCCAGTTTTCTTCTGATAAGCATCCATGTGTATCTCAGATATCTAATCATCCCCTGAACTACACAGTTCAACCCCCCTTTTGTCACAAGGCATAACACATCACCCCATCAACCCATCTCTGGTCACATAGTCCCTGTTGCCAAAAGGATACAAGAATCCTAAACCCCATCTCTTCAGGGAGGCAGTGTCTTCCCTTGGACCTGCACCTGCATTCAACTTAATAAATTTCTCTGTTATGCAGCATGATGTAACTGATAGAATTAATGTCCCTGATTCAAATTCTTGTTGGGTCCCTAAGTACTCCTTTGACCTCAGGCAAGGCCATAATTTCTCTGAATCTGTTTCGTGTTTGTAAAAGAAGGGATTGGAATACATGATTCTGAAGTTTCCTTCCATATCGAGAATCTATGATTTTTGGGGAAAGGTTTTGTGCTATTTGCCCTTCTCTAATCCTATGACAGGGCATAGGAAATAGACAACTAGGCCTGGAGACCAGAAGACCTAAGTTCAAACTTGATCCCAGATACTTCTTAGTGGTGTGACCCTGGGGCAAATCACTTCACCCCATTTGCCTTAGTTTCTCATCTGTAAAATGGGGGCACACTGGAGAAGGAAATGCCAAAGTACTCCAAGATCTTTGCCATGAAAACCCCAAAATGGGGGCAACTAGGTGGCTCTGGGAATAGAAAGCCAGGCCTGAAGATGGGTGGTCCTGTGCCCAAACCTGACTTCGGATACTTCCTAGCTGTGTTATCCTGCATCACTTAATCCCAATTGCCTAGCCCTTAGCGTTCTTCTCCCTTAAATACTTAGTATTATTCCAAGATAGCAGGTAAGGGTTTAAAAGAAAAGAAAAGAAAACCCCATCTTAGCTTTTGGAACAAAAACTCACTATTTGAGAAAAACTGCAGGGAAAATTGGAAAACAGTATGGGAAGAATTAGGTCTAGATCAATATCTTATACCCTATACCAAGATAAATTCAAAATGGGTAAATGACAAATATAAAGATTGAAATCATAAATAAATTAGGTGAGGATAGAATACTATGCCTGTCAGATCTTTGGAAAAGGAAGGAATTCAAGGCCAAGCAAGAGATAGAGAACATTGCACAATGTAAAATGAATGATTTTGATTATATCTAATTAAAATGGTTTTTGTACAAACAAAACCAATGCAACCAAAATTAGAAAGAAAGCAACAAACTGGGAGAACATTTTTTATAACAAAACTCTCTGACAAAGGTTTAATTTCCCAAATACATAAAGAACTAAATCAAATTTACAAAAAATCAAGCCATTTTCCAATTGACAAATGGTCAAGGAACATGAATAAGCAGTTTTCACATGAAATCAAAACTACCCATAAGCACATGAAAAAGTGTTCTAAATCCCTCCTGATTATAGAAATGCAAATTAAAACAACTCTGAGGTACCACCTCATAACTAGCAGACTGGCAATATGGCAGCAAAGGAAAGTGATAAATGTTGGAGGGGATGTGGCAAAATTGGGACACTAATACACTGCTGGTAGAGTTGTGAATTAGTCTAACCATTCTGAAAGTCAATTTGTAACTATGCCAAAAGGGCATTAGAAGACTGCCTGCCCTTTGACCCAGCCATATCACTGCTGGGTTTATACCCCAAAGAGAGAATAAGGAAAAAGATTTATACAAAAATATTTGTAGCTGCTTTCTTTGTGGTAGCAAAAAATTGGAAAATGAGGGGGTGTCCCTCGATAGGGGAATGGCTGAACAAATTGTGGTATCTGTTGGTGATGGAATACTATTGTGCCGAAAGGAATAATAAAGTGGAGGGATTCCATGTGATCTAGAACGACCTCCAAGAATTGATGCAGAGTGAAAGGAGCAGAACTAGGAGAACATTGTACACAGAGAAGGATACACTGTGGCACAATCAAATTCTAATGGACTTCTCTACTAGCAGCAATGCAATAATCCAGGACAATTCTGAGGGATTTATGAGAAAGAACTGTGGGAGTAGAAATGCAGAAGGAAAACATAAGATTTATCACATAGTTTGATAGAGGGTTTTGATGTTAAAAGATCACTCTACTACAAATATTAATAACATGGAAACGGATTTTGAACAATGGCACATGTATAACCTAAAAAAAAAAATAAAATAAATTTCTCTGTTTTTAAAGATAATCATTGGAGCCTGTCATTGTTGAGGGATCATCCTTTCCCAGTCTGGGCTTTTATCCCAAGCTCCCCCACAACACGGGAACCACAAGAGAGTACCCAGTATTGGAGCAACATGTTCCAAACTGATCAGAACTACTGATAGTGGAAAGTGAGTTTATCCTTTCAGCTCTAGGCTACATTTGACACTTTGGATCACCCTCTCTCCTCCACGTTTTGGTGATACTTTTTTCTCCTGGTTTTTCTCCTTCTTCTATGTCTACTCCTCTGGTTCTTTTGCTAGTTCACTATCCATATAATACATCCTATCTAAGGGTAAACCCAAACGTTCTTTCCTAGGCTCTCTTCTCTCTCTTTTTTGCTGAATAAAGAGGCAGAAAGTCAGATGGATAAGGAATGAGGAGTGAAAAAGAGAAGAGGAAGTAAAGACTGTAAATGCAGCCATCTTTCTAAGGCTGTGATGGTGAACCTATGAAACACATGTCAGCACTGACACATGTAGTCATTTTCAATGACACGCAACTTCATGTAGGCTCAGCGAGCCTGGGGGCTGGGGGAAGGGCTCTTCCATGCATTGGCCATAGTGCCTGGGGGTGAACAGCGACAAAGCCAGGTGGCTGGGGCATGTAGGGCTCCCACAAGGGCAGGGAGGAGGAGCACACAAGGGCAGTTAAATAATATCAAAAACAACAAAAGAAATTGATTGAAAGATGAAGTTAGTACCACTTGCTTGGGCTTGAAGGGTACAAAATACCAACCTTCAATTGAGGATTTAGTCAATGAAATTCAGCAACAAAAAAGTCACTAATGGGCAGGTTATAAAAAGTTCCCCCTCCCCATCCCTTATCTTAGTTCCCGGCACCCCACATAAGTTAAATAATATCAAGACCAACAAAAGAAACTGACTGACATATGAATAAAGAAGTCACTAAGCAGGTACATAAAATAATTAGTTTTTGCTTTATTAAATACAGTTATATATTACAATTATACATTTTTTGTTATTTAAACTATAAATATCATGAAATTATGGGGGGGGGGTCTCGAAGTGACACACCACCCGAGTTATGCTCAGTTTTTTGGTGAATTTTGACACACCAAACTCAAAAGGTTGTCCATCACAGTTCTAAGGTATATGTCAGCTCCAGTAGGTTTAATTATCATCTTTATAAAGGCAACTTTCAGGTTGATTTATCCTCAATCTGTTCCCTGAGTCCAGTCTGAAATTACCAAATGCCTATTGAATATTTCAAACTAGTTGTCTCAATTTACTTCAAATTTGATATACCCAAATAGAACTGTGGTTTCTGTCTCTCCCCACCAAACTTTCTTATTTCTGTTGGGATACTATCATTCTTCCAGTTTCCCACATTCCTCATCTCAGCATTATCCTTACATGCATTATCCTTGATAACCCAATCATCTTTTAGTTCAGGCTCTCATCCTACCTTCTCTGCATTATATAAAAAAGCCTCCTAATTGCTCTCCCTGCCTCATCACTCTTCTCTCTAATGCTTCCTCTATCTAGCTGCTAAAGCTCCTTAAACTTATATTTGACCCTATCTTTCTCCTATTAAGTAAAAACTCCAGTGGCTCCCTACTGCCTCTGTTGTTGTTGCTGTTGTTCTAACTTGTTAGCCTTTTCCAACTCTTTGTGACCCTATTTGGAGTTTTGGAAAAGATAATGGAGTGATTTGCCATTTCCTTCTCCACTTTACAGGTCAGAACTGAGGCAGACAGAGTTAAGAGACTTGTCCAGGGTCACACAGCTAGTAAGTGTCTGAGGCCTATTTTAACTCAGGGAGATGAGTCTTCCTGACTCCAGGCCTGGCATGCTATCCATTGTGCTGACATGGGCATTGTACCCCCAGAAACTCGGGCAAACTATTATCAGGGAAATTCCTTTGCTCCCTTATATCCTCCTGACTCCTAACCTAAAACATCTAATGACCCCTAAAGGACCCTGAGATGACTGTCCTCCTTTGATCTTCCTTTAGATTTAAGATGGACAGAGAAATGCACCTCCAGGCTACACCTTAATTCTATCAGGCTGCATCTCAGACATCTGTCTATTGCTAAAACTAAAGAATCTTTTATGAGGGTCATTCCCTATTTCTCCAGGCAGACCCCAGTCAGATGACCACCCCACCCCACCAAATGCCTGAGTGGATACCACTCTGGGTCATGACCACATCATGACACAGCATCTGTTGCAAAGAGTATAAAATCCCCAGAACTGATGTCATCTGGGGGACAGCTTTTCCATCCATGCTGTCCTCCCAGGGTGACAGCCTTTCCATCCATGCTGTCCTCTCAAGGAGCAGCCTTCCATCTTGCTGTTCCACCTGTACCATCCTCCTGGCCATTCTCAACATTACTCTCTAAATTAATAAATTTCTCTTTTTATTTTTAAGCTAAGTTTTGGAATCTTGCATTCTTGCAAAAGGTATCCTTCCTGAACCCCAGGGGTGTACCTCTTCATCCTCACAACAGTGCCACCTAGCTGCCCTCTGTTTATCTTTTATTTTTTTTTTTAGTTTTATAGTATTTTAATGTAGTTTGTTAAATATTTCCCAATAGATTTTTTTTTAATTTTATAGTATTTTATTTGATCATTTCCATGCATTTTTCATTAAAGACAAAGATCATTTTCTTTTCCTCCCTCCTACCCCCCGCGGCCGACGCGTGATTCCACTGGTATCATATGTGTTCTTGACTTGAACCCATTGCCATGTTGTTAGTATTTGCATCAGAGTGTTCGCTCAGAGTCTTTCCTCTGTCATGTCCCCTCAGCCATTGTAGTCAGGCAGTTGCTTTTCCTTGGTGTTTCTACTCCCTCAGTTTGTCCTCTGCTTTTGGATAGTGTTTTTTTTCTCCTTGATACCTGCAGATTGTGCAGGGACATTACACCGCCACTAATGGAGAAGTCCATTACGTTCAATTATACCACAGTGTGTTTGTCTCTGTGTACAATGTTCTCCTGGTTCTGCTCCTCTCGCTCTGCATCACTTCCTGGAGGTTGTTCCAGTTCACATGGAATTCCTCCACTTTATTGTTCCTTTGAGCACAATAGTATTCCATCACCAACATATACCACAATTTGTTCAGCCATTCTCCAATTGATGGGCATCCCCTTATTTTCCAATTTTTGGCCACCACAAAGAGCGCAGCTATGAATATTTTTGTACAAGTCTTTTTGTCCATTATCTCTTTGGGGTACAAACCCAGCAGTGCTATGGCTGGATCAAAGGGTAGACATTCTTTTATCGCCCTTTGTGCATAGTTCCAAATTGCCCTCCAGAATGGCTGGATCGGTTCACAACTCCACCAGCAATGAATTAATGTCCCTACTTTGCCACATCCCCTCCAGCATTCATTACTTTCCATAACTGTCATGTTAGCCAATCTGCTAGGTGTGAGGTGATACCTCAGAGTTGTTTTGATTTGCATCTCTCTGATTATAAGAGATGTAGAACACTTCTTCATGTGCTTATTAATAGTTTTGATTTCTTTATCTGAAAACTGTCTATCCATGTCCCTTGCCCATTTATCAATTGGGGAATGGCTTGATTTTTTGTACAATTGATTTAGCTCTTTATAAATTTGAGTAATTAAACCTTTGTCAGAGGTTTTTATGAAGATTTTTTCCCAATTTGTTGTTTTCCTTCTGATTTTAGTTACATTGCTTTTGTTTGTACAAAAGCCTTTTAATTTGATGTAGTCGAAATTATTTATTTTACATTTTGTGATTCTCTCTATGTCTTGCTTGGTTTTAAAGTCTTTCCCTTCCCAAAGGTCTGACATGTATACTATTCTGTGTTTACCCAATTTACTTATGGTTTCCTTCTTTATGTTTAAGTCTTTCACCCATTTTGAATTTATCTTGGTGTAGGGTGTGAGGTGTTGATCAATTCCTAATCTCTCCCACACTGTCTTCCAATTTTCCCAGCAGTTCTTATCAAATAGTGAATTTTTGTCCCAAGACCTGGGATCTTTGGGTTTATCGTATACTATCTGGCTGAGGTCGCTTTCCCCCAGTCTATTCCACTGATCCTCCTTTCTGTCTCTTAGCCAGTACCAAATTGTTTTGATGACTGCTGCTTTGTAATATAGTTTGAGGTCTGGGACTGCTAGGCCCCCCTCATTAGTGTTTTTTTTTCATTATTTCCCTGGATATCCTTGATCTTTTGTTCTTCCAAATGAACTTTGTTATGGTTTTTTCCAAATCAGTAAAGAAATTTTTTGGGAGTTCCATGGGTATGGCACTAAATAGATAAATAAGTTTGGGCAGGATAGTCATTTTTATTATGTTGGCTCGTCCTACCCATGAGCAGTTAATGTTTTTCCAATTGCTCAAGTCTAGTTTTAGTTGTGTGGCGAGTGTTTTGTAGTTGTGTTCATATAGTTCCTGTGTTTGTCTTGGGAGGTAGATTCCTAGGTATTTTATTTTGTCTAAGGTGATTTTGAATGGGATTTCTCTTTCTAGTTTTTGCTGCTGAGCTGTGTTGGAGATATATAGAAAAGCTGATGACTTATGTGGGTTTATTTTATATCCTGCAACTTTGCTAAAGTTGTTGATTATTTCAATTAGCTTTTTGGTTGAATCTCTAGGATTCTTTAAGTAGACCATCATGTCATCTGCAAAAAGTGATAACTTTGTCTCCTCCTTGCCTATTTTGATGCCTTCAATTTCTTTTTCTTCTCTAATTGCTACTGCTAGTGTTTCTAGTACGATGTCAAATAATAGAGGTGATAATGGGCATCCTTGTTTCACTCCTGATCTTATTGGGAATGCATCTAGTTTATCCCCATTGCAAATGATATTAGCTGATGGTTTTAGATATATACTGTTTATTATTTTTAGGAATGACCCTTCTATTCCTATGCTTTCTAGTGTTTTTAATAGGAATGGGTGTTGTATTTTATCAAAGGCTTTTTCTGCATCTATTGAGATAATCATGTGGTTCTTGTTGGTTTGCTTGTTAATGTGGTCAATTATGTGGATGGTTTTCCTAATATTGAACCAGCCCTGCATCCCTGGTATAAATCCTACTTGATCATGGTGGATGACCCTTCTGATCACTTGCTGAAGTCTTTTTGCTAGTATCCTATTTAAGATTTTTGCATCTATATTCATTAGGGAGATTGGTCTATAGTTTTCTTTCTCTGTTTTTGACCTGCCTGGTTTTGGAATCAGTACCATGTTTGTGTCATAAAAGGAGTTTGGTAGAACTCCCTCTTTGCTTATTATGTCAAATAGTTTGTATAGTATTGGGATTAACTGTTCTCTGAATGTTTGATAGAATTCACTGGTGAATCCATCAGGCCCTGGGGATTTTTTCTTAGGAAGTTCTTTGATGGCTTGGTGGATTTCATTTTCTGATATGGGATTATTTAAGAATTCTATTTCCTCTTCTGTTAGTCTAGGCAGTTTGTATTTTTGTATATATTCATCCATATCACTTAAATTGGTATATTTATTGCCATATAATTGGGCAAAGTAATTTCTAATGATTGCCTTAATTTCCTCTTCCTCAGAGGTGATGTCCCCCTTTTCATCTTTGATGCTGTTAATTTGCTTTTCTTCCTTCCTTTTTTTAATTAGATTGACCAGTACTTTGTCTATTTTGTTTGTTTTTTCAAAGTACCAGCTTCTTGGCTTATTTATTAAATCAATAGTTCTATCACTTTCAATTTTATTAATTTCTCCCTTAATTTTTAGGATTTCTAGTTTGGTTTTCTGCTGGGGGTTTTTAATTTGGTCACTTTCGAGTTTTTTTATTTGCATTTCCAATTGATTGATCTCTGCTCTCCCTAGTTTGTTAATATATGCACTCAGGGATATGAATTTACCTCTGATTATTGCTTTGGCTGCATCCCAAAAGGTTTGAAAGGATGTCTCGCCATTGTCATTTTCCTCGATGAAATTATTAATTGTTTCTATGATTTCTTCTCTAACTAAACGATTTTGGAGTATCATATTGTTTAGTTTCCAATTAGTTTTTGATTTGGTTTTCCATGTACCATTACTGATCATTATTTTTATTGCCTTGTGGTCTGAAAAGGCTGCATTTATTATTTCTGCTTTTCTGCATTTGTGTGCCATGTTTCTGTGACCTAATATATGGTCAATCTTTGTGAATGTGCCATGTGGTGCTGAGAAGAAGGTGTATTCCTTTTTATCCCTATTTATTTTTCTCCATATGTCTATTAATTCTAATTTTTCTAAGGTTTCGTTCACTTCTTTTACCTCTTTCTTATTTATTTTTTACTTTGATTTATCTAAATTTGATAATGGTTGTTTCAAGTCTCCCACTAATATGGTTTTACTGTCTATTTCTTCCTTCAATTCTCCTAGTTTCTCCATTAGAAATTTGGGTGCTATATTATTTGGTGCATATATGTTGATTAGTGATATTTCCTCATTATCTAAAGTCCCTTTTAACAAAATATAATAACCTTCCCTATCCCTTTTGATCAGGTCTATTTTTGCTTTGGCTTTATCAGATATCATGATTGCCACTCCTGCCTTCTTTCTGTCACTTGAGGCCCAGAAGGTCTTACTCCATCCTTTAATTCTGACCTTGTGGGTGTCTACCCGCCTCATGTGTGTTTCTTGGAGACAACATATGGTAGGGTTTTGGATTCTAATCCATTCTTCTATTTGTTTACGTTTTATGGGTGAGTTCATCCCATTCACGTTCAATGTTATGACTGTCACTTGTGGACTCCCTGGCATTTTGATATCCTTCCCTAATTCTGGCCTTTCTTCTTCAGCTCTACCTTTTAGTCCAGTGATTTACTTTAAATCAGTCCCCCTTGTATTTCCCTTTCTACCCCCCTCCCTTCTTATTCCCTCCCTTATTTTCCCCTGTAGTCTTTTTAAACCCCCCCCACCCTCTCCCTCCCTTGTACTGCTTCCCTCCCCACCAGTCTGTTTTTTATCCTTCTACTCCCCTATAGGGCGCAAATCTATTCTCTTCCCCAATGGATTGGATTGTTCTTCCCTCTTTGGGTCAGTTTCAAAGTACGTAAGAGTTGAATATTTCCTGTCTCTAACCTCTTTACCCTTCCAGTGTATCGATGTTCTCCCCCCTCCCGCCATGAGCTTCTTTGTGACATATAAATTTACCCCCATTTGTTTCTTTTCCCATTTCTTTTAGTCATAACCTCTTTTCTTTTTTAGCTTTAGTCATGTATATATATATATATATACATACACATGTATATGTATTTATGCATGCATATCTCTATATACCTATTTATGTCTTGTCCTTTCATCCTATACAGTTTGTCACTGTTCCCTCTGAGTGTAGTTCTTCTAGCTGCTTAGGTGATAGCAACAGTTTTTAAGAGTTGCCAATGACCTCTTTTCTTATAGGGATACATATCATTTTAACTTATTGAGTCTCTTAAAAAAAACCTTTGTTGTTGTTGTTGTTGTTTTTCCCCTCTTTTTAATTACCTTTTGATGATTCTCTTGAATTCTGTGGTTGGACTTCGAATTTTCTGTTCAGGTCTGGTCTTTTATTTATGAATGCTTGGAATTCCTCTGTTGTGTTAAATGACCATACTTTCCCCTGTAAGAATATAGTCAGTTTTGATGGGTATTTTATTCTTGGCTGTAGGCCTAGTTCCCTTGCTTTCCAGAATATCATATTCCATGCCTTTCGGTCCTTCAGTGTGGATGCAGACAGATCCTGTGTTATCTCTGTTTATCTTTTAAAGCCCTTTACAAACTGTCCCTAACATATCATCCTAGTTTCATTTGTTGTAGCAATATCAACCCTGAGGGTCATAAGGGGCAGAAATTGAGGGGTTATTATAAAAGGTTGGACTGGGTTATTTAGGAGTAGGGTCGCCAGGAATTTAGTCAAATTCCAAAGAGATCTATTTTAACAATTTTTTAATAAAATATATAAAGAGTGAAAGTAAGAAAATCAGAGAGAGGATAGGGTAAGATATCTTGCCTATGCACTAAGTATTTTGCTCTGGCCCCTGGCTCAACCCAGGAAGAGTTAATTAGCCCTTAGTCAGAGGGGCCTCAGTCTTGAGCAGAGGACCTGGGGATGCAGGAAACCTCTCTCAAGAGGGGAGGCCTCTCCTAAGGCTAGCCCCTTCAGAAACACCAGGAAAGGAGTCAGCCTTTTTCACTCACCCCACCTGGTAGTTTTAAGGAAAGTAGAATTGTCCGAGATCAGCCAGAGATCCTCCAAAGTCAAGTTGAAGCCGAAAGACCGAAAAGACCTCCACAGGAAGTTCTTGGCATTTTTAAAGACCATTCCTTTTCATCACTTCCTGTGACTTCCTTCCATTTACGTGTACAAATTACAGCTAAAGCTTTGCTTAGGTCTTCCCAGGGGGCAGTCAGTCAATTCTGATTTGTCACCTGCTATCGCACACGTGGGTCACAGACCTCCCTCACTCAAGTGTAAGTGGGGTGTATATGTTTCTGGTGATTAAATCTACAAATGGGCATGGGAGAGTTAATCTTCACAGGGTCAAACATGATGACAGACTAGACATTTTCTCTGGTCCCTTTGACTTCTTAGACTTATCCAAAACAGAAATGATTCACCAAAACCAGAGCTACCTTAGGTGTCTCTATGGTCTATATATCTACAATCCAAAAGAAGATTAAAGAAAAAAAATTTTAAACCCATAAACTGATGTTCACTTACATTGAACTCATTCAGTACCACATCCAGCAGTATATCTCCAGCAACAAAGTTGTAGGAAGAAGTCTGACCTGATTGGGGAGGGCTGACTCAGCAAAGGAAATATGGGTTCACAAGAGAATCTTATAAAATAAATAAATTTATTAGGAGAAAAGGTTAAAAGGCCAGGAGGCAAAGTGAAGGTGGATAGTATCTCCTCAAAGGAAAAGAGAATTGGGTTTAAAAACTTATTCTATGGAACCCCCAAATTTACCTCTGTCCCTTGGGAACTTGCCTTCTGGGAACTCCCAGACTGATCTTAGACTGAACAATAGACAAAAGCATCCATTAAGGACCCAGAATAGGAGTGATCAATATACTTAAAACTTACCTACCCTTTTTGTTTTTGTGTCTCTCTTAGGCCACTAGCTGGGTATCCCGACTTCAAGCTACAACCTCTTTCCCAAGCCTCTATGTAACCATTCAATGTTTGGTTCCTTTCCTTTATTCCCCAAAAGGGATATAAGACCCCAAGTTCTTCAGCTCATTAGAAAATATCCTTCCAGGTGTATTTTCCTGGAGGTTATGTTCCCAAAGTCCCAGAGCTTGTCTCTTTGTGGTATTTTGCACATGATCCTGTGTGGCAACTGTGAAAGCACGGTCTCCCTTGTCCTGATTAAGGAGGTAATCTTTGTAACTGCTTTGGTGATTCTGATTTTTTATCCAGGTACAAAAGATTTCAGGAAAAAGAAAATTCAAATATCTTGAACATAAACAGATACAAACAATAGGAAAAACAATTACAAGGAAGGTCTCCAGATCTAGTAAATCAGTTTAGACATCTATCAATAAATACTACAAAAATAACAAAAAAATTTCCAGCACAAGCCAGAGGAAATTTGAAAACATAGAACAACATGGCACTATTATTGAATGGCTTAAAAGAAAAACAAGAGTTATGAGAACAGATTTAGAGCTTACACAGCAAAAATAATGAACCAGTTAGAAAAACTTGAATCTGCAATGGCAAGCCTCACCAAAGAAACAAAAGAGAGTACAATAGATTGCGATACATATAATATCTAGAAATTAGGACAACATAGAAGAGAAGCAAAAAACAATAAAACTAAATAAAAATGTTTGACTTCCAAGAAAAACATTGAATTTGAATACAGGATGTACAGAGTCAATCTAAGGATCATAGGTCTCTCAGAAAAAACAGTACAGGACAATAAATCCTTAGCATCAAAACAAAGTAAATAATAAAAGAAGACCACCCAGAACTACTGAATATAGAAAATGAAATTCCAATTGGAATAATTCACAGATCATCTCCAGAAAAATCCAAGGTAACAAATTCACACAGTGGTTAAATTTAATAGTTCAATTCTGAAAAAAACAAAAGCTCTGGAAGTCAGCAGGATGATGACCTTCAAGTTCAAAGGAAATGATATTTGAATAATGCAAGACTATTCTGAACCCACTAGAAAAATGAGGAAGAAATGGAATAGTGTATTCTGAAGAATGAAACTCTGGATGTAGACCAGGGAGACCTATCTTGCAAATCTGAGTTTAATCATACAGGACAAAAGATATACATTAAATAATAGAGAAGTTTTAAACATTTTTAGAAAGAAAACTACAACTAAGAGATTATTTA